>NW_027663736.1:0-600000 GCF_964034855.1 Anser brachyrhynchus
CCCCTCCAGCCGCGGCAGACGCTCCAGCCGCGGCAGCCGCTCCAGCCGCTCCAGCCGCGGTAACCGCTCCAAACGCGGCAGGAGATCCAGCCGCGGCAGCCACTCCAGCCGCGGCAGCCGCTCCAGCCGCTCCAGCCGCGGTAACCGCTCCAAACGCGGCAGGAGCTCCAGCCGCGGCAGCCGCTCCAGCCGCTCTTGCCGCGGCAGCCGCTCCAGCCGCTACCGAGTGGAGCGGTTGCCGCGGTTGGAGCGCCTGCCGCGTTTGGAGCGGCTGCCGCGGCTTCCGCGGCTGGAGCGGCTGCCGCGGTTGGAGAGTCTGCCGCGTATGCCGCGGACGGAGCGGCTGCCGCGGCTGGAGGGCTACCGCGGCTGGAGCGACTGCCGCGGCTGGAGTAGTGCACTGAGTCCAGAGAGTGCACTGGCACCACTGGGGATGCAGTGCAGTGAGTCCAGAGAGTGCACTGTCACCTTTGGGGATGCACTGCAGTGTCTGCAGAGAGTGTTCTAGGGATGCAGTGCAGTGAGTCCAGAGAGTGCACTGGCACCACTGGGGATGCAGTGCAGTGAGTCCAGTGAGTGTACTGGCACCACTGGGGATGCACTGCAGTGAGTCCAGAGAGTGCACTGGCACCACTGGGGATGGACTGCAGTGAGTCCAGAGAGTGCACTGGCACCACTCGGGATGCAGTGCAGTGAGTGCAGAGAGTGCACTGGCACCACTGGGGATGCACTGCAGTGAGTCCAGAGAGTGTACTGGCACCACTGGGGATGCAGTGCAGTGAGTCCAGAGAGTGCACTAGCACCACTGGGGATGCACTGCAGTGAGTCCAGAGAGTGCACTGGCACCACTGGGGATGCACTTCAGTGAGTCCAGAGAGTGCACTGGCACCACTGGGTATGCAGTGACGCGAGTCCAGAGAGTGCAGTGGCACCACTGGGGATGCAGTGCAGTGAGTCCAGAGAGTGCACTGGCAGCACTGGGGATGCAGCGCAGTGAGTCCAGAGAGTGCACTGGCACCACTGGGGATGCCCTGCAGTGACTCTAGAGGGTGCACTGGCACCACTGGGGATGCACTACAGTGAGTCCAGGGATAGCACTGGCACCACTGGGGATGCAGTGCAGTGAGTCCAGTGAGTGCACTGGCACAACTGGGGATGCACTGCAGTGAGTCCAGAGAGTGCACTGGCACCACAGAGAATGCACTTCAGTGAGTCCAGAGAGTGCACTGGCACCACTGGGGATGCACTGCAGTGAGTCCAGAGAGTGCACTGGCACCACTGGGGATGCACTACAGTGAGTCCAGGGATAGCACTGGCACCACTGGGGATGCAGTGCAGTGAGTCCAGAGAGTGCACTGGCACCACTGGGGATGCAATGCAGTGAGTCCAGAGAGTGCACTGGCACCACTGATGATGCAGTACAGTGAGTCCAGTGAGTGCACTGGCACAACTGGGGATGTAGTGCAGTGACTCGAGAGAGTGCACTGGAACCACTGGGGATGCAGTGCCGCGAGTCCAGAGAGTGCACTGGCTCCACTGGGGATGCGGTGCCGGAGGTCCAGAGAGTGCATTGGCACCACTGGGGATGCACTGCAGTGAGTCCAGAGAGTGCACTGGCACCACTGGGGATGCACTCCAGTGAGTCCAGAGAGTGCACTGGCACCAATGGGGATGCACAGCAGTGAGTCCACAGAGTGCACTGGCACCAGTGGGGATGCAGCGCAGTGAGTCCAGAGAGTGCACTGGCACCACTGGGGATGCACTGCAGTGAGTCCAGAGAGTGCTCTGGCACCACTGGATATGCAGTGCAGTGAGTCCAGAGAGTGCACTAGCACCACTGGGGATGCAGTGCAGTCAGTCCAGTGAGTGTACTGGCACCACTGGGGATGCAGTGCAGTGAGTCCAGAGAGTGCACTGGCACCACTGAGAATGCACTGCAGTGAGTCCACAGAGTGCACGGGCTCCACTGGGGATGCACTGCAGTGAGTCCACAGAGTGCACTGGCACCACTGGGGATGCAGTGCAGTGAGTCCAGAGATCGCACTGGATCCACTGGGGATGCAGTGCAGTGAGTCCAGAGAGTGCTCTGGCACCACTGGGGATGCAGTGCAGTGAGTCCAGAGAGTGCACTGGCACCGCTGGGGATGCAGTGCAGTGAGTCCAGAGAGTGCTCTGGCACCACTGGGGATGCAGTGCAGTGAGTCCAGAGAGTGCAGTGGCACCACTGGTGATGCACTGCAGTTACTCCAGAGAGTGCACTGGCACCACTGGGTATGCGGTGCGGTGAGTCCAGAGAGTGCACTGGCACCACTGGGGATGCACTGCAGTGAGTCCAGAGAGTGCACTGGCACCACTGAGAATGCCCTTCAGTGAGTCCAGAGAGTATACTGGCACCACTGGGGATGCACTTCAGTGAGTCCAGAGAGCGCACTGGCACCACTGGGGATGCAGTGCAGTGAGTCCAGAGAGTGCACTTGCACCACTGAGAATGCACTTCAGTGAGTCCAAAGAGTGCACTGGCACCACTGGGGATGCACTGCAGTGAGTCCAGAGAGTGCACTGGCACCACTGGGGATGCTGTGCAGTGAGTCCAGAGAGTGCACGGGCTCCACTGAGTATGCATTGCAGTGAGTCCAGAGAGTGCACTGGCAACACTGGGGTTGCAGTGCAGTGAGTCCAGAGAGTGCACTGGCACCACTGGGGATGCAGTGGAGCAAGTCCAGAGAGTGCACTGGCACCACTGGGGATGCAGTGCAGTGAGTCCAGAGAGTGCTCTGGCACCAATGGGGATGCAGTGTAGTGAGTCCAGAGAGTGCACTGGCACCACTGGGGATGCAGTACAGTGAGTCCAGAGAGTGCACTGGCACCACTGGGGATGCACAGCAGTGAGTCCAGAGAGTGCATTGGCACCACTGGGGATGCAGTGCAGTGAGTCCAGAGAGTGCACTGGCACCATTGGAGATGCAGTGCAGTGAGTCCAGAGAGTGCACTGGCACCACTGGGGATGCAGTGCAGTGAGTCCAGAGAGTGCACTGGCACCACTGGGGATGCAGTGCAGTGAGTCCAGAGAGTGCACTGGCACCACTGGGGATGCACTGCAGTGAGTCCAGATAGTTCACTGGCACCAATGGGGCTGCACTTCAGTGAGTGCAGAGAGTGCACTGGCACCACTGGGGATGCAGTGCAGAGTCCAGTGAGTGTACTGGCACCACTGGGGATGCACTGCAGTGAGTCCAGAGAGTGCATTGGCACCACTTGGGATGCACTGCAGTGAGTCCAGAGAGTGCACTTGCACCACTGGGGATGCAGTGCAGTGAGTCCAGAGAGTGCACTGACACCACTGGGGATGCAGTGCAGTGAGTCCAGAGAGTGCACTGGCACCAATGGGGATGCACAGCAGTGAGTCCAGAGAGTGCACTGGCACCACTGGGGATGCAGTGCAGTGAGTCCAGAGAGTGCACTGGCACCACTGGGGATGCACAGCAGTGAGTCCAGAGACTGCATTGGCACCACTGGGGATGCAGTGCAGTGAGTCCAGAGAGTGCACTGGCACCATTGGAGATTAAGTGCAGTGAGTCCAGAGAGTGCACTGGCACCACTGGGGATGCAGTGCAGTGAGTCCAGAGAGTGCACTGGCACCAATGGGGATGCACTTCAGTGAGTCCACAGAGTGCACTGGCTCCACTGTGGATGCAGTGCAGTGAGTCCAGAGAGTACACTGGCACCATTGGAGATGCAGTGCAGTGAGTCCAGAGAGTGCACTGGCACCACTGGGGATGCAGTTCAGTGAGTCCAGTGAGTGTACTGGCACCACTGGGGATGCACTGCAGTGAGTCCAGAGAGTGCATTGGCACCACTTGGGATGCACTGCAGTGAGTCCAGAGAGTGCACTTGCACCACTGGGGATGCAGTGCAGTGAGTCCAGAGAGTGCATTGGCACCACTGGGGATGCAGTGCAGTGAGTCCAGAGAGTGCACTGGCACCACTGGGGATGCAGTGCAGTGAGTCCAGAGAGTGCACTGGCACCACTGGCGATGCAGTGCAGTGAGTCCAGAGAGTGCACTAGCACCACTGGGGATGCAGTGCAGTCAGTCCAGTGAGTGTACTGGCACCACTGGGGATGCACTGTAGTGAGTCCAGAGAGTGCACTGGCACCACTGGGGATGCAGTGCAGTGAGTCCAGAGAGTGCACTGACACCACTGGGGATGCAGTGCAGTGAGTCCAGAGAGTGCACTGGCACCACTGGGGATGCACTTCAGTGAGTCCAGAGAGTGCACGGGCTCCACTGGGGATGCACTGCAGTGAGTCCAGAGAGTGCACTGGCACCACTGGGGATGCACTGCAGTGAGTCCAGAGAGTGCACTTGCACCACTGGGGATGCAGTGCAGTGAGTCCAGAGAGTGCACTGGCACCACTGGGGATGCAGTGCAGTGAGTCCAGAGAGTGCACTGGCACCAATGGGGATGCACAGCAGTGAGCCCACAGAGTGCACTGGCACCACTGGGGATGCAGTGCAGTGAGTCCAGAGAGTGCACTGGCACCACTGGGGATGCAGTGCAGTGAGTCCAGAGAGTGCACTGGCACCACTGGGGATGCACAGCAGTGAGTCCAGAGAGTGCATTGGCACCACTGGGGATGCAGTGCAGTGAGTCCAGAGAGTGCACTGGCACCATTGGAGATGCAGTGCAGTGAGTCCAGAGAGTGCACTGGCACCACTGGGGATGCAGTGCAGTGAGTCCAGAGAGTGCACTGGCACCACTGGGGATGCAGTGCAGTGAGTCCAGAGAGTGCACTGGCACCAATGGGGATGCACTTCAGTGAGTCCACAGAGTGCACTGGCTCCACTGGGGATGCAGTGCAGTGAGTCCAGAGTGTACACTGGCACCATTGGAGATGCAGTGCAGTGAGTCCAGAGAGTGCACTGGCACCACTGGGGATGCAGTGCAGTGAGTCCAGTGAGTGTACTGGCACCACTGGGGATGCACTGCAGTGAGTCCAGAGAGTGCATTGGCACCACTTGGGATGCACTGCAGTGAGTCCAGAGAGTGCACTGGCACCACTGGGGATGCAGTGCAGTGAGTCCAGAGAGTGCACTGGCACCACTGGGGATGCACTGCAGTGAGTCCAGAGAGTTCACTGGCACCACTGGAGATGCACTTCAGTGAGTGCAGAGACTGCACTGGCACCACTGGGGATGCAGTGCAGTGAGTCCAGTGAGTGTACTGGCACCACTGGGGATGCACTGCAGTGAGTCCAGAGAGTGCTTTGGCACCACTTGGGATGCACTGCAGTGAGTCCAGAGAGTGCACTGGCACCACTGGGGATGCAGTGCAGTGAGTCCAGAGAGTGCACTGGCACCACTGGGGATGCAGTGCAGTGAGTCCAGAGAGTGCACTGGCACCAATGGGGATGCACTTCAGTGAGTCCACAGAGTGCACTGGCTCCACTGGGGATGCAGTGCAGTGAGTCCAGAGAGTACACTGGCACCATTGGAGATGCAGTGCAGTGAGTCCAGAGAGTGCACTGGCACCACTGGGGATGCAGTGCAGTGAGTCCAGTGAGTGTACTGGCACCACTGGGGATGCACTGCAGTGAGTCCAGAGAGTGCATTGGCACCACTGGGGATGCACTGCAGTGAGTCCAGAGAGTGCACTTGCACCACTGGGGATGCAGTGCAGTGACTCCAGAGAGTGCACTGGCACCACTGGGGATGCAGTGCAGTGAGTCCAGAGAGTGCACTGGCACCACTGGGGATGCAGTGCAGTGAGTCCAGAGAGTGCACTGGCACCACTGGCGATGCAGTGCAGTGAGTCCAGAGAGTGCACTAGCACCACTGGGGATGCAGTGCAGTCAGTCCAGTGAGTGTACTGGCACCACTGGGGATGCACTGCAGTGAGTCCAGAGAGTGCACTGGCACCACTGGGGATGCACTGCAGTGAGTCCACAGAGTGCACTGGCACCACTGGGGATGCACTGCAGTGAGTCCAGAGAGTGCACTGGCACCACTGGGGATGCACTTCAGTGAGTCCAGAGAGTGCACGGGCTCCACTGGGGATGCACTGCAGTGAGTCCAGAGAGTGCACTGGCACCACTGGGGATGCACTGCAGTGAGTCCAGAGAGTGCACTTGCACCACTGGGGATGCAGTGCAGTGAGTCCAGAGAGTGCACTGGCACCACTGGGGATGCAGTGCAGTGAGTCCAGAGAGTGCACTGGCACCAATGGGGATGCACAGCAGTGAGCCCACAGAGTGCACTGGCACCACTGGGGATGCAGTACAGTGAGTCCAGAGAGTGCACTGGCACCACTGGGGATGCACTGCAGTGAGTCCAGAGAGTGCTCTGGCACCACTGGGGATGCACTGCAGTGAGTCCAGAGAGTGCACTAGCACCACTGGGGATGCAGTGCAGTCAGTCCAGTGAGTGTACTGGCACCACTGGGGATGCACTGCAGTGAGTCCAGAGAGTGCACTGGCACCACTGGGGATGCACTGCAGTGAGTCCACAGAGTGCACTGGCACCAGTGGGGATGCAGTGCAGTGAGTCCAGAGAGTGCACTGGCACCACTGGGGATGCACTTCAGTGAGTCCAGAGAGTGCACGGGCTCCACTGGGGATGCACTGCAGTGAGTCCAGAGAGTGCACTGGCACCACTGGGGATGCACTGCAGTGAGTCCAGAGAGTGCACTGGCAGCACTGGGGATGCAGTGAAGTGAGTCCAGAGAGTGCACTGGCACCACTGGGGATGCAGTTCAGTGAGTCCAGAGAGTGCACTGGCACCACTGGGGATGCACTGCAGTGAGTCCAGAGAGTTCACTGGCACCACTGGGGATGCAATTCAGTGAGTGCAGAGACTGCACTGGCACCACTGGGGATGCAGTGCAGTGAGTCCATTGAGTGTACTGGCACCACTGGGGATGCACTGCAGTGAGTCCAGAGAGTGCATTGGCACCACTTGGGATGCACTGCAGTGAGTCCAGAGAGTGCACTTACTCCACTGGGGATGCAGTGCAGTGAGTCCAGAGAGTGCACTGGCACCACTGGGCATGCAGTGCAGTGAGTCCAGAGAGTGCACTGGCACCACTGGGGATGCACAGCAGTGAGCCCACAGAGTGCACTGGCACCACTGGAGATGCAGTACAGTGAGTCCAGAGAGTGCACTAGCACCACTGGGGATGCAGTGCAGTCAGTCCAGTGAGTGTACTGGCACCACTGGGGATGCACTGCAGTGAGTCCAGAGAGTGCACTGGCACCACTGAGAATGCACTTCAGTGAGTCCAGAGAGTGCACTGGCACCACTGGGGATGCACTGCAGTGAGTCCACAGAGTGCACTGGCACCACTGGGGATGCAGTGCAGTGAGTCCAGAGAGTGCACTGGCACCACTGGGGATGCACTTCAGTGAGTCCAGAGAGTGCACGGGCTCCACTGGGGATGCACTGCAGTGAGTCCACAGAGTGCACTGGCACCACTGGGGATGCAGTGCAGTGAGTCCAGAGAGTGCACTGGCTCCACTGGGGATGCAGTGCAGTGAGTCCAGAGAGTGCACTGGCACCACTGGGTATGCATTGCAGTGAGTCCAGAGAGTGCACTGGCAAAACTGGGGATGCACTGCAGTGAGTCCAGAGAGTGCACTGGCACCACTGGGGATGCAGTGCAGTGAGTCCAGAGTGTGCACTGGCACCACTGGGAATGCAGTGCAGTGAGTCCAGAGATCGCACTGGCACCACGGGGGATGCACTTCAGTGAGTCCAGAGAGTGCACTGGCACCACTGGGGATGCACTGCAGTGAGTCCAGAGAGTGCACTGGCACCACTGGGGATGCACTGCAGTGAGTCCAGAGAGTGCACTGGCACCACTGGGGATGCAGTGCAGTGAGTCCAGAGAGTGCACTGGCACCAGAGGGAATGCACTGCAGTGAGTCCAGTGAGTGCACTGGCACCACTGGGGATGCAGTGCAGTGAGTGCAGGGAGTGCACTGGCACCACTGGGGATGCAGTGCAGTGAGTCCAGAGAGTGCATTGGCACCACTGGGGATGCAGTGCAGTGAGTCCAGAGAGTGCACAGGCAGCACTGGGGATGCAGTGCAGTGAGTCCAGAGAGTGCTCTGGCACCACTGGGGATGCAGTGCAGTGAGTCCAGAGAGTGCACTGGCACCACTGGGGATGCAGTGCAGTGAGTCCAGAGAGTGCACTGGCACCACTGGTGATGCACTGCAGTTACTCCAGAGAGTGCACTGGCACCACTGGGGATGCGGTACGGTGAGTCCAGAGAGTGCACTGGACCACTGGTGATGCACTGCAGTGAGTCCAGAGAGTGCACAGGCACCACTGGGGATGCAGTGCAGTGAGTCCAGAGAGTGCACTGGCACCACTGTGGATGCACTGCAGTGAGTCCACAGATTGCACTAGCACCACTGGGGATGCAGTGCAGTGAGTCCAGAGAGTGTACTGGCACCACTGGGGATGCACTGCAGTGAGTCCAGAGAGTGCACTGGCACCACTGAGAATGCACTTCAGTGAGTCCAGAGAGCGCACTGGCACCACTGGGGATGCAGTGCAGTGAGTCCAGAGAGTGCACTGGCACCACTGGGGATGCAGTGCAGTGAGTCCAGAGAGTTCACTGGCACCACTGGAGATGCACTTCAGTGAGTGCAGAGACTGCACTGGCACCACTGGGGATACAGTGCAGTGAGTCCAGTGAGTGTACTGGCACCACTGGGGATGCAGCGCAGTGAGTCCAGAGAGTGCACTGGCACCAATGTGGATGCAGTGCAGTGAGTCCAGAGAGAGCACTGGCAGCACTGGGGATGCACTGCAGTGAGTCCAGAGAGTGCACTGGCACCACTGGGGATGGACTGCAGTGAGTCCAGAGAGTGCACTGGCACCACTCGGGATGCAGTGCAGTGAGTGCAGAGAGTGCACTGGAACCACTGGGGATGCGGTGGCGGGAGTCCAGAGAGTGCTTTGGCACCACTGGGGATGCAGTACAGTGACTCTAGAGAGTGCACTGGCACCACTGGGGATGCAGTGCAGTGAGTCCAGAGAGTGCACTGGCACCACTCAGGGTGCAGTGCAGTGAGTCAAGAGAGTGCACTGGCACCACTGGGGATGCAGTGCAGTGAGTCCAGAGAGTGCACTGGCACCACTGGGGATGCACTGCAGTCACTCCAGAGAGTGCACTGGCACCACTGGGGATGCAGCGCAGTGACTCTAGAGGGTGCACTGGCACCACTGGGGATGCGGTACAGTGAGTCCAGAGAGTGCACTGGCACCACTCAGGGTGCAGTGCGGTGAGTCCAGAGAGTGCACTGGCACCACTGGGGATGCAGTACAGTGAGTCCAGAGAGTGCACTGGCACCACTGGGGATGCAGTGCAGTGAGTCCAGAGAGTGCACTGGCACCACTGGGGATGCACTGCAGTGAGTCCAGAGTGCACTAGCACCACTGGGGATGCACTGCAGTGAGTCCAGAGAGTGCACTGGCACCACTGGGGATGCACTGCAGTGAGTCCAGAGTGCACTAGCACCACTGGGGATGCACTGCAGTGAGTCCAGAGAGTGCACTGGCACCACCGGGAATGCACTGCAGTGAGTCCAGAGAGTGCACTGGCACCACTGGGGATGCACTTCAGTGAGTCCACAGAGTGCACTGGCACCACTGGGGATGCAGTGACGCGAGTCCAGAGAGTGCACTGGTACCACTGGGGATGCACTGCAGTGAGTCCAGAGAGTGCACTGGCACCACTGGGGATGCACTGCAGTGAGTCCAGAGAGTGCACTGGCACAACTGGGGATGCAGCGCAGTGACTCTAGAGAGTGCACTGGCACCACTGCGGATGCGGTGCAGTGAGTCCAGAGAGTGCACTGGCACCACAGGTGATGCAGTGCAGTGAGTCCAGAGAGTGCACTGGCAGCACTGGGGATGCAGCGCAGTGAGTCCAGAGAGTGCACTGGCACCACTGGGGATGCCCTGCAGTGAGTCCAGAGAGTGCACTGGCACCACTGGGGATGCACTACAGTGAGTCCAGGGATAGCACTGGCACCACTGGGGATGCAGTGCAGTGAGTCCAGTGAGTGCACTGGCACAACTGGGGATGCACTGCAGTGAGTCCAGAGAGTGCACTGGCACCACAGAGAATGCACTTCAGTGAGTCCAGAGAGTGCACTGGCACCACTGGGGATGCACTGCAGTGAGTCCAGAGAGTGCACTGGCACCACTGGGGATGCACTACAGTGAGTCCAGGGATAGCACTGGCACCACTGGGGATGCAGTGCAGTGAGTCCAGAGAGTGCACTGGCACCACTGGGGATGCAGTGCAGTGAGTCCAGAGAGTGCACTGGCACCAATGGGGATGCACAGCAGTGAGCCCACAGAGTGCACTGGCACCACTGGGGATGCAGTACAGTGAGTCCAGAGAGTGCACTGGCACCACTGGGGATGCACTGCAGTGAGTCCAGAGAGTGCTCTGGCACCACTGGGGATGCACTGCAGTGAGTCCAGAGAGTGCACTAGCACCACTGGGGATGCAGTGCAGTCAGTCCAGTGAGTGTACTGGCACCACTGGGGATGCACTGCAGTGAGTCCAGAGAGTGCACTGGCACCACTGGGGATGCACTGCAGTGAGTCCACAGAGTGCACTGGCACCAGTGGGGATGCAGTGCAGTGAGTCCAGAGAGTGCACTGGCACCACTGGGGATGCACTTCAATGAGTCCAGAGAGTGCACGGGCTCCACTGGGGATGCAGTTCAGTGAGTCCAGAGAGTGCACTGGCACCACTGGGGATGCACTGCAGTGAGTCCAGAGAGTGCACTGGCAGCACTGGGGATGCAGTGAAGTGAGTCCAGAGAGTGCACTGGCACCACTGGGGATGCAGTTCAGTGAGTCCAGAGAGTGCACTGGCACCACTGGGGATGCACTGCAGTGAGTCCAGAGAGTTCACTGGCACCACTGGGGATGCAATTCAGTGAGTGCAGAGACTGCACTGGCACCACTGGGGATGCAGTGCAGTGAGTCCATTGGGTGTACTGGCACCACTGGGGATGCACTGCAGTGAGTCCAGAGAGTGCATTGGCACCACTTGGGATGCACTGCAGTGAGTCCAGAGAGTGCACTTGCTCCACTGGGGATGCAGTGCAGTGAGTCCAGAGAGTGCACTGGCACCACTGGGCATGCAGTGCAGTGAGTCCAGAGAGTGCACTGGCACCAATGGGGATGCAAAGCAGTGAGCCCACAGAGTGCACTGGCACCACTGGAGATGCAGTACAGTGAGTCCACAGAGTGCACTGGCACCACTGGGGATGCACTGCAGTGAGTCCAGAGAGTGCTCTGGCACCACTGGGGATGCAGTGCAGTGAGTCCAGAGAGTGCACTAGCACCACTGGGGATGCAGTGCAGTCAGTCCAGTGAGTGTACTGGCACCACTGGGGATGCACTGCAGTGAGTCCAGAGAGTGCACTGGCACCACTGAGAATGCACTTCAGTGAGTCCAGAGAGTGCACTGGCACCACTGGGGATGCACTGCAGTGAGTCCACAGAGTGCACTGGCACCACTGGGGATGCAGTGCAGTGAGTCCAGAGAGTGCACTGGCACCACTGGGGATGCACTTCAGTGAGTCCAGAGAGTGCACGGGCTCCACTGGGGATGCACTGCAGTGAGTCCACAGAGTGCACTGGCACCACTGGGGATGCAGTGCAGTGAGTCCAGAGAGTGCACTGGCTCCACTGGGGATGCAGTGCAGTGAGTCCAGAGAGTGCACTGGCACCACTGGGTATGCATTGCAGTGAGTCCAGAGAGTGCACTGGCAAAACTGGGGATGCACTGCAGTGAGTCCAGAGAGTGCACTGGCACCACTGGGGATGCAGTGCAGTGAGTCCAGAGTGTGCACTGGCACCACTGGGAATGCAGTGCAGTGAGTCCAGAGATCGCACTGGCACCACGGGGGATGCACTTCAGTGAGTCCAGAGAGTGCACTGGCACCACTGGGGATGCACTGCAGTGAGTCCAGAGAGTGCACTGGCACCACTGGGGATGCACTGCAGTGAGTCCAGAGAGTGCACTGGCACCACTGGGGATGCAGTGCAGTGAGTCCAGAGAGTGCACTGGCACCAGAGGGAATGCACTGCAGTGAGTCCAGTGAGTGCACTGGCAGCACTGGGGATGCAGTGCAGTGAGTGCAGGGAGTGCACTGGCACCACTGGGGATGCAGTGCAGTGAGTCCAGAGAGTGCATTGGCACCACTGGGGATGCAGTGCAGTGAGTCCAGAGAGTGCACAGGCAGCACTGGGGATGCAGTGCAGTGAGTCCAGAGAGTGCTCTGGCACCACTGGGGATGCAGTGCAGTGAGTCCAGAGAGTGCACTGGCACCACTGGGGATGCAGTGCAGTGAGTCCAGAGAGTGCACTGGCACCACTGGTGATGCACTGCAGTTACTCCAGAGAGTGCACTGGCACCACTGGGGATGCGGTACGGTGAGTCCAGAGAGTGCACTGGACCACTGGTGATGCACTGCAGTGAGTCCAGAGAGTGCACTGGCACCACTGAGAATGCCTTTCAGTGAGTCCAGAGAGTGCACTGGCACCACTGTGGATGCACTGCAGTGAGTCCACAGATTGCACTAGCACCACTGGGGATGCAGTGCAGTGAGTCCAGAGAGTGTACTGGCACCACTGGGGATGCACTGCAGTGAGTCCAGAGAGTGCACTGGCACCACTGAGAATGCACTTCAGTGAGTCCAGAGAGCGCACTGGCACCACTGGGGATGCAGTGCAGTGAGTCCAGAGAGTGCACTGGCACCACTGGGGATGCACTGCAGTGAGTCCAGAGAGTTCACTGGCACCACTGGAGATGCACTTCAGTGAGTGCAGAGACTGCACTGGCACCACTGGGGATACAGTGCAGTGAGTCCAGTGAGTGTACTGGCACCACTGGGGATGCAGCGCAGTGAGTCCAGAGAGTGCACTGGCACCAATGTGGATGCAGTGCAGTGAGTCCAGAGAGAGCACTGGCAGCACTGGGGATGCACTGCAGTGAGTCCAGAGAGTGCACTGGCACCACTGGGGATGGACTGCAGTGAGTCCAGAGAGTGCACTGGCACCACTCGGGATGCAGTGCAGTGAGTGCAGAGAGTGCACTGGAACCACTGGGGATGCGGTGGCAAGAGTCCAGAGAGTGCTTTGGCACCACTGGGGATGCAGTACAGTGACTCTAGAGAGTGCACTGGCACCACTGGGGATGCAGTGCAGTGAGTCCAGAGAGTGCACTGGCACCACTCAGGGTGCAGTGCAGTGAGTCAAGAGAGTGCACTGGCACCACTGTGGATGCAGTGCAGTGAGTCCAGAGAGTGCACTGGCACCACTGGGGATGCACTGCAGTCACTCCAGAGAGTGCACTGGCACCACTGGGGATGCAGCGCAGTGACTCTAGAGGGTGCACTGGCACCACTGGGGATGCGGTACAGTGAGTCCAGAGAGTGCACTGGCACCACTCAGGGTGCAGTGCGGTGAGTCCAGAGAGTGCACTGGCACCACTGGGGATGCAGTACAGTGAGTCCAGAGAGTGCACTGGCACCACTGGGGATGCAGTGCAGTGAGTCCAGAGAGTGCACTGGCACCACTGGGGATGCACTGCAGTGAGTCCAGAGTGCACTAGCACCACTGGGGATGCACTGCAGTGAGTCCAGAGAGTGCACTGGCACCACTGGGGATGCACTGCAGTGAGTCCAGAGTGCACTAGCACCACTGGGGATGCACTGCAGTGAGTCCAGAGAGTGCACTGGCACCACCGGGAATGCACTGCAGTGAGTCCAGAGAGTGCACTGGCACCACTGGGGATGCACTTCAGTGAGTCCAGAGAGTGCACTGGCACCACTGGGTATGCAGTGACGCGAGTCCAGAGAGTGCACTGGTACCACTGGGGATGCACTGCAGTGAGTCCAGAGAGTGCACTGGCACCACTGGGGATGCACTGCAGTGAGTCCAGAGAGTGCACTGGCACAACTGGGGATGCAGCGCAGTGACTCTAGAGAGTGCACTGGCACCACTGCGGATGCGGTGCAGTGAGTCCAGAGAGTGCACTGGCACCACAGGTGATGCAGTGCAGTGAGTCCAGAGAGTGCACTGGCAGCACTGGGGATGCAGCGCAGTGAGTCCAGAGAGTGCACTGGCACCACTGGGGATGCCCTGCAGTGAGTCCAGAGAGTGCACTGGCACCACTGGGGATGCACTACAGTGAGTCCAGGGATAGCACTGGCACCACTGGGGATGCAGTGCAGTGAGTCCAGTGAGTGCACTGGCACAACTGGGGATGCACTGCAGTGAGTCCAGAGAGTGCACTGGCACCACAGAGAATGCACTTCAGTGAGTCCAGAGAGTGCACTGGCACCACTGGGGATGCACTGCAGTGAGTCCAGAGAGTGCACTGGCACCACTGGGGATGCACTACAGTGAGTCCAGGGATAGCACTGGCACCACTGGGGATGCAGTGCAGTGAGTCCAGAGAGTGCACTGGCACCACTGGGGATGCACTGCAGTGAGTCCAGAGAGTGCACTGGCACCACTGATGATGCAGTACAGTGAGTCCAGTGAGTGCACTGGCACAACTGGGGATGTAGAGCAGTGACTCGAGAGAGTGCACTGGAACCACTGGGGATGCAGTGCCGCGAGTCCAGAGAGTGCACTGGCTCCACTGGGGATGCGGTGCCGGAGGTCCAGAGAGTGCATTCGCACCACTGGGGATGCAGAGCAGTGACTCCAGAGAGTGCACTGGCACCACTGGGGATGCACTGCAGTGAGCCCAGTGAGTGCACTGGCACCACTGGGGATGCGGTGCCGGGAGTCCAGAGAGTGCTTTGGCACCGCTGGGGATGCACTGCAGTTACTCCAGAGAGTGCACAGGCACCAATGGGGATGCACATCAGTGAGTCCAGAGAGTGCACTGGCACCACTGGGGATGCAGTGCAGCAAGTCCAGAGAGTTCACAGGCACCACTGGGGATGCAGTGCAGTGAGTCCAGTGAGTGTACTGGCACCACTGGGGATGCACTGCAGTGAGTCCAGAGAGTGCATTGGCACCACTTGGGATGCAGTGCAGTGAGTCCAGAGAGTGCACTGGCACCAATGGGGATGCACAGCAGTGAGTCCACAGAGTGCACTGGCACCACTGGGGATGCAGCGCAGTGAGTCCAGAGAGTGCACTGGCACCACTGGGGATGCACTGCAGTGAGTCCAGAGAGTGCTCTGGCACCACTGGAGATGCAGTGCAGTGAGTCCAGAGAGTGCACTAGCACCACTGGGGATGCAGTGCAGTCAGTCCAGTGAGTGTACTGGCACCACTGGGGATGCAGTGCAGTGAGTCCAGAGAGTGCACTGGCACCACTGAGAATGCACTGCAGTGAGTCCACAGAGTGCACGGGCTCCACTGGGGATGCACTGCAGTGAGTCCACAGAGTGCACTGGCACCACTGGGGATGCAGTGCAGTGAGTCCAGAGATCGCACTGGCTCCACTGGGGATGCAGTGCAGTGAGTCCAGAGAGTGCTCTGGCACCACTGGGGATGCAGTGCAGTGAGTCCAGAGAGTGCACTGGCACCGCTGGGGATGCAGTGCAGTGAGTCCAGAGAGTGCTCTGGCACCACTGGGGATGCAGTGCAGTGAGTCCAGAGAGTGCAGTGGCACCACTGGTGATGCACTGCAGTTACTCCAGAGAGTGCACTGGCACCACTGGGTATGCGGTGCGGTGAGTCCAGAGAGTGCACTGGCACCACTGGGGATGCAGTGCAGTGAGTCCAGAGAGTGCACTGGCACCACTGAGAATGCCCTTCAGTGAGTCCAGAGAGTGTACTGGCACCACTGGGGATGCACTTCAGTGAGTCCAGAGAGCGCACTGGCACCACAGGGGATGCAGTGCAGTGAGTCCAGAGAGTGCACTTGCACCACTGAGAATGCACTTCAGTGAGTCCAAAGAGTGCACTGGCACCACTGGGGATGCACTGCAGTGAGTCCAGAGAGTGCACTGGCACCACTGGGGATGCTGTGCAGTGAGTCCAGAGAGTGCACGGGCTCCACTGAGTATGCATTGCAGTGAGTCCAGAGAGTGCACTGGCAACACTGGGGATGCAGTGCAGTGAGTCCTGAGAGTGCACTGGCACCACTGGGGATGCAGTGGAGCAAGTCCAGAGAGTGCACTGGCACCACTGGGGATGCAGTGCAGTGAGTCCAGAGAGTGCACTGGCACCAATGGGGATGCAGTGTAGTGAGTCCAGAGAGTGCACTGGCACCACTGGGGATGCAGTACAGTGAGTCCAGAGAGTGCACTGGCACCACTGGGGATGCACAACAGTGAGTCCAGAGAGTGCATTGGCACCACTGGGGATGCAGTGCAGTGAGTCCAGAGAGTGCACTGGCACCATTGGAGATGCAGTGCAGTGAGTCCAGAGAGTGCACTGGCACCACTGGGGATGCAGTGCAGTGAGTCCAGAGAGTGCACTGGCACCACTGGGGATGCAGTGCAGTGAGTCCAGAGAGTGCACTGGCACCACTGGGGATGCACTGCAGTGAGTCCAGATAGTTCACTGGCACCAATGGGGCTGCACTTCAGTGAGTGCAGAGAGTGCACTGGCACCACTGGGGATGCAGTGCAGTGAGTCCAGTGAGTGTACTGGCACCACTGGGGATGCACTGCAGTGAGTCCAGAGAGTGCATTGGCACCACTTGGGATGCACTGCAGTGAGTCCAGAGAGTGCACTTGCACCACTGGGGATGCAGTGCAGTGAGTCCAGAGAGTGCACTGACACCACTGGGGATGCAGTGCAGTGAGTCCAGAGAGTGCACTGGCACCAATGGGGATGCACAGCAGTGAGTCCACAGAGTGCACTGGCACCACTGGGGATGCAGTGCAGTGAGTCCAGAGAGTGCACTGGCACCACTGGGGATGCACAGCAGTGAGTCCAGAGAGTGCATTGGCACCACTGGGGATGCAGTGCAGTGAGTCCAGAGAGTGCACTGGCACCATTGGAGATGCAGTGCAGTGAGTCCAGAGAGTGCACTGGCACCACTGGGGATGCAGTGCAGTGAGTCCAGAGAGTGCACTGGCACCAATGGGGATGCACTTCTGTGAGTCCACAGAGTGCACTGGCTCCACTGGGGATGCAGTGCAGTGAGTCCAGAGAGTACACTGGCACCATTGGAGATGCAGTGCAGTGAGTCCAGAGAGTGCACTGGCACCACTGGGGATGCAGTGCAGTGAGTCCAGTGAGTGTACTGGCACCACTGGGGATGCACTGCAGTGAGTCCAGAGAGTGCATTGGCACCACTTGGGATGCACTGCAGTGAGTCCAGAGAGTGCACTTGCACCACTGGGGATGCAGTGCAGTGAGTCCAGAGAGTGCACTGGCACCACTGGGGATGCAGTGCAGTGAGTCCAGAGAGTGCACTGGCACCACTGGGTATGCAGTGCAGTGAGTCCAGAGAGTGCACTGGCACCACTGGCGATGCAGTGCAGTGAGTCCAGAGAGTGCACTGGCACCAATGGGGATGCACAGCAGTGAGCCCACAGAGTGCACTGGCACCACTGGGGATGCAGTGCAGTGAGTCCAGAGAGTGCACTGGCACCACTGGGGATGCAGTGCAGTGAGTCCAGAGAGTGCACTGGCACCACTGGGGATGCACAGCAGTGAGTCCAGAGAGTGCATTGGCACCACTGGGGATGCAGTGCAGTGAGTCCAGAGAGTGCACTGGCACCATTGGAGATGCAGTGCAGTGAGTCCAGAGAGTGCACTGGCACCACTGGGGATGCAGTGCAGTGAGTCCAGAGAGTGCACTGGCACCACTGGGGATGCAGTGCAGTGAGTCCAGAGAGTGCACTGGCACCACTGGGGATGCACTGCAGTGAGTCCAGAGAGTTCACTGGCACCACTGGAGATGCACTTCAGTGAGTGCAGAGACTGCACTGGCACCACTGGGGATGCAGTGCAGTGAGTCCAGTGAGTGTACTGGCACCACTGGGGATGCACTGCAGTGAGTCCAGAGAGTGCTTTGGCACCACTTGGGATGCACTGCAGTGAGTCCAGAGAGTGCACTGGCACCACTGGGGATGCAGTGCAGTGAGTCCAGAGAGTGCACTGGCACCACTGGGGATGCAGTGCAGTGAGTCCAGAGAGTGCACTGGCACCAAAGGGGATGCACTTCAGTGAGTCCACAGAGTGCACTGGCTCCACTGGGGATGCAGTGCAGTGAGTCCAGAGAGTACACTGGCACCATTGGAGATGCAGTGCAGTGAGTCCAGAGAGTGCACTGGCACCACTGGGGATGCAGTGAGTGAGTCCAGTGAGTGTACTGGCACCACTGGGGATGCACTGCAGTGAGTCCAGAGAGTGCATTGGCACCACTTGGGATGCACTGCAGTGAGTCCAGAGAGTGCACTGGCACCACTGGGGATGCAGTGCAGTGAGTCCAGAGAGTGCACTGGCACCACTGGGGATGCACTGCAGTGAGTGCAGAGACTGCACTGGCACCACTGGGGATGCAGTGCAGTGAGTCCAGTGAGTGTACTGGCACCACTGGGGATGCACTGCAGTGAGTCGAGAGAGTGCTTTGGCACCACTTGGGATGCACTGCAGTGAGTCCAGAGAGTGCACTGGCACCACTGGGGATGCAGTGCAGTGAGTCCAGAGAGTGCACTGGCACCACTGGGGATGCAGTGCAGTGAGTCCAGAGAGTGCACTGGCACCAATGGGGATGCACTTCAGTGAGTCCACAGAGTGCACTGGCTCCACTGGGGATGCAGTGCAGTGAGTCCAGAGAGTACACTGGCTCCATTGGAGATGCAGTGCAGTGAGTCCAGAGAGTGCACTGGCACCACTGGGGATGCAGTGCAGTGAGTCCAGTGAGTGTACTGGCACCACTGGGGATGCACTGCAGTGAGTCCAGAGAGTGCATTGGCACCACTGGGGATGCACTGCAGTGAGTCCAGAGAGTGCACTTGCACCACTGGGGATGCAGTGCAGTGAGTCCAGAGAGTGCACTGGCACCACTGGGGATGCAGTGCAGTGAGTCCAGAGAGTGCACTGGCACCACTGGCGATGCAGTGCAGTGAGTCCAGAGAGTGCACTAGCACCACTGGGGATGCAGTGCAGTCAGTCCAGTGAGTGTACTGGCACCACTGGGGATGCACTGCAGTGAGTCCAGAGAGTGCACTGGCATCACTGTGGATGCACTGCAGTGAGTCCACAGAGTGCACTGGCACCACTGGGGATGCAGTGCAGTGAGTCCAGAGAGTGCACTGGCACCACTGGGGATGCACTTCAGTGAGTCCAGAGAGTGCACGGGCTCCACTGGGGATGCACTGCAGTGAGTCCAGAGAGTGCACTGGCACCACTGGGGATGCACTGCAGTGAGTCCAGAGAGTGCACTTGCACCACTGGGGATGCAGTGCAGTGAGTCCAGAGAGTGCACTGGCACCACTGGGGATGCAGTGCAGTGAGTCCAGAGAGTGCACTGGCACCAATGGGGATGCACAGCAGTGAGCCCACAGAGTGCACTGGCACCACTGGGGATGCAGTGCAGTGAGTCCAGAGAGTGCACTGGCACCACTGGGGATGCACTGCAGTGAGTCCAGAGAGTGCTCTGGCACCACTGGCGATGCAGTGCAGTGAGTCCAGAGAGTGCACTAGCACCACTGGGGATGCAGTGCAGTCAGTCCAGTGAGTGCACTGGCACCACTGGGGATGCACTGCAGTGAGTCCAGAGAGTGCACTGGCACCACTGGGGATGCACTGCAGTGAGTCCACAGAGTGCACTGGCACCACTGGGGATGCAGTGCAGTGAGTCCAGAGAGTGCACTAGCACCACTGGGGATGCAGTGCAGTCAGTCCAGTGAGTGTACTGGCACCACTGGGGATGCACTGCAGTGAGTCCAGAGAGTGCACTGACACCACTGAGAATGCACTTCAGTGAGTCCAGAGAGTGCACTGGCACCACTGGGGATGCACTGCAGTGAGTCCACAGAGTGCACTGGCACCACTGGGGATGCAGTGCAGTGAGTCCAGAGAGTGCACTGGCACCACTGGTGATGCACTGCAGTTACTCCAGAGAGTGCACTGGCACCACTGGGGATGCGGTACGGTGAGTCCAGAGAGTGCACTGGACCACTGGTGATGCACTGCAGTGAGTCCAGAGAGTGCACTGGCACCACTGAGAATGCCTTTCAGTGAGTCCAGAGAGTGCACTGGCACCACTGTGGATGCACTGCAGTGAGTCCACAGATTGCACTAGCACCACTGGGGATGCAGTGCAGTGAGTCCAGAGAGTGTACTGGCACCACTGGGGATGCACTGCAGTGAGTCCAGAGAGTGCACTGGCACCACTGAGAATGCACTTCAGTGAGTCCAGAGAGCGCACTGGCACCACTGGGGATGCAGTGCAGTGAGTCCAGAGAGTGAACTAGCACCACTGGGAATGTAGTGCAGTGAATCCAGTGAGTCCACTGGCACCAGTGGGGATGCACTGCAGTGAGTCCAGAGAGTGCACTGGCACCACTGGGGATGCAGTGCAGTGAGCCCAGTGAGTGCACTGGCACCACTGGAGATTCAGTACAGTGAGTCCAGTGAATGCACTGGCAACACTGGGGATGCAGTGCAGTGAGTCCAGAGAGTGCACTGGCACCACTGGTGATGCAGTATAGTGAGTCCAGTGAGTGCACTGGCACCACTGGGGATGCAGTGCAGTGAGTCCAGAGAGTGCACTGGCACCACTGGGGATGCACTGCAGTGAGTCCAGAGAGTGCACTGGCACCACTGATGATGCAGTACAGTGAGTCCAGTGAGTGCACTGGCACCACTGGGGATGTAGTGCAGTGACTCGAGAGAGTGCACTGGCACCACTGGGGATGCAGTGCATTGACTCCAGAGAGTGCACTGGCACCACTTGGGATGCAGTGCAGTGAGTCTAGAGAGTGCACTGGCACCACTGGGGATGCAGTGCAGTGAGTCCAGAGAGTGCATTGGCACCACTGGGGATGCAGTGCAGTGAGTCCAGAGAGTGCACTGGCACCACTGGGGATGCACTGCAGTGAGTCCACAGAGTGCACTGGCACCACTGGGGATGCAGTGCAGTGAGTCCAGAGAGTGCACTAGCACCACTGGGGATGCAGTGCAGTCAGTCCAGTGAGTGTACTGGCACCACTGGGGATGCACTGCAGTGAGTCCAGAGAGTGCACTGACACCACTGAGAATGCACTTCAGTGAGTCCAGAGAGTGCACTGGCACCACTGGGGATGCACTGCAGTGAGTCCACAGAGTGCACTGGCACCACTGGGGATGCAGTGCAGTGAGTCCAGAGAGTGCACTGGCACCACTGGGGATGCACTTCAGTGAGTCCAGAGAGTGCACTGGCTCCACTGGGGATGCACTGCAGTGAGTCCACAGAGTGCACTGGCACCACTGGGGATGCAGTGCAGTGAGTCCAGAGAGTGCACTGGCTCCACTGGGAATGCAGTGCAGTGAGTCCAGAGAGTGCTCTGGCACCACTGGGTATGCAGTGCAGTGAGTCCAGAGAGTGCACTGGCAAAACTGGGGATGCACTGCAGTGAGTCCAGAGAGTGCACTGGCTCCACTGGGGATGCAGTGCAGTGAGTCCAGAGTGTGCACTGGCACCACTGGGAATGCAGTGCAGTGAGTCCAGAGATCGCACTGGCACCACGGGGGATGCACTTCAGTGAGTCCAGAGAGTGCACTGGCACCACTGGGGATGCACTGCAGTGAGTCCAGAGAGTGCACTGGCACCACTGGGGATGCACTGCAGTGAGTCCAGAGAGTGCACTGGCACCACTGGGGATGCAGTGCAGTGAGTCCAGAGAGTGCACTGGCACCAGAGGGAATGCACTGCAGTGAGTCCAGTGAGTGCACTGGCACCACTGGGGATGCAGTGCAGTGAGTGCAGGGAGTGCACTGGCACCACTGGGGATGCAGTGCAGTGAGTCCAGAGAGTGCAGTGGCACCACTGGGGATGCAGTGCAGTGAGTCCAGAGAGTGCACAGGCAGCACTGGGGATGCAGTGCAGTGAGTCCAGAGAGTGCTCTGGCACCACTGGGAATGCAGTGCAGTGAGTCCAGAGAGTGCACTGGCACCACTGGTGATGCACTGCAGTTACTCCAGAGAGTGCACTGGCACCACTGGGGATGCGGTACGGTGAGTCCAGAGAGTGCACTGGACCACTGGTGATGCACTGCAGTGAGTCCAGAGAGTGCACTGGCACCACTGAGAATGCCTTTCAGTGAGTCCAGAGAGTGCACTGGCACCACTGGGGATGCACTGCAGTGAGTCCACAGATTGCACTAGCACCACTGGGGATGCAGTGCAGTGAGTCCAGAGAGTGTACTGGCACCACTGGGGATGCACTGCAGTGAGTCCAGAGAGTGCACTGGCACCACTGAGAATGCACTTCAGTGAGTCCAGAGAGCGCACTGGCACCACTGGGGATGCAGTGCAGTGAGTCCAGAGAGTGAACTAGCACCACTGGGAATGTAGTGCAGTGAATCCAGTGAGTCCACTGGCACCAGTGGGGATGCACTGCAGTGAGTCCAGAGAGTGCACTGGCACCACTGGGGATGCAGTGCAGTGAGCCCAGTGAGTGCACTGGCACCACTGGAGATGCAGTACAGTGAGTCCAGTGAATGCACTGGCAACACTGGGGATGCAGTGCAGTGAGTCCAGAGAGTGCACTGGCACCACTGGTGATGCAGTATAGTGAGTCCAGTGAGTGCACTGGCACCACTGGGGATGCAGTGCAGTGAGTCCAGAGAGTGCACTGGCACCACTGGGGATGCACTGCAGTGAGTCCAGAGAGTGCACTGGCACCACTGATGATGCAGTACAGTGAGTCCAGTGAGTGCACTGGCACCACTGGGGATGTAGTGCAGTGACTCGAGAGAGTGCACTGGCACCACTGGGGATGCAGTGCATTGACTCCAGAGAGTGCACTGGCACCACTTGGGATGCAGTGCAGTGAGTCTAGAGAGTGCACTGGCACCACTGGGGATGCAGTGCAGTGAGTCCAGAGAGTGCATTGGCACCACTGGGGATGCAGTGCAGTGAGTCCAGAGAGTGCACTGGCAGCACTGGGGATGCACTGCAGTGAGTCCACAGAGTGCACTGGTACCACTGGGGATGCAGTGCAGTGAGTCCAGAGAGTGCACTGGCACCACTGGGGATGCACTGCAGTGAGTCCAGAGAGTGCACTGGCACCACTGGGGATGCAGTGCAGTGAGTCCAGAGAGTGCACTGGCACCACTGAGAATGCACTTCAGTGAGTCCAGAGAGTGCACTAGCACCACTGGGGATGCAGTGCAGTGAATCCAGTGAGTGCACTGGCACCACTGGGGATGCAGTGCAGTGAGTCAAGAGAGTGCACTGGCACCACTGGGGATGCAGTACAGTGAGTCCAGAGAGTGCATTGGCACCATTGGAGATGCAGTGCAGTGAGTCCAAAGAGTGCACTGGCACCACTGGGGATGCACAGCAGTGAGTCCAGAGAGTGCATTGGCACCACTGGGGATGCAGTGCAGTGAGTCCAGAGAGTGCACTGGCACCATTGGAGATGCAGTGCAGTGAGTCCAGAGAGTGCACTGGCACCAATGGGGATGCACTTCAGTGAGTCCACAGAGTGCACTGGCTCCACTGGGGATGCAGTGCAGTGAGTCCAGAGAGTGCACTGGCACCATTGGAGATGCAGTGCAGTGAGTCCAGAGAGTGCACTGGCACCACTGGGGATGCAGTGCAGTGAGTCCAGAGAGTGCACTGGCACCACTGGGGATGCAGTGCAGTGAGTCCAGAGAGTGCACTGGCACCACTGGGGATGCACTGCAGTGAGTCCAGAGAGTTCACTGGCACCACTGGGGATGCACTTCAGTGAGTGCAGAGACTGCACTGGCACCACTGGGGATGCAATTCAGTGAGTGCAGAGACTGCACTGGCACCACTGGGGATGCAGTGCAGTGAGTCCAGTGAGTGTACTGGCACCACTGGGGATGCACTGCAGTGAGTCCAGAGAGTGCATTGGCACCACTTGGGATGCACTGCAGTGAGTCCAGAGAGTGCACTTGCACCACTGGGGATGCAGTGCAGTGAGTCCAGAGAGTGCACTGGCACCAATGGGGATGCAGTGCAGTGAGTCCAGAGAGTGCACTGGCACCAATGGGGATGCACAGCAGTGAGCCCACAGAGTGCACTGGCACCACTGGGGATGCACTGCAGTGAGTCCAGAGAGTGCTCTGGCACCACTGGCGATGCAGTGCAGTGAGTCCAGAGAGTGCACTAGCACCACTGGGGATGCAGTGCAGTCAGTCCAGTGAGTGTACTGGCACCACTGGGGATGCAGTGCAGTGAGTCCAGAGAGTGCACTGGCACCACTGAGAATGCACTTCAGTGAGTCCAGAGAGTGCACTGGCACCACTGGGGATGCACTGCAGTGAGTCCACAGAGTGCACTGGCACCACTGGGAATCCAGTGCAGTGAGTCCAGAGAGTGCACTGGCACCACTGGGGATGCACTTCAGTGAGTCCAGAGAGTGCACGGGCTCCACTGGGGATGCACTGCAGTGAGTCCAGAGAGTGCACTGGCACCACTGGGGATGCAGTGCAGTGAGTCCAGAGAGTGCGCTGGCACCAATGGGGATGCACAGCAGTGAGCCCACAGAGTGCACTGGCACCACTGGGGATGCAGTACAGTGAGTCCACAGAGTGCACTGGCACCACTGGGGATGCACTGCAGTGAGTCCAGAGAGTGCTCTGGCACCACTGGGGATGCAGTGCAGTGAGTCCAGAGAGTGCACTAGCACCACTGGGGATGCAGTGCAGTCAGTCCAGTGAGTGTACTGGCACCACTGGGGATGCACTGCAGTGAGTCCAGATAGTGCACTGGCACCACTGAGAATGCACTTCAGTGAGTCCAGAGAGTGCACTGGCACCACTTGGGATGCAGTGCAGTGAGTCTAGAGAGTGCACTGGCACCACTGGGGATGCAGTGCAGTGAGTCCAGAGAGTGCATTGGCACCACTGGGGATGCAGTGCAGTGAGTCCAGAGAGTGCACTGGCAGCACTGGGGATGCACTGCAGTGAGTCCACAGAGTGCACTGGTACCACTGGGGATGCAGTGCAGTGAGTCCAGAGAGTGCACTGGCACCACTGGGGATGCACTGCAGTGAGTCCACAGAGTGCACTGGCACCACTGGGGATGCAGTGCAGTGAGTCCAGAGAGTGCACTGGCACCACTGGGGATGCAGTGCAGTGAGTCCAGAGAGTGCACTGGCACCACTGAGAATGCACTTCAGTGAGTCCAGAGAGTGCACTAGCACCACTGGGGATGCAGTGCAGTGAATCCAGTGAGTGCACTGGCACCACTGGGGATGCAGTGCAGTGAGTCAAGAGAGTGCACTGGCACCACTGGGGATGCAGTACAGTGAGTCCAGAGAGTGCATTGGCACCATTGGAGATGCAGTGCAGTGAGTCCAAAGAGTGCACTGGCACCACTGGGGATGCACAGCAGTGAGTCCAGAGAGTGCATTGGCACCACTGGGGATGCAGTGCAGTGAGTCCAGAGAGTGCACTGGCACCATTGGAGATGCAGTGCAGTGAGTCCAGAGAGTGCACTGGCACCAATGGGGATGCACTTCAGTGAGTCCACAGAGTGCACTGGCTCCACTGGGGATGCAGTGCAGTGAGTCCAGAGAGTGCACTGGCACCATTGGAGATGCAGTGCAGTGAGTCCAGAGAGTTCACTGGCACCACTGGGGATGCACTTCAGTGAGTGCAGAGACTGCACTGGCACCACTGGGGATGCAATTCAGTGAGTGCAGAGACTGCACTGGCACCACTGGGGATGCAGTGCAGTGAGTCCAGTGAGTGTACTGGCACCACTGGGGATGCACTGCAGTGAGTCCAGAGAGTGCATTGGCACCACTTGGGATGCACTGCAGTGAGTCCAGAGAGTGCACTTGCACCACTGGGGATGCAGTGCAGTGAGTCCAGAGAGTGCACTGGCACCACTGGGGATGCAGTGCAGTGAGTCCAGAGAGTGCACTGGCACCAATGGGGATGCACAGCAGTGAGCCCACAGAGTGCACTGGCACCACTGGGGATGCACTGCAGTGAGTCCAGAGAGTGCTCTGGCACCACTGGCGATGCAGTGCAGTGAGTCCAGAGAGTGCACTAGCACCACTGGGGATGCAGTGCAGTCAGTCCAGTGAGTGTACTGGCACCACTGGGGATGCAGTGCAGTGAGTCCAGAGAGTGCACTGGCACCACTGAGAATGCACTTCAGTGAGTCCAGAGAGTGCACTGGCACCACTGGGGATGCACTGCAGTGAGTCCAGAGAGTGCACTGGCACCACTGGCGATCCAGTGCAGTGAGTCCAGAGAGTGCACTGGCACCACTGGGGATGCACTTCAGTGAGTCCAGAGAGTGCACGGGCTCCACTGGGGATGCACTGCAGTGAGTCCAGAGAGTGCACTAGCACCACTGGGGATGCAGTGCAGTGAGTCCAGAGAGTGCGCTGGCACCAATGGGGATGCACAGCAGTGAGCCCACAGAGTGCACTGGCACCACTGGGGATGCAGTACAGTGAGTCCACAGAGTGCACTGGCACCACTGGGGATGCACTGCAGTGAGTCCAGAGAGTGCTCTGGCACCACTGGGGATGCAGTGCAGTGAGTCCAGAGAGTGCACTAGCACCACTGGGGATGCAGTGCAGTCAGTCCAGTGAGTGTACTGGCACCACTGGGGATGCACTGCAGTGAGTCCAGATAGTGCACTGGCACCACTGAGAATGCACTTCAGTGAGTCCAGAGAGTGCACTGGCACCACTGGGGATGCACTGCAGTGAGTCCACAGAGTGCACTGGCACCACTGGGGATGCAGTGCAGTGAGTCCAGAGAGTGCACTGGCACCACTGGGGATGCACTTCAGTGAGTCCAGAGAGTGCACGGGCTCCACTGGGGATGCACTGCAGTGAGTCCACAGAGTGCACTGGCACCACTGGGGATGCAGTGCAGTGAGTCCAGAGAGTGCACTGGCTCCACTGGGGATGCAGTGCAGTGAGTCCAGAGTGTGCACTGGCACCACTGGGAATGCAGTGCAGTGAGTCCAGAGAGTGCACTGGCACCACTGGGGATGCACTGCAGTCAGTCCAGAGAGTGCACTGGCAAAACTGGGGATGCACTGCAGTGAGTCCAGAGAGTGCACTGGCACCACTGGGGATGCAGTGCAGTGAGTCCAGAGTGTGCACTGGCACCACTGGGAATGCAGTGCAGTGAGTCCAGAGATCGCACTGGCACCACGGGGGATGCACTTCAGTGAGTCCAGAGAGTGCACTGGCACCACTGGGGATGCACTGCAGTGAGTCCAGAGAGTGCACTGGCACCACTGGGGATGCAGTGCAGTGAGTCCAGAGAGTGCACTGGCACCACTGGGGATGCAGTGCAGTGAGTCCAGAGAGTGCACTGGCACCAGAGGGAATGCACTGCAGTGAGTCCAGTGAGTGCACTGGCACCACTGGGGATGCAGTGCAGTGAGTGCAGGGAGTGCACTGGCACCACTGGGGATGCAGTGCAGTGAGTCCAGAGAGTGCAGTGGCACCACTGGGGATGCAGTGCAGTCACTCCAGAGAGTGCACAGGCAGCACTGGGGATGCAGTGCAGTGAGTCCAGAGAGTGCTCTGGCACCACTGGGGATGCAGTGCAGTGAGTCCAGAGAGTGCACTGGCACCACTGGTGATGCACTGCAGTTACTCCAGAGAGTGCACTGGCACCACTGGGGATGCGGTACGGTGAGTCCAGAGAGTGCACTGGACCACTGGTGATGCACTGCAGTGAGTCCAGAAAGTGCACTGGCACCACTGAGAATGCACTTCAGTGAGTCCAGAGAGTGCACTAGCACCACCGGGGATGCAGTGCAGTGAATCCAGTGAGTGCACTGGCACCACTGGGGATGCAGTGCAGTGAGTCAAGAGAGTGCACTGGCACCACTGGGGATGCAGTACAGTGAGTCCAGAGAGTGCATTGGCACCATTGGAGATGCAGTGCAGTGAGTCCAAAGAGTGCACTGGCACCACTGGGGATGCACAGCAGTGAGTCCAGAGAGTGCATTGGCACCACTGGGGATGCAGTGCAGTGAGTCCAGAGAGTGCACTGGCACCATTGGAGATGCAGTGCAGTGAGTCCAGAGAGTGCACTGGCACCAATGGGGATGCACTTCAGTGAGTCCACAGAGTGCACTGGCTCCACTGGGGATGCAGTGCAGTGAGTCCAGAGAGTGCACTGGCACCATTGGAGATGCAGTGCAGTGAGTCCAGAGAGTGCACTGGCACCACTGGGAATGCAGTGCAGTGAGTCCAGAGATCGCACTGGCACCACGGGGGATGCACTTCAGTGAGTCCAGAGAGTGCACTGGCACCACTGGGGATGCACTGCAGTGAGTCCAGAGAGTGCACTGGCACCACTGGGGATGCAGTGCAGTGAGTCCAGAGAGTGCACTGGCACCACTGGGGATGCAGTGCAGTGAGTCCAGAGAGTGCACTGGCACCAGAGGGAATGCACTGCAGTGAGTCCAGTGAGTGCACTGGCACCACTGGGGATGCAGTGCAGTGAGTGCAGGGAGTGCACTGGCACCACTGGGGATGCAGTGCAGTGAGTCCAGAGAGTGCAGTGGCACCACTGGGGATGCAGTGCAGTCACTCCAGAGAGTGCACAGGCAGCACTGGGGATGCAGTGCAGTGAGTCCAGAGAGTGCTCTGGCACCACTGGGGATGCAGTGCAGTGAGTCCAGAGAGTGCACTGGCACCACTGGTGATGCACTGCAGTTACTCCAGAGAGTGCACTGGCACCACTGGGGATGCGGTACGGTGAGTCCAGAGAGTGCACTGGACCACTGGTGATGCACTGCAGTGAGTCCAGAAAGTGCACTGGCACCACTGAGAATGCACTTCAGTGAGTCCAGAGAGTGCACTAGCACCACCGGGGATGCAGTGCAGTGAATCCAGTGAGTGCACTGGCACCACTGGGGATGCAGTGCAGTGAGTCAAGAGAGTGCACTGGCACCACTGGGGATGCAGTACAGTGAGTCCAGAGAGTGCATTGGCACCATTGGAGATGCAGTGCAGTGAGTCCAAAGAGTGCACTGGCACCACTGGGGATGCACAGCAGTGAGTCCAGAGAGTGCATTGGCACCACTGGGGATGCAGTGCAGTGAGTCCAGAGAGTGCACTGGCACCATTGGAGATGCAGTGCAGTGAGTCCAGAGAGTGCACTGGCACCAATGGGGATGCACTTCAGTGAGTCCACAGAGTGCACTGGCTCCACTGGGGATGCAGTGCAGTGAGTCCAGAGAGTGCACTGGCACCATTGGAGATGCAGTGCAGTGAGTCCAGAGAGTGCACTGGCACCACTGGGGATGCAGTGCAGTGAGTCCAGAGAGTGCACTGGCACCACTGGGGATGCAGTGCAGTGAGTCCAGAGAGTGCACTGGCACCACTGGGGATGCACTGCAGTGAGTCCAGAGAGTTCACTGGCACCACTGGGGATGCACTTCAGTGAGTGCAGAGACTGCACTGGCACCACTGGGGATGCAATTCAGTGAGTGCAGAGACTGCACTGGCACCACTGGGGATGCAGTGCAGTGAGTCCAGTGAGTGTACTGGCACCACTGGGGATGCACTGCAGTGAGTCCAGAGAGTGCATTGGCACCACTTGGGATGCACTGCAGTGAGTCCAGAGAGTGCACTTGCACCACTGGGGATGCAGTGCAGTGAGTCCAGAGAGTGCACTGGCACCACTGGGGATGCAGTGCAGTGAGTCCAGAGAGTGCACTGGCACCAATGGGGATGCACAGCAGTGAGCCCACAGAGTGCACTGGCACCACTGGGGATGCACTGCAGTGAGTCCAGAGAGTGCTCTGGCACCACTGGCGATGCAGTGCAGTGAGTCCAGAGAGTGCACTAGCACCACTGGGGATGCAGTGCAGTCAGTCCAGTGAGTGTACTGGCACCAATGGGGATGCAGTGCAGTGAGTCCAGAGAGTGCACTGGCACCACTGAGAATGCACTTCAGTGAGTCCAGAGAGTGCACTGGCACCACTGGGGATGCACTGCAGTGAGTCCACAGAGTGCACTGGCACCACTGGCGATCCAGTGCAGTGAGTCCAGAGAGTGCACTGGCACCACTGGGGATGCACTTCAGTGAGTCCAGAGAGTGCACGGGCTCCACTGGGGATGCACTGCAGTGAGTCCAGAGAGTGCACTGGCACCACTGGGGATGCAGTGCAGTGAGTCCAGAGAGTGCGCTGGCACCAATGGGGATGCACAGCAGTGAGCCCAGAGAGTGCACTGGCACCACTGGGGATGCAGTACAGTGAGTCCACAGAGTGCACTGGCACCACTGGGGATGCACTGCAGTGAGTCCAGAGAGTGCTCTGGCACCACTGGGGATGCAGTGCAGTGAGTCCAGAGAGTGCACTAGCACCACTGGGGATGCAGTGCAGTCAGTCCAGTGAGTGTACTGGCACCACTGGGGATGCACTGCAGTGAGTCCAGATAGTGCACTGGCACCACTGAGAATGCACTTCAGTGAGTCCAGAGAGTGCACTGGCACCACTGGGGATGCACTGCAGTGAGTCCACAGAGTGCACTGGCACCACTGGGGATGCAGTGCAGTGAGTCCAGAGAGTGCACTGGCACCACTGGGGATGCACTTCAGTGAGTCCAGAGAGTGCACGGGCTCCACTGGGGATGCACTGCAGTGAGTCCACAGAGTGCACTGGCACCACTGGGGATGCAGTGCAGTGAGTCCAGAGAGTGCACTGGCTCCACTGGGGATGCAGTGCAGTGAGTCCAGAGAGTGCACTGGCACCACTGGGGATGCACTGCAGTGAGTCCAGAGAGTGCACTGGCAAAACTGGGGATGCACTGCAGTGAGTCCAGAGAGTGCACTGGCACCACTGGGGATGCAGTGCAGTGAGTCCAGAGTGTGCACTGGCACCACTGGGAATGCAGTGCAGTGAGTCCAGAGATCGCACTGGCACCACGGGGGATGCACTTCAGTGAGTCCAGAGAGTGCACTGGCACCACTGGGGATGCACTGCAGTGAGTCCAGAGAGTGCACTGGCACCACTGGGGATGCACTGCAGTGAGTCCAGAGAGTGTACTGGCACCACTGGGGATGCAGTGCAGTGAGTCCAGAGAGTGCACTGGCACCAGAGGAAATGCACTGCAGTGAGTCCAGTGAGTGCACTGGCACCACTGGGGATGCAGTGCAGTGAGTGCAGGGAGTGCACTGGCACCACTGGGGATGCAGTGCAGTGAGTCCAGAGAGTGCAGTGGCACCACTGGGAATGCAGTGCAGTCACTCCAGAGAGTGCACAGGCAGCACTGGGGATGCAGTGCAGTGAGTCCAGAGAGTGCTCTGGCACCACTGGGGATGCAGTGCAGTGAGTCCAGAGAGTGCACTGGCACCACTGGGGATGCAGTGCAGTGAGTCCAGAGAGTGCACTGGCACCACTGGTGATGCACTGCAGTTACTCCAGAGAGTGCACTGGCACCACTGGGGATGCGGTACGGTGAGTCCAGAGAGTGCACTGGACCACTGGTGATGCACTGCAGTGAGTCCAGAGAGTGCACTGGCACCACTGAGAATGCCTTTCAGTGAGTCCAGAGAGTGCACTGGCACCACTGGGGATGCACTGCAGTGAGTCCACAGATTGCACTAGCACCACTGGGGATGCAGTGCAGTGAGTCCAGAGAGTGTACTGGCACCACTGGGGATGCACTGCAGTGAGTCCAGAGAGTGCACTGGCACCACTGAGAATGCACTTCAGTGAGTCCAGAGAGCGCACTGGCACCACTGGGGATGCAGTGCAGTGAGTCCAGAGAGTGCACTGGCACCACTGAGAATGCACTTCAGTGAGTCCAAAGAGTGCACTGGCACCACTGGGGATGCACTGCAGTGAGTCCAGAGAGTGAACTAGCACCACTGGGAATGTAGTGCAGTGAATCCAGTGAGTCCACTGGCACCAGTGGGGATGCACTGCAGTGAGTCCAGAGAGTGCACTGGCACCACTGGGGATGCAGTGCAGTGAGCCCAGTGAGTGCACTGGCACCACTGGAGATGCAGTACAGTGAGTCCAGTGAATGCACTGGCAACACTGGGGATGCAGTGCAGTGAGTCCAGAGAGTGCACTGGCACCACTGGTGATGCAGTATAGTGAGTCCAGTGAGTGCACTGGCACCACTGGGGATGCAGTGCAGTGAGTCCAGAGAGTGCACTGGCACCACTGGGGATGCACTGCAGTGAGTCCAGAGAGTGCACTGGCACCACTGATGATGCAGTACAGTGAGTCCAGTGAGTGCACTGGCACCACTGGGGATGTAGTGCAGTGACTCGAGAGAGTGCACTGGCACCACTGGGGATGCAGTGCATTGACTCCAGAGAGTGCACTGGCACCACTTGGGATGCAGTGCAGTGAGTCCAGAGAGTGCACTGGCACCACTGGGGATGCAGTGCAGTGAGTCCAGAGAGTGCATTGGCACCACTGGGGATGCAGTGCAGTGAGTCCAGAGAGTGCACTGGCAGCACTGGGGATGCACTGCAGTGAGTCCACAGAGTGCACTGGTACCACTGGGGATGCAGTGCAGTGAGTCCAGAGAGTGCACTGGCACCACTGGGGATGCACTGCAGTGAGTCCAGAGAGTGCACTGGCACCACTGGGGATGCAGTGCAGTGAGTCCAGAGAGTGCACTGGCACCACTGGGGATGCAGTGCAGTGAGTCCAGAGAGTGCACTGGCACCACTGAGAATGCACTTCAGTGAGTCCAGAGAGTGCACTAGCACCACTGGGGATGCAGTGCAGTGAATCCAGTGAGTGCACTGGCACCACTGGGGATGCAGTGCAGTGAGTCAAGAGAGTGCACTGGCACCACTGGGGATGCAGTACAGTGAGTCCAGAGAGTGCATTGGCACCATTGGAGATGCAGTGCAGTGAGTCCAGAGAGTGCACTGGCACCACTGGGGATGCACAGCAGTGAGTCCAGAGAGTGCATTGGCACCACTGGGGATGCAGTGCAGTGAGTCCAGAGAGTGCACTGGCACCATTGGAGATGCAGTGCAGTGAGTCCAGAGAGTGCACTGGCACCACTGGGGATGCAGTGCAGTGAGTCCAGAGAGTGCACTGGCACCACTGGGGATGCAGTGCAGTGAGTCCAGAGAGTGCACTGGCACCACTGGGGATGCACTGCAGTGAGTCCAGAGAGTTCACTGGCACCACTGGGGATGCACTTCAGTGAGTGCAGAGACTGCACTGGCACCACTGGGGATGCAATTCAGTGAGTGCAGAGACTGCACTGGCACCACTGGGGATGCAGTGCAGTGAGTCCAGTGAGTGTACTGGCACCACTGGGGATGCACTGCAGTGAGTCCAGAGAGTGCATTGGCACCACTGGGGATGCACTGCAGTGAGTCCAGAGAGTGCACTTGCACCACTGGGGATGCAGTGCAGTGAGTCCAGAGAGTGCACTGGCACCACTGGGGATGCAGTGCAGTGAGTCCAGAGAGTGCACTGGCACCAATGGGGATGCACAGCAGTGAGCCCACAGAGTGCACTGGCACCACTGGGGATGCAGTACAGTGAGTCCAGAGAGTGCACTGGCACCACTGGGGATGCACTGCAGTGAGTCCAGAGAGTGCTCTGGCACCACTGGCGATGCAGTGCAGTGAGTCCAGAGAGTGCACTAGCACCACTGGGGATGCAGTGCAGTCAGTCCAGTGAGTGTACTGGCACCACTGGGGATGCACTGCAGTGAGTCCAGAGAGTGCACTGGCACCACTGAGAATGCACTTCAGTGAGTACAGAGAGTGCACTGGCACCACTGGGGATGCAGTACAGTGAGTCCACAGAGTGCACTGGCACCACTGGGGATGCAGTGCAGTGAGTCCAGAGAGTGCACTGGCACCACTGGGGATGCACTTCAGTGAGTCCAGAGAGTGCACGGGCTCCACTGGGGATGCACTGCAGTGAGTCCAGAGAGTGCACTGGCACCACTGGGGATGCAGTGCAGGTAGTCCAGAGAGTGCACTGGCACCAATGGGGATGCACAGCAGTGAGCCCACAGAGTGCACTGGCACCACTGGTGATGCAGTACAGTGAGTCCACAGAGTGCACTGGCACCACTGGGGATGCAGTACAGTGAGTTCAGAGAGTGCACTTGCACCACTGGGGATGGGTTTCAAGCCAGCTGCATTAACCGCTCATGCTTCTTTCTTATGAGACGTTAGTAAACCAATTACATAGCCTTGTCAAGACTAAATCACAGGTAAAAATCCTGTACATCTCATGTGGCCAACCACTCCCAACTAGGATTCCAAGAACCAGGAGGTTCTGTGAAAATAGGGCTAGTTCTATTAGAGGGGTGATTATTAGGGTAAGCCCTAAGCTGTCTTTAATGGAGAAGTATGGGTGGAATGGGATTTTGTCGCAGTCTGATACGATTCCTAGTGGGTTATTTGAGCCTGATTCGTGTAGGAAGGTTAGGTGGACTAGGGTGATTCCTGCAATTAGGAAGGGCAGTAGGAAGTGGATGGCGAAGAATCGGGTTAAGGTTGGATTGTCTACTGAGAATCCTCCTCAGGCTCATTCTACTAGAGTTTGCCCAATGTACGGGATGGCTGAGAATAGGTTGGTGATTACGGTGGCCCCTCAGAATGACATTTGTCCTCATGGTAGGACATACCCTACGAAGGCAGTTGCTATTAGGGTGAGTAGGAGGATTACTCCTGTGTTTCAGGTTTCTTTGTATAGGTAGGAGCCGTAGTAGAGGCCTCGTCCGATGTGTAAGTAGATGCAGATAAAGAAGAGCGAAGCACCGTTGGCGTGGAGGTTGCGGATGAGCCATCCGTACTGGACGTCTCGGCATGTGTGAGCTACTGAGGAGAAGGCGAGTGAAGTGTCTGCGGTGTAGTGTATGGCTAGTAGCAGGCCTGTTAGGATTTGTGTGGCTAAGCAGATGGCTAGAAGGGAGCCGAAGTTTCATCAGGCAGAGATGTTGGAGGGGGCGGGTAGGTCGATTAGGGAAAGTTCCTCTGTGAAAGGAACTCGGCAAATTAATAAGGCCCGACTGTTTACCAAAAACATAGCCTTCAGCAAATTAAACAAGTATTGAAGGTGATGCCTGCCCGGTGACTTAGGTTTAACGGCCGCGGTATCCTAACCGTGCAAAGGTAGCGCAATCAATTGTCCCATAAATCGAGACTTGTATGAATGGCTAAACGAGGTCTTAACTGTCTCTCACAGATAATCAGTGAAATTGATCTCCCCGTGCAAAAGCGGGGATGTGAACATAAGACGAGAAGACCCTGTGGAACTTAAAAATCAACGACCACCGCGAATCCTCAATCAACCCCACTGGGGCCACTACCATCGCAGAGCCTGGTCGATATTTTTCGGTTGGGGCGACCTTGGAGGAGAACAAATCCTCCAAAAACAAGACCATACCTCTTTACCTAGAGCTACCCCTCAAAGTGCTAACAGTGACCAGACCCAATATAATTGATTAATGGACCAAGCTACCCCAGGGATAACAGCGCAATCCCCCTCAAGAGCCCATATCGACAGGGGGGTTTACGACCTCGATGTTGGATCAGGACATCCTAATGGTGCAGCCGCTATTAAGGGTTCGTTTGTTCAACGATTAACAGTCCTACGTGATCTGAGTTCAGACCGGAGCAATCCAGGTCGGTTTCTATCTATGACACACTCTCCCCAGTACGAAAGGACCGGGAAAGTGGGGCCAATACCACAAGCACGCCCCCCCCCCCTCTAAGCAGTGAAACCAACTAAACCGTGAAGAGGGCCTTCCCCCACCACTTTCAATCCTAGAAAAGGACCAGCTAGAGTGGCAGAGCCCGGCAAGTGCAGAAGGCTTAAGCCCTTTCCCCAGAGGTTCAAATCCTCTCCCTAGCTTCACCCATGATTCAAATAACAACACTAAGCTGCCTCATTATATCCCTCCTATACATCATCCCAATCCTGATTGCCGTAGCCTTCCTAACCCTAGTAGAACGGAAAATCCTAAGCTACATACAATCCCGCAAAGGCCCTAACGTTGTCGGGCCTTTTGGCCTACTTCAACCATTTGCGGACGGACTGAAACTATTTACCAAAGAGCCCATCCGACCCTCTACCTCTTCCCCACTTCTATTCATTCTGATACCAATACTAGCCCTTGTCCTAGCCCTCACCACTTGAGCACCACTACCACTCCCATTTCCCCTAGCAGATCTAAACCTCGGAGTTCTCTTCCTAATAGCCATGTCAAGCCTAGCCGTCTACTCAGTCCTATGATCAGGCTGAGCCTCGAACTCAAAATACGCACTAATCGGAGCCCTACGGGCAGTAGCACAGACCATTTCATACGAAGTGACACTGGCCATAATCCTGCTATCAATAATCATACTAAGCGGAAGCTACACACTCAGCTCCTTTGCCGTCGCACAGGAGCCTCTATACTTCATTTTCTCCTCATGACCCCTAGCAATAATATGATACGTATCCACCCTAGCAGAGACAAACCGAGCTCCTTTTGACCTCACAGAGGGTGAATCTGAGCTAGTCTCAGGGTTTAACGTTGAATACGCCGCAGGACCCTTCGCCTTATTCTTCCTAGCTGAATATGCGAACATTATGCTAATAAATACACTTACAGCCATCATATTCCTAAACCCAAGCGCCCTAGGGCCACCCACAGAACTATTCCCCGTCATCCTAGCCACAAAAGTCCTCCTACTATCTTCTGGTTTCTTATGGGTCCGAGCTTCATACCCACGATTCCGATATGACCAACTAATGCACCTACTATGAAAAAACTTCCTACCCCTCACACTAGCTCTGTGCCTCTGACACATCAGCATACCTATCTGCTATGCAGGCCTACCTCCTTACATAAGGAAATGTGCCTGAACTACAAAGGGTCACTATGATAAAGTGAACATAGAGGTATAACAGCCCTCTCATTTCCTGTTGACCTTAGAAAAGTAGGAATTGGACCCACACAAGAGAAATCAAAATTCTCCATACTTCCCTTATATTATTTTCTAGTAGAGTCAGCTAATCAAGCTATCGGGCCCATACCCCGAAAATGATGGTTTAACCCCCTCCTCTACTAATGAACCCTTACGCGACCCCAATCATAACCTTCAGCCTCATCTTGGGCACCACAATCACAATTTCCAGCAACCACTGAGTTCTGGCCTGGACAGGACTGGAGATCAACACACTAGCCATCATTCCCCTAATTGCCAAATCCCACCACCCACGAGCAGTAGAAGCCGCAACGAAATACTTCCTAACCCAAGCAGCTGCTTCCGCCCTGGTCCTATTCTCTAGCATAACCAATGCCTGAGTCACCGGCCAATGAGACATCACACAAATAAACCACCCAACCTCCTGTCTACTACTGACAGCAGCAATCGCTATTAAACTGGGCCTAGTGCCATTTCACTTCTGATTCCCAGAAGTACTACAAGGATCGCCACTAATAACAGCCCTGCTACTCTCGACCCTCATAAAATTCCCCCCACTAACCCTGCTCCTACTAACATCCAAATCCCTCGACCCAGCTCTACTCACCGCCATGGCCCTAGCCTCAACAGCACTAGGAGGCTGAATAGGACTGAACCAAACACAAACACGCAAAATCCTAGCCTTCTCGTCCATCTCCCACTTAGGCTGAATCGCCATCATCCTAGTTTACAGCCCCAAATTGGCCTTACTTACCTTCTACCTATACACAATCATAACATCAGCCGTATTCCTAGCCCTTAACAAAATCAAAGCCCTTAACCTATCCATGATCACAACCTCATGAACAAAAACCCCAGTGCTAAACGCCACCCTAATACTAGTACTTTTATCCCTAGCAGGCCTCCCCCCATTAACAGGCTTTATACCAAAGTGACTTATCATCCAAGAACTAACTAAACAGGAAATAACACCAGCAGCCATGGCAATTGCCATGCTATCACTGCTCAGCCTCTTCTTCTACCTACGCCTCGCATACCACTCAACAATTACCCTTCCCCCCAACTCCTCTAACCACATAAAACAATGATACACTAGCAAAGCCCCAAGCACACCTACTGCGGTCCTTGCCTCACTATCAATCCTCTTACTTCCCCTGTCCCCAATAATACATGCCATTGTCTAGAAACTTAGGATAACACCCCAAACCGAAGGCCTTCAAAGCCTTAAATAAGAGTTAAACCCTCTTAGTTTCTGCACATTAAGACTTACAGAATATTAACCTGTATCTTCTGAATGCAAGTCAGACGCTTTAATTAAGCTAAAGCCTCCCTAGACAGATGGGCTTCGATCCCACAAAACTCTAGTTAACAGCTAAATGCCTAAACCAATTGGCTTCTGCCTACAAAGACCCTGACGCACCCTAGTGCGCATCGATGAGCTTGCAACTCAACATGAATTTCACTACAGAGCCGATAAGAAGAGGAATTAAACCTCTGTAAAAAGGACTACAGCCTAACGCTTCAACACTCAGCCATCTTACCCGTCACCTTCATCAACCGATGACTATTTTCCACTAACCATAAGGATATTGGCACCCTGTACCTCATCTTCGGGGCATGAGCAGGAATAGTCGGCACCGCACTCAGCCTATTAATCCGCGCAGAACTAGGACAACCAGGAACTCTCCTAGGCGACGACCAAATTTACAATGTAATCGTTACCGCTCACGCCTTTGTAATAATCTTCTTTATAGTCATACCCATCATGATCGGAGGATTCGGCAACTGATTAGTCCCCCTCATAATCGGTGCCCCCGACATAGCATTCCCGCGAATAAACAACATAAGCTTTTGACTCCTCCCCCCATCATTCCTCCTCCTACTAGCCTCATCCACTGTAGAAGCTGGCGCCGGCACAGGCTGAACTGTCTACCCTCCCCTAGCAGGTGACCTTGCCCACGCCGGAGCTTCAGTAGACCTGGCTATCTTCTCACTCCACTTAGCCGGTATCTCCTCCATCCTTGGGGCCATCAACTTTATCACCACAGCCATCAACATAAAACCCCCCGCACTCTCACAATACCAAACCCCACTATTTGTCTGATCCGTACTAATTACCGCCATCCTACTCCTTCTATCACTCCCCGTACTCGCCGCCGGTATTACAATATTACTAACTGATCGAAACCTAAACACCACATTCTTCGACCCCGCTGGAGGAGGAGACCCAATCCTGTACCAACACCTATTCTGATTCTTCGGACACCCAGAAGTCTATATTCTGATCCTACCGGGGTTCGGAATCATCTCACACGTAGTCACGTACTACTCAGGCAAAAAGGAGCCCTTCGGCTACATGGGAATAGTCTGAGCCATACTATCCATCGGCTTCCTAGGATTCATCGTCTGAGCTCACCACATGTTTACAGTAGGAATAGACGTTGATACCCGAGCCTACTTTACATCAGCCACTATAATCATTGCCATCCCTACTGGAATCAAAGTATTTAGCTGACTAGCCACCCTGCACGGAGGAACAATCAAATGAGACCCCCCCCAATACTATGAGCTCTAGGATTTATCTTCCTATTTACCATCGGAGGATTAACAGGAATCGTTCTTGCAAACTCTTCCCTAGACATCGCCCTGCACGACACGTACTACGTAGTTGCCCACTTCCACTACGTCCTATCCATAGGCGCCGTCTTTGCCATTCTAGCAGGATTTACTCACTGATTCCCACTACTCACTGGGTTTACCCTACACCAAACATGAGCAAAAGCCCACTTCGGGGTAATATTTACAGGAGTAAACCTAACGTTCTTCCCCCAGCACTTCCTAGGCCTAGCAGGAATACCCCGACGATACTCGGACTATCCCGACGCCTACACACTATGAAACACCATTTCCTCCTAGTCCTAGGACTTAGAGAAACTCCAGTACTAAAAATAGTAAACACAAGCAATAATTTCATATACTTCACTCTCACTCACCACTCAACTATCAGCTAACCACACCCCCGTCCACATAGCTTAACACAAAGCATGGCACTGATGTTGCCAAGATGGCATAAAACATGCCTGCGGACAAAAGACTTAGTCCTAACCTTACGGTTGGTTTTTGCTAAATATATACATGCAAGTATCCGCGCCCCAGTGTAAACGCCCTCGACCACCTACCCCCATACAGGCCTTGAGGAGCGGGTATCAGGCACACCCAAGTAGTAGCCCAAGACGCCTCGCTAAGCCACGCCCCCACGGGTATTCAGCAGTAATTAACATTAAGCAATGAGTGCAAACTTGACTTAGTTATAGCAACAGCCTAACTTCAAGGGTTGGTAAATCTTGTGCCAGCCACCGCGGTCATACAAGAAACCCAAATCAACCGTCCTATTGACACGGCGTAAAGAGTGGTAAAATGCCTATCCTAGCTAACTAAGATCAAAATGCAACTGAGCTGTCATAAGCCCAAGATGCACCTAAACACACCATTAAGATGATCTTAGGAACTAACGACTGATTTAAACCCACGAAAGCCAGGGCCCAAACTGGGATTAGATACCCCACTATGCCTGGCCCTAAATCTTGATACTTACTTTACCGAAGTATCCGCCAGAGAACTACGAGCACAAACGCTTAAAACTCTAAGGACTTGGCGGTGCCCCAAACCCACCTAGAGGAGCCTGTTCTACAATCGATAATCCCCGATTAACCCAACCACCCCTTGCCAACACAGCCTACATACCGCCGTCGCCAGCCCACCTCGAATGAGAGCACAACAGTGGACACAATAGCACCCCGCTAATAAGACAGGTCAAGGTATAGCCTATGGAGTGGAAGAAATGGGCTACATTCCCTATTCATAGGGCACACGGAAAGAAGCGTGAAACCACTTCTGGAAGGCGGATTTAGCAGTAAAGTGGGACAATAGAGCCTACTTTAAGCCGGCCCTGGGGCACGTACATGGTTAAACATGCCTGTTAGTAGTGTGGCGAGCCATAGTGGGAAGGCTAGGGCTATGTTCATAGATAGTTGGGTGGTTGGGGTGAATGTATATGGAAGGAGGCCTAGAAGGTTGATTGTAAGAAGTATGATTATTAGGGATGTAAATATTATGGCTCATTTGTGGCCATTTTTGTTGAGTGGGACTATTAGTTGTTTTGTGATTAGGTGAAGGAGTCATGTTTGGATAGTAGAAAGGCGGTTGTTGATTCATCGGTTGTTTGGGGACGGGAATAGTAGGGCTGGGAAGAGTAGGGATAGTAGGATTAAGGGGATGCCGAATAGATTGGGGCTGGAAAATTGGTCAAAGAAGCTTAGGTTCATGGTCAGGATCATGGTGTGGGTTTGGTAGTGAGGGAGGTCTTATTTGATGGGGGGTTGGTTGTGGTGAAGGCTAGTAGTTTTGGTTGGATGAGGAGTGCTAGGGTTAATCAGGTTATAATTATGATTGAAAATCATGGTGCGGGGTTAAGCTGTGGCATATCATTAAGGAGGGGGAAGTCCCTCTTTGGCTAGCTTAAAAGGCTAGTGCTGTTGCATAGCTTCTTAATGATTAGGATGATGATAGAAGGGACGATCAGGCCTCGAAATGTGGGAGTGGGGTTGATTCTACTACAATGGGTATGTAGCTGTGATTAGCCCCGCAAATTTCTGAGCATTGTCCGTAAAAAATCCCAGGCCGGGTGGTAATGAATGAAGTTTGGTTTAGTCGGCCTGGGATTGCGTCTGTTTTAACTCCGAGCGTTGGGACTGCTCAGGAGTGGAGTACGTCTCCTGCAGTAATGATCACGCGGATGGGGGATTCTATTGGGATAACTACGCGGTGGTCAACTTCTAGCAGTCGGAAGTGGCCGTTGGGTAAGTCTGGGGTGGGCACTATGTAGGAGTCGAATGATAGGTCTTTGAAGTCTGTGTATTCGTAGCTTCAGTATCATTGGTGGCCGATGGCTTTTAGGGTGAGGTCTGGTTCGTCGATTTCGTCCATTATGTAGAGGATTTGTAGGGATGGGAGGGCGAGGAGTACCAGGACGATAGCAGGTAGGATTGTCCAGATCAGCTCTACTTCTTGGGCGTCTACAGCATTGGACGAGAGTTTTTCTGTTAGTATGTGGGCTAAAAGGTAGAGAACTAGGCTGCAGATAGCTAGGGCAACGATTAGGGCGTGGTCGTGGAATTCAACGAGTTCTTCTATGATGGGTGATGAGGCGTCTTGGAATCCTAGTTGGGAGTGGTTGGCCACATGAGATGTACAGGATTTTTACCTGTGATTTAGTCTTGACAAGGCTATGTAATTGGTTTACTAACATCTCATAAGAAAGAAGCATGAGCGGTGAATGCAGTTGGCTTGAAACCAGCATGTGAGGGTTCGATTCCTTCCTTTCTTGTACTTGGACGAAGGCCGGTTCCTCGAAAGTATGGTATGGGGGAGGGCAGCCGTGGATTCATTCAACGTTTGTGGTAGTTAGTTCTGGTTGTAGGACTTTTCGTTGGGCCAGAAAGGCTTCTCAGATGATGAATATTAGTATGATTACGGCTACTATTGAGATTAGGGAGCCGATGGAGGAAATGGTGTTTCATAGTGTGTAGGCGTCGGGATAGTCCGAGTATCGTCGGGGTATTCCTGCTAGGCCTAGGAAGTGCTGGGGGAAGAACGTTAGGTTTACTCCTGTAAATATTACCCCGAAGTGGGCTTTTGCTCATGTTTGGTGTAGGGTAAACCCAGTGAGTAGTGGGAATCAGTGAGTAAATCCTGCTAGAATGGCAAAGACGGCGCCTATGGATAGGACGTAGTGGAAGTGGGCAACTACGTAGTACGTGTCGTGCAGGGCGATGTCTAGGGAAGAGTTTGCAAGAACGATTCCTGTTAATCCTCCGATGGTAAATAGGAAGATAAATCCTAGAGCTCATAGTATTGGGGGGGGTCTCATTTGATTGTTCCTCCGTGCAAGGTGGCTAGTCAGCTAAATACTTTGATTCCGGTAGGGATGGCAATGATTATAGTGGCTGATGTAAAGTAGGCTCGGGTATCAACGTCTATTCCTACTGTAAACATGTGGTGAGCTCAGACGATGAATCCTAGGAAGCCGATGGATAGTATGGCTCAGACTATTCCCATGTAGCCGAAGGGCTCCTTTTTGCCTGAGTAGTACGTGACTACGTGTGAGATGATTCCGAACCCCGGTAGGATCAGAATATAGACTTCTGGGTGTCCGAAGAATCAGAATAGGTGTTGGTACAGGATTGGGTCTCCTCCTCCAGCGGGGTCGAAGAATGTGGTGTTTAGGTTTCGATCAGTTAGTAATATTGTAATACCGGCGGCGAGTACGGGGAGTGATAGAAGGAGTAGGATGGCGGTAATTAGTACGGATCAGACAAATAGTGGGGTTTGGTATTGTGAGAGTGCGGGGGGTTTTATGTTGATGGCTGTGGTGATAAAGTTGATGGCCCCAAGGATGGAGGAGATACCGGCTAAGTGGAGTGAGAAGATAGCCAGGTCTACTGAAGCTCCGGCGTGGGCAAGGTCACCTGCTAGGGGAGGGTAGACAGTTCAGCCTGTGCCGGCGCCAGCTTCTACAGTGGATGAGGCTAGTAGGAGGAGGAATGATGGGGGGAGGAGTCAAAAGCTTATGTTGTTTATTCGCGGGAATGCTATGTCGGGGGCACCGATTATGAGGGGGACTAATCAGTTGCCGAATCCTCCGATCATGATGGGTATGACTATAAAGAAGATTATTACAAAGGCGTGAGCGGTAACGATTACATTGTAAATTTGGTCGTCGCCTAGGAGAGTTCCTGGTTGTCCTAGTTCTGCGCGGATTAATAGGCTGAGTGCGGTGCCGACTATTCCTGCTCATGCCCCGAAGATGAGGTACAGGGTGCCAATATCCTTATGGTTAGTGGAAAATAGTCATCGGTTGATGAAGGTGACGGGTAAGATGGCTGAGTGTTGAAGCGTTAGGCTGTAGTCCTTTTTGCAGAGGTTTAATTCCTCTTCTTATCGGCTCTGTAGTGAAATTCATGTTGAGTTGCAAGCTCATCGATGCGCACTAGGGTGCGTCAGGGTCTTTGTAGGCAGAAGCCAATTGGTTTAGGCATTTAGCTGTTAACTAGAGTTTTGTGGGATCGAAGCCCATCTGTCTAGGGAGGCTTTAGCTTAATTAAAGCGTCTGACTTGCATTCAGAAGATACAGGTTAATATTCTGTAAGTCTTAATGTGCAGAAACTAAGAGGGTTTAACTCTTATTTAAGGCTTTGAAGGCCTTCGGTTTGGGGTGTTATCCTAAGTTTCTAGACAATGGCATGTATTATTGGGGACAGGGGAAGTAAGAGGATTGATAGTGAGGCAAGGACCGCAGTAGGTGTGCTTGGGGCTTTGCTAGTGTATCATTGTTTTATGTGGTTAGAGGAGTTGGGGGGAAGGGTAATTGTTGAGTGGTATGCGAGGCGTAGGTAGAAGAAGAGGCTGAGCAGTGATAGCATGGCAATTGCCATGGCTGCTGGTGTTATTTCCTGTTTAGTTAGTCCTTGGATGATAAGTCACTTTGGTATAAAGCCTGTTAATGGGGGGAGGCCTGCTAGGGATAAAAGTACTAGTATTAGGGTGGCGTTTAGCACTGGGGTTTTTGTTCATGAGGTTGTGATCATGGATAGGTTAAGGGCTTTGATTTTGTTAAGGGCTAGGAATACGGCTGATGTTATGATTGTGTATAGGTAGAAGGTAAGTAAGGCCAATTTGGGGCTGTAAACTAGGATGATGGCGATTCAGCCTAAGTGGGAGATGGACGAGAAGGCTAGGATTTTGCGTGTTTGTGTTTGGTTCAGTCCTATTCAGCCTCCTAGTGCTGTTGAGGCTAGGGCCATGGCGGTGAGTAGAGCTGGGTCGAGGGATTTGGATGTTAGTAGGAGCAGGGTTAGTGGGGGGAATTTTATGAGGGTCGAGAGTAGCAGGGCTGTTATTAGTGGCGATCCTTGTAGTACTTCTGGGAATCAGAAGTGAAATGGCACTAGGCCCAGTTTAATAGCGATTGCTGCTGTCAGTAGTAGACAGGAGGTTGGGTGGTTTATTTGTGTGATGTCTCATTGGCCGGTGACTCAGGCATTGGTTATGCTAGAGAATAGGACCAGGGCGGAAGCAGCTGCTTGGGTTAGGAAGTATTTCGTTGCGGCTTCTACTGCTCGTGGGTGGTGGGATTTGGCAATTAGGGGAATGATGGCTAGTGCGTTGATCTCCAGTCCTGTCCAGGCCAGAACTCAGTGGTTGCTGGAAATTGTGATGGTGGTGCCCAAGATGAGGCTGAAGGTTATGATTGGGGTCGCGTAAGGGTTCATTAGTAGAGGAGGGGGTTAAACCATCATTTTCGGGGTATGGGCCCGATAGCTTGATTAGCTGACTCTACTAGAAAATAATATAAGGGAAGTATGGAGAATTTTGATTTCTCTTGTGTGGGTTCAATTCCTACTTTTCTAAGGTCAACAGGAAATGAGAGGGCTGTTATACCTCTATGTTCACTTTATCATAGTGACCCTTTGTAGTTCAGGCACATTTCCTTATGTAAGGAGGTAGGCCTGCATAGCAGATAGGTATGCTGATGTGTCAGAGGCACAGAGCTAGTGTGAGGGGTAGGAAGTTTTTTCATAGTAGGTGCATTAGTTGGTCATATCGGAATCGTGGGTATGAAGCTCGGACCCATAAGAAACCAGAAGATAGTAGGAGGACTTTTGTGGCTAGGATGACGGGGAATAGTTCTGTGGGTGGCCCTAGGGCGCTTGGGTTTAGGAATATGATGGCTGTAAGTGTATTTATTAGCATAATGTTCGCATATTCAGCTAGGAAGAATAAGGCGAAGGGTCCTGCGGCGTATTCAACGTTAAACCCTGAGACTAGCTCAGATTCACCCTCTGTGCGGTCAAAAGGAGCTCGGTTTGTCTCTGCTAGGGTGGATACGTATCATATTATTGCTAGGGGTCATGAGGAGAAAATGAAGTATAGAGGCTCCTGTGCGATGGCAAAGGAGCTGAGTGTGTAGCTTCCGCTTAGTATGATTATTGATAGCAGGATTATGGCCAGTGTCACTTCGTATGAAATGGTCTGTGCTACTGCCCGTAGGGCTCCGATTAGTGCGTATTTTGAGTTCGAGGCTCAGCCTGATCATAGGACTGAGTAGACGGCTAGGCTTGACATGGCTATTAGGAACAGAACTCCGAGGTTTAGATCTGCTAGGGGAAATGGGAGTGGTAGTGGTGCTCAAGTGGTGAGGGCTAGGACAAGGGCTAGTATTGGTATCAGAATGAATAGAAGTGGGGAAGAGGTAGAGGGTCGGATGGGCTCTTTGGTAAATAGTTTCAGTCCGTCCGCAAATGGTTGAAGTAGGCCAAAAGGCCCGACAACGTTAGGGCCTTTGCGGGATTGTATGTAGCTTAGGATTTTCCGTTCTACTAGGGTTAGGAAGGCTACGGCAATCAGGATTGGGATGATGTATAGGAGGGATATAACGAGGCAGCTTAGTGTTGTTATTTGAATCATGGGTGAAGCTAGGGAGAGGATTTGAACCTCTGGGGAAAGGGCTTAAGCCTTCTGCACTTGCCGGGCTCTGCCACTCTAGCTGGTCCTTTTCTAGGATTGAAAGTGGTGGGGGAAGGCCCTCTTCACGGTTTAGTTGGTTTCACTGCTTAGAGCGGGGGGGGGGGCGTGCTTGTGGTATTGGCCCCACTTTCTCGGTCCTTTCGTACTGGGGAGAGTGTGTCATAGATAGAAACCGACCTGGATTGCTCCGGTCTGAACTCAGATCACGTAGGACTGTTAATCGTTGAACAAACGAACCCTTAATAGCGGCTGCACCATTAGGATGTCCTGATCCAACATCGAGGTCGTAAACCCCCCTGTCGATATGGGCTCTTGAGGGGGATTGCGCTGTTATCCCTGGGGTAGCTTGGTCCATTAATCAATTATATTGGGTCTGGTCACTGTTAGCACTTTGAGGGGTAGCTCTAGGTAAAGAGGTATGGTCTTGTTTTTGGAGGATTTGTTCTCCTCCAAGGTCGCCCCAACCGAAAAATATCGACCAGGCTCTGCGATGGTAGTGGCCCCAGTGGGGTTGATTGAGGATTCGCGGTGGTCGTTGATTTTTAAGTTCCACAGGGTCTTCTCGTCTTATGTTCACATCCCCGCTTTTGCACGGGGAGATCAATTTCACTGATTATCTGTGAGAGACAGTTAAGACCTCGTTTAGCCATTCATACAAGTCTCGATTTATGGGACAATTGATTGCGCTACCTTTGCACGGTTAGGATACCGCGGCCGTTAAACCTAAGTCACCGGGCAGGCATCACCTTCAATACTTGTTTAATTTGCTGAAGGCTATGTTTTTGGTAAACAGTCGGGCCTTATTAATTTGCCGAGTTCCTTTCACAGATTTTAATCGCTCTTATAGGCGCTCCTGAGTCGGGTTAACAGGGTTAGTTAATACGTGGTCTTGTAGGGGTTTTTGTATCTGTCTAGGTCTGTTAATAATGTTTCTATGTAAGCTTGCGCCGTTAGAGGGGTGTGGCCCTGTACATGAGGGGCCTAGGATGATTCCTAGGATTGTTATGAGGATGGCAGCGGTTTTGGTGATAAGGGGTATGGTTATTGGGGGGGTTTTGGTTGGTGTGATGAAAGAGGTAATGATTATTCCTGCTGTAATGCTGCCTAGGGCGAGTCGGGTTAGGGGGGCGGTGATTAGTGGGTTGTTTTCGTTTATTGATACTATTGGGGGGATTCGGGTTTGTCCAGCTTGGACTAGGATGGTTATGCGGATGCTGTAGGTTGCGGTGAATGCTGTGGCTATAAGGGTTAGGAGTAGGGCTCAAGTATTTAGGTATGATGTGTTTAAGCTTTCGATGATGAGGTCTTTTGAGTAGAATCCGGCTAGGAATGGGGTTCCTATCAGCGCCAGGTTTCCGATGGTTAGGCAGGAAGTAGTGACTGGGAGTATTTTCTGTAGGCCTCCTATCTTTCGGATATCTTGTTCTCCGTTTAGGTTGTGGATGATAGACCCTGAGCATAGGAATAGTATGGCTTTAAAGAAGGCATGGGTTGAGATGTGTAGGAAGGCTAGTTGTGGGAGGTTTAGTCCGATAGTGACTATTATTAGTCCTAGTTGGCTGTATGTTGAGAAAGCAATGATTTTTTTGATGTCATTTTGGGTTAGGGCGCATGTGGCAGCGAATAGGGTTGATAGAGCACCTAGGCATAGGCAGGCAGTTAGGGCTGTCTGGTTGGTGGCTAGCAGGGGGTGCATGCGGATGAGCAGGAAGATTCCGGCTACTACTATGGTACTGGAGTGCAGTAGGGCTGATACTGGGGTGGGGCCTTCTATTGCTGCGGGCAGTCATGGGTGGAGTCCAAATTGGGCGGATTTTCCTGCGGCTGCGAGGATTAATCCTATGAGGGGGAGGATTGGGGTTTGGTGGGGGTGTACGGCTTGTTGGATCTCTCAGGTGTTGAATGTTGAAGCTAGTCATGCTATGCTCAGGATCAGTCCGATGTCTCCGATTCGGTTGTAGATTACGGCTCGTAGGGCGGCGGTGTTGGCATCTGCTCGGCCTTGTCATCAGCCGATGAGAAGGAAGGACATGATTCGTACTCCTTCCCAGCCTACGAATAGGAGGAATATGTTGTTTGCGGTTGTTAGGAGGAGTATGGCGACTAGGAATGTCAGTAGGTAGGTGAAAAATTTTGTTACGTATGGCTCTGAGGCCATGTATCATATGGCGAATTGTAGGATTGATCATGTTACAAATAGGGCGATTGGAAGAAATGTTATTGAGTATTGGTCTATTTTTAGGCTCAGGGGGATTTTAAAGTTTATAATGAATTTTCACTCCCAGTGGCAGGTGACAGATTCTACTCCCGAGTAGATGAATGCGGTTGTAGGGGCTAGGCTAATTAGGAATGCGGTTTTAACAGCGCGGGTGGTGGCTTGTGGGGTGTTTTTAAAGTTTTTAAATAGAAATGGCAGGATGATTGGGGTTAGGAGGATTGTCAGCGTGAGTAGTGTGAGGGAGTTGATTAGTAGTGTGGGGTTCACTACTTTTACTTGGATTTGCACCAAGATGGGTGGTTCCTAAGACCAGTGGATTGCTGTTATCCTTTAAAAGTAAGGGGGCTGAGGTTTTAGGCTCAGATGTAAGAGTTAGCAGCTCTTGTTGGTTAAACCCTCCCCTCGGCAGGTAAGAAGGTTTGAACTTCTATTCTTAGAATCACAGTCTAATGTTTGGTTTAAACTATACTTGCATGAGGGGATTCCGGAGATCAGTTCGGGTTTGAGGATTAGGAGGAATATTGGGATAATGTGGAGTGTTATGAGCAGGTGTTCTCGCGTGGTTGAGTTTTGCATAGATGTGATGTGGGAGGGGATTGAGCCTCGTTGGGTCATTAGTAGTATGAATAAGGTGTAGGAGGCGGTTAGTAGGGTTGCGATTCCTGTTAGGATGATCGTGAAGGCAGATCAGTTGAATAAGGTGATTATAATGGTTAGCTCTGCTATGAGGTTTGTTGTTGGGGGTAAGGCTATGTTTGTTAGATTGGCCAGCAATCATCAGGTAGCTATGAGTGGTAGGAGAGGTTGTAGGCCTCGTGTGAGTAGTAGAATTCGGCTGTGCGTACGTTCATAGTTTGTGTTGGCTAGGCAGAATAGTATGGAGGAAGTTAGTCCATGGGAAATTATTAGGATCATTGCCCCTGAGAATGATCAGTGGGTTTGGATTATTCCTGCGGCGATAACTAGGCCTATGTGGCTAACGGATGAATAAGCGATTAGTGATTTTAGGTCTGTCTGTCGTAGGCAGATTGAGCTAGTCATTAGGGCGCCTCATAGGGCCAGGGTTAGGAAGGGGTAGTGCAGGAGGTTGGACAGTGGGCCCATAAATAGAGTGACTCGTATAATTCCGTATCCTCCTAGCTTTAGTAGTAGGGCGGCGAGGAGTATTGAGCCTGCGATGGGTGCTTCTACGTGGGCTTTTGGCAGTCAGAGGTGTAGGCCGTATAGTGGGGCTTTTACTATGAATGCTATGAGCAGTGCTAGACCTGATAGTATTCCTGTCCATGAGGTGGATAGGGTTGGGTGGGTTAGTTGTAGGGTTGGCAGGTGCAGGGTGCCAATTTTCACGTATAGGTGTATGATTGTGATTAGCAGGGGTAGAGAGCTTACTGGCGTGTAGAATAGCAGGTAGATGCCAGCGCTTAGGCGTTCTGGTTGGTTCCCCCATCGGGTGATTAAGATTAGGGTGGGAATGAGGGTTGCTTCAAATGAGATGTAAAATAGTGCTAGTTCTGTGGTGGAAAAGGCTAGTAGGATGAATGGCTGGACTGCGACTAAGGTTGAGATAAAGATTCGTTTGCGTTGTAGGGGTTCTTGTTGCAGGTGGTTTTGGCTTGCTATGATTATGAGTGGGAGTAGTCAGCAGGATAGTACTAGGAGGGGGGATGAGATTTGGTCAATTCCTGTTCAGTTGGATAAAAATTTGTAGGGGTAGTAGGTTGGGATTAATCACTGTAGGCTTAGGGCAGCGATTAGGAGGCTGTATAAGGTGGTGTTAGTCCATAGAAATTTTGGTGGAGACAGCAGGGCTGTTGGAAGAAGTATAATTGTGGGTAGGATGATTTTTAGCATTGCAGGAGGTTTAGGTTGTGTAGATGGTCGGAGCCATGTGTGCGGGTGGAGGCTACTAGGATGGCCAGGCCTGTGCCCGCCTCACACGCTGAGAAGGTTAGCATGAGAATTGGTACCATGGTGAATGAGGAGACTTGGTTTTCGATGGATCATATTGATAGGCCTACGAATATCGATAATATTATGCTTTCAAGGCATAGTAGGGCGGATACTAGGTGGGTTCGGTGGAAGGCTAGTCCTAGTCCGCTGAAAATGAAGGCTGAGTAGAAGCTTAAATGTAGGGGCGACATAAGAAAGTTACAGGGTTGGCTGTAATCTGCTGGGTCGAAACCAGCTATCTTTTTGGTTAGACTAACTTTCTGTTATTCTGCTCATTCTAGGCCCCCTTGAATTCACTCGTAGGCCAGTCCGAGTGTTAGGAGAAGGAGGATCACTACAGTTCAGGTGAGGGTCATTAGGGGGGATTGGAGTTGGACGGCTCATGGCAGGGGGAGTAGGAGGGCGATTTCTAGGTCGAATAGGACGAACAGGATGGCTACTGAGGAAGAATCGGACTGAGAATGGTAATCGAGCAGATCCAAGTGGGTCGAATCCACATTCGTACGGTGAGAGTTTCTCTGAGTCGGGGTTTATTTGGGCGAGTCAGAAGTTTAATGCGGTTAGGGCGGCGCTTAGGATTGATGATAGGGCGAATATGAACATGAGTGCGTTCATTGCTCTCCTCTGGGTTTATACCAGATTCTAGAGATTGGAAGTCAATTGTAATTAATATACTAGAAGAGCAAGATCCTCATCAGTAGATGGTTATGTAGAGGAATAGTCAGATGATGTCTACGAAGTGTCAGTATCAGGCTGCTGCCTCGAATCCGAAGTGGTGGTCTGATGTAAAGTGGAACTTGATCAGTCGGAAGAGGCAGACGGTCAGGAAGGAGGATCCGATGATTACGTGGAGTCCGTGGAATCCAGTGGCAACGAAGAAGGTAGATCCGTAGACGCTATCGGCGATTGAGAATGGGGCTTCGTGGTATTCTATTGCTTGTAGGGCTGTGAAGTAGAATCCCAGGAGGATCGTTAGGGTTAGGGCGTGGATGGCGTGTTTTCGGTTTCCTTCTGTGATGCTGTGATGGGCTCACGTTACGGTAACGCCTGAGGCTAGTAGGATGGCTGTGTTTAGTAGGGGGACTTCTATCGGGTTGAGTGGTTTAATTCCTGTTGGGGGTCATTGGCCTCCTAGTTCTGGGGTTGGGGCCAGGCTCGAGTGGAAGAACGCTCAGAAGAACCCTAAGAAGAAGAATGCTTCGGATGTGATGAAAAGGATTATGCCGTATCGTAGGCCTTTTTGGACTGTGGGAGTGTGATGGCCTTGGAAGGTGCTTTCTCGTACAATGTCTCGTCATCATTGGAGTATTACTAGGAGTATTGAGATGAGGCCTAGGGTTAGTAGTATGGATGAGTTGTAGTGGAATCACATGATTAATCCTGAGGTTGTGAGTAGGGCGGCGGCTGCCCCGAAGATTGGTCAAGGGCTTGGGTCAACTATGTGGTATGAGTGTGCTTGGTGTGCCATTAGATGTTTTCTTGTAAGTATAGGCTTAGAAGGAGCACGAAGACGTAGGCCTGGATTATGGCTACTGCTACTTCTAGGATGGTTAGGAGTAGTAGGATGATTATTGTTAGGATGGATACTGCAGGAAGGGTGGGTATTAATGCAATGGAGGCTGTAGAGACGAGTTGGATGAGTAAGTGTCCTGCTGTAAGGTTGGCTGTAAGGCGGACTCCGAGGGCTAGGGGGCGGATTAGTAGGCTGGTTGTTTCGATCAGGATTAGTGTGGGGATTAGGGGTGTAGGGGTACCTTCGGGTAATAGGTGGGCTAAAGAGGCTGATGGTTGGTTTCGTAGGCCTGTTAGTAGTGTGGCGAGCCATAGTGGGAAGGCTAGGGCTATGTTCATAGATAGTTGGGTGGTTGGGGTGAATGTATATGGAAGGAGGCCTAGAAGGTTGATTGTAAGAAGTATGATTATTAGGGATGTAAATATTATGGCTCATTTGTGGCCATTTTTGTTGAGTGGGACTATTAGTTGTTTTGTGATTAGGTGAAGGAGTCATGTTTGGATAGTAGAAAGGCGGTTGTTGATTCATCGGTTGTTTGGGGACGGGAATAGTAGGGCTGGGAAGAGTAGGGATAGTAGGATTAAGGGGATGCCAAATAGATTGGGGCTGGAAAATTGGTCACAGAAGCTTAGGTTCATGGTCAGGATCATGGTGTGGGTTTGGTAGTGAGGGAGGTCTTATTTGATGGGGGGTTGGTTGTGGTGAAGGCTAGTAGTTTTGGTTGGATGAGGAGTGCTAGGGTTAATCAGGTTATAATTATGATTGAAAATCATGGTGCGGGGTTAAGCTGTGGCATATCATTAAGGAGGGGGAAGTCCCTCTTTGGCTAGCTTAAAAGGCTAGTGCTGTTGCATAGCTTCTTAATGATTAGGATGATGATAGAAGGGACGATCAGGCCTCGAAATGTGGGAGTGGGGTTGATTCTACTACAATGGGTATGTAGCTGTGATTAGCCCCGCAAATTTCTGAGCATTGTCCGTAAAATTCCCAGGCCGGGTGGTAATGAATGAAGTTTGGTTTAGTCGGCCTGGGATTGCGTCTGTTTTAACTCCGAGCGTTGGGACTGCTCAGGAGTGGAGTACGTCTCCTGCAGTAATGATCACGCGGATGGGGGATTCTATTGGGATAACTACGCGGTGGTCAACTTCTAGCAGTCGGAAGTGGCCGTTGGGTAAGTCTGGGGTGGGCACTATGTAGGAGTCGAAGGATAGGTCTTTGAAGTCTGTGTATTCGTAGCTTCAGTATCATTGGTGGCCGATGGCTTTTAGGGTGAGGTCTGGTTCATCGATTTCGTCCATTATGTAGAGGATTTGTAGGGATGGGAGGGCGAGGAGTACCAGGACGATAGCAGGTAGGATTGTCCAGATCAGCTCTACTTCTTGGGCGTCTACAGCATTGGACGAGAGTTTTTCTGTTAGTATGTGGGCTAAAAGGTAGAGAACTAGGCTGCAGATAGCTAGGGCAACGATTAGGGCGTGGTCGTGGAATTCAACGAGTTCTTCTATGATGGGTGATGAGGCGTCTTGGAATCCTAGTTGGGAGTGGTTGGCCACATGAGATGTACAGGATTTTTACCTGTGATTTAGTCTTGACAAGGCTATGTAATTGGTTTACTAACGTCTCATAAGAAAGAAGCATGAGCGGTTAACCTCCTGGGAGACCCAGAAAACTTCACCCCAGCAAACCCACTAGTAACCCCACCACACATCAAGCCAGAATGATACTTCCTATTCGCCTACGCCATCCTACGTTCAATCCCAAATAAACTAGGAGGCGTATTAGCACTGGCCGCCTCCGTACTGATCCTATTCCTAATCCCATTCCTGCACAAATCAAAACAACGAGCAATAACATTCCGACCACTCTCCCAGCTCCTATTCTGAGTACTAGTCGCCGACCTCCTCGTCCTAACATGAGTAGGAAGCCAACCCGTCGAACACCCATTCATCATCATCGGCCAACTCGCTTCAATCGCCTACTTCACTATCCTCCTATTTCTCCTCCCCGCCGCAAGCGCCCTAGAAAACAAAATACTCAACTGCTAAATACTCTAATAGTTTATAAAAACATTGGTCTTGTAAACCAAAGATTGAAGACTTACCACTTCATAGAGTACCCCAAACTCAGAAAAAAAGGACTCAAACCTTTATCTCCAGCTCCCAAAGCTGGCATTTTCAATAAACTATTCTCTGACCCTAACCCCTAAACCGCCCGAATAGCACCCCGCGACAACCCCCGCACAAGCTCCAATACAACAAACAAAGTCAACAACAGCCCCCAACCCGCCACTAAAAACATCCCTGCCCCATGTGAATAAAACATGGAAACTCCACTAAAATCCGACCGAACAACAAACACCCCAACATTATTCACAGTAGAAACCCCGAACTTCCAAGCCCCCATAAACCCCCCAAACACCAACCCCCCAAAAACAATTGCCACAAACGCTACTGCACATCCAATCACCCGTCAATCCCCCCAAGCCCCAGGGAAAGGCTCCGCTGCTAAAGCTACTGAATAAACAAACACCACCAGCATACCCCCCAAATACACCATAAACAGCACTAAAGCCACGAACGAAACCCCAAGGCCCAGCAACCACCCGCACCCCGCCACAGACGCTAACACCAAACCAACAACCCCATAATACGGCGAAGGATTCGACGCCACACCCAAAACACCCACCGCAAAGCAAATCCCTAAAAAAAACATAAAATAAGTCATTATTCCTGCCCGGACACTACCCGAGGCCTGCGGCTCGAAAAGCCGCCATTGTTCTCAACTACAGGAACTAACCGCAAGCCCCCAATAATTCTACCCCATCTATGCCATTATGCTTAACCCCCCCCCCTCCCCCCCCGAGGCGGGGGTATTTGGTTATGCATATTCGTGCATAAATTTATATACCCCATATACATACATACTATAGTACCAGTAATATACATTATATACGGACTATCTTATAAGCAGGTGCTAAACCCATACATGTACACGGCCATTAAACCCTTAAACACACTCCTACCAAACCACCCGGCATGAATGTTCTAGGACCATACCGCACAACACCCAATACAACTCCACTCAAGCGCATAACAAGACCCCATTTTAATGAATGCTCACAGGACATGCTCCAACAACAACTCTCCACCACATATCTCATGCAGTTCGTATCAGACGGATTTATTAATCGTACTCCTCACGTGAAATCAGCAACCCGTTGCACATAATGTCCGGTATGACTAGCTTCAGGCCCATACGTTCCCCCTAAACCCCTCGCCCTCCTCACATTTTTGCGCCTCTGGTTCCTCGGTCAGGGCCATCCATTGGGTTCACTCACCCCTCCTTGCCCTTCAAAGTGGCATCTGTGAGTACTTTCACCTTCTCAATGCGTAATCGCGGCATGTTCCAGCTTTTTGGCGCCTCTGGTTCCTCTTATTTTTTCCGGGGTTACCTCACAGGTGGCTATTCCCAGTGATCTCGGGGGTCCCACAATCTAAGCCTGGACACACCTGCCTCACGGCCTATCCTATATTTCAAGGGTCCCTCGATGAGACGGTTGGCGTATATGGGGAATCATCCTGACACTGATGCACTTTGACCACATTCAGTTAATGTTACCTCCACCCTCCGGGTTAAATGGGGCTATTGGATGAATGCTCGTTGGACATAGCACAAAACAACAAATCATTAAGCGCAACCCCTGCGCTTCACAAACTAAACCAGTAAACTTTCGCTAACCACCATGTAGCATAAACCTTCATCGCCCAATCCCAGCAAACTACCTCTAAAACTCCATTAATCATCCCTTCCATGACATCATCGGAACGATGTACATATACACACAAACACATACAAAATAACTTAAACTTATTAGAGAAACTCCAGTACTAAAAATAGTAAACACAAGCAATAATTTCATATACTTCACTCTCACTCACCACTCAACTATCAGCTAACCACACCCCCGTCCACATAGCTTAACACAAAGCATGGCACTGAAGTTGCCAAGATGGCATAAAACATGCCTGCGGACAAAAGACTTAGTCCTAACCTTACGGTTGGTTTTTGCTAAATATATACATGCAAGTATCCGCGCCCCAGTGTAAACGCCCTCGACCACCTACCCCCATACAGGCCTTGAGGAGCGGGTATCAGGCACACCCAAGTAGTAGCCCAAGACGCCTCGCTAAGCCACGCCCCCACGGGTATTCAGCAGTAATTAACATTAAGCAATGAGTGCAAACTTGACTTAGTTATAGCAACAGCCTAACTTCAAGGGTTGGTAAATCTTGTGCCAGCCACCGCGGTCATACAAGAAACCCAAATCAACCGTCCTATTGACACGGCGTAAAGAGTGGTAAAATGCCTATCCTAGCTAACTAAGATCAAAATGCAACTGAGCTGTCATAAGCCCAAGATGCACCTAAACACACCATTAAGATGATCTTAGGAACTAACGACTGATTTAAACCCACGAAAGCCAGGGCCCAAACTGGGATTAGATACCCCACTATGCCTGGCCCTAAATCTTGATACTTACTTTACCGAAGTATCCGCCAGAGAACTACGAGCACAAACGCTTAAAACTCTAAGGACTTGGCGGTGCCCCAAACCCACCTAGAGGAGCCTGTTCTACAATCGATAATCCCCGATTAACCCAACCACCCCTTGCCAACACAGCCTACATACCGCCGTCGCCAGCCCACCTCGAATGAGAGCACAACAGTGGACACAATAGCACCCCGCTAATAAGACAGGTCAAGGTATAGCCTATGGAGTGGAAGAAATGGGCTACATTCCCTATTCATAGGGCACACGGAAAGAAGCGTGAAACCACTTCTGGAAGGCGGATTTAGCAGTAAAGTGGGACAATAGAGCCTACTTTAAGCCGGCCCTGGGGCACGTACATACCGCCCGTCACCCTCCTCAAAAGCCACATCCCACATAACTAATACCATAAATACGCTGAAGATGAGGTAAGTCGTAACAAGGTAAGTGTACCGGAAGGTGTACTTAGAATATCAAGACGTAGCTATAACACCAAAGCACTCAGCTTACACCTGAAAGATATCTACTAGACCGGATCGTCTTGAAGCCCCCCCTCTAGCTCAACCACACAAATAGTACACCAAAACTAAAGAATTTACTAAACTAATTAAACTAAAGCATTTTACAGTCTTAGTATAGGCGATAGAAAAGACACTTAGACGCGATAGAGACCCCAGTACCGTAAGGGAAAGATGAAATAGCAGTGAAACAATCAAAGCGACAGACAGCAAAGATCAACCCTTGTACCTTTTGCATCATGGTTTAGCGAGAACAACCAAGCAAAGTGAACTAAAGTTTGCCCCCCCGAAACCCAAGCGAGCTACTTTCAAGCAGTTAAAGAGAGCGAACCCGTCTCTGTTGCAAAAGAGTGGGATGACTTGTCAGTAGAGGTGAAAAGCCAACCGAGCTGGGTGATAGCTGGTTACCTGTGAAACGAATCTAAGTTCCCCCTTAATCCTCCCTACCGGACATCCTGAACCCTAATGAGATGATTAAGAGCTATTTAATGGAGGGACAGCTCCATTAAAAAAGGACACAACCTCGACTAGCGGATAATTCTTACTACTGATCCTACCGTGGGCCCTAAAGCAGCCATCAAAAAAGAGTGCGTCAAAGCTCCACCACCTAAAAATACCAAAATAAGATGATTCCCTTATCACAAACAGGTCAACCTATGAATATAGGAGAATTAATGCTAAAATAAGTAACTCAGGGCCACACCCCTCTAACGGCGCAAGCTTACATAGAAACATTATTAACAGACCTAGACAGATACAAAAACCCCTACAAGACCACGTATTAACTAACCCTGTTAACCCGACTCAGGAGCGCCTATAAGAGCGATTAAAATCTGTGAAAGGAACTCGGCAAATTAATAAGGCCCGACTGTTTACCAAAAACATAGCCTTCAGCAAATTAAACAAGTATTGAAGGTGATGCCTGCCCGGTGACTTAGGTTTAACGGCCGCGGTATCCTAACCGTGCAAAGATAGCGCAATCAATTGTCCCATAAATCGAGACTTGTATGAATGGCTAAACGAGGTCTTAACTGTCTCTCACAGATAATCAGTGAAATTGATCTCCCCGTGCAAAAGCGGGGATGTGAACATAAGACGAGAAGACCCTGTGGAACTTAAAAATCAACGACCACCGCGAATCCTCAATCAACCCCACTGGGGCCACTACCATCGCAGAGCCTGGTCGATATTTTTCGGTTGGGGCGACCTTGGAGGAGAACAAATCCTCCAAAAACAAGACCATACCTCTTTACCTAGAGCTACCCCTCAAAGTGCTAACAGTGACCAGACCCAATATAATTGATTAATGGACCAAGCTACCCCAGGGATAACAGCGCAATCCCCCTCAAGAGCCCATATCGACAGGGGGGTTTACGACCTCGATGTTGGATCAGGACATCCTAATGGTGCAGCCGCTATTAAGGGTTCGTTTGTTCAACGATTAACAGTCCTACGTGATCTGAGTTCAGACCGGAGCAATCCAGGTCGGTTTCTATCTATGACACACTCTCCCCAGTACGAAAGGACCGAGAAAGTGGGGCCAATACCACAAGCACGCCCCCCCCCCCGCTCTAAGCAGTGAAACCAACTAAACCGTGAAGAGGGCCTTCCCCCACCACTTTCAATCCTAGAAAAGGACCAGCTAGAGTGGCAGAGCCCGGCAAGTGCAGAAGGCTTAAGCCCTTTCCCCAGAGGTTCAAATCCTCTCCCTAGCTTCACCCATGATTCAAATAACAACACTAAGCTGCCTCGTTATATCCCTCCTATACATCATCCCAATCCTGATTGCCGTAGCCTTCCTAACCCTAGTAGAACGGAAAATCCTAAGCTACATACAATCCCGCAAAGGCCCTAATGTTGTCGGGCCTTTTCGCCTACTTCAACCATTTGCGGACGGACTGAAACTATTTACCAAAGAGCCCATCCGACCCTCTACCTCTTCCCCACTTCTATTCATTCTGATACCAATACTAGCCCTTGTCCTAGCCCTCACCACTTGAGCACCACTACCACTCCCATTTCCCCTAGCAGATCTAAACCTCGGAGTTCTCTTCCTAATAGCCATGTCAAGCCTAGCCGTCTACTCAGTCCTATGATCAGGCTGAGCCTCGAACTCAAAATACGCACTAATCGGAGCCCTACGGGCAGTAGCACAGACCATTTCATACGAAGTGACACTGGCCATAATCCTGCTATCAATAATCATACTAAGCGGAAGCTACACACTCAGCTCCTTTGCCATCGCACAGGAGCCTCTATACTTCATTTTCTCCTCATGACCCCTAGCAATAATATGATACGTATCCACCCTAGCAGAGACAAACCGAGCTCCTTTTGACCTCACAGAGGGTGAATCTGAGCTAGTCTCAGGGTTTAACGTTGAATACGCCGCAGGACCCTTCGCCTTATTCTTCCTAGCTGAATATGCGAACATTATGCTAATAAATACACTTACAGCCATCATATTCCTAAACCCAAGCGCCCTAGGGCCACCCACAGAACTATTCCCCGTCATCCTAGCCACAAAAGTCCTCCTACTATCTTCTGGTTTCTTATGGGTCCGAGCTTCATACCCACGATTCCGATATGACCAACTAATGCACCTACTATGAAAAAACTTCCTACCCCTCACACTAGCTCTGTGCCTCTGACACATCAGCATACCTATCTGCTATGCAGGCCTACCTCCTTACATAAGGAAATGTGCCTGAACTACAAAGGGTCACTATGATAAAGTGAACATAGAGGTATAACAGCCCTCTCATTTCCTGTTGACCTTAGAAAAGTAGGAATTGAACCCACACAAGAGAAATCAAAATTCTCCATACTTCCCTTATATTATTTTCTAGTAGAGTCAGCTAATCAAGCTATCGGGCCCATACCCCGAAAATGATGGTTTAACCCCCTCCTCTACTAATGAACCCTTACGCGACCCCAATCATAACCTTCAGCCTCATCTTGGGCACCACAATCACAATTTCCAGCAACCACTGAGTTCTGGCCTGGACAGGACTGGAGATCAACACACTAGCCATCATTCCCCTAATTGCCAAATCCCACCACCCACGAGCAGTAGAAGCCGCAACGAAATACTTCCTAACCCAAGCAGCTGCTTCCGCCCTGGTCCTATTCTCTAGCATAACCAATGCCTGAGTCACCGGCCAATGAGACATCACACAAATAAACCACCCAACCTCCTGTCTACTACTGACAGCAGCAATCGCTATTAAACTGGGCTTAGTGCCATTTCACTTCTGATTCCCAGAAGTACTACAAGGATCGCCACTAATAACAGCCCTGCTACTCTCGACCCTCATAAAATTCCCCCCACTAACCCTGCTCCTACTAACATCCAAATCCCTCGACCCAGCTCTACTCACCGCCATGGCCCTAGCCTCAACAGCACTAGGAGGCTGAATAGGACTGAACCAAACACAAACACGCAAAATCCTAGCCTTCTCGTCCATCTCCCACTTAGGCTGAATCGCCATCATCCTAGTTTACAGCCCCAAATTGGCCTTACTTACCTTCTACCTATACACAATCATAACATCAGCCGTATTCCTAGCCCTTAACAAAATCAAAGCCCTTAACCTATCCATGATCACAACCTCATGAACAAAAACCCCAGTGCTAAACGCCACCCTAATACTAGTACTTTTATCCCTAGCAGGCCTCCCCCCATTAACAGGCTTTATACCAAAGTGACTTATCATCCAAGAACTAACTAAACAGGAAATAACACCAGCAGCCATGGCAATTGCCATGCTATCACTGCTCAGCCTCTTCTTCTACCTACGCCTCGCATACCACTCAACAATTACCCTTCCCCCCAACTCCTCTAACCACATAAAACAATGATACACTAGCAAAGCCCCAAGCACACCTACTGCGGTCCTTGCCTCACTATCAATCCTCTTACTTCCCCTGTCCCCAATAATACATGCCATTGTCTAGAAACTTAGGATAACACCCCAAACCGAAGGCCTTCAAAGCCTTAAATAAGAGTTAAACCCTCTTAGTTTCTGCACATTAAGACTTACAGAATATTAACCTGTATCTTCTGAATGCAAGTCAGACGCTTTAATTAAGCTAAAGCCTCCCTAGACAGATGGGCTTCGATCCCACAAAACTCTAGTTAACAGCTAAATGCCTAAACCAATTGGCTTCTGCCTACAAAGACCCTGACGCACCCTAGTGCGCATCGATGAGCTTGCAACTCAACATGAATTTCACTACAGAGCCGATAAGAAGAGGAATTAAACCTCTGCAAAAAGGACTACAGCCTAACGCTTCAACACTCAGCCATCTTACCCGTCACCTTCATCAACCGATGACTATTTTCCACTAACCATAAGGATATTGGCACCCTGTACCTCATCTTCGGGGCATGAGCAGGAATAGTCGGCACCGCACTCAGCCTATTAATCCGCGCAGAACTAGGACAACCAGGAACTCTCCTAGGCGACGACCAAATTTACAATTGAAGGTGATGCCTGCCCGGTGACTTAGGTTTAACGGCCGCGGTATCCTAACCGTGCAAAGGTAGCGCAATCAATTGTCCCATAAATCGAGACTTGTATGAATGGCTAAACGAGGTCTTAACTGTCTCTCACAGATAATCAGTGAAATTGATCTCCCCGTGCAAAAGCGGGGATGTGAACATAAGACGAGAAGACCCTGTGGAACTTAAAAATCAACGACCACCGCGAATCCTCAATCAACCCCACTGGGGCCACTACCATCGCAGAGCCTGGTCGATATTTTTCGGTTGGGGCGACCTTGGAGGAGAACAAATCCTCCAAAAACAAGACCATACCTCTTTACCTAGAGCTACCCCTCAAAGTGCTAACAGTGACCAGACCCAATATAATTGATTAATGGACCAAGCTACCCCAGGGATAACAGCGCAATCCCCCTCAAGAGCCCATATCGACAGGGGGGTTTACGACCTCGATGTTGGATCAGGACATCCTAATGGTGCAGCCGCTATTAAGGGTTCGTTTGTTCAACGATTAACAGTCCTACGTGATCTGAGTTCAGACCGGAGCAATCCAGGTCGGTTTCTATCTATGACACACTCTCCCCAGTACGAAAGGACCGGGAAAGTGGGGCCAATACCACAAGCACGCCCCCCCCCCCCCTCTAAGCAGTGAAACCAACTAAACCGTGAAGAGGGCCTTCCCCCACCACTTTCAATCCTAGAAAAGGACCAGCTAGAGTGGCAGAGCCCGGCAAGTGCAGAAGGCTTAAGCCCTTTCCCCAGAGGTTCAAATCCTCTCCCTAGCTTCACCCATGATTCAAATAACAACACTAAGCTGCCTCGTTATATCCCTCCTATACATCATCCCAATCCTGATTGCCGTAGCCTTCCTAACCCTAGTAGAACGGAAAATCCTAAGCTACATACAATCCCGCAAAGGCCCTAATGTTGTCGGGCCTTTTCGCCTACTTCAACCATTTGCGGACGGACTGAAACTATTTACCAAAGAGCCCATCCGACCCTCTACCTCTTCCCCACTTCTATTCATTCTGATACCAATACTAGCCCTTGTCCTAGCCCTCACCACTTGAGCACCACTACCACTCCCATTTCCCCTAGCAGATCTAAACCTCGGAGTTCTCTTCCTAATAGCCATGTCAAGCCTAGCCGTCTACTCAGTCCTATGATCAGGCTGAGCCTCGAACTCAAAATACGCACTAATCGGAGCCCTACGGGCAGTAGCACAGACCATTTCATACGAAGTGACACTGGCCATAATCCTGCTATCAATAATCATACTAAGCGGAAGCTACACACTCAGCTCCTTTGCCATCGCACAGGAGCCTCTATACTTCATTTTCTCCTCATGACCCCTAGCAATAATATGATACGTATCCACCCTAGCAGAGACAAACCGAGCTCCTTTTGACCTCACAGAGGGTGAATCTGAGCTAGTCTCAGGGTTTAACGTTGAATACGCCGCAGGACCCTTCGCCTTATTCTTCCTAGCTGAATATGCGAACATTATGCTAATAAATACACTTACAGCCATCATATTCCTAAACCCAAGCGCCCTAGGGCCACCCACAGAACTATTCCCCGTCATCCTAGCCACAAAAGTCCTCCTACTATCTTCTGGTTTCTTATGGGTCCGAGCTTCATACCCACGATTCCGATATGACCAACTAATGCACCTACTATGAAAAAACTTCCTACCCCTCACACTAGCTCTGTGCCTCTGACACATCAGCATACCTATCTGCTATGCAGGCCTACCTCCTTACATAAGGAAATGTGCCTGAACTACAAAGGGTCACTATGATAAAGTGAACATAGAGGTATAACAGCCCTCTCATTTCCTGTTGACCTTAGAAAAGTAGGAATTGAACCCACACAAGAGAAATCAAAATTCTCCATACTTCCCTTATATTATTTTCTAGTAGAGTCAGCTAATCAAGCTATCGGGCCCATACCCCGAAAATGATGGTTTAACCCCCTCCTCTACTAATGAACCCTTACGCGACCCCAATCATAACCTTCAGCCTCATCTTGGGCACCACCATCACAATTTCCAGCAACCACTGAGTTCTGGCCTGGACAGGACTGGAGATCAACGCACTAGCCATCATTCCCCTAATTGCCAAATCCCACCACCCACGAGCAGTAGAAGCCGCAACGAAATACTTCCTAACCCAAGCAGCTGCTTCCGCCCTGGTCCTATTCTCTAGCATAACCAATGCCTGAGTCACCGGCCAATGAGACATCACACAAATAAACCACCCAACCTCCTGTCTACTACTGACAGCAGCAATCGCTATTAAACTGGGCCTAGTGCCATTTCACTTCTGATTCCCAGAAGTACTACAAGGATCGCCACTAATAACAGCCCTGCTACTCTCGACCCTCATAAAATTCCCCCCACTAACCCTGCTCCTACTAACATCCAAATCCCTCGACCCAGCTCTACTCACCGCCATGGCCCTAGCCTCAACAGCACTAGGAGGCTGAATAGGACTGAACCAAACACAAACACGCAAAATCCTAGCCTTCTCGTCCATCTCCCACTGAGGCTGAATCGCCATCATCCTAGTTTACAGCCCCAAATTGGCCTTACTTACCTTCTACCTATACACAATCATAACATCAGCCGTATTCCTAGCCCTTAACAAAATCAAAGCCCTTAACCTATCCATGATCACAACCTCATGAACAAAAACCCCAGTGCTAAACGCCACCCTAATACTAGTACTTTTATCCCTAGCAGGCCTCCCCCCATTAACAGGCTTTATACCAAAGTGACTTATCATCCAAGAACTAACTAAACAGGAAATAACACCAGCAGCCATGGCAATTGCCATGCTATCACTGCTCAGCCTCTTCTTCTACCTACGCCTCGCATACCACTCAACAATTACCCTTCCCCCCAACTCCTCTAACCACATAAAACAATGATACACTAGCAAAGCCCCAAGCACACCTACTGCGGTCCTTGCCTCACTATCAATCCTCTTACTTCCCCTGTCCCCAATAATACATGCCATTGTCTAGAAACTTAGGATAACACCCCAAACCGAAGGCCTTCAAAGCCTTAAATAAGAGTTAAACCCTCTTAGTTTCTGCACATTAAGACTTACAGAATATTAACCTGTATCTTCTGAATGCAAGTCAGACGCTTTAATTAAGCTAAAGCCTCCCTAGACAGATGGGCTTCGATCCCACAAAACTCTAGTTAACAGCTAAATGCCTAAACCAATTGGCTTCTGCCTACAAAGACCCTGACGCACCCTAGTGCGCATCGATGAGCTTGCAACTCAACATGAATTTCACTACAGAGCCGATAAGAAGAGGAATTAAACCTCTGTAAAAAGGACTACAGCCTAACGCTTCAACACTCAGCCATCTTACCCGTCACCTTCATCAACCGATGACTATTTTCCACTAACCATAAGGATATTGGCACCCTGTACCTCATCTTCGGGGCATGAGCAGGAATAGTCGGCACCGCACTCAGCCTATTAATCCGCGCAGAACTAGGACAACCAGGAACTCTCCTAGGCGACGACCAAATTTACAATGTAATCGTTACCGCTCACGCCTTTGTAATAATCTTCTTTATAGTCATACCCATCATGATCGGAGGATTCGGCAACTGATTAGTCCCCCTCATAATCGGTGCCCCCGACATAGCATTCCCGCGAATAAACAACATAAGCTTTTGACTCCTCCCCCCATCATTCCTCCTCCTACTAGCCTCATCCACTGTAGAAGCTGGCGCCGGCACAGGCTGAACTGTCTACCCTCCCCTAGCAGGTAACCTTGCCCACGCCGGAGCTTCAGTAGACCTGGCTATCTTCTCACTCCACTTAGCCGGTATCTCCTCCATCCTTGGGGCCATCAACTTTATCACCACAGCCATCAACATAAAACCCCCCGCACTCTCACAATACCAAACCCCACTATTTGTCTGATCCGTACTAATTACCGCCATCCTACTCCTTCTATCACTCCCCGTACTCGCCGCCGGTATTACAATATTACTAACTGATCGAAACCTAAACACCACATTCTTCGACCCCGCTGGAGGAGGAGACCCAATCCTGTACCAACACCTATTCTGATTCTTCGGACACCCAGAAGTCTATATTCTGATCCTACCGGGGTTCGGAATCATCTCACACGTAGTCACGTACTACTCAGGCAAAAAGGAGCCCTTCGGCTACATGGGAATAGTCTGAGCCATACTATCCATCGGCTTCCTAGGATTCATCGTCTGAGCTCACCACATGTTTACAGTAGGAATAGACGTTGATACCCGAGCCTACTTTACATCAGCCACTATAATCATTGCCATCCCTACCGGAATCAAAGTATTTAGCTGACTAGCCACCCTGCACGGAGGAACAATCAAATGAGACCCCCCCAACACTATGAGCTCTAGGATTTATCTTCCTATTTACCATCGGAGGATTAACAGGAATCGTTCTTGCAAACTCTTCCCTAGACATCGCCCTGCACGACACGTACTACGTAGTTGCCCACTTCCACTACGTCCTATCCATAGGCGCCGTCTTTGCCATTCTAGCAGGATTTACTCACTGATTCCCACTACTCACTGGGTTTACCCTACACCAAACATGAGCAAAAGCCCACTTCGGGGTAATATTTACAGGAGTAAACCTAACGTTCTTCCCCCAGCACTTCCTAGGCCTAGCAGGAATACCCCGACGATACTCGGACTATCCCGACGCCTACACACTATGAAACACCATTTCCTCCATCGGCTCCCTAATCTCAATAGTAGCCGTAATCATACTAATATTCATCATCTGAGAAGCCTTTTCGGCCAAACGAAAAGTCCTACAACCAGAACTAACTACCACAAACGTTGAATGAATCCACGGCTGCCCTCCCCCATACCATACTTTCGAGGAACCGGCCTTCGTCCAAGTACAAGAAAGGAAGGAATCGAACCCTCACATGCTGGTTTCAAGCCAACTGCATTCACCGCTCATGCTTCTTTCTTATGAGACGTTAGTAAACCAATTACATAGCCTTGTCAAGACTAAATCACAGGTAAAAATCCTGTACATCTCATGTGGCCAACCACTCCCAACTAGGATTCCAAGACGCCTCATCACCCATCATAGAAGAACTCGTTGAATTCCACGACCACGCCCTAATCGTTGCCCTAGCTATCTGCAGCCTAGTTCTCTACCTTTTAGCCCACATACTAACAGAAAAACTCTCGTCCAATGCTGTAGACGCCCAAGGAGTAGAGCTGATCTGGACAATCCTACCTGCTATCGTCCTGGTACTCCTCGCCCTCCCATCCCTACAAATCCTCTACATAATGGACAAAATCGATGAACCAGACCTCACCCTAAAAGCCATCGGCCACCAATGATACTGAAGCTACGAATACACAGACTTCAAAGACCTATCATTCGACTCCTACATAGTGCCCACCCCAGACTTACCCAACGGCCACTTCCGACTGCTAGAAGTTGACCACCGCGTAGTTATCCCAATAGAATCCCCCATCCGCGTGATCATTACTGCAGGAGACGTACTCCACTCCTGAGCAGTCCCAACGCTCGGAGTTAAAACAGACGCAATCCCAGGCCGACTAAACCAAACTTCATTCATTACCACCCGGCCTGGGATTTTTTACGGACAATGCTCAGAAATTTGCGGGGCTAATCACAGCTACATACCCATTGTAGTAGAATCAACCCCACTCCCACATTTCGAGGCCTGATCGTCCCTTCTATCATCATCCTAATCATTAAGAAGCTATGCAACAGCACTAGCCTTTTAAGCTAGCCAAAGAGGGACTTCCCCCTCCTTAATGATATGCCACAGCTTGATGTGGGAGGGGATTGAGCCTCGTTGGGTCATTAGTAGTATGAATAAGGTGTAGGAGGCGGTTAGTAGGGTTGCGATTCCTGTTAGGATGATCGTGAAGGCAGATCAGTTGAATAAGGTGATTATAATGGTTAGCTCTGCTATGAGGTTTGTTGTTGGGGGTAAGGCTATGTTTGTTAGATTGGCCAGCAATCATCAGGTAGCTATGAGTGGTAGGAGAGGTTGTAGGCCTCGTGTGAGTAGTAGAATTTGGCTGTGCGTACGTTCATAGTTTGTGTTGGCTAGGCAGAATAGTATGGAGGAAGTTAGTCCATGGGAAATTATTAGGATCATTGCCCCTGAGAATGATCAGTGGGTTTGGATTATTCCTGCGGCGATAACTAGGCCTATGTTACATGCCATGTTTTATGCCATCTTGGCAACTTCAGTGCCATGCTTTGTGTTAAGCTATGTGGACGGGGGTGTGGTTAGCTGATAGTTGAGTGGTGAGTGAGAGTGAAGTATATGAAATTATTGCTTGTGTTTACTATTTTTAGTACTGGAGTTTCTCTAATAAGTTTAAGTTATTTTGTATGTGTTTGTGTGTATATGTACATCGTTCCGATGATGTCATGGAAGGGATGATTAATGGAGTTTTAGAGGTAGTTTGCTGGGATTGGGCGATGAAGGTTTATGCTACATGGTGGTTAGCGAAAGTTTACTGGTTTAGTTTGTGAAGCGCAGGGGTTGCGCTTAATGATTTGTTGTTTTGTGCTATGTCCAACGAGCATTCATCCAATAGCCCCATTTAACCCGGAGGGTGGAGGTAACATTAACTGAATGTGGTCAAAGTGCATCAGTGTCAGGATGATTCCCCATATACGCCAACCGTCTCATCGAGGGACCCTTGAAATATAGGATAGGCCGTGAGGCAGGTGTGTCCAGGCTTAGATTGTGGGACCCCCGAGATCACTGGGAATAGCCACCTGTGAGGTAACCCCGGAAAAAATAAGAGGAACCAGAGGCGCCAAAAAGCTGGAACATGCCGCGATTACGCATTGAGAAGGTGAAAGTACTCACAGATGCCACTTTGAAGGGCAAGGAGGGGTGAGTGAACCCAATGGATGGCCCTGACCGAGGAACCAGAGGCGCAAAAATGTGAGGAGGGCGAGGGGTTTAGGGGGAACGTATGGGCCTGAAGCTAGTCATACCGGACATTATGTGCAACGGGTTGCTGATTTCACGTGAGGAATACGATTAATAAATCCGTCTGATACGAACTGCATGAGATATGTGGTGGAGAGTTGTTGTTGGAGCATGTCCTGTGAGCATTCATTAAAATGGGGTCTTGTTATGCGCTTGAGTGGAGTTGTATTGGGTGTTGTGCGGTATGGTCCTAGAACATTCATGCCGGGTGGTTTGGTAGGAGTGTGTTTAAGGGTTTAATGGCCGTGTACATGTATGGGTTTAGCACCTGCTTATAAGATAGTCCGTATATAATGTATATTACTGGTACTATAGTATGTATGTATATGGGGTATATAAATTTATGCACGAATATGCATAACCAAATACCCCCGCCTCGGGGGGGGAGGGGGGGGGGGTTAAGCATAATGGCATAGATGGGGTAGAATTATTGGGGGCTTGCGGTTAGTTCCTGTAGTTGAGAACAATGGCGGCTTTTCGAGCCGCAGGCCTCGGGTAGTGTCCGGGCAGGAATAATGACTTATTTTATGTTTTTTTTAGGGATTTGCTTTGCGGTGGGTGTTTTGGGTGTGGCGTCGAATCCTTCGCCGTATTATGGGGTTGTTGGTTTGGTGTTAGCGTCTGTGGCGGGGTGCGGGTGGTTGCTGGGCCTTGGGGTTTCGTTCGTGGCTTTAGTGCTGTTTATGGTGTATTTGGGGGGTATGCTGGTGGTGTTTGTTTATTCAGTAGCTTTAGCAGCGGAGCCTTTCCCTGGGGCTTGGGGGGATTGACGGGTGATTGGATGTGCAGTAGCGTTTGTGGCAATTGTTTTTGGGGGGTTGGTGTTTGGGGGGTTTATGGGGGCTTGGAAGTTCGGGGTTTCTACTGTGAATAATGTTGGGGTGTTTGTTGTTCGGTCGGATTTTAGTGGAGTTTCCATGTTTTATTCACATGGGGCAGGGATGTTTTTAGTGGCGGGTTGGGGGCTGTTGTTGACTTTGTTTGTTGTATTGGAGCTTGTGCGGGGGTTGTCGCGGGGTGCTATTCGGGCGGTTTAGGGGTTAGGGTCAGAGAATAGTTTATTGAAAATGCCAGCTTTGGGAGCTGGAGATAAAGGTTTGAGTCCTTTTTTTCTGAGTTTGGGGTACTCTAAGAAGTGGTAAGTCTTCAATCTTTGGTTTACAAGACCAATGTTTTTATAAACTATTAGAGTATTTAGCAGTTGAGTATTTTGTTTTCTAGGGCGCTTGCGGCGGGGAGGAGAAATAGGAGGATAGTGAAGTAGGCGATTGAAGCGAGTTGGCCGATGATGATGAATGGGTGTTCGACGGGTTGGCTTCCTACTCATGTTAGGACGAGGAGGTCGGCGACTAGTACTCAGAATAGGAGCTGGGAGAGTGGTCGGAATGTTATTGCTCGTTGTTTTGATTTGTGCAGGAATGGGATTAGGAATAGGATCAGTACGGAGGCGGCCAGTGCTAATACGCCTCCTAGTTTATTTGGGATTGAACGTAGGATGGCGTAGGCGAATAGGAAGTATCATTCTGGCTTGATGTGTGGTGGGGTTACTAGTGGGTTTGCTGGGGTGAAGTTTTCTGGGTCTCCCAGGAGGTTAACCGCTCATGCTTCTTTCTTATGAGACGTTAGTAAACCAATTACATAGCCTTGTCAAGACTAAATCACAGGTAAAAATCCTGTACATCTCATGTGGCCAACCACTCCCAACTAGGATTCCAAGACGCCTCATCACCCATCATAGAAGAACTCGTTGAATTCCACGACCACGCCCTAATCGTTGCCCTAGCTATCTGCAGCCTAGTTCTCTACCTTTTAGCCCACATACTAACAGAAAAACTCTCGTCCAATGCTGTAGACGCCCAAGAAGTAGAGCTGATCTGGACAATCCTACCTGCTATCGTCCTGGTACTCCTCGCCCTCCCATCCCTACAAATCCTCTACATAATGGACGAAATCGACGAACCAGACCTCACCCTAAAAGCCATCGGCCACCAATGATACTGAAGCTACGAATACACAGACTTCAAAGACCTATCCTTCGACTCCTACATAGTGCCCACCCCAGACTTACCCAACGGCCACTTCCGACTGCTAGAAGTTGACCACCGCGTAGTTATCCCAATAGAATCCCCCATCCGCGTGATCATTACTGCAGGAGACGTACTCCACTCCTGAGCAGTCCCAACGCTCGGAGTTAAAACAGACGCAATCCCAGGCCGACTAAACCAAACTTCATTCATTACCACCCGGCCTGGGAATTTTACGGACAATGCTCAGAAATTTGCGGGGCTAATCACAGCTACATACCCATTGTAGTAGAATCAACCCCACTCCCACATTTCGAGGCCTGATCGTCCCTTCTATCATCATCCTAATCATTAAGAAGCTATGCAACAGCACTAGCCTTTTAAGCTAGCCAAAGAGGGACTTCCCCCTCCTTAATGATATGCCACAGCTTAACCCCGCACCATGATTTTCAATCATAATTATAACCTGATTAACCCTAGCACTCCTCATCCAACCAAAACTACTAGCCTTCACCACAACCAACCCCCCATCAAATAAGACCTCCCTCACTACCAAACCCACACCATGATCCTGACCATGAACCTAAGCTTCTGTGACCAATTTTCCAGCCCCAATCTATTCGGCATCCCCTTAATCCTACTATCCCTACTCTTCCCAGCCCTACTATTCCCGTCCCCAAACAACCGATGAATCAACAACCGCCTTTCTACTATCCAAACATGACTCCTTCACCTAATCACAAAACAACTAATAGTCCCACTCAACAAAAATGGCCACAAATGAGCCATAATATTTACATCCCTAATAATCATACTTCTTACAATCAACCTTCTAGGCCTCCTTCCATATACATTCACCCCAACCACCCAACTATCTATGAACATAGCCCTAGCCTTCCCACTATGGCTCGCCACACTACTAACAGGCCTACGAAACCAACCATCAGCCTCTTTAGCCCACCTATTACCCGAAGGTACCCCTACACCCCTAATCCCCACACTAATCCTGATCGAAACAACCAGCCTACTAATCCGCCCCCTAGCCCTCGGAGTCCGCCTTACAGCCAACCTTACAGCAGGACACTTACTCATCCAACTCGTCTCTACAGCCTCCATTGCATTAATACCCACCCTTCCTGCAGTATCCATCCTAACAATAATCATCCTACTACTCCTAACCATCCTAGAAGTAGCAGTAGCCATAATCCAGGCCTACGTCTTCGTGCTCCTTCTAAGCCTATATTTACAAGAAAACATCTAATGGCACACCAAGCACACTCATACCACATAGTTGACCCAAGCCCTTGACCAATCTTCGGGGCAGCCGCCGCCCTACTCACAACCTCAGGATTAATCATGTGATTCCACTACAACTCATCCATACTACTAACCCTAGGCCTCATCTCAATACTCCTAGTAATACTCCAATGATGACGAGACATTGTACGAGAAAGCACCTTCCAAGGCCATCACACTCCCACAGTCCAAAAAGGCCTACGATACGGCATAATCCTTTTCATCACATCCGAAGCATTCTTCTTCTTAGGGTTCTTCTGAGCGTTCTTCCACTCGAGCCTGGCCCCAACCCCAGAACTAGGAGGCCAATGACCCCCAACAGGAATTAAACCACTCAACCCGATAGAAGTCCCCCTACTAAACACAGCCATCCTACTAGCCTCAGGCGTTACCGTAACGTGAGCCCATCACAGCATCACAGAAGGAAACCGAAAACACGCCATCCACGCCCTAACCCTAACGATCCTCCTGGGATTCTACTTCACAGCCCTACAAGCAATAGAATACCACGAAGCCCCATTCTCAATCGCCGATAGCGTCTACGGATCTACCTTCTTCGTTGCCACTGGATTCCACGGACTCCACGTAATCATCGGATCCTCCTTCCTGACCGTCTGCCTCTTCCGACTGATCAAGTTCCACTTTACATCAGACCACCACTTCGGATTCGAGGCAGCAGCCTGATACTGACACTTCGTAGACGTCATCTGACTATTCCTCTACATAACCATCTACTGATGAGGATCTTGCTCTTCTAGTATATTAATTACAATTGACTTCCAATCTCTAGAATCTGGTATAAACCCAGAGGAGAGCAATGAACGCACTCATGTTCATATTCGCCCTATCATCAATCCTAAGCGCCGCCCTAACCGCATTAAACTTCTGACTCGCCCAAATAAACCCCGACTCAGAGAAACTCTCACCGTACGAATGTGGATTCGACCCACTTGGATCTGCTCGATTACCATTCTCAGTCCGATTCTTCCTCAGTAGCCATCCTGTTCGTCCTATTCGACCTAGAAATCGCCCTCCTACTCCCCCTGCCATGAGCCGTCCAACTCCAATCCCCCCTAATGACCCTCACCTGAACTGTAGTGATCCTCCTTCTCCTAACACTCGGACTGGCCTACGAGTGAATTCAAGGGGGCCTAGAATGAGCAGAATAACAGAAAGTTAGTCTAACCAAAAAGATAGCTGGTTTCGACCCAGCAGATTACAGCCAACCCTGTAACTTTCTTATGTCGCCCCTACATTTAAGCTTCTACTCAGCCTTCATTTTCAGCGGACTAGGACTAGCCTTCCACCGAACCCACCTAGTATCCGCCCTACTATGCCTTGAAAGCATAATATTATCGATATTCGTAGGCCTATCAATATGATCCATCGAAAACCAAGTCTCCTCATTCACCATGGTACCAATTCTCATGCTAACCTTCTCAGCGTGTGAGGCGGGCACAGGCCTGGCCATCCTAGTAGCCTCCACCCGCACACATGGCTCCGACCATCTACACAACCTAAACCTCCTGCAATGCTAAAAATCATCCTACCCACAATCATACTTCTTCCAACAGCCCTGCTGTCTCCACCAAAATTTCTATGGACTAACACCACCTTATACAGCCTCCTAATCGCTGCCCTAAGCCTACAGTGATTAATCCCAACCTACTACCCCTACAAATTTTTATCCAACTGAACAGGAATTGACCAAATCTCATCCCCCCTCCTAGTACTATCCTGCTGACTACTCCCACTCATAATCATAGCAAGCCAAAACCACCTGCAACAAGAACCCCTACAACGCAAACGAATCTTTATCTCAACCTTAGTCGCAGTCCAGCCATTCATCCTACTAGCCTTTTCCACCACAGAACTAGCACTATTTTACATCTCATTTGAAGCAACCCTCATTCCCACCCTAATCTTAATCACCCGATGGGGGAACCAACCAGAACGCCTAAGCGCTGGCATCTACCTGCTATTCTACACGCCAGTAAGCTCTCTACCCCTGCTAATCACAATCATACACCTATACGTGAAAATTGGCACCCTGCACCTGCCAACCCTACAACTAACCCACCCAACCCTATCCACCTCATGGACAGGAATACTATCAGGTCTAGCACTGCTCATAGCATTCATAGTAAAAGCCCCACTATACGGCCTACACCTCTGACTGCCAAAAGCCCACGTAGAAGCACCCATCGCAGGCTCAATACTCCTCGCCGCCCTACTACTAAAGCTAGGAGGATACGGAATTATACGAGTCACTCTATTTATGGGCCCACTGTCCAACCTCCTGCACTACCCCTTCCTAACCCTGGCCCTATGAGGCGCCCTAATGACTAGCTCAATCTGCCTACGACAGACAGACCTAAAATCACTAATCGCTTATTCATCCGTTAGCCACATAGGCCTAGTTATCGCCGCAGGAATAATCCAAACCCACTGATCATTCTCAGGGGCAATGATGCTAATAATTTCCCATGGACTAACTTCCTCCATACTATTCTGCCTAGCCAACACAAACTATGAACGTACGCACAGCCGAATTCTACTACTCACACGAGGCCTACAACCTCTCCTACCACTCATAGCTACCTGATGATTGCTGGCCAATCTAACAAACATAGCCTTACCCCCAACAACAAACCTCATAGCAGAGCTAACCATTATAATCACCTTATTCAACTGATCTGCCTTCACGATCATCCTAACAGGAATCGCAACCCTACTAACCGCCTCCTACACCTTATTCATACTACTAATGACCCAACGAGGCTCAATCCCCTCCCACATCACATCTATGCAAAACTCAACCACGCGAGAACACCTGCTCATAACACTCCACATTATCCCAATATTCCTCCTAATCCTCAAACCCGAACTGATCTCCGGAATCCCCTCATGCAAGTATAGTTTAAACCAAACATTAGACTGTGATTCTAAGAATAGAAGTTCAAACCTTCTTACCTGCCGAGGGGAGGGTTTAACCAACAAGAGCTGCTAACTCTTACATCTGAGCCTAAAACCTCAGCCCCCTTACTTTTAAAGGATAACAGCAATCCACTGGTCTTAGGAACCACCCATCTTGGTGCAAATCCAAGTAAAAGTAGTGAACCCCACACTACTAATCAACTCCCTCACACTACTCACGCTGACAATCCTCCTAACCCCAATCATCCTGCCATTTCTATTTAAAAACTTTAAAAACACCCCACAAGCCACCACCCGCGCTGTTAAAACCGCATTCCTAATTAGCCTAGCCCCTACAACCGCATTCATCTACTCGGGAGTAGAATCTGTCACCTGCCACTGGGAGTGAAAATTCATTATAAACTTTAAAATCCCCCTGAGCCTAAAAATAGACCAATACTCAATAACATTTCTTCCAATCGCCCTATTTGTAACATGATCAATCCTACAATTCGCCATATGATACATGGCCTCAGAGCCATACGTAACAAAATTTTTCACCTACCTACTGACATTCCTAGTCGCCATACTCCTCCTAACAACCGCAAACAACATATTCCTCCTATTCGTAGGCTGGGAAGGAGTACGAATCATGTCCTTCCTTCTCATCGGCTGATGACAAGGCCGAGCAGATGCCAACACCGCCGCCCTACGAGCCGTAATCTACAACCGAATCGGAGACATCGGACTGATCCTGAGCATAGCATGACTAGCTTCAACATTCAACACCTGAGAGATCCAACAAGCCGTACACCCCCACCAAACCCCAATCCTCCCCCTCATAGGATTAATCCTCGCAGCCGCAGGAAAATCCGCCCAATTTGGACTCCACCCATGACTGCCCGCAGCAATAGAAGGCCCCACCCCAGTATCAGCCCTACTGCACTCCAGTACCATAGTAGTAGCCGGAATCTTCCTGCTCATCCGCATGCACCCCCTGCTAGCCACCAACCAGACAGCCCTAACTGCCTGCCTATGCCTAGGTGCTCTATCAACCCTATTCGCTGCCACATGCGCCCTAACCCAAAATGACATCAAAAAAATCATTGCTTTCTCAACATCCAGCCAACTAGGACTAATAATAGTCACTATCGGACTAAACCTCCCACAACTAGCCTTCCTACACATCTCAACCCATGCCTTCTTTAAAGCCATACTATTCCTATGCTCAGGGTCTATCATCCACAACCTAAACGGAGAACAAGATATCCGAAAGATAGGAGGCCTACAGAAAATACTCCCAGTCACTACTTCCTGCCTAACCATCGGAAACCTGGCGCTGATAGGAACCCCATTCCTAGCCGGATTCTACTCAAAAGATCTCATCATCGAAAGCTTAAACACATCATACCTAAATACTTGAGCCCTACTCCTAACCCTTATAGCCACAGCATTCACCGCAACCTACAGCATCCGCATAACCATCCTAGTCCAAGCTGGACAAACCCGAATCCCCCCAATAGTATCAATAAACGAAAACAACCCACTAATCACCGCCCCCCTAACCCGACTCGCCCTAGGCAGCATTACAGCAGGAATAATCATTACCTCTTTCATCACACCAACCAAAACCCCCCCAATAACCATACCCCTTATCACCAAAACCGCTGCCATCCTCATAACAATCCTAGGAATCATCCTAGGCCCCTCATGTACAGGGCCACACCCCTCTAACGGCGCAAGCTTACATAGAAACATTATTAACAGACCTAGACAGATACAAAAACCCCTACAAGACCACGTATTAACTAACCCTGTTAACCCGACTCAGGAGCGCCTATAAGAGCGATTAAAATCTGTGAAAGGAACTCGGCAAATTAATAAGGCCCGACTGTTTACCAAAAACATAGCCTTCAGCAAATTAAACAAGTATTGAAGGTGATGCCTGCCCGGTGACTTAGGTTTAACGGCCGCGGTATCCTAACCGTGCAAAGATAGCGCAATCAATTGTCCCATAAATCGAGACTTGTATGAATGGCTAAACGAGGTCTTAACTGTCTCTCACAGATAATCAGTGAAATTGATCTCCCCGTGCAAAAGCGGGGATGTGAACATAAGACGAGAAGACCCTGTGGAACTTAAAAATCAACGACCACCGCGAATCCTCAATCAACCCCACTGGGGCCACTACCATCGCAGAGCCTGGTCGATATTTTTCGGTTGGGGCGACCTTGGAGGAGAACAAATCCTCCAAAAACAAGACCATACCTCTTTACCTAGAGCTACCCCTCAAAGTGCTAACAGTGACCAGACCCAATATAATTGATTAATGGACCAAGCTACCCCAGGGATAACAGCGCAATCCCCCTCAAGAGCCCATATCGACAGGGGGGTTTACGACCTCGATGTTGGATCAGGACATCCTAATGGTGCAGCCGCTATTAAGGGTTCGTTTGTTCAACGATTAACAGTCCTACGTGATCTGAGTTCAGACCGGAGCAATCCAGGTCGGTTTCTATCTATGACACACTCTCCCCAGTACGAAAGGACCGGGAAAGTGGGGCCAATACCACAAGCACGCCCCCCCCCCTCTAAGCAGTGAAACCAACTAAACCGTGAAGAGGGCCTTCCCCCACCACTTTCAGTCCTAGAAAAGGACCAGCTAGAGTGGCAGAGCCCGGCAAGTGCAGAAGGCTTAAGCCCTTTCCCCAGAGGTTCAAATCCTCTCCCTAGCTTCACCCATGATTCAAATAACAACACTAAGCTGCCTCATTATATCCCTCCTATACATCATCCCAATCCTGATTGCCGTAGCCTTCCTAACCCTAGTAGAACGGAAAATCCTAAGCTACATACAATCCCGCAAAGGCCCTAACGTTGTCGGGCCTTTTGGCCTACTTCAACCATTTGCGGACGGACTGAAACTATTTACCAAAGAGCCCATCCGACCCTCTACCTCTTCCCCACTTCTATTCATTCTGATACCAATACTAGCCCTTGTCCTAGCCCTCACCACTTGAGCACCACTACCACTCCCATTTCCCCTAGCAGATCTAAACCTCGGAGTTCTCTTCCTAATAGCCATGTCAAGCCTAGCCGTCTACTCAGTCCTATGATCAGGCTGAGCCTCGAACTCAAAATACGCACTAATCGGAGCCCTACGGGCAGTAGCACAGACCATTTCATACGAAGTGACACTGGCCATAATCCTGCTATCAATAATCATACTAAGTGGAAGCTACACACTCAGCTCCTTTGCCGTCGCACAGGAGCCTCTATACTTCATTTTCTCCTCATGACCCCTAGCAATAATATGATACGTATCCACCCTAGCAGAGACAAACCGAGCTCCTTTTGACCTCACAGAGGGTGAATCTGAGCTAGTCTCAGGGTTTAACGTTGAATACGCCGCAGGACCCTTCGCCTTATTCTTCCTAGCTGAATATGCGAACATTATGCTAATAAATACACTTACAGCCATCATATTCCTAAACCCAAGCGCCCTAGGGCCACCCACAGAACTATTCCCCGTCATCCTAGCCACAAAAGTCCTCCTACTATCTTCTGGTTTCTTATGGGTCCGAGCTTCATACCCACGATTCCGATATGACCAACTAATGCACCTACTATGAAAAAACTTCCTACCCCTCACACTAGCTCTGTGCCTCTGACACATCAGCATACCTATCTGCTATGCAGGCCTACCTCCTTACATAAGGAAATGTGCCTGAACTACAAAGGGTCACTATGATAAAGTGAACATAGAGGTATAACAGCCCTCTCATTTCCTGTTGACCTTAGAAAAGTAGGAATTGAACCCACACAAGAGAAATCAAAATTCTCCATACTTCCCTTATATTATTTTCTAGTAGAGTCAGCTAATCAAGCTATCGGGCCCATACCCCGAAAATGATGGTTTAACCCCCTCCTCTACTAATGAACCCTTACGCGACCCCAATCATAACCTTCAGCCTCATCTTGGGCACCACCATCACAATTTCCAGCAACCACTGAGTTCTGGCCTGGACAGGACTGGAGATCAACGCACTAGCCATCATTCCCCTAATTGCCAAATCCCACCACCCACGAGCAGTAGAAGCCGCAACGAAATACTTCCTAACCCAAGCAGCTGCTTCCGCCCTGGTCCTATTCTCTAGCATAACCAATGCCTGAGTCACCGGCCAATGAGACATCACACAAATAAACCACCCAACCTCCTGTCTACTACTGACAGCAGCAATCGCTATTAAACTGGGCCTAGTGCCATTTCACTTCTGATTCCCAGAAGTACTACAAGGATCGCCACTAATAACAGCCCTGCTACTCTCGACCCTCATAAAATTCCCCCCACTAACCCTGCTCCTACTAACATCCAAATCCCTCGACCCAGCTCTACTCACCGCCATGGCCCTAGCCTCAACAGCACTAGGAGGCTGAATAGGACTGAACCAAACACAAACACGCAAAATCCTAGCCTTCTCGTCCATCTCCCACTTAGGCTGAATCGCCATCATCCTAGTTTACAGCCCCAAATTGGCCTTACTTACCTTCTACCTATACACAATCATAACATCAGCCGTATTCCTAGCCCTTAACAAAATCAAAGCCCTTAACCTATCCATGATCACAACCTCATGAACAAAAACCCCAGTGCTAAACGCCACCCTAATACTAGTACTTTTATCCCTAGCAGGCCTCCCCCCATTAACAGGCTTTATACCAAAGTGACTTATCATCCAAGAACTAACTAAACAGGAAATAACACCAGCAGCCATGGCAATTGCCATGCTATCACTGCTCAGCCTCTTCTTCTACCTACGCCTCGCATACCACTCAACAATTACCCTTCCCCCCAACTCCTCTAACCACATAAAACAATGATACACTAGCAAAGCCCCAAGCACACCTACTGCGGTCCTTGCCTCACTATCAATCCTCTTACTTCCCCTGTCCCCAATAATACATGCCATTGTCTAGAAACTTAGGATAACACCCCAAACCGAAGGCCTTCAAAGCCTTAAATAAGAGTTAAACCCTCTTAGTTTCTGCACATTAAGACTTACAGAATATTAACCTGTATCTTCTGAATGCAAGTCAGACGCTTTAATTAAGCTAAAGCCTCCCTAGACAGATGGGCTTCGATCCCACAAAACTCTAGTTAACAGCTAAATGCCTAAACCAATTGGCTTCTGCCTACAAAGACCCTGACGCACCCTAGTGCGCATCGATGAGCTTGCAACTCAACATGAATTTCACTACAGAGCCGATAAGAAGAGGAATTAAACCTCTGTAAAAAGGACTACAGCCTAACGCTTCAACACTCAGCCATCTTACCCGTCACCTTCATCAACCGATGACTATTTTCCACTAACCATAAGGATATTGGCACCCTGTACCTCATCTTCGGGGCATGAGCAGGAATAGTCGGCACCGCACTCAGCCTATTAATCCGCGCAGAACTAGGACAACCAGGAACTCTCCTAGGCGACGACCAAATTTACAATGTAATCGTTACCGCTCACGCCTTTGTAATAATCTTCTTTATAGTCATACCCATCATGATCGGAGGATTCGGCAACTGATTAGTCCCCCTCATAATCGGTGCCCCCGACATAGCATTCCCGCGAATAAACAACATAAGCTTTTGACTCCTCCCCCCATCATTCCTCCTCCTACTAGCCTCATCCACTGTAGAAGCTGGCGCCGGCACAGGCTGAACTGTCTACCCTCCCCTAGCAGGTAACCTTGCCCACGCCGGAGCTTCAGTAGACCTGGCTATCTTCTCACTCCACTTAGCCGGTATCTCCTCCATCCTTGGGGCCATCAACTTTATCACCACAGCCATCAACATAAAACCCCCCGCACTCTCACAATACCAAACCCCACTATTTGTCTGATCCGTACTAATTACCGCCATCCTACTCCTTCTATCACTCCCCGTACTCGCCGCCGGTATTACAATATTACTAACTGATCGAAACCTAAACACCACATTCTTCGACCCCGCTGGAGGAGGAGACCCAATCCTGTACCAACACCTATTCTGATTCTTCGGACACCCAGAAGTCTATATTCTGATCCTACCGGGGTTTGGAATCATCTCACACGTAGTCACGTACTACTCAGGCAAAAAGGAGCCCTTCGGCTACATGGGAATAGTCTGAGCCATACTATCCATCGGCTTCCTAGGATTCATCGTCTGAGCTCACCACATGTTTACAGTAGGAATAGACGTTGATACCCGAGCCTACTTTACATCAGCCACTATAATCATTGCCATCCCTACCGGAATCAAAGTATTTAGCTGACTAGCCACCCTGCACGGAGGAACAATCAAATGAGACCCCCCCAACACTATGAGCTCTAGGATTTATCTTCCTATTTACCATCGGAGGATTAACAGGAATCGTTCTTGCAAACTCTTCCCTAGACATCGCCCTGCACGACACGTACTACGTAGTTGCCCACTTCCACTACGTCCTATCCATAGGCGCCGTCTTTGCCATTCTAGCAGGATTTACTCACTGATTCCCACTACTCACTGGGTTTACCCTACACCAAACATGAGCAAAAGCCCACTTCGGGGTAATATTTACAGGAGTAAACCTAACGTTCTTCCCCCAGCACTTCCTAGGCCTAGCAGGAATACCCCGACGATACTCGGACTATCCCGACGCCTACACACTATGAAACACCATTTCCTCCATCGGCTCCCTAATCTCAATAGTAGCCGTAATCATACTAATATTCATCATCTGAGAAGCCTTTTCGGCCAAACGAAAAGTCCTACAACCAGAACTAACTACCACAAACGTTGAATGAATCCACGGCTGCCCTCCCCCATACCATACTTTCGAGGAACCGGCCTTCGTCCAAGTACAAGAAAGGAAGGAATCGAACCCTCACATGCTGGTTTCAAGCCAACTGCATTCACCGCTCATGCTTCTTTCTTATGAGACGTTAGTAAACCAATTACATAGCCTTGTCAAGACTAAATCACAGGTAAAAATCCTGTACATCTCATGTGGCCAACCACTCCCAACTAGGATTCCAAGACGCCTCATCACCCATCATAGAAGAACTCGTTGAATTCCACGACCACGCCCTAATCGTTGCCCTAGCTATCTGCAGCCTAGTTCTCTACCTTTTAGCCCACATACTAACAGAAAAACTCTCGTCCAATGCTGTAGACGCCCAAGGAGTAGAGCTGATCTGGACAATCCTACCTGCTATCGTCCTGGTACTCCTCGCCCTCCCATCCCTACAAATCCTCTACATAATGGACAAAATCGATGAACCAGACCTCACCCTAAAAGCCATCGGCCACCAATGATACTGAAGCTACGAATACACAGACTTCAAAGACCTATCATTCGACTCCTACATAGTGCCCACCCCAGACTTACCCAACGGCCACTTCCGACTGCTAGAAGTTGACCACCGCGTAGTTATCCCAATAGAATCCCCCATCCACGTGATCATTACTGCAGGAGACGTACTCCACTCCTGAGCAGTCCCAACGCTCGGAGTTAAAACAGACGCAATCCCAGGCCGACTAAACCAAACTTCATTCATTACCACCCGGCCTGGGATTTTTTACGGACAATGCTCAGAAATTTGCGGGGCTAATCACAGCTACATACCCATTGTAGTAGAATCAACCCCACTCCCACATTTCGAGGCCTGATCGTCCCTTCTATCATCATCCTAATCATTAAGAAGCTATGCAACAGCACTAGCCTTTTAAGCTAGCCAAAGAGGGACTTCCCCCTCCTTAATGATATGCCACAGCTTGATGTGGGAGGGGATTGAGCCTCGTTGGGTCATTAGTAGTATGAATAAGGTGTAGGAGGCGGTTAGTAGGGTTGCGATTCCTGTTAGGATGATCGTGAAGGCAGATCAGTTGAATAAGGTGATTATAATGGTTAGCTCTGCTATGAGGTTTGTTGTTGGGGGTAAGGCTATGTTTGTTAGATTGGCCAGCAATCATCAGGTAGCTATGAGTGGTAGGAGAGGTTGTAGGCCTCGTGTGAGTAGTAGAATTTGGCTGTGCGTACGTTCATAGTTTGTGTTGGCTAGGCAGAATAGTATGGAGGAAGTTAGTCCATGGGAAATTATTAGGATCATTGCCCCTGAGAATGATCAGTGGGTTTGGATTATTCCTGCGGCGATAACTAGGCCTATGTTACATGCCATGTTTTATGCCATCTTGGCAACTTCAGTGCCATGCTTTGTGTTAAGCTATGTGGACGGGGGTGTGGTTAGCTGATAGTTGAGTGGTGAGTGAGAGTGAAGTATATGAAATTATTGCTTGTGTTTACTATTTTTAGTACTGGAGTTTCTCTAATAAGTTTAAGTTATTTTGTATGTGTTTGTGTGTATATGTACATCGTTCCGATGATGTCATGGAAGGGATGATTAATGGAGTTTTAGAGGTAGTTTGCTGGGATTGGGCGATGAAGGTTTATGCTACATGGTGGTTAGCGAAAGTTTACTGGTTTAGTTTGTGAAGCGCAGGGGTTGCGCTTAATGATTTGTTGTTTTGTGCTATGTCCAACGAGCATTCATCCAATAGCCCCATTTAACCCGGAGGGTGGAGGTAACATTAACTGAATGTGGTCAAAGTGCATCAGTGTCAGGATGATTCCCCATATACGCCAACCGTCTCATCGAGGGACCCTTGAAATATAGGATAGGCCGTGAGGCAGGTGTGTCCAGGCTTAGATTGTGGGACCCCCGAGATCACTGGGAATAGCCACCTGTGAGGTAACCCCGGAAAAAATAAGAGGAACCAGAGGCGCCAAAAAGCTGGAACATGCCGCGATTACGCATTGAGAAGGTGAAAGTACTCACAGATGCCACTTTGAAGGGCAAGGAGGGGTGAGTGAACCCAATGGATGGCCCTGACCGAGGAACCAGAGGCGCAAAAATGTGAGGAGGGCGAGGGGTTTAGGGGGAACGTATGGGCCTGAAGCTAGTCATACCGGACATTATGTGCAACGGGTTGCTGATTTCACGTGAGGAATACGATTAATAAATCCGTCTGATACGAACTGCATGAGATATGTGGTGGAGAGTTGTTGTTGGAGCATGTCCTGTGAGCATTCATTAAAATGGGGTCTTGTTATGCGCTTGAGTGGAGTTGTATTGGGTGTTGTGCGGTATGGTCCTAGAACATTCATGCCGGGTGGTTTGGTAGGAGTGTGTTTAAGGGTTTAATGGCCGTGTACATGTATGGGTTTAGCACCTGCTTATAAGATAGTCCGTATATAATGTATATTACTGGTACTATAGTATGTATGTATATGGGGTATATAAATTTATGCACGAATATGCATAACCAAATACCCCCGCCTCGGGGGGGGAGGGGGGGGGGGTTAAGCATAATGGCATAGATGGGGTAGAATTATTGGGGGCTTGCGGTTAGTTCCTGTAGTTGAGAACAATGGCGGCTTTTCGAGCCGCAGGCCTCGGGTAGTGTCCGGGCAGGAATAATGACTTATTTTATGTTTTTTTTAGGGATTTGCTTTGCGGTGGGTGTTTTGGGTGTGGCGTCGAATCCTTCGCCGTATTATGGGGTTGTTGGTTTGGTGTTAGCGTCTGTGGCGGGGTGCGGGTGGTTGCTGGGCCTTGGGGTTTCGTTCGTGGCTTTAGTGCTGTTTATGGTGTATTTGGGGGGTATGCTGGTGGTGTTTGTTTATTCAGTAGCTTTAGCAGCGGAGCCTTTCCCTGGGGCTTGGGGGGATTGACGGGTGATTGGATGTGCAGTAGCGTTTGTGGCAATTGTTTTTGGGGGGTTGGTGTTTGGGGGGTTTATGGGGGCTTGGAAGTTCGGGGTTTCTACTGTGAATAATGTTGGGGTGTTTGTTGTTCGGTCGGATTTTAGTGGAGTTTCCATGTTTTATTCACATGGGGCAGGGATGTTTTTAGTGGCGGGTTGGGGGCTGTTGTTGACTTTGTTTGTTGTATTGGAGCTTGTGCGGGGGTTGTCGCGGGGTGCTATTCGGGCGGTTTAGGGGTTAGGGTCAGAGAATAGTTTATTGAAAATGCCAGCTTTGGGAGCTGGAGATAAAGGTTTGAGTCCTTTTTTTCTGAGTTTGGGGTACTCTAAGAAGTGGTAAGTCTTCAATCTTTGGTTTACAAGACCAATGTTTTTATAAACTATTAGAGTATTTAGCAGTTGAGTATTTTGTTTTCTAGGGCGCTTGCGGCGGGGAGGAGAAATAGGAGGATAGTGAAGTAGGCGATTGAAGCGAGTTGGCCGATGATGATGAATGGGTGTTCGACGGGTTGGCTTCCTACTCATGTTAGGACGAGGAGGTCGGCGACTAGTACTCAGAATAGGAGCTGGGAGAGTGGTCGGAATGTTATTGCTCGTTGTTTTGATTTGTGCAGGAATGGGATTAGGAATAGGATCAGTACGGAGGCGGCCAGTGCTAATACGCCTCCTAGTTTATTTGGGATTGAACGTAGGATGGCGTAGGCGAATAGGAAGTATCATTCTGGCTTGATGTGTGGTGGGCTTACTAGTGGGTTTGCTGGGGTGAAGTTTTCTGGGTCTCCCAGGAGGTTAACCGCTCATGCTTCTTTCTTATGAGACGTTAGTAAACCAATTACATAGCCTTGTCAAGACTAAATCACAGGTAAAAATCCTGTACATCTCATGTGGCCAACCACTCCCAACTAGGATTCCAAGACGCCTCATCACCCATCATAGAAGAACTCGTTGAATTCCACGACCACGCCCTAATCGTTGCCCTAGCTATCTGCAGCCTAGTTCTCTACCTTTTAGCCCACATACTAACAGAAAAACTCTCGTCCAATGCTGTAGACGCCCAAGAAGTAGAGCTGATCTGGACAATCCTACCTGCTATCGTCCTGGTACTCCTCGCCCTCCCATCCCTACAAATCCTCTACATAATGGACGAAATCGACGAACCAGACCTCACCCTAAAAGCCATCGGCCACCAATGATACTGAAGCTACGAATACACAGACTTCAAAGACCTATCCTTCGACTCCTACATAGTGCCCACCCCAGACTTACCCAACGGCCACTTCCGACTGCTAGAAGTTGACCACCGCGTAGTTATCCCAATAGAATCCCCCATCCGCGTGATCATTACTGCAGGAGACGTACTCCACTCCTGAGCAGTCCCAACGCTCGGAGTTAAAACAGACGCAATCCCAGGCCGACTAAACCAAACTTCATTCATTACCACCCGGCCTGGGAATTTTACGGACAATGCTCAGAAATTTGCGGGGCTAATCACAGCTACATACCCGTTGTAGTAGAATCAACCCCACTCCCACATTTCGAGGCCTGATCGTCCCTTCTATCATCATCCTAATCATTAAGAAGCTATGCAACAGCACTAGCCTTTTAAGCTAGCCAAAGAGGGACTTCCCCCTCCTTAATGATATGCCACAGCTTAACCCCGCACCATGATTTTCAATCATAATTATAACCTGATTAACCCTAGCACTCCTCATCCAACCAAAACTACTAGCCTTCACCACAACCAACCCCCCATCAAATAAGACCTCCCTCACTACCAAACCCACACCATGATCCTGACCATGAACCTAAGCTTCTGTGACCAATTTTCCAGCCCCAATCTATTTGGCATCCCCTTAATCCTACTATCCCTACTCTTCCCAGCCCTACTATTCCCGTCCCCAAACAACCGATGAATCAACAACCGCCTTTCTACTATCCAAACATGACTCCTTCACCTAATCACAAAACAACTAATAGTCCCACTCAACAAAAATGGCCACAAATGAGCCATAATATTTACATCCCTAATAATCATACTTCTTACAATCAACCTTCTAGGCCTCCTTCCATATACATTCACCCCAACCACCCAACTATCTATGAACATAGCCCTAGCCTTCCCACTATGGCTCGCCACACTACTAACAGGCCTACGAAACCAACCATCAGCCTCTTTAGCCCACCTATTACCCGAAGGTACCCCTACACCCCTAATCCCCACACTAATCCTGATCGAAACAACCAGCCTACTAATCCGCCCCCTAGCCCTCGGAGTCCGCCTTACAGCCAACCTTACAGCAGGACACTTACTCATCCAACTCGTCTCTACAGCCTCCATTGCATTAATACCCACCCTTCCTGCAGTATCCATCCTAACAATAATCATCCTACTACTCCTAACCATCCTAGAAGTAGCAGTAGCCATAATCCAGGCCTACGTCTTCGTGCTCCTTCTAAGCCTATACTTACAAGAAAACATCTAATGGCACACCAAGCACACTCATACCACATAGTTGACCCAAGCCCTTGACCAATCTTCGGGGCAGCCGCCGCCCTACTCACAACCTCAGGATTAATCATGTGATTCCACTACAACTCATCCATACTACTAACCCTAGGCCTCATCTCAATACTCCTAGTAATACTCCAATGATGACGAGACATTGTACGAGAAAGCACCTTCCAAGGCCATCACACTCCCACAGTCCAAAAAGGCCTACGATACGGCATAATCCTTTTCATCACATCCGAAGCATTCTTCTTCTTAGGGTTCTTCTGAGCGTTCTTCCACTCGAGCCTGGCCCCAACCCCAGAACTAGGAGGCCAATGACCCCCAACAGGAATTAAACCACTCAACCCGATAGAAGTCCCCCTACTAAACACAGCCATCCTACTAGCCTCAGGCGTTACCGTAACGTGAGCCCATCACAGCATCACAGAAGGAAACCGAAAACACGCCATCCACGCCCTAACCCTAACGATCCTCCTGGGATTCTACTTCACAGCCCTACAAGCAATAGAATACCACGAAGCCCCATTCTCAATCGCCGATAGCGTCTACGGATCTACCTTCTTCGTTGCCACTGGATTCCACGGACTCCACGTAATCATCGGATCCTCCTTCCTGACCGTCTGCCTCTTCCGACTGATCAAGTTCCACTTTACATCAGACCACCACTTCGGATTCGAGGCAGCAGCCTGATACTGACACTTCGTAGACATCATCTGACTATTCCTCTACATAACCATCTACTGATGAGGATCTTGCTCTTCTAGTATATTAATTACAATTGACTTCCAATCTCTAGAATCTGGTATAAACCCAGAGGAGAGCAATGAACGCACTCATGTTCATATTCGCCCTATCATCAATCCTAAGCGCCGCCCTAACCGCATTAAACTTCTGACTCGCCCAAATAAACCCCGACTCAGAGAAACTCTCACCGTACGAATGTGGATTCGACCCACTTGGATCTGCTCGATTACCATTCTCAGTCCGATTCTTCCTCAGTAGCCATCCTGTTCGTCCTATTCGACCTAGAAATCGCCCTCCTACTCCCCCTGCCATGAGCCGTCCAACTCCAATCCCCCCTAATGACCCTCACCTGAACTGTAGTGATCCTCCTTCTCCTAACACTCGGACTGGCCTACGAGTGAATTCAAGGGGGCCTAGAATGAGCAGAATAACAGAAAGTTAGTCTAACCAAAAAGATAGCTGGTTTCGACCCAGCAGATTACAGCCAACCCTGTAACTTTCTTATGTCGCCCCTACATTTAAGCTTCTACTCAGCCTTCATTTTCAGCGGACTAGGACTAGCCTTCCACCGAACCCACCTAGTATCCGCCCTACTATGCCTTGAAAGCATAATATTATCGATATTCGTAGGCCTATCAATATGATCCATCGAAAACCAAGTCTCCTCATTCACCATGGTACCAATTCTCATGCTAACCTTCTCAGCGTGTGAGGCGGGCACAGGCCTGGCCATCCTAGTAGCCTCCACCCGCACACATGGCTCCGACCATCTACACAACCTAAACCTCCTGCAATGCTAAAAATCATCCTACCCACAATCATACTTCTTCCAACAGCCCTGCTGTCTCCACCAAAATTTCTATGGACTAACACCACCTTATACAGCCTCCTAATCGCTGCCCTAAGCCTACAGTGATTAATCCCAACCTACTACCCCTACAAATTTTTATCCAACTGAACAGGAATTGACCAAATCTCATCCCCCCTCCTAGTACTATCCTGCTGACTACTCCCACTCATAATCATAGCAAGCCAAAACCACCTGCAACAAGAACCCCTACAACGCAAACGAATCTTTATCTCAACCTTAGTCGCAGTCCAGCCATTCATCCTACTAGCCTTTTCCACCACAGAACTAGCACTATTTTACATCTCATTTGAAGCAACCCTCATTCCCACCCTAATCTTAATCACCCGATGGGGGAACCAACCAGAACGCCTAAGCGCTGGCATCTACCTGCTATTCTACACGCCAGTAAGCTCTCTACCCCTGCTAATCACAATCATACACCTATACGTGAAAATTGGCACCCTGCACCTGCCAACCCTACAACTAACCCACCCAACCCTATCCACCTCATGGACAGGAATACTATCAGGTCTAGCACTGCTCATAGCATTCATAGTAAAAGCCCCACTATACGGCCTACACCTCTGACTGCCAAAAGCCCACGTAGAAGCACCCATCGCAGGCTCAATACTCCTCGCCGCCCTACTACTAAAGCTAGGAGGATACGGAATTATACGAGTCACTCTATTTATGGGCCCACTGTCCAACCTCCTGCACTACCCCTTCCTAACCCTGGCCCTATGAGGCGCCCTAATGACTAGCTCAATCTGCCTACGACAGACAGACCTAAAATCACTAATCGCTTATTCATCCGTTAGCCACATAGGCCTAGTTATCGCCGCAGGAATAATCCAAACCCACTGATCATTCTCAGGGGCAATGATGCTAATAATTTCCCATGGACTAACTTCCTCCATACTATTCTGCCTAGCCAACACAAACTATGAACGTACGCACAGCCGAATTCTACTACTCACACGAGGCCTACAACCTCTCCTACCACTCATAGCTACCTGATGATTGCTGGCCAATCTAACAAACATAGCCTTACCCCCAACAACAAACCTCATAGCAGAGCTAACCATTATAATCACCTTATTCAACTGATCTGCCTTCACGATCATCCTAACAGGAATCGCAACCCTACTAACCGCCTCCTACACCTTATTCATACTACTAATGACCCAACGAGGCTCAATCCCCTCCCACATCACATCTATGCAAAACTCAACCACGCGAGAACACCTGCTCATAACACTCCACATTATCCCAATATTCCTCCTAATCCTCAAACCCGAACTGATCTCCGGAATCCCCTCATGCAAGTATAGTTTAAACCAAACATTAGACTGTGATTCTAAGAATAGAAGTTCAAACCTTCTTACCTGCCGAGGGGAGGGTTTAACCAACAAGAGCTGCTAACTCTTACATCTGAGCCTAAAACCTCAGCCCCCTTACTTTTAAAGGATAACAGCAATCCACTGGTCTTAGGAACCACCCATCTTGGTGCAAATCCAAGTAAAAGTAGTGAACCCCACACTACTAATCAACTCCCTCACACTACTCACGCTGACAATCCTCCTAACCCCAATCATCCTGCCATTTCTATTTAAAAACTTTAAAAACACCCCACAAGCCACCACCCGCGCTGTTAAAACCGCATTCCTAATTAGCCTAGCCCCTACAACCGCATTCATCTACTCGGGAGTAGAATCTGTCACCTGCCACTGGGAGTGAAAATTCATTATAAACTTTAAAATCCCCCTGAGCCTAAAAATAGACCAATACTCAATAACATTTCTTCCAATCGCCCTATTTGTAACATGATCAATCCTACAATTCGCCATATGATACATGGCCTCAGAGCCATACGTAACAAAATTTTTCACCTACCTACTGACATTCCTAGTCGCCATACTCCTCCTAACAACCGCAAACAACATATTCCTCCTATTCGTAGGCTGGGAAGGAGTACGAATCATGTCCTTCCTTCTCATCGGCTGATGACAAGGCCGAGCAGATGCCAACACCGCCGCCCTACGAGCCGTAATCTACAACCGAATCGGAGACATCGGACTGATCCTGAGCATAGCATGACTAGCTTCAACATTCAACACCTGAGAGATCCAACAAGCCGTACACCCCCACCAAACCCCAATCCTCCCCCTCATAGGATTAATCCTCGCAGCCGCAGGAAAATCCGCCCAATTTCGACTCCACCCATGACTGCCCGCAGCAATAGAAGGCCCCACCCCAGTATCAGCCCTACTGCACTCCAGTACCATAGTAGTAGCCGGAATCTTCCTGCTCATCCGCATGCACCCCCTGCTAGCCACCAACCAGACAGCCCTAACTGCCTGCCTATGCCTAGGTGCTCTATCAACCCTATTCGCTGCCACATGCGCCCTAACCCAAAATGACATCAAAAAAATCATTGCTTTCTCAACATCCAGCCAACTAGGACTAATAATAGTCACTATCGGACTAAACCTCCCACAACTAGCCTTCCTACACATCTCAACCCATGCCTTCTTTAAAGCCATACTATTCCTATGCTCAGGGTCTATCATCCACAACCTAAACGGAGAACAAGATATCCGAAAGATAGGAGGCCTACAGAAAATACTCCCAGTCACTACTTCCTGCCTAACCATCGGAAACCTGGCGCTGATAGGAACCCCATTCCTAGCCGGATTCTACTCAAAAGACCTCATCATCGAAAGCTTAAACACATCATACCTAAATACTTGAGCCCTACTCCTAACCCTTATAGCCACAGCATTCACCGCAACCTACAGCATCCGCATAACCATCCTAGTCCAAGCTGGACAAACCCGAATCCCCCCAATAGTATCAATAAACAAAAACAACCCACTAATCACCGCCCCCCTAACCCGACTCGCCCTAGGCAGCATTACAGCAGGAATAATCATTACCTCTTTCATCACACCAACCAAAACCCCCCCAATAACCATACCCCTTATCACCAAAACCGCTGCCATCCTCATAACAATCCTAGGAATCATCCTAGGCCCCTCATGTACAGGGCCACACCCCTCTAACGGCGCAAGCTTACATAGAAACATTATTAACAGACCTAGACAGATACAAAAACCCCTACAAGACCACGTATTAACTAACCCTGTTAACCCGACTCAGGAGCGCCTATAAGAGCGATTAAAATCTGTGAAAGGAACTCGGCAAATTAATAAGGCCCGACTGTTTACCAAAAACATAGCCTTCAGCAAATTAAACAAGTATTGAAGGTGATGCCTGCCCGGTGACTTAGGTTTAACGGCCGCGGTATCCTAACCGTGCAAAGATAGCGCAATCAATTGTCCCATAAATCGAGACTTGTATGAATGGCTAAACGAGGTCTTAACTGTCTCTCACAGATAATCAGTGAAATTGATCTCCCCGTGCAAAAGCGGGGATGTGAACATAAGACGAGAAGACCCTGTGGAACTTAAAAATCAACGACCACCGCGAATCCTCAATCAACCCCACTGGGGCCACTACCATCGCAGAGCCTGGTCGATATTTTTCGGTTGGGGCGACCTTGGAGGAGAACAAATCCTCCAAAAACAAGACCATACCTCTTTACCTAGAGCTACCCCTCAAAGTGCTAACAGTGACCAGACCCAATATAATTGATTAATGGACCAAGCTACCCCAGGGATAACAGCGCAATCCCCCTCAAGAGCCCATATCGACAGGGGGGTTTACGACCTCGATGTTGGATCAGGACATCCTAATGGTGCAGCCGCTATTAAGGGTTCGTTTGTTCAACGATTAACAGTCCTACGTGATCTGAGTTCAGACCGGAGCAATCCAGGTCGGTTTCTATCTATGACACACTCTCCCCAGTACGAAAGGACCGGGAAAGTGGGGCCAATACCACAAGCACGCCCCCCCCCCTCTAAGCAGTGAAACCAACTAAACCGTGAAGAGGGCCTTCCCCCACCACTTTCAATCCTAGAAAAGGACCAGCTAGAGTGGCAGAGCCCGGCAAGTGCAGAAGGCTTAAGCCCTTTCCCCAGAGGTTCAAATCCTCTCCCTAGCTTCACCCATGATTCAAATAACAACACTAAGCTGCCTCGTTATATCCCTCCTATACATCATCCCAATCCTGATTGCCGTAGCCTTCCTAACCCTAGTAGAACGGAAAATCCTAAGCTACATACAATCCCGCAAAGGCCCTAACGTTGTCGGGCCTTTTGGCCTACTTCAACCATTTGCGGACGGACTGAAACTATTTACCAAAGAGCCCATCCGACCCTCTACCTCTTCCCCACTTCTATTCATTCTGATACCAATACTAGCCCTTGTCCTAGCCCTCACCACTTGAGCACCACTACCACTCCCATTTCCCCTAGCAGATCTAAACCTCGGAGTTCTCTTCCTAATAGCCATGTCAAGCCTAGCCGTCTACTCAGTCCTATGATCAGGCTGAGCCTCGAACTCAAAATACGCACTAATCGGAGCCCTACGGGCAGTAGCACAGACCATTTCATACGAAGTGACACTGGCCATAATCCTGCTATCAATAATCATACTAAGCGGAAGCTACACACTCAGCTCCTTTGCCATCGCACAGGAGCCTCTATACTTCATTTTCTCCTCATGACCCCTAGCAATAATATGATACGTATCCACCCTAGCAGAGACAAACCGAGCTCCTTTTGACCTCACAGAGGGTGAATCTGAGCTAGTCTCAGGGTTTAACGTTGAATACGCCGCAGGACCCTTCGCCTTATTCTTCCTAGCTGAATATGCGAACATTATGCTAATAAATACACTTACAGCCATCATATTCCTAAACCCAAGCGCCCTAGGGCCACCCACAGAACTATTCCCCGTCATCCTAGCCACAAAAGTCCTCCTACTATCTTCTGGTTTCTTATGGGTCCGAGCTTCATACCCACGATTCCGATATGACCAACTAATGCACCTACTATGAAAAAACTTCCTACCCCTCACACTAGCTCTGTGCCTCTGACACATCAGCATACCTATCTGCTATGCAGGCCTACCTCCTTACATAAGGAAATGTGCCTGAACTACAAAGGGTCACTATGATAAAGTGAACATAGAGGTATAACAGCCCTCTCATTTCCTGTTGACCTTAGAAAAGTAGGAATTGAACCCACACAAGAGAAATCAAAATTCTCCATACTTCCCTTATATTATTTTCTAGTAGAGTCAGCTAATCAAGCTATCGGGCCCATACCCCGAAAATGATGGTTTAACCCCCTCCTCTACTAATGAACCCTTACGCGACCCCAATCATAACCTTCAGCCTCATCTTGGGCACCACCATCACAATTTCCAGCAACCACTGAGTTCTGGCCTGGACAGGACTGGAGATCAACGCACTAGCCATCATTCCCCTAATTGCCAAATCCCACCACCCACGAGCAGTAGAAGCCGCAACGAAATACTTCCTAACCCAAGCAGCTGCTTCCGCCCTGGTTCTATTCTCTAGCATAACCAATGCCTGAGTCACCGGCCAATGAGACATCACACAAATAAACCACCCAACCTCCTGTCTACTACTGACAGCAGCAATCGCTATTAAACTGGGCCTAGTGCCATTTCACTTCTGATTCCCAGAAGTACTACAAGGATCGCCACTAATAACAGCCCTGCTACTCTCGACCCTCATAAAATTCCCCCCACTAACCCTGCTCCTACTAACATCCAAATCCCTCGACCCAGCTCTACTCACCGCCATGGCCCTAGCCTCAACAGCACTAGGAGGCTGAATAGGACTGAACCAAACACAAACACGCAAAATCCTAGCCTTCTCGTCCATCTCCCACTTAGGCTGAATCGCCATCATCCTAGTTTACAGCCCCAAATTGGCCTTACTTACCTTCTACCTATACACAATCATAACATCAGCCGTATTCCTAGCCCTTAACAAAATCAAAGCCCTTAACCTATCCATGATCACAACCTCATGAACAAAAACCCCAGTGCTAAACGCCACCCTAATACTAGTACTTTTATCCCTAGCAGGCCTCCCCCCATTAACAGGCTTTATACCAAAGTGACTTATCATCCAAGAACTAACTAAACAGGAAATAACACCAGCAGCCATGGCAATTGCCATGCTATCACTGCTCAGCCTCTTCTTCTACCTACGCCTCGCATACCACTCAACAATTACCCTTCCCCCCAACTCCTCTAACCACATAAAACAATGATACACTAGCAAAGCCCCAAGCACACCTACTGCGGTCCTTGCCTCACTATCAATCCTCTTACTTCCCCTGTCCCCAATAATACATGCCATTGTCTAGAAACTTAGGATAACACCCCAAACCGAAGGCCTTCAAAGCCTTAAATAAGAGTTAAACCCTCTTAGTTTCTGCACATTAAGACTTACAGAATATTAACCTGTATCTTCTGAATGCAAGTCAGACGCTTTAATTAAGCTAAAGCCTCCCTAGACAGATGGGCTTCGATCCCACAAAACTCTAGTTAACAGCTAAATGCCTAAACCAATTGGCTTCTGCCTACAAAGACCCTGACGCACCCTAGTGCGCATCGATGAGCTTGCAACTCAACATGAATTTCACTACAGAGCCGATAAGAAGAGGAATTAAACCTCTGTAAAAAGGACTACAGCCTAACGCTTCAACACTCAGCCATCTTACCCGTCACCTTCATCAACCGATGACTATTTTCCACTAACCATAAGGATATTGGCACCCTGTACCTCATCTTCGGGGCATGAGCAGGAATAGTCGGCACCGCACTCAGCCTATTAATCCGCGCAGAACTAGGACAACCAGGAACTCTCCTAGGCGACGACCAAATTTACAATGTAATCGTTACCGCTCACGCCTTTGTAATAAGCTTCTTTATAGTCATACCCATCATGATCGGAGGATTCGGCAACTGATTAGTCCCCCTCATAATCGGTGCCCCCGACATAGCATTCCCGCGAATAAACAACATAAGCTTTTGACTCCTCCCCCCATCATTCCTCCTCCTACTAGCCTCATCCACTGTAGAAGCTGGCGCCGGCACAGGCTGAACTGTCTACCCTCCCCTAGCAGGTAACCTTGCCCACGCCGGAGCTTCAGTAGACCTGGCTATCTTCTCACTCCACTTAGCCGGTATCTCCTCCATCCTTGGGGCCATCAACTTTATCACCACAGCCATCAACATAAAACCCCCCGCACTCTCACAATACCAAACCCCACTATTTGTCTGATCCGTACTAATTACCGCCATCCTACTCCTTCTATCACTCCCCGTACTCGCCGCCGGTATTACAATATTACTAACTGATCGAAACCTAAACACCACATTCTTCGACCCCGCTGGAGGAGGAGACCCAATCCTGTACCAACACCTATTCTGATTCTTCGGACACCCAGAAGTCTATATTCTGATCCTACCGGGGTTTGGAATCATCTCACACGTAGTCACGTACTACTCAGGCAAAAAGGAGCCCTTCGGCTACATGGGAATAGTCTGAGCCATACTATCCATCGGCTTCCTAGGATTCATCGTCTGAGCTCACCACATGTTTACAGTAGGAATAGACGTTGATACCCGAGCCTACTTTACATCAGCCACTATAATCATTGCCATCCCTACCGGAATCAAAGTATTTAGCTGACTAGCCACCCTGCACGGAGGAACAATCAAATGAGACCCCCCCAATACTATGAGCTCTAGGATTTATCTTCCTATTTACCATCGGAGGATTAACAGGAATCGTTCTTGCAAACTCTTCCCTAGACATCGCCCTGCACGACACGTACTACGTAGTTGCCCACTTCCACTACGTCCTATCCATAGGCGCCGTCTTTGCCATTCTAGCAGGATTTACTCACTGATTCCCACTACTCACTGGGTTTACCCTACACCAAACATGAGCAAAAGCCCACTTCGGGGTAATATTTACAGGAGTAAACCTAACGTTCTTCCCCCAGCACTTCCTAGGCCTAGCAGGAATACCCCGACGATACTCGGACTATCCCGACGCCTACACACTATGAAACACCATTTCCTCCATCGGCTCCCTAATCTCAATAGTAGCCGTAATCATACTAATATTCATCATCTGAGAAGCCTTTTCGGCCAAACGAAAAGTCCTACAACCAGAACTAACTACCACAAACGTTGAATGAATCCACGGCTGCCCTCCCCCATACCATACTTTCGAGGAACCGGCCTTCGTCCAAGTACAAGAAAGGAAGGAATCGAACCCTCACATGCTGGTTTCAAGCCAACTGCATTCACCGCTCATGCTTCTTTCTTATGAGACGTTAGTAAACCAATTACATAGCCTTGTCAAGACTAAATCACAGGTAAAAATCCTGTACATCTCATGTGGCCAACCACTCCCAACTAGGATTCCAAGACGCCTCATCAGCCATCATAGAAGAACTCGTTGAATTCCACGACCACGCCCTAATCGTTGCCCTAGCTATCTGCAGCCTAGTTCTCTACCTTTTAGCCCACATACTAACAGAAAAACTCTCGTCCAATGCTGTAGACGCCCAAGGAGTAGAGCTGATCTGGACAATCCTACCTGCTATCGTCCTGGTACTCCTCGCCCTCCCATCCCTACAAATCCTCTACATAATGGACAAAATCGATGAACCAGACCTCACCCTAAAAGCCATCGGCCACCAATGATACTGAAGCTACGAATACACAGACTTCAAAGACCTATCATTCGACTCCTACATAGTGCCCACCCCAGACTTACCCAACGGCCACTTCCGACTGCTAGAAGTTGACCACCGCGTAGTTATCCCAATAGAATCCCCCATCCGCGTGATCATTACTGCAGGAGACGTACTCCACTCCTGAGCAGTCCCAACGCTCGGAGTTAAAACAGACGCAATCCCAGGCCGACTAAACCAAACTTCATTCATTACCACCCGGCCTGGGATTTTTTACGGACAATGCTCAGAAATTTGCGGGGCTAATCACAGCTACATACCCATTGTAGTAGAATCAACCCCACTCCCACATTTCGAGGCCTGATCGTCCCTTCTATCATCATCCTAATCATTAAGAAGCTATGCAACAGCACTAGCCTTTTAAGCTAGCCAAAGAGGGACTTCCCCCTCCTTAATGATATGCCACAGCTTGATGTGGGAGGGGATTGAGCCTCGTTGGGTCATTAGTAGTATGAATAAGGTGTAGGAGGCGGTTAGTAGGGTTGCGATTCCTGTTAGGATGATCGTGAAGGCAGATCAGTTGAATAAGGTGATTATAATGGTTAGCTCTGCTATGAGGTTTGTTGTTGGGGGTAAGGCTATGTTTGTTAGATTGGCCAGCAATCATCAGGTAGCTATGAGTGGTAGGAGAGGTTGTAGGCCTCGTGTGAGTAGTAGAATTTGGCTGTGCGTACGTTCATAGTTTGTGTTGGCTAGGCAGAATAGTATGGAGGAAGTTAGTCCATGGGAAATTATTAGGATCATTGCCCCTGAGAATGATCAGTGGGTTTGGATTATTCCTGCGGCGATAACTAGGCCTATGTTACATGCCATGTTTTATGCCATCTTGGCAACTTCAGTGCCATGCTTTGTGTTAAGCTATGTGGACGGGGGTGTGGTTAGCTGATAGTTGAGTGGTGAGTGAGAGTGAAGTATATGAAATTATTGCTTGTGTTTACTATTTTTAGTACTGGAGTTTCTCTAATAAGTTTAAGTTATTTTGTATGTGTTTGTGTGTATATGTACATCGTTCCGATGATGTCATGGAAGGGATGATTAATGGAGTTTTAGAGGTAGTTTGCTGGGATTGGGCGATGAAGGTTTATGCTACATGGTGGTTAGCGAAAGTTTACTGGTTTAGTTTGTGAAGCGCAGGGGTTGCGCTTAATGATTTGTTGTTTTGTGCTATGTCCAACGAGCATTCATCCAATAGCCCCATTTAACCCGGAGGGTGGAGGTAACATTAACTGAATGTGGTCAAAGTGCATCAGTGTCAGGATGATTCCCCATATACGCCAACCGTCTCATCGAGGGACCCTTGAAATATAGGATAGGCCGTGAGGCAGGTGTGTCCAGGCTTAGATTGTGGGACCCCCGAGATCACTGGGAATAGCCACCTGTGAGGTAACCCCGGAAAAAATAAGAGGAACCAGAGGCGCCAAAAAGCTGGAACATGCCGCGATTACGCATTGAGAAGGTGAAAGTACTCACAGATGCCACTTTGAAGGGCAAGGAGGGGTGAGTGAACCCAATGGATGGCCCTGACCGAGGAACCAGAGGCGCAAAAATGTGAGGAGGGCGAGGGGTTTAGGGGGAACGTATGGGCCTGAAGCTAGTCATACCGGACATTATGTGCAACGGGTTGCTGATTTCACGTGAGGAGTACGATTAATAAATCCGTCTGATACGAACTGCATGAGATATGTGGTGGAGAGTTGTTGTTGGAGCATGTCCTGTGAGCATTCATTAAAATGGGGTCTTGTTATGCGCTTGAGTGGAGTTGTATTGGGTGTTGTGCGGTATGGTCCTAGAACATTCATGCCGGGTGGTTTGGTAGGAGTGTGTTTAAGGGTTTAATGGCCGTGTACATGTATGGGTTTAGCACCTGCTTATAAGATAGTCCGTATATAATGTATATTACTGGTACTATAGTATGTATGTATATGGGGTATATAAATTTATGCACGAATATGCATAACCAAATACCCCCGCCTCGGGGGGGGAGGGGGGGGGGGTTAAGCATAATGGCATAGATGGGGTAGAATTATTGGGGGCTTGCGGTTAGTTCCTGTAGTTGAGAACAATGGCGGCTTTTCGAGCCGCAGGCCTCGGGTAGTGTCCGGGCAGGAATAATGACTTATTTTATGTTTTTTTTAGGGATTTGCTTTGCGGTGGGTGTTTTGGGTGTGGCGTCGAATCCTTCGCCGTATTATGGGGTTGTTGGTTTGGTGTTAGCGTCTGTGGCGGGGTGCGGGTGGTTGCTGGGCCTTGGGGTTTCGTTCGTGGCTTTAGTGCTGTTTATGGTGTATTTGGGGGGTATGCTGGTGGTGTTTGTTTATTCAGTAGCTTTAGCAGCGGAGCCTTTCCCTGGGGCTTGGGGGGATTGACGGGTGATTGGATGTGCAGTAGCGTTTGTGGCAATTGTTTTTGGGGGGTTGGTGTTTGGGGGGTTTATGGGGGCTTGGAAGTTCGGGGTTTCTACTGTGAATAATGTTGGGGTGTTTGTTGTTCGGTCGGATTTTAGTGGAGTTTCCATGTTTTATTCACATGGGGCAGGGATGTTTTTAGTGGCGGGTTGGGGGCTGTTGTTGACTTTGTTTGTTGTATTGGAGCTTGTGCGGGGGTTGTCGCGGGGTGCTATTCGGGCGGTTTAGGGGTTAGGGTCAGAGAATAGTTTATTGAAAATGCCAGCTTTGGGAGCTGGAGATAAAGGTTTGAGTCCTTTTTTTCTGAGTTTGGGGTACTCTAAGAAGTGGTAAGTCTTCAATCTTTGGTTTACAAGACCAATGTTTTTATAAACTATTAGAGTATTTAGCAGTTGAGTATTTTGTTTTCTAGGGCGCTTGCGGCGGGGAGGAGAAATAGGAGGATAGTGAAGTAGGCGATTGAAGCGAGTTGGCCGATGATGATGAATGGGTGTTCGACGGGTTGGCTTCCTACTCATGTTAGGACGAGGAGGTCGGCGACTAGTACTCAGAATAGGAGCTGGGAGAGTGGTCGGAATGTTATTGCTCGTTGTTTTGATTTGTGCAGGAATGGGATTAGGAATAGGATCAGTACGGAGGCGGCCAGTGCTAATACGCCTCCTAGTTTATTTGGGATTGAACGTAGGATGGCGTAGGCGAATAGGAAGTATCATTCTGGCTTGATGTGTGGTGGGCTTACTAGTGGGTTTGCTGGGGTGAAGTTTTCTGGGTCTCCCAGGAGGTTAACCGCTCATGCTTCTTTCTTATGAGACGTTAGTAAACCAATTACATAGCCTTGTCAAGACTAAATCACAGGTAAAAATCCTGTACATCTCATGTGGCCAACCACTCCCAACTAGGATTCCAAGACGCCTCATCACCCATCATAGAAGAACTCGTTGAATTCCACGACCACGCCCTAATCGTTGCCCTAGCTATCTGCAGCCTAGTTCTCTACCTTTTAGCCCACATACTAACAGAAAAACTCTCGTCCAATGCTGTAGACGCCCAAGAAGTAGAGCTGATCTGGACAATCCTACCTGCTATCGTCCTGGTACTCCTCGCCCTCCCATCCCTACAAATCCTCTACATAATGGACGAAATCGATGAACCAGACCTCACCCTAAAAGCCATCGGCCACCAATGATACTGAAGCTACGAATACACAGACTTCAAAGACCTATCCTTCGACTCCTACATAGTGCCCACCCCAGACTTACCCAACGGCCACTTCCGACTGCTAGAAGTTGACCACCGCGTAGTTATCCCAATAGAATCCCCCATCCGCGTGATCATTACTGCAGGAGACGTACTCCACTCCTGAGCAGTCCCAACGCTCGGAGTTAAAACAGACGCAATCCCAGGCCGACTAAACCAAACTTCATTCATTACCACCCGGCCTGGGAATTTTACGGACAATGCTCAGAAATTTGCGGGGCTAATCACAGCTACATACCCGTTGTAGTAGAATCAACCCCACTCCCACATTTCGAGGCCTGATCGTCCCTTCTATCATCATCCTAATCATTAAGAAGCTATGCAACAGCACTAGCCTTTTAAGCTAGCCAAAGAGGGACTTCCCCCTCCTTAATGATATGCCACAGCTTAACCCCGCACCATGATTTTCAATCATAATTATAACCTGATTAACCCTAGCACTCCTCATCCAACCAAAACTACTAGCCTTCACCACAACCAACCCCCCATCAAATAAGACCTCCCTCACTACCAAACCCACACCATGATCCTGACCATGAACCTAAGCTTCTGTGACCAATTTTCCAGCCCCAATCTATTTGGCATCCCCTTAATCCTACTATCCCTACTCTTCCCAGCCCTACTATTCCCGTCCCCAAACAACCGATGAATCAACAACCGCCTTTCTACTATCCAAACATGACTCCTTCACCTAATCACAAAACAACTAATAGTCCCACTCAACAAAAATGGCCACAAATGAGCCATAATATTTACATCCCTAATAATCATACTTCTTACAATCAACCTTCTAGGCCTCCTTCCATATACATTCACCCCAACCACCCAACTATCTATGAACATAGCCCTAGCCTTCCCACTATGGCTCGCCACACTACTAACAGGCCTACGAAACCAACCATCAGCCTCTTTAGCCCACCTATTACCCGAAGGTACCCCTACACCCCTAATCCCCACACTAATCCTGATCGAAACAACCAGCCTACTAATCCGCCCCCTAGCCCTCGGAGTCCGCCTTACAGCCAACCTTACAGCAGGACACTTACTCATCCAACTCGTCTCTACAGCCTCCATTGCATTAATACCCACCCTTCCTGCAGTATCCATCCTAACAATAATCATCCTACTACTCCTAACCATCCTAGAAGTAGCAGTAGCCATAATCCAGGCCTACGTCTTCGTGCTCCTTCTAAGCCTATACTTACAAGAAAACATCTAATGGCACACCAAGCACACTCATACCACATAGTTGACCCAAGCCCTTGACCAATCTTCGGGGCAGCCGCCGCCCTACTCACAACCTCAGGATTAATCATGTGATTCCACTACAACTCATCCATACTACTAACCCTAGGCCTCATCTCAATACTCCTAGTAATACTCCAATGATGACGAGACATTGTACGAGAAAGCACCTTCCAAGGCCATCACACTCCCACAGTCCAAAAAGGCCTACGATACGGCATAATCCTTTTCATCACATCCGAAGCATTCTTCTTCTTAGGGTTCTTCTGAGCGTTCTTCCACTCGAGCCTGGCCCCAACCCCAGAACTAGGAGGCCAATGACCCCCAACAGGAATTAAACCACTCAACCCGATAGAAGTCCCCCTACTAAACACAGCCATCCTACTAGCCTCAGGCGTTACCGTAACGTGAGCCCATCACAGCATCACAGAAGGAAACCGAAAACACGCCATCCACGCCCTAACCCTAACGATCCTCCTGGGATTCTACTTCACAGCCCTACAAGCAATAGAATACCACGAAGCCCCATTCTCAATCGCCGATAGCGTCTACGGATCTACCTTCTTCGTTGCCACTGGATTCCACGGACTCCACGTAATCATCGGATCCTCCTTCCTGACCGTCTGCCTCTTCCGACTGATCAAGTTCCACTTTACATCAGACCACCACTTCGGATTCGAGGCAGCAGCCTGATACTGACACTTCGTAGACGTCATCTGACTATTCCTCTACATAACCATCTACTGATGAGGATCTTGCTCTTCTAGTATATTAATTACAATTGACTTCCAATCTCTAGAATCTGGTATAAACCCAGAGGAGAGCAATGAACGCACTCATGTTCATATTCGCCCTATCATCAATCCTAAGCGCCGCCCTAACCGCATTAAACTTCTGACTCGCCCAAATAAACCCCGACTCAGAGAAACTCTGACCGTACGAATGTGGATTCGACCCACTTGGATCTGCTCGATTACCATTCTCAGTCCGATTCTTCCTCAGTAGCCATCCTGTTCGTCCTATTCGACCTAGAAATCGCCCTCCTACTCCCCCTGCCATGAGCCGTCCAACTCCAATCCCCCCTAATGACCCTCACCTGAACTGTAGTGATCCTCCTTCTCCTAACACTCGGACTGGCCTACGAGTGAATTCAAGGGGGCCTAGAATGAGCAGAATAACAGAAAGTTAGTCTAACCAAAAAGATAGCTGGTTTCGACCCAGCAGATTACAGCCAACCCTGTAACTTTCTTATGTCGCCCCTACATTTAAGCTTCTACTCAGCCTTCATTTTCAGCGGACTAGGACTAGCCTTCCACCGAACCCACCTAGTATCCGCCCTACTATGCCTTGAAAGCATAATATTATCGATATTCGTAGGCCTATCAATATGATCCATCGAAAACCAAGTCTCCTCATTCACCATGGTACCAATTCTCATGCTAACCTTCTCAGCGTGTGAGGCGGGCACAGGCCTGGCCATCCTAGTAGCCTCCACCCGCACACATGGCTCCGACCATCTACACAACCTAAACCTCCTGCAATGCTAAAAATCATCCTACCCACAATCATACTTCTTCCAACAGCCCTGCTGTCTCCACCAAAATTTCTATGGACTAACACCACCTTATACAGCCTCCTAATCGCTGCCCTAAGCCTACAGTGATTAATCCCAACCTACTACCCCTACAAATTTTTATCCAACTGAACAGGAATTGACCAAATCTCATCCCCCCTCCTAGTACTATCCTGCTGACTACTCCCACTCATAATCATAGCAAGCCAAAACCACCTGCAACAAGAACCCCTACAACGCAAACGAATCTTTATCTCAACCTTAGTCGCAGTCCAGCCATTCATCCTACTAGCCTTTTCCACCACAGAACTAGCACTATTTTACATCTCATTTGAAGCAACCCTCATTCCCACCCTAATCTTAATCACCCGATGGGGGAACCAACCAGAACGCCTAAGCGCTGGCATCTACCTGCTATTCTACACGCCAGTAAGCTCTCTACCCCTGCTAATCACAATCATACACCTATACGTGAAAATTGGCACCCTGCACCTGCCAACCCTACAACTAACCCACCCAACCCTATCCACCTCATGGACAGGAATACTATCAGGTCTAGCACTGCTCATAGCATTCATAGTAAAAGCCCCACTATACGGCCTACACCTCTGACTGCCAAAAGCCCACGTAGAAGCACCCATCGCAGGCTCAATACTCCTCGCCGCCCTACTACTAAAGCTAGGAGGATACGGAATTATACGAGTCACTCTATTTATGGGCCCACTGTCCAACCTCCTGCACTACCCCTTCCTAACCCTGGCCCTATGAGGCGCCCTAATGACTAGCTCAATCTGCCTACGACAGACAGACCTAAAATCACTAATCGCTTATTCATCCGTTAGCCACATAGGCCTAGTTATCGCCGCAGGAATAATCCAAACCCACTGATCATTCTCAGGGGCAATGATGCTAATAATTTCCCATGGACTAACTTCCTCCATACTATTCTGCCTAGCCAACACAAACTATGAACGTACGCACAGCCGAATTCTACTACTCACACGAGGCCTACAACCTCTCCTACCACTCATAGCTACCTGATGATTGCTGGCCAATCTAACAAACATAGCCTTACCCCCAACAACAAACCTCATAGCAGAGCTAACCATTATAATCACCTTATTCAACTGATCTGCCTTCACGATCATCCTAACAGGAATCGCAACCCTACTAACCGCCTCCTACACCTTATTCATACTACTAATGACCCAACGAGGCTCAATCCCCTCCCACATCACATCTATGCAAAACTCAACCACGCGAGAACACCTGCTCATAACACTCCACATTATCCCAATATTCCTCCTAATCCTCAAACCCGAACTGATCTCCGGAATCCCCTCATGCAAGTATAGTTTAAACCAAACATTAGACTGTGATTCTAAGAATAGAAGTTCAAACCTTCTTACCTGCCGAGGGGAGGGTTTAACCAACAAGAGCTGCTAACTCTTACATCTGAGCCTAAAACCTCAGCCCCCTTACTTTTAAAGGATAACAGCAATCCACTGGTCTTAGGAACCACCCATCTTGGTGCAAATCCAAGTAAAAGTAGTGAACCCCACACTACTAATCAACTCCCTCACACTACTCACGCTGACAATCCTCCTAACCCCAATCATCCTGCCATTTCTATTTAAAAACTTTAAAAACACCCCACAAGCCACCACCCGCGCTGTTAAAACCGCATTCCTAATTAGCCTAGCCCCTACAACCGCATTCATCTACTCGGGAGTAGAATCTGTCACCTGCCACTGGGAGTGAAAATTCATTATAAACTTTAAAATCCCCCTGAGCCTAAAAATAGACCAATACTCAATAACATTTCTTCCAATCGCCCTATTTGTAACATGATCAATCCTACAATTCGCCATATGATACATGGCCTCAGAGCCATACGTAACAAAATTTTTCACCTACCTACTGACATTCCTAGTCGCCATACTCCTCCTAACAACCGCAAACAACATATTCCTCCTATTCGTAGGCTGGGAAGGAGTACGAATCATGTCCTTCCTTCTCATCGGCTGATGACAAGGCCGAGCAGATGCCAACACCGCCGCCCTACGAGCCGTAATCTACAACCGAATCGGAGACATCGGACTGATCCTGAGCATAGCATGACTAGCTTCAACATTCAACACCTGAGAGATCCAACAAGCCGTACACCCCCACCAAACCCCAATCCTCCCCCTCATAGGATTAATCCTCGCAGCCGCAGGAAAATCCGCCCAATTTGGACTCCACCCATGACTGCCCGCAGCAATAGAAGGCCCCACCCCAGTATCAGCCCTACTGCACTCCAGTACCATAGTAGTAGCCGGAATCTTCCTGCTCATCCGCATGCACCCCCTGCTAGCCACCAACCAGACAGCCCTAACTGCCTGCCTATGCCTAGGTGCTCTATCAACCCTATTCGCTGCCACATGCGCCCTAACCCAAAATGACATCAAAAAAATCATTGCTTTCTCAACATCCAGCCAACTAGGACTAATAATAGTCACTATCGGACTAAACCTCCCACAACTAGCCTTCCTACACATCTCAACCCATGCCTTCTTTAAAGCCATACTATTCCTATGCTCAGGGTCTATCATCCACAACCTAAACGGAGAACAAGATATCCGAAAGATAGGAGGCCTACAGAAAATACTCCCAGTCACTACTTCCTGCCTAACCATCGGAAACCTGGCGCTGATAGGAACCCCATTCCTAGCCGGATTCTACTCAAAAGACCTCATCATCGAAAGCTTAAACACATCATACCTAAATACTTGAGCCCTACTCCTAACCCTTATAGCCACAGCATTCACCGCAACCTACAGCATCCGCATAACCATCCTAGTCCAAGCTGGACAAACCCGAATCCCCCCAATAGTATCAATAAACAAAAACAACCCACTAATCACCGCCCCCCTAACCCGACTCGCCCTAGGCAGCATTACAGCAGGAATAATCATTACCTCTTTCATCACACCAACCAAAACCCCCCCAATAACCATACCCCTTATCACCAAAACCGCTGCCATCCTCATAACAATCCTAGGAATCATCCTAGGCCCCTCATGTACAGGGCCACACCCCTCTAACGGCGCAAGCTTACATAGAAACATTATTAACAGACCTAGACAGATACAAAAACCCCTACAAGACCACGTATTAACTAACCCTGTTAACCCGACTCAGGAGCGCCTATAAGAGCGATTAAAATCTGTGAAAGGAACTCGGCAAATTAATAAGGCCCGACTGTTTACCAAAAACATAGCCTTCATCAAATTAAACAAGTATTGAAGGTGATGCCTGCCCGGTGACTTAGGTTTAACGGCCGCGGTATCCTAACCGTGCAAAGATAGCGCAATCAATTGTCCCATAAATCGAGACTTGTATGAATGGCTAAACGAGGTCTTAACTGTCTCTCACAGATAATCAGTGAAATTGATCTCCCCGTGCAAAAGCGGGGATGTGAACATAAGACGAGAAGACCCTGTGGAACTTAAAAATCAACGACCACCGCGAATCCTCAATCAACCCCACTGGGGCCACTACCATCGCAGAGCCTGGTCGATATTTTTCGGTTGGGGCGACCTTGGAGGAGAACAAATCCTCCAAAAACAAGACCATACCTCTTTACCTAGAGCTACCCCTCAAAGTGCTAACAGTGACCAGACCCAATATAATTGATTAATGGACCAAGCTACCCCAGGGATAACAGCGCAATCCCCCTCAAGAGCCCATATCGACAGGGGGGTTTACGACCTCGATGTTGGATCAGGACATCCTAATGGTGCAGCCGCTATTAAGGGTTCGTTTGTTCAACGATTAACAGTCCTACGTGATCTGAGTTCAGACCGGAGCAATCCAGGTCGGTTTCTATCTATGACACACTCTCCCCAGTACGAAAGGACCGGGAAAGTGGGGCCAATACCACAAGCACGCCCCCCCCCCTCTAAGCAGTGAAACCAACTAAACCGTGAAGAGGGCCTTCCCCCACCACTTTCAATCCTAGAAAAGGACCAGCTAGAGTGGCAGAGCCCGGCAAGTGCAGAAGGCTTAAGCCCTTTCCCCAGAGGTTCAAATCCTCTCCCTAGCTTCACCCATGATTCAAATAACAACACTAAGCTGCCTCGTTATATCCCTCCTATACATCATCCCAATCCTGATTGCCGTAGCCTTCCTAACCCTAGTAGAACGGAAAATCCTAAGCTACATACAATCCCGCAAAGGCCCTAACGTTGTCGGGCCTTTTGGCCTACTTCAACCATTTGCGGACGGACTGAAACTATTTACCAAAGAGCCCATCCGACCCTCTACCTCTTCCCCACTTCTATTCATTCTGATACCAATACTAGCCCTTGTCCTAGCCCTCACCACTTGAGCACCACTACCACTCCCATTTCCCCTAGCAGATCTAAACCTCGGAGTTCTCTTCCTAATAGCCATGTCAAGCCTAGCCGTCTACTCAGTCCTATGATCAGGCTGAGCCTCGAACTCAAAATACGCACTAATCGGAGCCCTACGGGCAGTAGCACAGACCATTTCATACGAAGTGACACTGGCCATAATCCTGCTATCAATAATCATACTAAGCGGAAGCTACACACTCAGCTCCTTTGCCATCGCACAGGAGCCTCTATACTTCATTTTCTCCTCATGACCCCTAGCAATAATATGATACGTATCCACCCTAGCAGAGACAAACCGAGCTCCTTTTGACCTCACAGAGGGTGAATCTGAGCTAGTCTCAGGGTTTAACGTTGAATACGCCGCAGGACCCTTCGCCTTATTCTTCCTAGCTGAATATGCGAACATTATGCTAATAAATACACTTACAGCCATCATATTCCTAAACCCAAGCGCCCTAGGGCCACCCACAGAACTATTCCCCGTCATCCTAGCCACAAAAGTCCTCCTACTATCTTCTGGTTTCTTATGGGTCCGAGCTTCATACCCACGATTCCGATATGACCAACTAATGCACCTACTATGAAAAAACTTCCTACCCCTCACACTAGCTCTGTGCCTCTGACACATCAGCATACCTATCTGCTATGCAGGCCTACCTCCTTACATAAGGAAATGTGCCTGAACTACAAAGGGTCACTATGATAAAGTGAACATAGAGGTATAACAGCCCTCTCATTTCCTGTTGACCTTAGAAAAGTAGGAATTGAACCCACACAAGAGAAATCAAAATTCTCCATACTTCCCTTATATTATTTTCTAGTAGAGTCAGCTAATCAAGCTATCGGGCCCATACCCCGAAAATGATGGTTTAACCCCCTCCTCTACTAATGAACCCTTACGCGACCCCAATCATAACCTTCAGCCTCATCTTGGGCACCACCATCACAATTTCCAGCAACCACTGAGTTCTGGCCTGGACAGGACTGGAGATCAACGCACTAGCCATCATTCCCCTAATTGCCAAATCCCACCACCCACGAGCAGTAGAAGCCGCAACGAAATACTTCCTAACCCAAGCAGCTGCTTCCGCCCTGGTTCTATTCTCTAGCATAACCAATGCCTGAGTCACCGGCCAATGAGACATCACACAAATAAACCACCCAACCTCCTGTCTACTACTGACAGCAGCAATCGCTATTAAACTGGGCCTAGTGCCATTTCACTTCTGATTCCCAGAAGTACTACAAGGATCGCCACTAATAACAGCCCTGCTACTCTCGACCCTCATAAAATTCCCCCCACTAACCCTGCTCCTACTAACATCCAAATCCCTCGACCCAGCTCTACTCACCGCCATGGCCCTAGCCTCAACAGCACTAGGAGGCTGAATAGGACTGAACCAAACACAAACACGCAAAATCCTAGCCTTCTCGTCCATCTCCCACTTAGGCTGAATCGCCATCATCCTAGTTTACAGCCCCAAATTGGCCTTACTTACCTTCTACCTATACACAATCATAACATCAGCCGTATTCCTAGCCCTTAACAAAATCAAAGCCCTTAACCTATCCATGATCACAACCTCATGAACAAAAACCCCAGTGCTAAACGCCACCCTAATACTAGTACTTTTATCCCTAGCAGGCCTCCCCCCATTAACAGGCTTTATACCAAAGTGACTTATCATCCAAGAACTAACTAAACAGGAAATAACACCAGCAGCCATGGCAATTGCCATGCTATCACTGCTCAGCCTCTTCTTCTACCTACGCCTCGCATACCACTCAACAATTACCCTTCCCCCCAACTCCTCTAACCACATAAAACAATGATACACTAGCAAAGCCCCAAGCACACCTACTGCGGTCCTTGCCTCACTATCAATCCTCTTACTTCCCCTGTCCCCAATAATACATGCCATTGTCTAGAAACTTAGGATAACACCCCAAACCGAAGGCCTTCAAAGCCTTAAATAAGAGTTAAACCCTCTTAGTTTCTGCACATTAAGACTTACAGAATATTAACCTGTATCTTCTGAATGCAAGTCAGACGCTTTAATTAAGCTAAAGCCTCCCTAGACAGATGGGCTTCGATCCCACAAAACTCTAGTTAACAGCTAAATGCCTAAACCAATTGGCTTCTGCCTACAAAGACCCTGACGCACCCTAGTGCGCATCGATGAGCTTGCAACTCAACATGAATTTCACTACAGAGCCGATAGGAAGAGGAATTAAACCTCTGTAAAAAGGACTACAGCCTAACGCTTCAACACTCAGCCATCTTACCCGTCACCTTCATCAACCGATGACTATTTTCCACTAACCATAAGGATATTGGCACCCTGTACCTCATCTTCGGGGCATGAGCAGGAATAGTCGGCACCGCACTCAGCCTATTAATCCGCGCAGAACTAGGACAACCAGGAACTCTCCTAGGCGACGACCAAATTTACAATGTAATCGTTACCGCTCACGCCTTTGTAATAATCTTCTTTATAGTCATACCCATCATGATCGGAGGATTCGGCAACTGATTAGTCCCCCTCATAATCGGTGCCCCCGACATAGCATTCCCGCGAATAAACAACATAAGCTTTTGACTCCTCCCCCCATCATTCCTCCTCCTACTAGCCTCATCCACTGTAGAAGCTGGCGCCGGCACAGGCTGAACTGTCTACCCTCCCCTAGCAGGTAACCTTGCCCACGCCGGAGCTTCAGTAGACCTGGCTATCTTCTCACTCCACTTAGCCGGTATCTCCTCCATCCTTGGGGCCATCAACTTTATCACCACAGCCATCAACATAAAACCCCCCGCACTCTCACAATACCAAACCCCACTATTTGTCTGATCCGTACTAATTACCGCCATCCTACTCCTTCTATCACTCCCCGTACTCGCCGCCGGTATTACAATATTACTAACTGATCGAAACCTAAACACCACATTCTTCGACCCCGCTGGAGGAGGAGACCCAATCCTGTACCAACACCTATTCTGATTCTTCGGACACCCAGAAGTCTATATTCTGATCCTACCGGGGTTTGGAATCATCTCACACGTAGTCACGTACTACTCAGGCAAAAAGGAGCCCTTCGGCTACATGGGAATAGTCTGAGCCATACTATCCATCGGCTTCCTAGGATTCATCGTCTGAGCTCACCACATGTTTACAGTAGGAATAGACGTTGATACCCGAGCCTACTTTACATCAGCCACTATAATCATTGCCATCCCTACCGGAATCAAAGTATTTAGCTGACTAGCCACCCTGCACGGAGGAACAATCAAATGAGACCCCCCCAATACTATGAGCTCTAGGATTTATCTTCCTATTTACCATCGGAGGATTAACAGGAATCGTTCTTGCAAACTCTTCCCTAGACATCGCCCTGCACGACACGTACTACGTAGTTGCCCACTTCCACTACGTCCTATCCATAGGCGCCGTCTTTGCCATTCTAGCAGGATTTACTCACTGATTCCCACTACTCACTGGGTTTACCCTACACCAAACATGAGCAAAAGCCCACTTCGGGGTAATATTTACAGGAGTAAACCTAACGTTCTTCCCCCAGCACTTCCTAGGCCTAGCAGGAATACCCCGACGATACTCGGACTATCCCGACGCCTACACACTATGAAACACCATTTCCTCCATCGGCTCCCTAATCTCAATAGTAGCCGTAATCATACTAATATTCATCATCTGAGAAGCCTTTTCGGCCAAACGAAAAGTCCTACAACCAGAACTAACTACCACAAACGTTGAATGAATCCACGGCTGCCCTCCCCCATACCATACTTTCGAGGAACCGGCCTTCGTCCAAGTACAAGAAAGGAAGGAATCGAACCCTCACATGCTGGTTTCAAGCCAACTGCATTCACCGCTCATGCTTCTTTCTTATGAGACGTTAGTAAACCAATTACATAGCCTTGTCAAGACTAAATCACAGGTAAAAATCCTGTACATCTCATGTGGCCAACCACTCCCAACTAGGATTCCAAGACGCCTCATCACCCATCATAGAAGAACTCGTTGAATTCCACGACCACGCCCTAATCGTTGCCCTAGCTATCTGCAGCCTAGTTCTCTACCTTTTAGCCCACATACTAACAGAAAAACTCTCGTCCAATGCTGTAGACGCCCAAGGAGTAGAGCTGATCTGGACAATCCTACCTGCTATCGTCCTGGTACTCCTCGCCCTCCCATCCCTACAAATCCTCTACATAATGGACAAAATCGATGAACCAGACCTCACCCTAAAAGCCATCGGCCACCAATGATACTGAAGCTACGAATACACAGACTTCAAAGACCTATCATTCGACTCCTACATAGTGCCCACCCCAGACTTACCCAACGGCCACTTCCGACTGCTAGAAGTTGACCACCGCGTAGTTATCCCAATAGAATCCCCCATCCGCGTGATCATTACTGCAGGAGACGTACTCCACTCCTGAGCAGTCCCAACGCTCGGAGTTAAAACAGACGCAATCCCAGGCCGACTAAACCAAACTTCATTCATTACCACCCGGCCTGGGATTTTTTACGGACAATGCTCAGAAATTTGCGGGGCTAATCACAGCTACATACCCATTGTAGTAGAATCAACCCCACTCCCACATTTCGAGGCCTGATCGTCCCTTCTATCATCATCCTAATCATTAAGAAGCTATGCAACAGCACTAGCCTTTTAAGCTAGCCAAAGAGGGACTTCCCCCTCCTTAATGATATGCCACAGCTTGATGTGGGAGGGGATTGAGCCTCGTTGGGTCATTAGTAGTATGAATAAGGTGTAGGAGGCGGTTAGTAGGGTTGCGATTCCTGTTAGGATGATCGTGAAGGCAGATCAGTTGAATAAGGTGATTATAATGGTTAGCTCTGCTATGAGGTTTGTTGTTGGGGGTAAGGCTATGTTTGTTAGATTGGCCAGCAATCATCAGGTAGCTATGAGTGGTAGGAGAGGTTGTAGGCCTCGTGTGAGTAGTAGAATTTGGCTGTGCGTACGTTCATAGTTTGTGTTGGCTAGGCAGAATAGTATGGAGGAAGTTAGTCCATGGGAAATTATTAGGATCATTGCCCCTGAGAATGATCAGTGGGTTTGGATTATTCCTGCGGCGATAACTAGGCCTATGTTACATGCCATGTTTTATGCCATCTTGGCAACTTCAGTGCCATGCTTTGTGTTAAGCTATGTGGACGGGGGTGTGGTTAGCTGATAGTTGAGTGGTGAGTGAGAGTGAAGTATATGAAATTATTGCTTGTGTTTACTATTTTTAGTACTGGAGTTTCTCTAATAAGTTTAAGTTATTTTGTATGTGTTTGTGTGTATATGTACATCGTTCCGATGATGTCATGGAAGGGATGATTAATGGAGTTTTAGAGGTAGTTTGCTGGGATTGGGCGATGAAGGTTTATGCTACATGGTGGTTAGCGAAAGTTTACTGGTTTAGTTTGTGAAGCGCAGGGGTTGCGCTTAATGATTTGTTGTTTTGTGCTATGTCCAACGAGCATTCATCCAATAGCCCCATTTAACCCGGAGGGTGGAGGTAACATTAACTGAATGTGGTCAAAGTGCATCAGTGTCAGGATGATTCCCCATATACGCCAACCGTCTCATCGAGGGACCCTTGAAATATAGGATAGGCCGTGAGGCAGGTGTGTCCAGGCTTAGATTGTGGGACCCCCGAGATCACTGGGAATAGCCACCTGTGAGGTAACCCCGGAAAAAATAAGAGGAACCAGAGGCGCCAAAAAGCTGGAACATGCCGCGATTACGCATTGAGAAGGTGAAAGTACTCACAGATGCCACTTTGAAGGGCAAGGAGGGGTGAGTGAACCCAATGGATGGCCCTGACCGAGGAACCAGAGGCGCAAAAATGTGAGGAGGGCGAGGGGTTTAGGGGGAACGTATGGGCCTGAAGCTAGTCATACCGGACATTATGTGCAACGGGTTGCTGATTTCACGTGAGGAGTACGATTAATAAATCCGTCTGATACGAACTGCATGAGATATGTGGTGGAGAGTTGTTGTTGGAGCATGTCCTGTGAGCATTCATTAAAATGGGGTCTTGTTATGCGCTTGAGTGGAGTTGTATTGGGTGTTGTGCGGTATGGTCCTAGAACATTCATGCCGGGTGGTTTGGTAGGAGTGTGTTTAAGGGTTTAATGGCCGTGTACATGTATGGGTTTAGCACCTGCTTATAAGATAGTCCGTATATAATGTATATTACTGGTACTATAGTATGTATGTATATGGGGTATATAAATTTATGCACGAATATGCATAACCAAATACCCCCGCCTCGGGGGGGGAGGGGGGGGGGGTTAAGCATAATGGCATAGATGGGGTAGAATTATTGGGGGCTTGCGGTTAGTTCCTGTAGTTGAGAACAATGGCGGCTTTTCGAGCCGCAGGCCTCGGGTAGTGTCCGGGCAGGAATAATGACTTATTTTATGTTTTTTTTAGGGATTTGCTTTGCGGTGGGTGTTTTGGGTGTGGCGTCGAATCCTTCGCCGTATTATGGGGTTGTTGGTTTGGTGTTAGCGTCTGTGGCGGGGTGCGGGTGGTTGCTGGGCCTTGGGGTTTCGTTCGTGGCTTTAGTGCTGTTTATGGTGTATTTGGGGGGTATGCTGGTGGTGTTTGTTTATTCAGTAGCTTTAGCAGCGGAGCCTTTCCCTGGGGCTTGGGGGGATTGACGGGTGATTGGATGTGCAGTAGCGTTTGTGGCAATTGTTTTTGGGGGGTTGGTGTTTGGGGGGTTTATGGGGGCTTGGAAGTTCGGGGTTTCTACTGTGAATAATGTTGGGGTGTTTGTTGTTCGGTCGGATTTTAGTGGAGTTTCCATGTTTTATTCACATGGGGCAGGGATGTTTTTAGTGGCGGGTTGGGGGCTGTTGTTGACTTTGTTTGTTGTATTGGAGCTTGTGCGGGGGTTGTCGCGGGGTGCTATTCGGGCGGTTTAGGGGTTAGGGTCAGAGAATAGTTTATTGAAAATGCCAGCTTTGGGAGCTGGAGATAAAGGTTTGAGTCCTTTTTTTCTGAGTTTGGGGTACTCTAAGAAGTGGTAAGTCTTCAATCTTTGGTTTACAAGACCAATGTTTTTATAAACTATTAGAGTATTTAGCAGTTGAGTATTTTGTTTTCTAGGGCGCTTGCGGCGGGGAGGAGAAATAGGAGGATAGTGAAGTAGGCGATTGAAGCGAGTTGGCCGATGATGATGAATGGGTGTTCGACGGGTTGGCTTCCTACTCATGTTAGGACGAGGAGGTCGGCGACTAGTACTCAGAATAGGAGCTGGGAGAGTGGTCGGAATGTTATTGCTCGTTGTTTTGATTTGTGCAGGAATGGGATTAGGAATAGGATCAGTACGGAGGCGGCCAGTGCTAATACGCCTCCTAGTTTATTTGGGATTGAACGTAGGATGGCGTAGGCGAATAGGAAGTATCATTCTGGCTTGATGTGTGGTGGGGTTACTAGTGGGTTTGCTGGGGTGAAGTTTTCTGGGTCTCCCAGGAGGTTAACCGCTCATGCTTCTTTCTTATGAGACGTTAGTAAACCAATTACATAGCCTTGTCAAGACTAAATCACAGGTAAAAATCCTGTACATCTCATGTGGCCAACCACTCCCAACTAGGATTCCAAGACGCCTCATCACCCATCATAGAAGAACTCGTTGAATTCCACGACCACGCCCTAATCGTTGCCCTAGCTATCTGCAGCCTAGTTCTCTACCTTTTAGCCCACATACTAACAGAAAAACTCTCGTCCAATGCTGTAGACGCCCAAGAAGTAGAGCTGATCTGGACAATCCTACCTGCTATCGTCCTGGTACTCCTCGCCCTCCCATCCCTACAAATCCTCTACATAATGGACGAAATCGACGAACCAGACCTCACCCTAAAAGCCATCGGCCACCAATGATACTGAAGCTACGAATACACAGACTTCAAAGACCTATCCTTCGACTCCTACATAGTGCCCACCCCAGACTTACCCAACGGCCACTTCCGACTGCTAGAAGTTGACCACCGCGTAGTTATCCCAATAGAATCCCCCATCCGCGTGATCATTACTGCAGGAGACGTACTCCACTCCTGAGCAGTCCCAACGCTCGGAGTTAAAACAGACGCAATCCCAGGCCGACTAAACCAAACTTCATTCATTACCACCCGGCCTGGGAATTTTACGGACAATGCTCAGAAATTTGCGGGGCTAATCACAGCTACATACCCGTTGTAGTAGAATCAACCCCACTCCCACATTTCGAGGCCTGATCGTCCCTTCTATCATCATCCTAATCATTAAGAAGCTATGCAACAGCACTAGCCTTTTAAGCTAGCCAAAGAGGGACTTCCCCCTCCTTAATGATATGCCACAGCTTAACCCCGCACCATGATTTTCAATCATAATTATAACCTGATTAACCCTAGCACTCCTCATCCAACCAAAACTACTAGCCTTCACCACAACCAACCCCCCATCAAATAAGACCTCCCTCACTACCAAACCCACACCATGATCCTGACCATGAACCTAAGCTTCTGTGACCAATTTTCCAGCCCCAATCTATTTGGCATCCCCTTAATCCTACTATCCCTACTCTTCCCAGCCCTACTATTCCCGTCCCCAAACAACCGATGAATCAACAACCGCCTTTCTACTATCCAAACATGACTCCTTCACCTAATCACAAAACAACTAATAGTCCCACTCAACAAAAATGGCCACAAATGAGCCATAATATTTACATCCCTAATAATCATACTTCTTACAATCAACCTTCTAGGCCTCCTTCCATATACATTCACCCCAACCACCCAACTATCTATGAACATAGCCCTAGCCTTCCCACTATGGCTCGCCACACTACTAACAGGCCTACGAAACCAACCATCAGCCTCTTTAGCCCACCTATTACCCGAAGGTACCCCTACACCCCTAATCCCCACACTAATCCTGATCGAAACAACCAGCCTACTAATCCGCCCCCTAGCCCTCGGAGTCCGCCTTACAGCCAACCTTACAGCAGGACACTTACTCATCCAACTCGTCTCTACAGCCTCCATTGCATTAATACCCACCCTTCCTGCAGTATCCATCCTAACAATAATCATCCTACTACTCCTAACCATCCTAGAAGTAGCAGTAGCCATAATCCAGGCCTACGTCTTCGTGCTCCTTCTAAGCCTATACTTACAAGAAAACATCTAATGGCACACCAAGCACACTCATACCACATAGTTGACCCAAGCCCTTGACCAATCTTCGGGGCAGCCGCCGCCCTACTCACAACCTCAGGATTAATCATGTGATTCCACTACAACTCATCCATACTACTAACCCTAGGCCTCATCTCAATACTCCTAGTAATACTCCAATGATGACGAGACATTGTACGAGAAAGCACCTTCCAAGGCCATCACACTCCCACAGTCCAAAAAGGCCTACGATACGGCATAATCCTTTTCATCACATCCGAAGCATTCTTCTTCTTAGGGTTCTTCTGAGCGTTCTTCCACTCGAGCCTGGCCCCAACCCCAGAACTAGGAGGCCAATGACCCCCAACAGGAATTAAACCACTCAACCCGATAGAAGTCCCCCTACTAAACACAGCCATCCTACTAGCCTCAGGCGTTACCGTAACGTGAGCCCATCACAGCATCACAGAAGGAAACCGAAAACACGCCATCCACGCCCTAACCCTAACGATCCTCCTGGGATTCTACTTCACAGCCCTACAAGCAATAGAATACCACGAAGCCCCATTCTCAATCGCCGATAGCGTCTACGGATCTACCTTCTTCGTTGCCACTGGATTCCACGGACTCCACGTAATCATCGGATCCTCCTTCCTGACCGTCTGCCTCTTCCGACTGATCAAGTTCCACTTTACATCAGACCACCACTTCGGATTCGAGGCAGCAGCCTGATACTGACACTTCGTAGACATCATCTGACTATTCCTCTACATAACCATCTACTGATGAGGATCTTGCTCTTCTAGTATATTAATTACAATTGACTTCCAATCTCTAGAATCTGGTATAAACCCAGAGGAGAGCAATGAACGCACTCATGTTCATATTCGCCCTATCATCAATCCTAAGCGCCGCCCTAACCGCATTAAACTTCTGACTCGCCCAAATAAACCCCGACTCAGAGAAACTCTCACCGTACGAATGTGGATTTGACCCACTTGGATCTGCTCGATTACCATTCTCAGTCCGATTCTTCCTCAGTAGCCATCCTGTTCGTCCTATTCGACCTAGAAATCGCCCTCCTACTCCCCCTGCCATGAGCCGTCCAACTCCAATCCCCCCTAATGACCCTCACCTGAACTGTAGTGATCCTCCTTCTCCTAACACTCGGACTGGCCTACGAGTGAATTCAAGGGGGCCTAGAATGAGCAGAATAACAGAAAGTTAGTCTAACCAAAAAGATAGCTGGTTTCGACCCAGCAGATTACAGCCAACCCTGTAACTTTCTTATGTCGCCCCTACATTTAAGCTTCTACTCAGCCTTCATTTTCAGCGGACTAGGACTAGCCTTCCACCGAACCCACCTAGTATCCGCCCTACTATGCCTTGAAAGCATAATATTATCGATATTCGTAGGCCTATCAATATGATCCATCGAAAACCAAGTCTCCTCATTCACCATGGTACCAATTCTCATGCTAACCTTCTCAGCGTGTGAGGCGGGCACAGGCCTGGCCATCCTAGTAGCCTCCACCCGCACACATGGCTCCGACCATCTACACAACCTAAACCTCCTGCAATGCTAAAAATCATCCTACCCACAATCATACTTCTTCCAACAGCCCTGCTGTCTCCACCAAAATTTCTATGGACTAACACCACCTTATACAGCCTCCTAATCGCTGCCCTAAGCCTACAGTGATTAATCCCAACCTACTACCCCTACAAATTTTTATCCAACTGAACAGGAATTGACCAAATCTCATCCCCCCTCCTAGTACTATCCTGCTGACTACTCCCACTCATAATCATAGCAAGCCAAAACCACCTGCAACAAGAACCCCTACAACGCAAACGAATCTTTATCTCAACCTTAGTCGCAGTCCAGCCATTCATCCTACTAGCCTTTTCCACCACAGAACTAGCACTATTTTACATCTCATTTGAAGCAACCCTCATTCCCACCCTAATCTTAATCACCCGATGGGGGAACCAACCAGAACGCCTAAGCGCTGGCATCTACCTGCTATTCTACACGCCAGTAAGCTCTCTACCCCTGCTAATCACAATCATACACCTATACGTGAAAATTGGCACCCTGCACCTGCCAACCCTACAACTAACCCACCCAACCCTATCCACCTCATGGACAGGAATACTATCAGGTCTAGCACTGCTCATAGCATTCATAGTAAAAGCCCCACTATACGGCCTACACCTCTGACTGCCAAAAGCCCACGTAGAAGCACCCATCGCAGGCTCAATACTCCTCGCCGCCCTACTACTAAAGCTAGGAGGATACGGAATTATACGAGTCACTCTATTTATGGGCCCACTGTCCAACCTCCTGCACTACCCCTTCCTAACCCTGGCCCTATGAGGCGCCCTAATGACTAGCTCAATCTGCCTACGACAGACAGACCTAAAATCACTAATCGCTTATTCATCCGTTAGCCACATAGGCCTAGTTATCGCCGCAGGAATAATCCAAACCCACTGATCATTCTCAGGGGCAATGATGCTAATAATTTCCCATGGACTAACTTCCTCCATACTATTCTGCCTAGCCAACACAAACTATGAACGTACGCACAGCCGAATTCTACTACTCACACGAGGCCTACAACCTCTCCTACCACTCATAGCTACCTGATGATTGCTGGCCAATCTAACAAACATAGCCTTACCCCCAACAACAAACCTCATAGCAGAGCTAACCATTATAATCACCTTATTCAACTGATCTGCCTTCACGATCATCCTAACAGGAATCGCAACCCTACTAACCGCCTCCTACACCTTATTCATACTACTAATGACCCAACGAGGCTCAATCCCCTCCCACATCACATCTATGCAAAACTCAACCACGCGAGAACACCTGCTCATAACACTCCACATTATCCCAATATTCCTCCTAATCCTCAAACCCGAACTGATCTCCGGAATCCCCTCATGCAAGTATAGTTTAAACCAAACATTAGACTGTGATTCTAAGAATAGAAGTTCAAACCTTCTTACCTGCCGAGGGGAGGGTTTAACCAACAAGAGCTGCTAACTCTTACATCTGAGCCTAAAACCTCAGCCCCCTTACTTTTAAAGGATAACAGCAATCCACTGGTCTTAGGAACCACCCATCTTGGTGCAAATCCAAGTAAAAGTAGTGAACCCCACACTACTAATCAACTCCCTCACACTACTCACGCTGACAATCCTCCTAACCCCAATCATCCTGCCATTTCTATTTAAAAACTTTAAAAACACCCCACAAGCCACCACCCGCGCTGTTAAAACCGCATTCCTAATTAGCCTAGCCCCTACAACCGCATTCATCTACTCGGGAGTAGAATCTGTCACCTGCCACTGGGAGTGAAAATTCATTATAAACTTTAAAATCCCCCTGAGCCTAAAAATAGACCAATACTCAATAACATTTCTTCCAATCGCCCTATTTGTAACATGATCAATCCTACAATTCGCCATATGATACATGGCCTCAGAGCCATACGTAACAAAATTTTTCACCTACCTACTGACATTCCTAGTCGCCATACTCCTCCTAACAACCGCAAACAACATATTCCTCCTATTCGTAGGCTGGGAAGGAGTACGAATCATGTCCTTCCTTCTCATCGGCTGATGACAAGGCCGAGCAGATGCCAACACCGCCGCCCTACGAGCCGTAATCTACAACCGAATCGGAGACATCGGACTGATCCTGAGCATAGCATGACTAGCTTCAACATTCAACACCTGAGAGATCCAACAAGCCGTACACCCCCACCAAACCCCAATCCTCCCCCTCATAGGATTAATCCTCGCAGCCGCAGGAAAATCCGCCCAATTTGGACTCCACCCATGACTGCCCGCAGCAATAGAAGGCCCCACCCCAGTATCAGCCCTACTGCACTCCAGTACCATAGTAGTAGCCGGAATCTTCCTGCTCATCCGCATGCACCCCCTGCTAGCCACCAACCAGACAGCCCTAACTGCCTGCCTATGCCTAGGTGCTCTATCAACCCTATTCGCTGCCACATGCGCCCTAACCCAAAATGACATCAAAAAAATCATTGCTTTCTCAACATCCAGCCAACTAGGACTAATAATAGTCACTATCGGACTAAACCTCCCACAACTAGCCTTCCTACACATCTCAACCCATGCCTTCTTTAAAGCCATACTATTCCTATGCTCAGGGTCTATCATCCACAACCTAAACGGAGAACAAGATATCCGAAAGATAGGAGGCTTACAGAAAATACTCCCAGTCACTACTTCCTGCCTAACCATCGGAAACCTGGCGCTGATAGGAACCCCATTCCTAGCCGGATTCTACTCAAAAGACCTCATCATCGAAAGCTTAAACACATCATACCTAAATACTTGAGCCCTACTCCTAACCCTTATAGCCACAGCATTCACCGCAACCTACAGCATCCGCATAACCATCCTAGTCCAAGCTGGACAAACCCGAATCCCCCCAATAGTATCAATAAACGAAAACAACCCACTAATCACCGCCCCCCTAACCCGACTCGCCCTAGGCAGCATTACAGCAGGAATAATCATTACCTCTTTCATCACACCAACCAAAACCCCCCCAATAACCATACCCCTTATCACCAAAACTGCTGCCATCCTCATAACAATCCTAGGAATCATCCTAGCCCTAGAACTATCGAACATAACACACACCCTCACTCACCCCAAACCAACCCCCCTCATAAACTTCTCCTCTGCATTAGGGTACTTCAACCCCCTAGTACACCGATTCTTCTCCAAAAACCTACTAGAAAAGGGACAAAACATTGCCCTACACTTGATCGACCTCTCCTGACTCAAAAAAATAGGGCCAGAGGGCCTTGCTGAACTACAAGTAGCCGCAAGCAAAGCCGCAACCTCAATACACACAGGGCTAATTAAGGCCTACCTAGGATCCTTCGCCCTCTCCATCCTGGTAATAATCCTAATAACACACAGACTCACTAATGGCCCCTAACATCCGCAAATCCCATCCCCTACTAAAAATAATCAACAACTCCCTAATCGACCTACCCGCCCCCTCCAACATCTCTGCCTGATGAAACTTCGGCTCCCTTCTAGCCATCTGCTTAGCCACACAAATCCTAACAGGCCTGCTACTAGCCATACACTACACCGCAGACACTTCACTCGCCTTCTCCTCAGTAGCTCACACATGCCGAGACGTCCAGTACGGATGGCTCATCCGCAACCTCCACGCCAATGGTGCTTCGCTCTTCTTTATCTGCATCTACTTACACATCGGACGAGGCCTCTACTACGGCTCCTACCTATACAAAGAAACCTGAAACACAGGAGTAATCCTCCTACTCACCCTAATAGCAACTGCCTTCGTAGGGTATGTCCTACCATGAGGACAAATGTCATTCTGAGGGGCCACCGTAATCACCAACCTATTCTCAGCCATCCCGTACATTGGGCAAACTCTAGTAGAATGAGCCTGAGGAGGATTCTCAGTAGACAATCCAACCTTAACCCGATTCTTCGCCATCCACTTCCTACTGCCCTTCCTAATTGCAGGAATCACCCTAGTCCACCTAACCTTCCTACACGAATCAGGATCAAATAACCCACTAGGAATCGTATCAGACTGCGACAAAATCCCATTCCACCCACACTTCTCCATGAAAGACAGCTTAGGGCTTATCCTAATAATCACCCCTCTAATAGCACTAGCCCTATTTTCACCGAACCTCCTGGTTCTTGGAATCCTAGTTGGGAGTGGTTGGCCACATGAGATGTACAGGATTTTTACCTGTGATTTAGTCTTGACAAGGCTATGTAATTGGTTTACTAACGTCTCATAAGAAAGAAGCATGAGCGGTTAATGCAGTTGGCTTGAAACCCATCCCCAGTGGTGCCAGTGCGCTCTCTGGAGTCACAGCACTGCATCCCCAGTGGTGCCAGTGCAGTCTCTGGACTCACTAAACTGCATCCCCAGTGGTGCCAGTGCACTCTGTGGACTCACTGTAGTGCATCCCCAGTGGTGCCAGTGCACTCTCTGGACTCACTGTACTGCATCCACAGTGGTGCCAGTGCACACGCTGGACTCACTGCAGTGCATCCACAGTGGTGCCAGTGCACTCTCTGGACTCACTGCAGTGCATCCCCAGTGGTGCCAGTGCACTCTCTGGACTCACTGCAGGGCATCCCCAGTGGTGCCAGTGCACTCTCTGGACTCACTGCACTGCATCCCCAGTGGTGCCAGTGCACTCTCTGGACTCACTGAAGTGCATCCCCATTGGTGCCATTGCACTCTCTGCACTCACTGCACTGCATCCCCAGTGGTGCCAGTGCACTCTCTGGACTCACTGCAGTGCATCCCCAGTGGTGCCAGTGCAGTCTCTGGACTCACTGCAGTGCATCGCCAGTGGTGCCAGTGCACTCTCTCGAGTCACTGAAGTGCATCCCATGTGGTGTCAGTGCACTCACTGGACTGACTGCACTGCATCCCCAGTGGTGCCAGTGCGCTCTCCGGAGTCACAGCACTGCATCCCCAGTGGTGCCAGTGCACTCACTGGACTCACTACAGTGAATCCCCGGTGGTGCCAGTGCACTCTCTGCACTCACTGCACAGCATCCCCAGTGGTGCCAGTGCACTCTCTGGACTCACTGCACTGCATCCCCAGTGGTGCCAGTGCACTCTCTGGACTCACTGAACTGCATCCCCAGTGGTGCCAGTGCACTCTCTGGACTCACTGCACTGCATCCCCAGTGGTGTCAGTGCACTCTCTGGACTCACTGCAGTGCATCCCCAGTGGTGCCAGTGCACTCTCTGGACTCACTGCAGTGCATCCCCAGTGGTGCCAGTGCACTCTCTGGACTCACTGCACTGCATCCCCAGTGGTGATGGTACAATCTCTGGACTCACTGTAGTGCATCCCCAGTGGTGATGGTACAATCTCTGGACTCACTGTAGTGCATCCCCAGTGGTGCCAGTGCACTCTCTGGACTCACTGCACTGCATCCCCGGTGGTGCCAGTGCACTCTCTGGACTCACTGCAGTGCATCCCCAGTGGTGCCAGTGCACTCTCTGGACTCACTGCACTGCATCCCCAGTGGTGCCAGTGCACTCTCTGGACTCACTGAAGTGCATCCCCAGTGGTGCCAGTGCACTCTCTGGACTAACTGAAGTGCATTCTCAGTGGTGCCAGTGCACTCTCTGGACTCACTGCAGTGCATCCCCAGTGGTGCCAGTACACTCACTGGACTCACTGCACTGCATCCCCAGTGGTGCCAGTGCACTCTCTGCACTCACTAAACTGCATCACCAGTGGTGCCTCTGCACTCTCTGGACTCACTGCACTGCTTCCCCAGTGGAGCCAGTGCACTCACTGGACTCACTGCAGTGCATCCCCACTGGTGCCAGTGCACTCTCTGGGCTCACTACAGTGCATCCCGAGTGGTGCCAGTGCACTCTCTGGACTCACTGCACTGCATCCCCAGTGGTGCCTGTGCGCTCTCTGGAGTCACAGCACTGCATCCCCAGTGGTGCCAGTGCAATCTCTGGACTCACTGCACTGCATCCCCAGTGGTGCCAGTGCACTCTCTGGACTCACTGAAGTGCATTCTCAGTGGTGCCAGAGCACTCTCTGGACTCACTGCACTGCATCCCCAGTGGTGCCAATGCACTCTCTGGACTCACTGAAGTGCATCCCCAGTGGTGCCAGTGCACTCTCTGGACTCACTGCACTGCATCCCCAGTGGTGCCAGTGCACTCTCTGCACTCACTAAACTGCATCACCAGTGGTGCCTCTGCACTCTCTGGACTCACTGCACTGCTTCCCCAGTGGAGCCAGTGCACTCACTGGACTCACTGCAGTGCATCCCCACTGGTGCCAGTGCACTCTCTGGGCTCACTACAGTGCATCCCGAGTGGTGCCAGTGCACTCTCTGGACTCACTGCACTGCATCCCCAGTGGTGCCTGTGCGCTCTCTGGAGTCACAGCACTGCATCCCCAGTGGTGCCAGTGCAATCTCTGGACTCACTGCACTGCATCCCCAGTGGTGCCAGTGCACTCTCTGGACTCACTGAAGTGCATTCTCAGTGGTGCCAGTGCACTCTCTGGACTCACTGCACTGCATCCCCAGTGGTGCCAGTGCACTCTCTGGACTCACTGAAGTGCATCCCCAGTGGTGCCAGTGCACTCTCTGGACTCACTGCACTGCATCCCCAGTGCTGCCAGTGCACTCTCTGGACTCACTGCACTGCATCCCTAGTCGTGCCACTGCACTCTCTGGACTCACTGCACTGCTTCCCCAGTGGTGCCAGTGCACTCTCTGGACTCACTGCACTGCATCCCCAGTGGTGCCAGTGCACTCACTGGACTCACTGCAGTGCATCCCCAGTGGTGCCAGTGCACTCTCTGGACTCACTGCACTGCATCCCCAGTGGTGCCAGCGCACTCTCTGGACTCACTGCACTGCATCCCCAGTGGTGCTAGTGCACTCTGTGGACTCACTGCAGTGCATCCCCAGTGGTGCCAGTGCACTCTCTGGACTCACTGAAGTGCATTCTCAGTGGTGCCAGTGCACTCTCTGGACTCACTTCAGTGCATCCCCAGTGGTGCCAGTACACTCTCTGGATTCACTGCAGTGCATCCCCAGTGGTGCCAGTGCACTCTCTGGACTCACTGCACTGCATCCCCAGTGGTGCCAGTGCACTCTCTGGACTCACTGCAGTGCATCCCCAGTGGTGACAGTGCACTCTCTGGACTCACTGCAGTGCATCCCCAGTGGTGCCAGTGCACTCTCTGGACTCACTGCAGTGCATCCCAACTGGTGCCAGTGCACTCTCTGCACTCACTGCACTGCATCCCCAGTGGTGACAGTGCATTCTCTGGAGTAACTGCAGTGCATCCCCACTGGTGCCAGTGCACTCTCTGGACTCACTGCAGTGCATCCCCAGTGGTGCCACTGCACGCTCTGGACTCACTGCAGTGCATCCCCAGTGGTGCCAGTGCACTCTCTGCAGTCATTGAAGTGCATTCTCAGTGGTGCCAGTGCACTCTCTGGACTCACTGCAGTGCATCCCCAGTGGTGCCAGTACACTCACTAGACTCACTGCACTGCATCCCCAGTGGTGCCAGTGCACTCTCTGGACTCACTAAACTGCATCCCCAGTGGTGCCACTGCACTCTCTGGACTCACTGCACTGCTTCCCCAGTGGTGCCAGTGCACTCACTGGACTCACTGCAGTGCATCCCCACTGGTGCCAGTGCACTCTCTGGGCTCACTACAGTGCATCCCGAGTGGTGCCAGTGCACTCTCTGGACTCACTGCACTGCATCCCCAGTGGTGCCTGTGCGCTCTCTGGAGTCACAGCACTGCATCCCCAGTGGTGCCAGTGCAATCTCTGGACTCACTGCACTGCATCCCCAGTGGTGCCAGTGCACTCTCTGGACTCACTGAAGTGCATTCTCAGTGGTGCCAGTGCACTCTCTGGACTCACTGCACTGCATCCCCAGTGGTGCCAGTGCACTCTCTGGACTCACTGAAGTGCATCCCCAGTGGTGCCAGTGCACTCTCTGGACTCACTGCACTGCATCCCCAGTGCTGCCAGTGCACTCTCTGGACTCACTGCACTGCATCCCTAGTCGTGCCACTGCACTCTCTGGACTCACTGCACTGCTTCCCCAGTGGTGCCAGTGCACTCTCTGGACTCACTGCACTGCATCCCCAGTGGTGCCAGTGCACTCACTGGACTCACTGCAGTGCATCCCCAGTGGTGCCAGTGCACTCTCTGGACTCACTGCACTGCATCCCCAGTGGTGCCAGCGCACTCTCTGGACTCACTGCACTGCATCCCCAGTGGTGCTAGTGCACTCTGTGGACTCACTGCAGTGCATCCCCAGTGGTGCCAGTGCACTCTCTGGACTCACTGAAGTGCATTCTCAGTGGTGCCAGTGCACTCTCTGGACTCACTTCAGTGCATCCCCAGTGGTGCCAGTACACTCTCTGGATTCACTGCAGTGCATCCCCAGTGGTGCCAGTGCACTCTCTGGACTCACTGCAGTGCATCCCCAGTGGAGCCAGTGCACTCTCTGGACTCACTGCAGTGCATCTCCAGTGGTGCCAGTGCACTCTCTGGACTCACTGCACTGCATCCCCAGTGCTGCCAGTGCACTCTCTTGAGTCACTGCACTGCATCCCCTGTGGTGCAAGAGCACTCTCTGGACTCACAGCAGTGCATCACCCGTGGTGCCAGTGCACTCTCTGGACTCACTGCACTGCATCACCAGTGGTGCCAGTGCACTCTCTGGACTCACTGCACTGCATCCCCAGTAGTGCTAGTGCACTGTGTGGACTCACTGTACTGCATCCCCAGTGGTGCCAGTGCAATCTCTGGACTCACTGCAGTGCATCCCCAGTGGTGCCAGTGCACTCTCAGGACTCACTGCACTGCATCCCCAGTGGTGCCAGTGCACTCACTGGATTCACTGCACTGCATCCCCAGTGGTGCCAGTGCACTCTCTGGACTCACTGCACTGCATCCCCAGTGGTGCCAGTGCACTCTGTGGACTCACTGTACTGCATCCCCAGTGGTGACAGTGCACTCTCTGGACTCACTGCAGTGCATCCCCAGTGGTGCCAGTGCACTTTCTGGACTCACTGCAGTGCATCCCCACTGGTGCCAGTGCACTCTCTGCACTCACTGCACTGCATCCCCAGTGGTGACAGTGCAGTCTCTGGAGTAACTGCAGTGCATACCCACTGGTGCCAAAGCACTCTCTGGACTCTCTGCAGTGCATCCCCAGTGGTGCCACTGCACTCTCTGGACTCACTGCAGTGCATCCCCAGTGGTGCCAGTGCACTCTCTGGACTCACTGAAGTGCATTCTCAGTGTTGCCAGTGCACTCTCTGGACTCACTGCAGTGCATCCCCAGTGGTGCCAGTACACTCACTGGACTCACTGCACTGCATCCCCAGTGGTGCCAGTGCACTCTCTGGACTCACTAAACTGCATCCCTAGTCGTGCCACTGCACTCTCTGGACTCACTGCACTGCTTCCCCAGTGGTGCCAGTGCACTCACTGGACTCACTGCAGTGCATCCCCACTGGTGCCAGTGCACTCTCTGGACTCACTGCACTGCATCCCCGGTGGTGCCAGTGCAGTCTCTGGAGTAACTGCACTGCATCCCCACTGGTGCCAAAGCACTCTCTGGACTCCCAGCACCGCATCCCCAGTGGTGCCAGTGCACTCTCTGGACTCACTGCACTGCATGCCCAGTGGTGCCAGTGCACTCTCTGTACTCACTGTACTGCATACCCACTGGTGCCAGTGCACTCTGTGGACTCACTGTACTGCATCCCCAGTGGTGCCAGTGCACTCTCTGGACTCACTGCAGTGCATCCCCAGTGGTGCCAGTGCACTCTCTGGACTCACTGCACTGCATCCCCAGTGCTGCCAGTGCACTCTCTGGACTCACTGCACTGCATCCCTAGTGGTGCCAGTGCACTCTCTGGACTCACTGCACTGCTTCCCCAGTGGTGCCAGTGCACTCTCTGGACTCACTGCACTGCTTCCCCAGTGGTGCCAGTGCACTCACTGGACTCACTGCAGTGCATCCCCAATGGTGCCAGTGCACTCTCTGGACTCACTGCACTGCATCCCCAGTGGTGCCAGTGCACTCTCTGGACTCACTGCACTGCATCCCCAGTGGTTCCAGCGCACTCTCTGGACTCACTGCACTGCATCCCCAGTGGTGCTAGTGCACTCTGTGGACTCATTGCAGTGCATCCCCAGTGGTGCCAGTGCACTCTCTGGACTCACTGAAGTGCATTCTCAGTGGTGCCAGTGCACTCTCTGGACTCACTTCAGTGCATCCCCAGTGGTGCCAGTACACTCTCTGGACTCACTGCAGTGCATCCCCAGTGGTGCCAGTGCACTCTCTGGACTCACTGCAGTGCATCCCCAGTGGAGCCAGTGCACTCTCTGGACTCACTGCAGTGCATCTCCAGTGGTGCCAGTGCACTCTCTGGACTCACTGCACTGCATCCCCAGTGCTGCCAGTGCACTCTCTTGAGTCACTGCACTGCATCCCCTGTGGTGCAAGAGCACTCTCTGGACTCACAGCAGTGCATCACCAGTGGTGCCAGTGCACTCTCTGGACTCACTGCAGTGCATCACCAGTGGTGCCAGTGCACTCTCTGGACTCACTGCACTGCATCCCCAGTAGTGCTAGTGCACTGTGTGGACTCACTGTACTGCATCCCCAGTGGTGCCAGTGCACTCTCTGGACTCACTGCACTGCATCCCCAGTGGTGCCAGTGCACTCTCAGGACTCACTGCACTGCATCCCCAGTGGTGCCAGTGCACTCACTGGATTCACTGCACTGCATCCCCAGTGGTGCCAGTGCACTCTCTGGACTCACTGCACTGCATCCCCAGTGGTGCCAGTGCACTCTCTGGACTCACTGCAGTGCATCCCCAGTGGTGACAGTGCACTCTCTGGACTCACTGCAGTGCATCCCCAGTGGTGCCAGTGCACTCTCTGGACTCACTGCAGTGCATCCCAACTGGTGCCAGTGCACTCTCTGCACTCACTGCACTGCATCCCCAGTGGTGACAGTGCAGTCTCTGGAGTAACTGCAGTGCATCCCCACTGGTGCCAGTGCACTCTCTGGACTCACTGCAGTGCATCCCCAGTGGTGCCACTGCACTCTCTGGACTCACTGCAGTGCATCCCCAGTGGTGCCAGTGCACTCTCTGGACTCATTGAAGTGCATTCTCAGTGGTGCCAGTGCACTCTCTGGACTCACTGCAGTGCATCCCCAGTGGTGCCAGTACACTCACTGGACTCACTGCACTGCATCCCCAGTGGTGCCAGTGCACTCTCTGGACTCACTAAACTGCATCCCCAGTGGTGCCACTGCACTCTCTGGACTCACTGCACTGCTTCCCCAGTGGTGCCAGTGCACTCACTGGACTCACTGCAGTGCATCCCCACTGGTGCCAGTGCACTCTCTGGGCTCACTTCAGTGCATCCCGAGTGGTGCCAGTGCACTCTCTGGACTCACTGCACTGCATCCCCAGTGGTGCCTGTGCGCTCTCTGGAGTCACAGCACTGCATCCCCAGTGGTGCCAGTGCAATCTCTGGACTCACTGCAGTGCATCCCCAGTGGTGCCAGTGCACTCTCTGGACTCACTGAAGTGCATTCTCAGTGGTGCCAGTGCACTCTCTGGACTCACTGCACTGCATCCCCAGTGGTGCCAGTGCACTCTCTGGACTCACTGAAGTGCATCCCCAGTGGTGCCAGTGCACTCTCTGGACTCACTGCACTGCATCCCCAGTGCTGCCAGTGCACTCTCTGGACTCACTGCACTGCATCCCTAGTGGTGCCACTGCACTCTCTGGACTCACTGCACTGCTTCCCCAGTGGTGCCAGTGCACTCTCTGGACTCACTGCACTGCATCCCCAGTGGTGCCAGTGCACTCACTGGACTCACTGCAGTGCATCCCCAGTGGTGCCAGTGCACTCTCTGGACTCACTGCACTGCATCCCCAGTGGTGCCAGCGCACTCTCTGGACTCACTGCACTGCATCCCCAGTGGTGCTAGTGCACTCTGTGGACTCACTGCAGTGCATCCCCAGTGGTGTCAGTGCACTCTCTGGACTCACTGAAGTGCATTCTCAGTGGTGCCAGTGCACTCTCTGGACTCACTTCAGTGCATCCCCAGTGGTGCCAGTACACTCTCTGGACTCACTGCAGTGCATCCCCAGTGGTGCCAGTGCACTCTCTGGACTCACTGCAGTGCATCCCCAGTGGAGCCAGTGCACTCTCTGGACTCACTGCAGTGCATCTCCAGTGGTGCCAGTGCACTCTCTGGACTCACTGCACTGCATCCCCAGTGCTGCCAGTGCACTCTCTTGAGTCACTGCACTGCATCCCCTGTGGTGCAAGAGCACTCTCTGGACTCACAGCAGTGCATCACCCGTGGTGCCAGTGCACTCTCTGGACTCACTGCACTGCATCACCAGTGGTGCCAGTGCACTCTCTGGACTCACTGCACTGCATCCCCAGTAGTGCTAGTGCACTGTGTGGACTCACTGTACTGCATCCCCAGTGGCGCCAGTGCAATCTCTGGACTCACTGCAGTGCATCCCCAGTGGTGCCAGTGCACTCTCAGGACTCACTGCACTGCATCCCCAGTGGTGCCAGTGCACTCACTGGATTCACTGCACTGCATCCCCAGTGGTGCCAGTGCACTCTCTGGACTCACTGCACTGCATCCCCAGTGGTGCCAGTGCACTCTGTGGACTCACTGTACTGCATCCCCAGTGGTGACAGTGCACTCTCTGGACTCACTGCAGTGCATCCCCAGTGGTGCCAGTGCACTCTCTGGACTCACTGCAGTGCATCCCCACTGGTGCCAGTGCACTCTCTGCACTCACTGCACTGCATCCCCAGTGGTGACAGTGCAGTCTCTGGAGTAACTGCAGTGCATACCCACTGGTGCCAAAGCACTCTCTGGACTCACTGCAGTGCATCCCCAGTGGTGCCACTGCACTCTCTGGACTCACTGCAGTGCATCCCCAGTGGTGCCAGTGCACTCTCTGGACTCATTGAAGTGCATTCTCAGTGTTGCCAGTGCACTCTCTGGACTCACTGCAGTGCATCCCCAGTGGTGCCAGTACACTCACTGGACTCACTGCACTGCATCCCCAGTGGTGCCAGTGCACTCTCTGGACTCACTAAACTGCATCCCCAGTGGTGCCACTGCACTCTCTGGACTCACTGCACTGCTTCCCCAGTGGTGCCAGTGCACTCACTGGACTCACTGCACTGCATCCCCACTGGTGCCAGTGCACTCTCTGGACTCACTGCACTGCATCCCCGGTGGTGCCAGTGCAGTCTCTGGAGTAACTGCACTGCATCCCCACTGGTGCCAAAGCACTCTCTGGACTCCCAGCACCGCATCCCCACTGGTGCCAGTGCACTCTGTGGACTCACTGTACTGCATCCCCAGTGGTGCCAGTGCACTCTCTGGACTCACTGCAGTGCATCCCCAGTGGTGCCAGTGCACTCTCTGGACTCACTGCAGTGCATCCCCAGTGGTGCCAGTGCACTCTCTTGACTCACTGCACTGAAGCCCCAGTGGTGCCAGTGCACTCTCTGGACTCACTGCAGTGCATCCCCAGTGGTGCCAGTGCACTCTCTGGACTCACTGCACTGCATCCCCAGTGGTGCCAGTGCACTCTCTGGACTCACTGCAGGGCATCACCAGTGGTGCCAGTACACTGTCTGGACTCACTGCAGTGCATCCCCAGTGGTGCCAGTGCACTCTCTGGACACACTGTACTGCACCCCCAGTGGTGCCAGTGCACTCACTGGACTGACTGCACTGCATCCCCAGTGGTGCCAGTGCACTCTCTGGACTCACTGCACTGCATCCCCACTGGTGCCAGTGTACTCTCTGGACTCACTGCACTGCATCCCCAGTGGTGCCAGTGCACTCACTGGACTCACTGGACACATCCCCAGTGGTGCCAGTGCACTCTCTGGACTCACTGCAGTGCATCCCCAGTGGTACCAGTGCACTCTCTGGACTCACTGCACTGCATCCCCAGTGGTGCCAGTGTAATCTCTGGACTCACTTCAGTGCATCCCCAGTGGTGCCAGTGCACTCCCTGGACTCACTGCACTGCATCCCCACTGGTGCCAGTGCACTCTCTGGACTCACTGAAGTGCATCCCCAGTTGTGCCAGTGCACTCTCTGGACTCAATGCACTGCATCCCCAGTGGTGCCAGTGCACTCTCTGGACTCACTGCACGGCATCCCCAGTGGTGCCAGTGCAATCTCTGGACTCACTGTAGTGCATCCCCAGTGGTGCCAGTGCACTCTCTGGACTCACTGCAGTGCATCCCCAGTGGTGCCAGTGCACTCTCTGGACTCACTGTACTGCATCACCAGTGGTGCCAGTGCACTCACTGGACTCACTGCAGTGCATTCCCAGTGGTGCCAGTGCACTCTTTGGACTCACTGCACTGCAGCTCCATTGGTGCCAGTGCACTCTCTGGACTCACTGCACTGCATCACAGGTGGTGCCAGTGCACTCTCTGGACTCACTGCACTGCATCCCCAGTGGTGCCAGTGCACTCTCTGGACTCACTGCACTGCATCCCCAGTGGTGCCAGTGCACTCTCTGGACTCACTTCTCTGCATTCCCAGTGGTGCCAGTGAAGTCTCTGGACTCACTGCACTGCATCCACAGTGGTGCCAGTGCAATCTCTGGACTCACTGCAGTGCATCACCAGTGGTGCCAGTGCACTCTCTGGACTCACTGCACTGCATCCCCAGTGGTGCTAGTGCACTCTGTGGACTCACTGCAGTGCATCCCCAGTGGTGCCAGTGCACTCTCTGGACTCACTGCACTGCATCCCCAGTGGTGCAAGTGCACTCTCTCGAGTCACTGCACTACATCCCGAGTGGTGCCAGTGCACTCACTGGACTCACTGTACTGCATCATCTGTGGTGCCAGTGCACTCTCTGGACTCACTGCAATGCATCCCCAGTGGTGCCAGTGCACTCTCTGGACTCACTGCACTGCATCCCCAGTGGTGCCAGTGCACTCTCTGGACTCACTGCACTGTATCCCCAGTGGTGCCAGTGCACTCACTGGATTCACTGCAGTGCATCCCCAGTGGTGCCAGTGCACTCTCTGGACTCACTGCACTGCATCCCCAGTGGTGCCAGTGCACTCTCTGGACTCACTGCACTGCATCCCCAGTGGTGACAGTGCACTCTCTGGACTCACTGCAGTGCATCCCCAGTGGTGACAGTGCACTCTCTGGACTCACTGCAGTGCATCCCCAGTGGTGCCAGTGCACTCTCTGGACTCACTGCACTGCATCCCCAGTGGTGCCAGTGCAGTCTCTGGAATAACTGCAGTGCATCCCCACTGGTGCCAAAGCACTCTCTGGACTCCCGGCACCGCATCCCCAGTGGTGCCAGTGCTCTCTCTGGACTCACTGCACTGCATCCCCAGTGGTGCCAGTGCACTCTCTGGAGTCACAGCACTGCATCCCCAGTGGTGCCAGTGCACTCTCTGGACTCACTGCAGTGCATCCCCAGTGGTGCCAGTGCACTCTCTGGACTCACTGAAGTGCATTCTCAGTGGTGCCAGTGCACTCTCTGGACTCACTGCCCTGCATCCCCAGTGGTGCCAGTGCACTCTCTGGACTCACTGAACTGCATCCCCAGTGGTGCCAGTGCACTCTCTGGACTCACTGCACTGCATCCCCAGTGGTGCCAGTGCACTCTCTGGACTCACTGCACTGCATCCCTAGTGGTGCCACTGCACTCTCTGGACTCACTGCAGTGCATCCCCAGTGGTGCCAGTGCACTCTCTGGACTCACTGCACTGCATCCCCAGTGGTGCCAGTGCACTCACTGGACTCACTGCAGTGCATCCCCACTGGTGCCAGTGCACTCTCTGGACTCACTGCACTGCATCCCCAGTGGTGCCAGTGCACTCTCTGGACTCACTGCACTGCATCCCCAGTGCTTCCAGCGCACTCTCTGGACTCACTGCACTGCATCCCCAGTGGTGCTCGTGCACTCTGTGGACTCACTGCAGTGCATCCCCAGTGGTGCCAGTGCACTCTCTGGACTCACTGAAGTGCATTCTCAGTGGTGCCAGTGCACTCTCTGGACTCACTTCAGTGCATCCCCAGTGGTGCCAGTACACTCTCTGGACTCACTGCAGTGCATCCCCAGTGGTGCCAGTGCACTCTCTGGACTCACTGCAGTGCATCCCCAGTGGAGCCAGTGCACTCTCTGGACTCACTGCAGTGCATCCCCAGTGGTGCCATTGCACTCTCTGGACTCACTGCACTGCATCTCCAGTGGTGCCAGTGCACTCTCTGGACTCACTGCACTGCATCCCCAGTGCTGCCAGTGCACTCTCTTGAGTCACTGCACTGCATCCCCTGTGGTGCAAGAGCACTCTCCGGACTCACAGCAGTGCATCACCAGTGGTGCCAGTGCACTCTCTGGACTCACTGCACTGCATCCCCAGTGGTGCCAGTGCACTCTCTGGACTCACTGCACTGCATCCCCAGTGGTGCTAGTGCACTGTGTGGACTCACTGTACTGCATCCCCAGTGGTGCCAGTGCAATCTCTGGACTCACTGCAGTGCATCCCCAGTGGTGTCAGTGCACTCTCAGGACTCACTGCACTGCATCCCCAGTGGTGCCAGTGCACTCTCTGGACTCACTGCACTGCATCCCCAGTAGTGACAGTGCACTCTCTGGACTCACTGCAGTGCATCCCCAGTGGTGCCAGTGCACTCTCTGGACTCACTGCACTGCATCCCCAGTAGTGCCAGTGCACTCACTGGATTCACTGCACTGCATCCCCAGTGGTGCCAGTGCACTCTCTGGACTCACTGCACGGCATCCCCAGTGGTGCCAGTGCACTCTGTGGACTCACTGTACTGCATCCCCAGTGGTGACAGTGCACTCTCTGGACTCACTGCAGTGCATCCCCAGTGGTGCCAGCGCACTCTCTGGACTCACTGCAGTGCATCCCCACTGGTGCCAGTGCACTCTCTGGACTCACTGCACTGCTTCCCCTGTGGTGCCAGTGCACTCACTGGACTCACTGCAGTGCATCCCCACTGGAGCCAGTGCACTCTCTGGGCTCACTGCTGTGCATCCCCAGTGGTGCCAGTGCACTCTCTGGACTCACTGCGCTGCATCCCCAGTGGTGCCAGTGCGCTCTCTGGAGTCACAGCACTGCATCCCCAGTGGTGCCAGTGCAATCTCTGGACTCACTGCACTGCATACCCAGTGGTGCCAGTGCACTCTCTGGACTCACTGCACTGCATCCCCGGTGGTGCCAGTACAGTCTCTGGAGTAACTGCACTGCATCCCCACTGGTACCAAAGCACTCTCTGGACTCCCAGCACCGCATCCCCAGTGGTGCCAGTGCACTCTCTGGACTCACTGCACTGCATCCCCAGTGGTGCCAGTGCACTCTCTGGACTCACTGCACTGCATCCCCAGTGGTGCCAGTGCACTCTCTGGACTCACTGAAGTGCATCCCCAGTGGTGCCAATGCACTCTCTGGACTCACTGCACTGCATCCCCACTGGTGCCAGTGCACTCTCTGGACTCACTGAAGTGCATTCTCAGTGGTGCCAGTGCACTCTCTGGACTCACTGCAGTGCATCCCCAGTGGTGCCAGTACACTCACTGGACTCACTGCACTGCATCCCCAGTGGTGCCAGTGCACTCTCTGGACTCACTGCAGTGCATCCCCAGTGGTGCCAGTGCACTCACTGGACTGACTGCAGTGCATCCCCACTGGTGCCAGTGCACTCTCTTGGCTCACTGCAGTGCATCCCCAGTGGTGCCACTGCACTCTCTGGACTCACTGCACTGCATCCCCAGTGGTGCCAGTGCACTCTCTGGACTCACTGCACTGCATCCCCACTGGTGCCAGTGTACTCTCTGGACTCACTGCACTGCATCCCCAGTGGTGCCAGTGCACTCACTGGCCTCACTGGACACATCCCCAGTGGTGCCAGTGCACTCTCTGGACTCACTGCAGTGCATCCCCAGTGGTACCAGTGCACTCTCTGGACTCACTGCACTGCATCCCCAGTGGTGCCAGTGTAATCTCTGGACTCACTTCAGTGCATCCCCAGTGGTGCCAGTGCACTCCCTGGACTCACTGCACTGCATCCCCACTGGTGCCAGTGCACTCTCTGGACTCACTGAAGTGCATCCCCAGTTGTGCCAGTGCACTCTCTGGACTCAATGCACTGCATCCCCAGTGGTGCCAGTGCACTCTCTGGACTCACTGCACGGCATCCCCAGTGGTGCCAGTGCAATCTCTGGACTCACTGTAGTGCATCCCCAGTGGTGCCAGTGCACTCTCTGGACTCACTGCAGTGCATCCCCAGTGGTGCCAGTGCACTCTCTGGACTCACTGTACTGCATCACCAGTGGTGCCAGTGCACTCACTGGACTCACTGCAGTGCATTCCCAGTGGTGCCAGTGCACTCTTTGGACTCACTGCACTGCAGCCCCATTGGTGCCAGTGCACTCTCTGGACTCACTGCACTGCATCACAGGTGGTGCCAGTGCACTCTCTGGACTCACTGCACTGCATCCCCAGTGGTGCCAGTGCACTCTCTGGACTCACTGCACTGCATCCCCAGTGGTGCCAGTGCACTCTCTGGACTCACTTCTCTGCATTCCCAGTGGTGCCAGTGAAGTCTCTGGACTCACTGCACTGCATCCACAGTGGTGCCAGTGCAATCTCTGGACTCACTGCAGTGCATCACCAGTGGTGCCAGTGCACTCTCTGGACTCACTGCACTGCATCCCCAGTGGTGCTAGTGCACTCTGTGGACTCACTGCAGTGCATCCCCAGTGGTGCCAGTGCACTCTCTGGACTCACTGCACTGCATCCCCAGTGGTGCAAGTGCACTCTCTCGAATCACTGCACTACATCCCGAGTGGTGCCAGTGCACTCACTGGACTCACTGTACTGCATCATCTGTGGTGCCAGTGCACTCTCTGGACTCACTGCAATGCATCCCCAGTGGTGCCAGTGCACTCTCTGGACTCACTGCACTGCATCCCCAGTGGTGCCAGTGCACTCTCTGGACTCACTGCACTGTATCCCCAGTGGTGCCAGTGCACTCACTGGATTCACTGCAGTGCATCCCCAGTGGTGCCAGTGCACTCTCTGGACTCACTGCACTGCATCCCCAGTGGTGCCAGTGCACTCTCTGGACTCACTGCACTGCATCCCCAGTGGTGACAGTGCACTCTCTGGACTCACTGCAGTGCATCCCCAGTGGTGACAGTGCACTCTCTGGACTCACTGCAGTGCATCCCCAGTGGTGCCAGTGCACTCTCTGGACTCACTGCACTGCATCCCCAGTGGTGCCAGTGCAGTCTCTGGAATAACTGCAGTGCATCCCCACTGGTGCCAAAGCACTCTCTGGACTCCCGGCACCGCATCCCCAGTGGTGCCAGTGCTCTCTCTGGACTCACTGCACTGCATCCCCAGTGGTGCCAGTGCACTCTCTGGAGTCACAGCACTGCATCCCCAGTGGTGCCAGTGCACTCTCTGGACTCACTGCAGTGCATCCCCAGTGGTGCCAGTGCACTCTCTGGACTCACTGAAGTGCATTCTCAGTGGTGCCAGTGCACTCTCTGGACTCACTGCCCTGCATCCCCAGTGGTGCCAGTGCACTCTCTGGACTCACTGAACTGCATCCCCAGTGGTGCCAGTTCACTCTCTGGACTCACTGCACTGCATCCCCAGTGGTGCCAGTGCACTCTCTGGACTCACTGCACTGCATCCCTAGTGGTGCCACTGCACTCTCTGGACTCACTGCAGTGCATCCCCAGTGGTGCCAGTGCACTCTCTGGACTCACTGCACTGCATCCCCAGTGGTGCCAGTGCACTCACTGGACTCACTGCAGTGCATCCCCACTGGTGCCAGTGCACTCTCTGGACTCACTGCACTGCATCCCCAGTGGTGCCAGTGCACTCTCTGGACTCACTGCACTGCATCCCCAGTGCTTCCAGCGCACTCTCTGGACTCACTGCACTGCATCCCCAGTGGTGCTCGTGCACTCTGTGGACTCACTGCAGTGCATCCCCAGTGGTGCCAGTGCACTCTCTGGACTCACTGAAGTGCATTCTCAGTGGTGCCAGTGCACTCTCTGGACTCACTTCAGTGCATCCCCAGTGGTGCCAGTACACTCTCTGGACTCACTGCAGTGCATCCCCAGTGGTGCCAGTGCACTCTCTGGACTCACTGCAGTGCATCCCCAGTGGAGCCAGTGCACTCTCTGGACTCACTGCAGTGCATCCCCAGTGGTGCCATTGCACTCTCTGGACTCACTGCACTGCATCTCCAGTGGTGCCAGTGCACTCTCTGGACTCACTGCACTGCATCCCCAGTGCTGCCAGTGCACTCTCTTGAGTCACTGCACTGCATCCCCTGTGGTGCAAGAGCACTCTCCGGACTCACAGCAGTGCATCACCAGTGGTGCCAGTGCACTCTCTGGACTCACTGCACTGCATCCCCAGTGGTGCCAGTGCACTCTCTGGACTCACTGCACTGCATCCCCAGTGGTGCTAGTGCACTGTGTGGACTCACTGTACTGCATCCCCAGTGGTGCCAGTGCAATCTCTGGACTCACTGCAGTGCATCCCCAGTGGTGCCAGTGCACTCTCTGGACTCACTGCACTGCATCCCCAGTGGTGCCAGTGCACTCTCTGGACTCACTGCAGTGCATCCCCAGTGGTGCCAGTGCACTCTCTGGACTCACTGCACTGCATCCCCAGTAGTGCCAGTGCACTCTCTGGACTCACTGCACTGCATCCCCAGTGGTGCCAGTGCACTCACTGGATTCACTGCACTGCATCCCCAGTGGTGCCAGTGCACTCTCTGGACCCACTGCACGGCATCCCCAGTGGTGCCAGTGCACTCTGTGGACTCACTGTACTGCATCCCCAGTGGTGACAGTGCACTCTCTGGACTCACTGCAGTGCATCCCCAGTGGTGCCAGTGCACTCTCTGGACTCACTGCAGTGCATCCCCACTGGTGCCAGTGCACTCTCTGGACTCACTGCACTGCTTCCCCTGTGGTGCCAGTGCACTCACTGGACTCACTGCAGTGCATCCCCACTGGAGCCAGTGCACTCTCTGGGCTCACTGCAGTGCATCCCCAGTGGTGCCAGTGCACTCTCTGGACTCACTGCGCTGCATCCCCAGTGGTGCCAGTGCGCTCTCTGGAGTCACAGCACTGCATCCCCAGTGGTGCCAGTGCAATCTCTGGACTCACTGCACTGCATACCCAGTGGTGCCAGTGCACTCTCTGGACTCACTGCACTGCATCCCCGGTGGTGCCAGTACAGTCTCTGGAGTAACTGCACTGCATCCCCACTGGTACCAAAGCACTCTCTGGACTCCCAGCACCGCATCCCCAGTGGTGCCAGTGCACTCTCTGGACTCACTGCACTGCATCCCCAGTGGTGCCAGTGCACTCTCTGGACTCACTGCACTGCATCCCCAGTGGTGCCAGTGCACTCTCTGGACTCACTGAAGTGCATCCCCAGTGGTGCCACTGCACTCTCTGGACTCACTGCACTGCATCCCCACTGGTGCCAGTGCACTCTCTGGACTCACTGAAGTGCATTCTCAGTGGTGCCAGTGCACTCTCTGGACTCACTGCAGTGCATCCCCAGTGGTGCCAGTACACTCACTGGACTCACTGCACTGCATCCCCAGTGGTGCCAGTGCACTCTCTGGACTCACTGCAGTGCATCCCCAGTGGTGCCAGTGCACTCACTGGACTGACTGCAGTGCATCCCCACTGGTGCCAGTGCACTCTCTTGGCTCACTGCAGTGCATCCCCAGTGGTGCCACTGCACTCTCTGGACTCACTGCACTGCATCCCCAGTGGTGCCAGTGCACTCTCTGGACTCACTGAACTGCATCCCCAGTGGTGCCAGTGCACTCTCTGGACTCACTGCACTGCATCCCCAGTGCTGCCAGTGCACTCTCTGGACTCACTGCACTGCATCCCCAGTGGTGCCACTGCACTCTCTGGACTCACTGCACTGCTTCCCCAGTGGTGCCAGTGCACTGTCTGGACTCACTGCACTGCATCCCCAGTGGTGCCAGTGCACTCACTGGACTCACTGCAGTGCATCCCCAGTGGTGCCAGTGCACTCTCTGGAGTCACTGCACTGCATCCCCATTGGTGCCAGTGCACTATCTGGACTCACTGCACTGCATCCCCAGTGGTTCCAGCGCACTCTCTGGACTCACTGCACTGCATCCCCAGTGGTGCTAGTGCACTCTGTGGACTCACTGCAGTGCATCCCCAGTGGTGCCAGTGCACTCTCTGGACTCACTGCAGTGCATCCCCAGTGGTGCCAGTGCACTCTCTGGACTCACTGCAGTGCATCCCCAGTGGTGCCAGTACACTCTCTGGACTCACTGCAGTGCATCCCCAGTGGTGCCAGTGCACTCTCTGGACTCACTGCAGTGCATCCCCAGTGGAGCCAGTGCACTCTCTGGACTCACTGCAGTGCATCCGCAGTGGTGCCATTGCACTCTCTGGACTCACTGCACTGCATCCCCAGTGGTGCCAGTGCACTCTCTGGACTCACTGCACTGCATCCCCAGTGCTGCCAGTGCACTCTCTTGAGTCACTGCACTGCATCCCCTGTGGTGCAAGAGCACTCTCTGGACTCACTGTACTGCATCCCCAGTGGTGCCAGTGCAATCTCTGCACTCACTGCACTGCATCCCCAGTGGTGCCAGTGCACTCTCAGGACTCACTGCACTGCATCCCCAGTGGTGCCAGTGCACTCTCTGGACTCACTGCACTGCATCCCCAGTAGTGACAGTGCACTCTCTGGACTCACTGCAGTGCATCCCCAGTGGTGCAAGTGCACTCTCTGGACTCACTGCACTGCATCCCAAGTAGTGCCAGTGCACTCTCTGGACTCACTGCACTGCATCCCCAGTGGTGCCAGTGCACTCACTGGATTCACTGCACTGCATCCCCAGTGGTGCCAGTGCACTCTCTGGACTCACTGCACGGCATCCCCAGTGGTGCTAGTGCACTCTGTGGACTCACTGCACTGCATCCCCAGTGGTGACAGTGCACTCTCTGGACTCACTGCAGTGCATCCCCAGTGGTGCCAGTGCACTCTCTGGACTCACTGCAGTGCATCCCCAGTGGTGCCAGTACACTCTCTGGACTCACTGCACTGCTTCCCCAGTGGTGCCAGTGCACTCACTGGACTCACTGCAGTGCATCCCCAGTTGTGCCAGTGCAGTCTCTGGGCTCACTGCAGTGCATCCCCAGTGGTGCCAGTGCACTCTCTGGACTCACTGCGCTGCATCCCCAGTGGTGCCAGTGCGCTCTCTGGAGTCACAGCACTGCATCCCCACTGGTGCCAGTGCACTCTCTGGACTCACTGAAGTGCATTCTCAGTGGTGCCAGTGCACTCTCTGGACTCACTGCAGTGCATCCCCAGTGGTGCCAGTACACTCACTGGACTCACTGCACTGCATCCCCAGTGGTGCCAGTGCACTCTCTGGACTCACTGCAGTGCATCCCCAGTGGTGCCAGTGCACTCACTGGACTGACTGCAGTGCATCCCCACTGGTGCCAGTGCACTCTCTTGGCTCACTGCAGTGCATCCCCAGTGGTGCCACTGCACTCTCTGGACTCACTGCACTGCATCCCCAGTGGTGCCAGTGCACTCTCTGGACTCACTGAACTGCATCCCCAGTGGTGCCAGTGCACTCTCTGGACTCACTGCACTGCATCCCCAGTGCTGCCAGTGCACTCTCTGGACTCACTGCACTGCATCCCCAGTGGTGCCACTGCACTCTCTGGACTCACTGCACTGCTTCCCCAGTGGTGCCAGTGCACTGTCTGGACTCACTGCACTGCATCCCCAGTGGTGCCAGTGCACTCACTGGACTCACTGCAGTGCATCCCCAGTGGTGCCAGTGCACTCTCTGGAGTCACTGCACTGCATCCCCATTGGTGCCAGTGCACTATCTGGACTCACTGCACTGCATCCCCAGTGGTTCCAGCGCACTCTCTGGACTCACTGCACTGCATCCCCAGTGGTGCTAGTGCACTCTGTGGACTCACTGCAGTGCATCCCCAGTGGTGCCAGTGCACTCTCTGGACTCACTGCAGTGCATCCCCAGTGGTGCCAGTGCACTCTCTGGACTCACTGCAGTGCATCCCCAGTGGTGCCAGTACACTCTCTGGACTCACTGCAGTGCATCCCCAGTGGTGCCAGTGCACTCTCTGGACTCACTGCAGTGCATCCCCAGTGGAGCCAGTGCACTCTCTGGACTCACTGCAGTGCATCCGCAGTGGTGCCATTGCACTCTCTGGACTCACTGCACTGCATCCCCAGTGGTGCCAGTGCACTCTCTGGACTCACTGCACTGCATCCCCAGTGCTGCCAGTGCACTCTCTTGAGTCACTGCACTGCATCCCCTGTGGTGCAAGAGCACTCTCTGGACTCACTGTACTGCATCCCCAGTGGTGCCAGTGCAATCTCTGCACTCACTGCACTGCATCCCCAGTGGTGCCAGTGCACTCTCAGGACTCACTGCACTGCATCCCCAGTGGTGCCAGTGCACTCTCTGGACTCACTGCACTGCATCCCCAGTAGTGACAGTGCACTCTCTGGACTCACTGCAGTGCATCCCCAGTGGTGCAAGTGCACTCTCTGGACTCACTGCACTGCATCCCAAGTAGTGCCAGTGCACTCTCTGGACTCACTGCACTGCATCCCCAGTGGTGCCAGTGCACTCACTGGATTCACTGCACTGCATCCCCAGTGGTGCCAGTGCACTCTCTGGACTCACTGCACGGCATCCCCAGTGGTGCTAGTGCACTCTGTGGACTCACTGCACTGCATCCCCAGTGGTGACAGTGCACTCTCTGGACTCACTGCAGTGCATCCCCAGTGGTGCCAGTGCACTCTCTGGACTCACTGCAGTGCATCCCCAGTGGTGCCAGTACACTCTCTGGACTCACTGCACTGCTTCCCCAGTGGTGCCAGTGCACTCACTGGACTCACTGCAGTGCATCCCCAGTGGTGCCAGTGCAGTCTCTGGGCTCACTGCAGTGCATCCCCAGTGGTGCCAGTGCACTCTCTGGACTCACTGCGCTGCATCCCCAGTGGTGCCAGTGCGCTCTCTGGAGTCACAGCACTGCATCCCCAGTGGTGCCAGTGCAATCTCTGGACTCACTGCACTGCATACCCAGTGGTGCCAGTGCACTCTCTGGACTCACTGCACTGCATCCCCGGTGGTGCCAGTACAGTCTCTGGAGTAACTGCACTGCATCCCCAGTGGTACCAAAGCACTCTCTGGACTCCCAGCACCGCATCCCCAGTGGTGCCAGTGCACTCTCTGGACTCACTGCACTGCATCCCCAGTGGTGCCAGTGCACTCTCTGGACTCACTGCACTGCATCCCCAGTGGTGCCAGTGCACTCTCTGGACTCACTGCAGTGCATCCCCAGTGGTGCCACTGCACTCTCTGGACTCACTGCAGTGCATCCCCAGTGGTGCCAGTGCACTCTCTGGACTCACTGAAGTGCATTCTCAGTGGTGCCAGTGCACTCTCTGGACTCACTGCAGTGCATCCCCAGTGGTGCCAGTACACTCACTGGACTCACTGCACTGCATCCCCAGTGGTGCCAGTGCACTCTCTGGACTCACTGCAGTGCATCTCCAGTGGTGCCAGTGCACTCACTGGACTGACTGCAGTGCATCCCCACTGGTGCCAGTGCACTCTCTGGGCTCACTGCAGTGCATCCCCAGTGGTGCCACTGCACTCTCTGGACTCACTGCACTGCATCCCCAGTGGTGCCAGTGCACTCTCTGGACTCACTGAACTGCATCTCCAGTGGTGCCAGTGCACTCTCTGGACTCACTGCACTGCATCCCCAGTGTTGCCAGTGCACTCTCTGGACTCACTGCACTGCATCCCCAGTGGTGCCACTGCACTCTCTGGACTCACTGCACTGCTTCCCCAGTGGTGCCAGTGCACTGTCTGGACTCACTGCACTGCATCCCCAGTGGTGCCAGTGCACTCTCTGGACTCACTGCAGTGCATCCCCAGTGGTGCCAGTGCACTCTCTGGAGTCACTGCACTGCATCCCCATTGGTGCCAGTGCACTCTCTGGACTCACTGCACTGCGTCCCCAGTGGTTCCAGCGCACTCTCTGGACTCACTGCACTGCATCCCCAGTAGTGCTAGTGCACTCTCTGGACTCACTGCAGTGCATCCCCAGTGGTGCCAGTACACTCTGTGGACTCACTGCAGTGCATCCCCAGTGGTGCCAGTGCACTCTCTGGACTCACTGCAGTGCATCCCCAGTGGAGCCAGTGCACTCTCTGGACTCACTGCAGTGCATCCGCAGTGGTGCCATTGCACTCTCTGGACTCACTGCAGTGCATCCCCAGTGGTGCCAGTGCACTCTCTGGACTCACTGCACTGCATCCCCAGTGCTGCCAGTGCACTCTCTTGAGTCACTGCACTGCATCCCCTGTGGTGCAAGAGCACTCTCTGGACTCACAGCAGTGCATCACCAGTGGTGCCAGTGCACTCTCTGGACTCACTGCACTGCATCCCCAGTGGTGCCAGTGCACTCTCTGGACTCACTGCACTGCATCCCCAGTGGTGCTAGTGCACTGTGTGGACTCACTGTACTGCATCCCCAGTGGTGCCAGTGCAATCTCTGGACTCACTGCAGTGCATCCCCAGTGGTGCCAGTGCACTCTCTGGACTCACTGAAGTGCATTCTCAGTGGTGCCAGTGCACTCTCTGGACTCACTGCACTGCATCCCCAGTAGTGACAGTGCACTCTCTGGACTCACTGCAGTGCATCCCCAGTGGTGCCAGTGCACTCTCTGGACTCACTGCACTGCTTCCCCAGTGGTGCCAGTGCACTCTCTGGACTCACTGCAGTGCATCCCCAGTGGTGCCAGTGCGCTCTCTGGAGTCACAGCACTGCATCCCTAGTGGTGCCAGTGCAATCTCTGGGCTCTCTGCACTGCATCCCCAGTGGTGCCACTGCACTCTCTGGACTCACTGAAGTGCATTCTCAGTGGTGCCAGTGCAATCTCTGGACTCACTGCACTGCATCCCCAGTGGTGCCAGTGCACTCTCTGGACTCACTGCACTGCATCGTCAGTGCACTCTCTGGACTCACTGCAGGGCATCCCCGGTGGAGCCAGTGTACTCTCAGGACTCACTGCAGTGCATCCCCAGTGCTGCCAGTGCACTCTCTGGACTCACTGCACTGCATCCCCAGTGGTGCCAGTGCACTCTCTGGACTCACTGCACTGCACCCCAATGCTGCCAGTGCACTCTCTGACGTCACTGCACTGCATCCCCCGTGGTGCAAGTGCACTCTCTGGACTCACTGGAGTGCATCACCTGTGGTGCCAGTGCACTCTCTGGACTCACTGCACTGCATCCCCAGTGGTGCCAGTGCACTCTCTAGAGTCACTGCGCTGCATCCCCAGTTGTGCCAGTGCACTCTCTGGACTCACTGCAGCGCATCCCCAGTGGTGCCAATGCGCTCTCTGGAGTGACTGCACTGCATCCCCAGTGGTGCCAGTGCACTCTCTGGACTCGCGTCACTGCATCCCCAGTAGTGACAGTGCACTCTCTGGACTCACTGCAGTGCATCCCCAGTGGTGCCAGTGCACTCTCTGGACTCACTGCACTGCATCCCCAGTAGTGCCAGTGCACTCTCTGGACTCACTGCACTGCATCCCCAGTGGTGCCAGTGCACTCACTGGATTCACTGCACTGCATCCCCAGTGGTGCCAGTGCACTCTCTGGACTCACTGCACGGCATCCCCAGTGGTGCCAGTGCACTCTGTGGACTAACTGTACTGCATCCCCAGTGGTGCCAGTGCACTCTCTGGACTCACTGCAGTGCATCCCCACTGGTGCCAGTGCACTCTCTGGACTCACTGCACTGCTTCCCCAGTGGTGCCAGTGCACTCTCTGGACTCACTTCACTGCATCCCCACTGGAGCCAGTGCACTCTCTGGGCTCACTGCAGTGCATCCCCAGTGGTGCCAGTGCACTCTCTGGACTCACTGCGCTGCATCCCCAGTGGTGCCAGTGCGCTCTCTGGAGTCACAGCACTGCATCCCCAGTGGTGCCAGTGCAATCTCTGGACTCACTGCACTGCATACCCAGTGGTGCCAGTGCACTCTCTGGACTCACTGCACTGCATCCCCGGTGGTGCCAGTACAGTCTCTGGAGTAACTGCACTGCATCCCCACTGGTACCAAAGCACTCTCTGGACTCCCAGCACCGCATCCCCAGTGGTGCCAGTGCACTCTCTGGACTCACTGCACTGCATCCCCAGTGGTGCCAGTGCACTCTCTGGACTCACTGCACTGCATCCCCAGTGGTGCCAGTGCACTCTCTGGACTCACTGCAGTGCATCCCCAGTGGTGCCACTGCACTCTCTGGACTCACTGCACTGCATCCCCACTGGTGCCAGTGCACTCTCTGGACTCACTGAAGTGCATTCTCAGTGGTGCCAGTGCACTCTCTGGACTCACTGCAGTGCATCCCCAGTGGTGCCAGTACACTCACTGGACTCACTGCACTGCATCCCCACTGGTGCCAGTGCACTCTCTGGGCTCACTGCAGTGCATCCCCAGTGGTGCCACTGCACTCTCTGGACTCACTGCACTTCATCCCCAGTGGTGCCAGTGCACTCTCTGGACTCACTGAACTGCATCCCCAGTGGTGCCAGTGCACTCTCTGGACTCACTGCACTGCATCCCCAGTGCTGCCAGTGCACTCTCTGGACTCACTGCACTGCATCCCCAGTGGTGCCACTGCACTCTCTGGACTCACTGCACTGCTTCCCCAGTGGTGCCAGTGCACTGTCTGGACTCACTGCACTGCATCCCCAGTGGTGCCAGTGCACTCACTGGACTCACTGCAGTGCATCCCCAGTGGTGCCAGTGCACTCTCTGGAGTCACTGCACTGCTTCCCCATTGGTGCCAGTGCACTCTCTGGACTCACTGCACTGCATCCCCAGTGGTTCCAGCGCACTCTCTGGACTCACTGCACTGCATCCGCAGTGGTGCCATTGCACTCTCTGGACTCACTGCACTGCATCCCCAGTGGTGCCAGTGCACTCTCTGGACTCACTGCACTGCTTCCCCAGTGGTGCCAGTGCACTCACTGGACTCACTGCACTGCATCCCCAGTGCTGCCAGTGCACTCTCTTGAGTCACTGCACTGCATCCCCTGTGGTGCAAGAGCACTCTCTGGACTCACTGTACTGCATCCCCAGTGGTGCCAGTGCAATCTCTGCACTCACTGCAGTGCATCCCCAGTGGTGCCAGTGCACTCTCAGGACTCACTGCACTGCATCCCCAGTGGTGCCACTGCACTCTCTGGACTCACTGCACTGCATCCCCAGTAGTGACAGTGCACTCTCTGGACTCACTGCAGTGCATCCCCAGTGGTGCCAGTGCACTCTCTGGACTCACTGCACTGCATCCCCAGTGGTGCCAGTGCACTCTCTGGACTCACTGCACTGCATCCCCAGTGGTGCCAGTGCACTCAGTGGATTCACTGCACTGCATCCCCAGTGGTGCCAGTGCACTCTCTGGACTCACTGCACGGCATCCCCAGTGGTGCCAGTGCACTCTGTGGACTCACTGTACTGCTTCCCCAGTGGTGCCAGTGCACTCACTGGACTCACTGCAGTGCATCCCCAGTGGTGCCAGTGCAGTCTCTGGGCTCACTGCAGTGCATCCCCAGTGCTGCCAGTGCACTCTCTGGACTCACTGCGCTGCATCCCCAGTGGTGCCAGTGCGCTCTCTGGAGTCACAGCACTGCATCCCCAGTGGTGCCAGTGCAATCTCTGGACTCACTGCACTGCATACCCAGTGGTGCCAGTGCACTCTCTGGACTCACTGAAGTGCATTCTCAGTGGTGCCAGTGCACTCTCTGGACTCACTGCACTGCATCCCCGGTGGTGCCAGTACAGTCTCTGGACTCACTGCACTGCATCCCCAGTGGTGCCACTGCACTCTCTGGACTCACTGCACTGCATCCCCAGTGGTGCCAGTGCACTCTCTGGACTCACTGCACTGCATCCCCAGTGTTGCCAGTGCACTCTCTGGACTCACTGCAGTGCATCCCCAGTGGTGCCAGTGCACTCTCTGGACTCACTGCAGTGCATCCCCAGTGGTGCCAGTGCAAACTCTGGACTCACTGCACTGCATCCCCAGTGGTGCCAGTGCACTCTCTGGACTCACTGCACTGCATCCCCAGTGGTGCCAGTGCACTCTCTGGACTCACTGCAGTGCATCCCCAGTGGTGCCACTGCACTCTCTGGACTCACTGCAGTGCATCCCCAGTAGTGCTAGTGCACTCTGTGGACTCACTGCAGTGCATCCCCAGTGGTGCCAGTGCACTCTCTGGACTCACTGCAGTGCATCCCCAGTGGTGCCAGTACACTCTCTGGACTCACTGCAGTGCATCCCCAGTGGTGCCAGTGCACTCTCTGGACTCACTGCAGTGCATCCCCAGTGGAGCCAGTGCACTCTCTGGACTCACTGCAGTGCATCCGCAGTGGTGCCATTGCACTCTCTGGACTCACTGCTCTGCATCCCCAGTGGTGCCAGTGCACTCTCTTTACTCACTGCACTGCATCCCCAGTGCTGCCAGTGCACTCTCTTGAGTCACTGCACTGCATCCCCTGTGGTGCAAGAGCACTCTCTGGACTCACAGTAGTGCATCACCAGTGGTGCCAGTGCACTCTCTGGACTCACTGCACTGCATCCCCAGTGGTGCCAGTGCACTCTCTGGACTCACTGCACTGCATCCCCAGTGGTGCTAGTGCACTGTGTGGACTCACTGTACTGCATCCCCAGTGGTGCCAGTGCAATCTCTGGACTCACTGCAGTGCATCCCCAGTGGTGCCAGTGCACTCTCTGGACTCACTGAAGTGCATTCTCTGTGGTGCCAGTGCACTCTCTGGACTCACTGCACTGCATCCCCAGTAGTGACAGTGCACTCTCTGGACTCACTGCAGTGCATCCCCAGTGGTGCCAGTGCACTCTCTGGACTCACTGCACTGCTTCCCCAGTGGTGCCAGTGCACTCTCTGGACTCACTGCACTGCATCCCCAGTGGTGCCAGTGCGCTCTCTGGAGTCACAGCACTGCATCCCTAGTGGAGCCAGTGCAATCTCTGGGCTCTCTGCACTGCATCCCCAGTGGTGCCACTGCACTCTCTGGACTCACTGAAGTGCATTATCAGTGGTGCCAGTGCACTCTCTGGACTCACTGCACTGCATCCCCTGTGCTGCCAGTGCTCTCTCTGGACTCACTGCACTGCATCCACAGTGGTGCCAGTGCACTCTCTGGACTCACTGCACTGCATCACCAGTGGTGCCAGTGCACTCTCTGGTCTCACTGCACTGCATCCCTAGTGGTGCCAGGGCACTCTCTGCAGACACTGCAGTGCATCCCCAAAGGTGACAGTGCACTCTCTGGACTCACTGCACTGCATCCCCAGTGGTGCCAGTGCACTCTCTGGACTCAGTGCACTACTCCAGCCGCGGCAGTCGCTGCAGCCGCGGTAGCCCTCCAGCCTCGGCAGCCGCGGCAGCCGCGGCAGCCGCTCCAGCCGCGGCAGGCGCTCCGTCCGCGGCATACGCGGCAGACTCTCCAACCGCGGCAGCCGCACCAGCCGCGGAAGCCGCGGCAGCCGCTCCAAACGCGGCAGGCGCTCCAACCGCGGCAACCGCTCCAGGCGTGGCAGCCGCTCCACTCGGTAGCGGCTGGAGCGGCTGCCGCGGCTAGAGCGGCTGGAGCGGCTGCCGCGGCTGGAGCTCCTGACGCGTTTGGAGCGGTTAACGCGGCTGGAGCGGCTGGAGCGGCTGCCGCGGCTGGAGCGGCTGCCGCGGCTGGAGGGGCTACCGCGGCTGGAGCGGTTGACGCGGCTGGGGCGGAAACCGAGGCTGGAGCGCCACTCTCTGGACTCACTGCACTGCATCACCAGTGGTGCCAGTGCACTCTCTGGACTCACTGCACTGCATCACCAGTGGTGCCAGTGCACTCTCTGGACACACTGAAGTGCATTCTCAGTGGTGCCAGTGCACTCTCTGGACTCACTGCACTGCATCCCCAGTGCTGCCAGTACACTCTCTGGACTCACTGCACTGCATCCCCAGTGGTGCCAGTGCACTCTCTGGACTCACTGCAGGGCATCCCCAGTGGTGCCAGTGCACTCTCTGGACTCACTGCAGGGCATCCCCAGTGGTGCCAGTGCACTCTCTGGACTCACTGCACTGCATCCCCAGTCCTGCCAGTGCACTCTCTTGACTCACTGCACAGCATCCCCAGTGGTGCCAGTGCAGTCTCTGCACTCACTGAAGTGCATTCTCCGTGGAGCCAGTGCACTCTCTAGAGTCACTGCACTGCATCCCCAGTGGTGCCAGTGCACTCTCTGGACTCACTGCAGTGCATCCCCAGTGGTGCCAGTGCACTCTCTTGACTCACTGCACTGCATCCCCGGTGCCAGTGCACTCTCTGGACTCACTGAAGTGCATTCTCAGTGGAGCCAGTGCACTCTCTGGACTCACTGCAGTGCATCCCCAGTGGTGCCAGTACACTCACTGGACTGACTGAAGTGCATCCCCAGTGGTGTCAGTGCACTCTCTGGAGTCACTGCGCTGCATCCCCAGTGGTGCAAGTGCACTCCCTGGACTCACTGCACTGCTCCAGCCGCGGCAGCCGCTCCAGCCGCGGTAGCCCTCCAGCCGTGGCAGCCGCTCCACTCGGTAGCGGCTGGAGCGGCTGCCGCGGTTGGAGCGGCTGGAGCGGCTGCCGCGGCTGGAGCGGCTGCCGCGGATGGAGAGGATGGCGCGGCTGGAGGGGCTGGAGCGGCTGCCGCGGCTGGAGCGGCTGGAGCGGCTGCCGCGTCTGGAGCGTCTGCCGCGGATGGAGGTGCTACCGCGGGGTTGACTCGGCTGGAGCGGATGCCGAGGCTGGAACGGCACTCTCTGGACTCACTGAAATGCATTCTCAGTGGTGCCAGTGCACTCTCTGGACTCACTGCTCTGCATCCCCAGTGGTGCTAGTGCACTCTGGACTCACTGCAGTGCATCCCCAGTGGTGCCATTGCACTCTGTGGACTCACTGCACCGCATCCCCAGTGGTGCCAAAGCACTCTCTGGACTCCAGGCACCGCATCCCCAGTGGTGTCAGTGCACTCTCTGGACTCCCGCACCGTATCCCCAGTGGTGCCAGTGCATTCTCTGGACTCACGGCACTGCATCCACAGTGGTGCCAGTGCACTCTCTGGACTCACTGTACTGCATCCCGAGTGGAGCCAGTGCACTCTGTGGACTCACTGCTGTGCATCCCCATTGGTGCCAGTGCACTCTCTGGACTCGCGGCACTGCATCCGCAGTGGTGTCAGTGCAGTCTCTGCAGTCACTGTAGTGCATTCCCAGTGTTGCCTGGGCACTCTCTGGACTCACAGCACTGCATCCCCAGTGGTGCCAGTGCACTTTCTGGACTCACTGCAGTGCATCCCCAGTGGTGCCAGTGCACTCACTGGACTCACTGCACTGCATCCCAAGTGGTGCCAGTGCGCTCTCTGGACTCACTGCAGGGCATCCCCAGTGGTGCCAGTGCACTCTCTGGACTCACTGCACTGCATCCCCAGTCCTGCCAGTGCACTCTCTTGACTCACTGCAGTGCATCCCCAGTCCTGCCAGTGCACTCTCTGGACTCACTGAAGTGCATTCTCAGTGGAGCCAGTGCACTCTCTGGACTCACTGCAGTGCATCCCCAGTGGTGCCAGTGCACTCTCTGGAGTCACTGCGCTGCATCCCCAGTGGTGCAAGTGCACTCCCTGGACTCACTGCACTGCTCCAGCCGCGGCAGCCGCTCCAGCCGCGGTAGCCCTCCAGCCGTGGCAGCCGCTCCACTCGGTAGCGGCTGGAGCGGCTGCCGCGGTTGGAGCGGCTGGAGCGGTTGCCGCGGCTGGAGCGGCTGCCGCGGATGGAGAGGCTGGCGCGGCTGGAGGGGCTGGAGCGGCTGCCGCGGCTGGAGCGGCTGGAGCGGCTGCCGCGTCTGGAGCGTCTGCCGCGGCTGGAGGGGCTACCGCGGGGTTGACTCGGCTGGAGCGGATGCCGAGGCTGGAACGGCACTCTCTGGACTCACTGAAATGCATTCTCAGTGGTGCCAGTGAACTCTCTGGACTCACTGCTCAGCATCCCCAGTGGTGTCAGTGCACTCTGTGGACTCACTGCACTGCATCCCCAGTGGTGCCAAAGCACTCTCTGGACTCCAGGCACCGCATCCCCAGTGGTGTCAGTGCACTCTCTGGACTCCCGGCACCGTATCCCCAGTGGTGCCAGTGCATTCTCTGGACTCACGGCACTGCATCCCCAGTGGTGCCAGTGCACTCTCTGGACTAACTGCAGTGCATCCCCAGTGGCGCCAAAGCACTCTCTGGACTCCCGGCACCGCATCCCCAGTGGTGCCAGTGCACTCTCTGGACTCGCGGCACTGCATCCGCAGTGGTGTCAGTGCAGTCTCTGCAGTCACTGTAGTGCATTCCCAGTGTTGCCGGGGCACTCTCTGGACTCACAGCACTGCATGCCCAGTGGTGCCAGTGCACTCTCTGGACTCACTGCATTGCATCCCCAGTGGTGCCAGTGCACTCTCTTTACTCACTGCACTGCATCCCCAAGGTGCCAGTGCACTCTCTGGACTCACTGCACTGCTCCAGCCGCGGCAGCCTCTCCAGCCGCACCAGCCGCGGCATCCGCTCCAGCCTCGGCATCCGCTCCAGCCGCGTTAACCGCTCCAGACGCGGTAGCTCCTCCAGCCGCGCCAGACGCTCCAGCCGCGGCAGCCGCTCCAGCCGCTCCAGCCGCGGCATCCGCTCCAGCCGCTCCAGCCGCGGCAGCCGCTCCAACCGCGGCAGCCGCTCCAGCCGCGGCAGCCGCTCCAGCCGCTCCAGCCGCGGCAGCCGCTCCAGCCGCTACCGAGTGGAGCGGCTGCCACGGCTGGAGGGCTACCGCGGCTGGAGCGGCTGCCGCGGCTGGAGCAGTGCAGTGAGTCCAGGGAGTGCAAAGGCACCAGTGGGGATGGAGTGCAGTGAGTCCAAAGACTTCACTGTCACCACTAAGAATGCAGTGCAGTGAGTCCAGAGAGTGCACTGGCACCACTGGCGATGCAGTGAAGTGAGTGCAGAGAGTGCACTGGCACTACTGGGGATGCACTGCAGTGAGTCCAGAGAGTGCACTGGCACCACTGGAGATGCAGTGCAGTGAGTCCAGAGAGTGCACTGGCACCACTGGGGATGCCCTGCAGTGAGTCTAGAGAGTGCACTGGCACCACTGGGGATGCACTACAGTGAGTCCAGGGATAGCACTGGCACCACTGGGGATGCACTGCAGTGAGTCCAGAGAGTGCACTGGCACCACTGGGGATGCCCTGCAGTGAGCCCAGAGAGTGCACTGGCACCACTGGGGATGCAGTGCAGTGAGTCCAGTGAGTGCACTGGCACCACTGAGAATGCACTTCAGTGAGTCCAGAGAGTGCACTTGCACCACGGGGGATGCACTGCAGTGAGTCCAGAGAGTGCACTGGCACCACTGGGGATGCACTACAGTGAGTCCAGGGATAGCACTGGCACCACTGGGGATGCAGTGCAGTTAGTCCAGCGAGTGCACTGGCACCACTGGGGATGCAGTGCAGTGAGTCCAGAGAGTGCACAGGCTCCACTGAGAATGCACTTCAGTGAGTCCAGAGAGTGCACTGGCACCACTGGGGATGCAGTGCAGTGAGTCCATAGAGTGCCTTGGCAGCACTGGGGATGCAGTGCAGTGAGTCCAGAGAGTGCACTGGCACCACAGGTGATGCACTCCAGTGAGTCCAGAGAGTGCACTTGCACCACGGGGGATGCACTGCAGTGAGTCCAGAGAGCGCACTGGCACCACTGGGGATGCAGTGCAGTGAGTCCAGAGAGTGCACTGGCACCACTGGGGATGCAGTGCAGTGAGTCCAGAGAGTGCACTGGCACCACTGGGGATGCAGTGCAGTGAGTCCAGAGAGTGCACTGGCACCACTGAAAATACACTTCAGTGTGTCCAGAGAGTGCACTGGCACCACTGGGGATGCACTGCAGTGAGTCCAGAGAGTGCACTAGCGCCACTGGGGATGCAGTGCAGTGAGTCCAGAGAGTGCACTGGCACCACTGGGGATGCACTGCAGTCAGTCCAGTGAGTGCACTGGCACCACTGGTGATGCAGTGCAGTGAGTCCAGAGAGTGCACTGGCACCACTGGTGATGCAGTGCAGTGAGTCCAGAGAGTGGCGCTCCAGCCTCGGTTTCCGCTCCAGCCGCGTCAACCGCTCCAGCCGCGGTAGCCCCTCCAGCCGCGGCAGACGCTCCAGCCGCGGCAGCCGCTCCAGCCGCTCCAGCCGCGGTAACCGCTCCAAACGCGGCAGGAGATCCAGCCGCGGCAGCCGCTCCAGCCGCTCTTGCCGCGGCAGCCGCTCCAGCCGCTACCGAGTGGAGCGGTTGCCGCGGTTGGAGCGCCTGCCGCGTTTGGAGCGGCTGCCGCGGCTTCCGCGGCTGGAGCGGCTGCCGCGGTTGGAGAGTCTGCCGCGTATGCCGCGGACGGAGCGGCTGCCGCGGCTGGAGGGCTACCGCGGCTGGAGCGACTGCCGCGGCTGGAGTAGTGCACTGAGTCCAGAGAGTGCACTGGCACCACTGGGGATGCAGTGCAGTGAGTCCAGAGAGTGCACTGTCACCTTTGGGGATGCACTGCAGTGTCTGCAGAGAGTGCCCTAGGGATGCAGTGCAGTGAGTCCAGAGAGTTCACTGGCACCACTGGAGATGCACTTCAGTGAGTGCAGAGACTGCACTGGCACCACTGGGGATACAGTGCAGTGAGTCCAGTGTGTGTACTGGCACCACTGGGGATGCAGCGCAGTGAGTCCAGAGAGTGCACTGGCACCAATGTGGATGCAGTGCAGTGAGTCCAGAGAGAGCAATGGCAGCACTGGGGATGCACTGCAGTGAGTCCAGAGAGTGCACTGGCACCACTGGGGATGGACTGCAGTGAGTCCAGAGAGTGCACTGGCACCACTCGGGATGCAGTGCAGTGAGTGCAGAGAGTGCACTGGAACCACTGGGGATGCGGTGGCGGGAGTCCAGAGAGTGCTTTGGCACCACTGGGGATGCAGTGCAGTGAGTCCAGAGAGTGCACTGGCACCACTCAGGGTGCAGTGCAGTGAGTCAAGAGAGTGCACTGGCACCACTGGGGATGCAGTGCAGTGAGTCCAGAGAGTGCACTGGCACCACTGGTGATGCACTGCAGTCAGTCCAGAGAGTGCACTGGCACCACTGGGGATGCAGCGCAGTGACTCTAGAGGGTGCACTGGCACCACTGGGGATGCGGTGCAGTGAGTCCAGAGAGTGCACTGGCACCACTCAGGGTGCAGTGCGGTGAGTCCAGAGAGTGCACTGGCACCACTGGGGATGCAGTGCAGTGAGTCCAGAGAGTGCACTGGCACCACTGGGGATGCAGTGCAGTGAGTCCAGAGAGTGCACTGGCACCACTGGGGATGCACTGCAGTCACTCCAGAGAGTGCACTGGCACCACTGGGGATGCAGCGCAGTGACTCTAGAGGGTGCACTGGCACCACTGGGGATGCGGTGCAGTGAGTCCAGAGAGTGCACTGGCACCACTCAGGGTGCAGTGCGGTGAGTCCAGAGAGTGCACTGGCACCACTGGGGATGCAGTACAGTGAGTCCAGAGAGTGCACTGGCACCACTGGGGATGCAGTGCAGTGAGTCCAGAGAGTGCACTGGCACCACTGGGGATGCACTGCAGTGAGTCCAGAGTGCACTAGCACCACTGGGGATGCACTGCAGTGAGTCCAGAGAGTGCACTGGCACCACTGGGGATGCACTGCAGTGAGTCCAGAGTGCACTAGCACCACTGGGGATGCACTGCAGTGAGTCCAGAGAGTGCACTGGCACCACCGGGAATGCACTGCAGTGAGTCCAGAGAGTGCACTGGCACCACTGGGGATGCACTTCAGTGAGTCCAGAGAGTGCACTGGCACCACTGGGTATGCAGTGACGCGAGTCCAGAGAGTGCAGTGGCACCACTGGGGATGCAGTGACGCGAGTCCAGAGAGTGCACTGGTACCACTGGGGATGCACTGCAGTGAGTCCAGAGAGTGCACTGGCACCACTGGGGATGCACTGCAGTGAGTCCAGAGAGTGCACTGGCACAACTGGGGATGCAGCGCAGTGACTCTAGAGAGTGCACTGGCACCACTGCGGATGCGGTGCAGTGAGTCCAGAGAGTGCACTGGCACCACAGGTGATGCAGTGCAGTGAGTCCAGAGAGTGCACTGGCAGCACTGGGGATGCAGTGCAGTGAGTCCAGAGAGTGCACTGGCACCACTGGGGATGCACTGCAGTGAGTCCAGAGAGTGCACTGGCACCACTGATGATGCAGTACAGTGAGTCCAGTGAGTGCACTGGCACAACTGGGGATGTAGTGCAGTGACTCGAGAGAGTGCACTGGAACCACTGGGGATGCAGTGCCGCGAGTCCAGAGAGTGCACTGGCTCCACTGGGGATGCGGTGCCGGAGGTCCAGAGAGTGCATTGGCACCACTGGGGATGCACTGCAGTGAGTCCACAGAGTGCACTGGCACCACTGGGGATGCAGTGCAGTGAGTCCAGAGAGTGCACTGGCACCAATGGGGATGCACAGCAGTGAGTCCACAGAGTGCACTGGCACCACTGGGGATGCAGCGCAGTGAGTCCAGAGAGTGCACTGGCACCACTGGGGATGCACTGCAGTGAGTCCAGAGAGTGCTCTGGCACCACTGGAGATGCAGTGCAGTGAGTCCAGAGAGTGCACTAGCACCACTGGGGATGCAGTGCAGTCAGTCCAGTGAGTGTACTGGCACCACTGGGGATGCAGTGCAGTGAGTCCAGAGAGTGCACTGGCACCACTGAGAATGCACTGCAGTGAGTCCACAGAGTGCACGGGCTCCACTGGGGATGCACTGCAGTGAGTCCACAGAGTGCACTGGCACCACTGGGGATGCAGTGCAGTGAGTCCAGAGATCGCACTGGCTCCACTGGGGATGCAGTGCAGTGAGTCCAGAGAGTGCTCTGGCACCACTGGGGATGCAGTGCAGTGAGTCCAGAGAGTGCACTGGCACCGCTGGGGATGCAGTGCAGTGAGTCCAGAGAGTGCTCTGGCACCACTGGGGATGCAGTGCAGTGAGTCCAGAGAGAGCAGTGGCACCACTGGTGATGCACTGCAGTTACTCCAGAGAGTGCACTGGCACCACTGGGTATGCGGTGCGGTGAGTCCAGAGAGTGCTTTGGCACCACTGGGGATGCAGTGCAGTGAGTCCAGAGAGTGCACTGGCACCACTCAGGGTGCAGTGCAGTGAGTCAAGAGAGTGCACTGGCACCACTGGGGATGCAGTGCAGTGAGTCCAGAGAGTGCACTGGCACCACTGGTGATGCACTGCAGTCAGTCCAGAGAGTGCACTGGCACCACTGGGGATGCAGCGCAGTGACTCTAGAGGGTGCACTGGCACCACTGGGGATGCGGTGCAGTGAGTCCAGAGAGTGCACTGGCACCACTCAGGGTGCAGTGCGGTGAGTCCAGAGAGTGCACTGGCACCACTGGGGATGCAGTGCAGTGAGTCCAGAGAGTGCACTGGCACCACTGGGGATGCAGTGCAGTGAGTCCAGAGAGTGCACTGGCACCACTGGGGATGCACTGCAGTCACTCCAGAGAGTGCACTGGCACCACTGGGGATGCAGCGCAGTGACTCTAGAGGGTGCACTGGCACCACTGGGGATGCGGTGCAGTGAGTCCAGAGAGTGCACTGGCACCACTCAGGGTGCAGTGCGGTGAGTCCAGAGAGTGCACTGGCACCACTGGGGATGCAGTACAGTGAGTCCAGAGAGTGCACTGGCACCACTGGGGATGCAGTGCAGTGAGTCCAGAGAGTGCACTGGCACCACTGGGGATGCACTGCAGTGAGTCCAGAGTGCACTAGCACCACTGGGGATGCACTGCAGTGAGTCCAGAGAGTGCACTGGCACCACTGGGGATGCACTGCAGTGAGTCCAGAGTGCACTAGCACCACTGGGGATGCACTGCAGTGAGTCCAGAGAGTGCACTGGCACCACCGGGAATGCACTGCAGTGAGTCCAGAGAGTGCACTGGCACCACTGGGGATGCACTTCAGTGAGTCCAGAGAGTGCACTGGCACCACTGGGTATGCAGTGACGCGAGTCCAGAGAGTGCAGTGGCACCACTGGGGATGCAGTGACGCGAGTCCAGAGAGTGCACTGGTACCACTGGGGATGCACTGCAGTGAGTCCAGAGAGTGCACTGGCACCACTGGGGATGCACTGCAGTGAGTCCAGAGAGTGCACTGGCACAACTGGGGATGCAGCGCAGTGACTCTAGAGAGTGCACTGGCACCACTGCGGATGCGGTGCAGTGAGTCCAGAGAGTGCACTGGCACCACAGGTGATGCAGTGCAGTGAGTCCAGAGAGTGCACTGGCAGCACTGGGGATGCAGTGCAGTGAGTCCAGAGAGTGCACTGGCACCACTGGGGATGCACTGCAGTGAGTCCAGAGAGTGCACTGGCACCACTGATGATGCAGTACAGTGAGTCCAGTGAGTGCACTGGCACAACTGGGGATGTAGTGCAGTGACTCGAGAGAGTGCACTGGAACCACTGGGGATGCAGTGCCGCGAGTCCAGAGAGTGCACTGGCTCCACTGGGGATGCGGTGCCGGAGGTCCAGAGAGTGCATTGGCACCACTGGGGATGCACTGCAGTGAGTCCACAGAGTGCACTGGCACCACTGGGGATGCAGTGCAGTGAGTCCAGAGAGTGCACTGGCACCAATGGGGATGCACAGCAGTGAGTCCACAGAGTGCACTGGCACCACTGGGGATGCAGCGCAGTGAGTCCAGAGAGTGCACTGGCACCACTGGGGATGCACTGCAGTGAGTCCAGAGAGTGCTCTGGCACCACTGGAGATGCAGTGCAGTGAGTCCAGAGAGTGCACTAGCACCACTGGGGATGCAGTGCAGTCAGTCCAGTGAGTGTACTGGCACCACTGGGGATGCAGTGCAGTGAGTCCAGAGAGTGCACTGGCACCACTGAGAATGCACTGCAGTGAGTCCACAGAGTGCACGGGCTCCACTGGGGATGCACTGCAGTGAGTCCACAGAGTGCACTGGCACCACTGGGGATGCAGTGCAGTGAGTCCAGAGATCGCACTGGCTCCACTGGGGATGCAGTGCAGTGAGTCCAGAGAGTGCTCTGGCACCACTGGGGATGCAGTGCAGTGAGTCCAGAGAGTGCACTGGCACCGCTGGGGATGCAGTGCAGTGAGTCCAGAGAGTGCTCTGGCACCACTGGGGATGCAGTGCAGTGAGTCCAGAGAGAGCAGTGGCACCACTGGTGATGCACTGCAGTTACTCCAGAGAGTGCACTGGCACCACTGGGTATGCGGTGCGGTGAGTCCAGAGAGTGCACTGGCACCACTGGGGATGCACTGCAGTGAGTCCAGAGAGTGCACTGGCACCACTGAGAATGCCCTTCAGTGAGTCCAGAGAGTGTACTGGCACCACTGGGGATGCACTTCAGTGAGTCCAGAGAGCGCACTGGCACCACTGGGGATGCAGTGCAGTGAGTCCAGAGAGTGCACTTGCACCACTGAGAATGCACTTCAGTGAGTCCAAAGAGTGCACTGGCACCACTGGGGATGCACTGCAGTGAGTCCAGAGAGTGCACTGGCACCACTGGGGATGCTGTGCAGTGAGTCCAGAGAGTGCACGGGCTCCACTGAGTATGCATTGCAGTGAGTCCAGAGAGTGCACTGGCAACACTGGGGTTGCAGTGCAGTGAGTCCAGAGAGTGCACTGGCACCACTGGGGATGCAGTGGAGCAAGTCCAGAGAGTGCACTGGCACCACTGGGGATGCAGTGCAGTGAGTCCAGAGAGTGCACTGGCACCAATGGGGATGCAGTGTAGTGAGTCCAGAGAGTGCACTGGCACCACTGGGGATGCAGTACAGTGAGTCCAGAGAGTGCACTGGCACCACTGGGGATGCACAGCAGTGAGTCCAGAGAGTGCATTGGCACCACTGGGGATGCAGTGCAGTGAGTCCAGAGAGTGCACTGGCACCACTGGGGATGCACTGCAGTGAGTCCAGAGAGTGCACTGGCACCACTGGGGATGCAGTGCAGTGAGTCCAGAGAGTGCACTGGCACCACTGGGGATGCAGTGCAGTGAGTCCAGAGAGTGCACTGGCACCACTGGGGATGCACTGCAGTGAGTCCAGATAGTTCACTGGCACCAATGGGGCTGCACTTCAGTGAGTGCAGAGAGTGCACTGGCACCACTGGGGATGCAGTGCAGTGAGTCCAGTGAGTGTACTGGCACCACTGGGGATGCACTGCAGTGAGTCCAGAGAGTGCATTGGCACCACTTGGGATGCACTGCAGTGAGTCCAGAGAGTGCACTTGCACCACTGGGGATGCAGTGGAGTGAGTCCAGAGAGTGCACTGACACCACTGGGGATGCAGTGCAGTGAGTCCAGAGAGTGCACTGGCACCAATGGGGATGCACAGCAGTGAGTCCACAGAGTGCACTGGCACCACTGGGGATGCACTGCAGTGAGCCCAGAGAGTGCACTGGCACCACTGGGGATGCAGTGCAGTGAGTCCAGAGAGTGCACTGGCACCACTGGGGATGCACAGCAGTGAGTCCAGAGAGTGCATTGGCACCACTGGGGATGCAGTGCAGTGAGTCCAGAGAGTGCACTGGCACCATTGGACATGCAGTGCAGAGAGTCCAGAGAGTGCACTGGCACCACTGGGGATGCAGTGCAGTGAGACCAGAGAGTGCACTGGCACCAATGGGGATGCACTTCAGTGAGTCCACAGAGTGCACTGGCTCCACTGGGGATGTAGTGCAGTGAGTCCAGAGAGTACACTGGCACCAATGGGGATGCACAGCAGTGAGTCCACAGAGTGCACTGGCACCACTGGGGATGCAGTGCAGTGAGTCCAGTGAGTGTACTGGCACCACTGGGGATGCACTGCAGTGAGTCCAGAGAGTGCACTTGCACCACTGGGGATGCAGTGCAGTGAGTCCAGAGAGTGCACTGGCACCACTGGGGATGCAGTGCAGTGAGTCCAGAGAGTGCACTGGCACCACTGGGGATGCAGTGCAGTGAGTCCAGAGAGTGCACTGGCACCACTGGCGATGCAGTGCAGTGAGTCCAGAGAGTGCACTAGCACCACTGGGGATGCAGTGCAGTCAGTCCAGTGAGTGTACTGGCACCACTGGGGATGCACTGCAGTGAGTCCAGAGAGTGCACTGGCACCACTGGGGATGCAGTGCAGTGAGTCCACAGAGTGCACTGGCACCACTAGGGATGCAGTGCAGTGAGTCCAGAGAGTGCACTGGCACCGCTGGGGATGCACTGCAGTGAGTCCAGAGAGTGCTCTGGCACCACTGGGGATGCAGTGCAGTGAGTCCAGAGAGAGCAGTGGCACCACTGGTGATGCACTGCAGTTACTCCAGAGAGTGCACTGGCACCACTGGGGATGCACTGCAGTGAGTCCAGAGAGTGCACTGGCACCACTGAGAATGCCCTTCAGTGAGTCCAGAGAGTGTACTGGCACCACTGGGGATGCACTTCAGTGAGTCCAGAGAGTGTACTGGCACCACTGGGGATGCACTTCAGTGAGTCCAGAGAGCGCACTGGCACCACTGGGGATGCAGTGCAGTGAGTCCAGAGAGTGCACTTGCACCACTGAGAATGCACTTCAGTGAGTCCAAAGAGTGCACTGGCACCACTGGGGATGCACTGCAGTGAGTCCAGAGAGTGCACTGGCACCACTGGGGATGCTGTGCAGTGAGTCCAGAGAGTGCACGGGCTCCACTGAGTATGCATTGCAGTGAGTCCAGAGAGTGCACTGGCAACACTGGGGTTGCAGTGCAGTGAGTCCAGAGAGTGCACTGGCACCACTGGGGATGCAGTGGAGCAAGTCCAGAGAGTGCACTGGCACCACTGGGGATGCAGTGCAGTGAGTCCAGAGAGTGCACTGGCACCAATGGGGATGCAGTGTAGTGAGTCCAGAGAGTGCACTGGCACCACTGGGGATGCAGTACAGTGAGTCCAGAGAGTGCACTGGCACCACTGGGGATGCACAGCAGTGAGTCCAGAGAGTGCATTGGCACCACTGCGGATGCAGTGCAGTGAGTCCAGAGAGTGCACTGGCACCACTGGGGATGCAGTGCAGTGAGTCCAGAGAGTGCACTGGCACCACTGGGGATGCAGTGCAGTGAGTCCAGAGAGTGCACTGGCACCACTGGGGATGCAGTGCAGTGAGTCCAGAGAGTGCACTGGCACCACTGGGGATGCACTGCAGTGAGTCCAGATAGTTCACTGGCACCAATGGGGCTGCACTTCAGTGAGTGCAGAGAGTGCACTGGCACCACTGGGGATGCAGTGCAGTGAGTCCAGTGAGTGTACTGGCACCACTGGGGATGCACTGCAGTGAGTCCAGAGAGTGCATTGGCACCACTTGGGATGCACTGCAGTGAGTCCAGAGAGTGCACTTGCACCACTGGGGATGCAGTGCAGTGAGTCCAGAGAGTGCACTGACACCACTGGGGATGCAGTGCAGTGAGTCCAGAGAGTGCACTGGCACCAATGGGGATGCACAGCAGTGAGTCCAGAGAGTGCACTGGCACCACTGGGGATGCACTGCAGTGAGCCCAGAGAGTGCACTGGCACCACTGGGGATGCAGTGCAGTGAGTCCAGAGAGTGCACTGGCACCACTGGGGATGCACAGCAGTGAGTCCAGAGAGTGCATTGGCACCACTGGGGATGCAGTGCAGTGAGTCCAGAGAGTGCACTGGCACCATTGGACATGCAGTGCAGAGAGTCCAGAGAGTGCACTGGCACCGCTGGGGATGCAGTGCAGTGAGACCAGAGAGTGCACTGGCACCAATGGGGATGCACTTCAGTGAGTCCACAGAGTGCACTGGCTCCACTGGGGATGCAGTGCAGTGAGTCCAGAGAGTACACTGGCACCAATGGGGATGCACAGCAGTGAGTCCACAGAGTGCACTGGCACCACTGGGGATGCAGTGCAGTGAGTCCAGTGAGTGTACTGGCACCACTGGGGATGCACTGCAGTGAGTCCAGAGAGTGCACTTGCACCACTGGGGATGCAGTGCAGTGAGTCCAGAGAGTGCACTGGCACCACTGGGGATGCAGTGCAGTGAGTCCAGAGAGTGCACTGGCACCACTGGGGATGCAGTGCAGTGAGTCCACAGAGTGCACTGGCACCACTGGGGATGCAGTGCAGTGAGTCCAGAGAGTGCACTGGCACCACTGGGGATGCACTTCAGTGAGTCCAGAGAGTGCACGGGCTCCACTGGGGATGCACTGCAGTGAGTCCAGAGAGTGCACTGGCACCACTGGGGATGCACTGCAGTGAGTCCAGAGAGTGCACTTGCACCACTGGGGATGCAGTGCAGTGAGTCCAGAGAGTGCACTGGCACCACTGGGGATGCCCTGCAGTGAGTCCAGAGAGTGCACTGGCACCACTGGGGATGCACTACAGTGAGTCCAGGGATAGCACTGGCACCACTGGGGATGCAGTGCAGTGAGTCCAGAGAGTGCAGTGGCACCACTGGGGATGCAGTGACGCGAGTCCAGAGAGTGCACTGGTACCACTGGGGATGCACTGCAGTGAGTCCAGAGAGTGCACTGGCACCACTGGGGATGCACTGCAGTGAGTCCAGAGAGTGCACTGGCACAACTGGGGATGCAGCGCAGTGACTCTAGAGAGTGCACTGGCACCACTGCGGATGCGGTGCAGTGAGTCCAGAGAGTGCACTGGCACCACAGGTGATGCAGTGCAGTGAGTCCAGAGAGTGCACTGGCAGCACTGGGGATGCAGTGCAGTGAGTCCAGAGAGTGCACTGGCACCACTGGGGATGCCCTGCAGTGAGTCCAGAGAGTGCACTGGCACCACTGGGGATGCACTACAGTGAGTCCAGGGATAGCACTGGCACCACTGGGGATGCAGTGCAGTGAGTCCAGTGAGTGCACTGGCACAACTGGGGATGCACTGCAGTGAGTCCAGAGAGTGCACTGGCACCACAGAGAATGCACTTCAGTGAGTCCAGAGAGTGCACTGGCACCACTGGGGATGCACTGCAGTGAGTCCAGAGAGTGCACTGGCACCACTGGGGATGCACTACAGTGAGTCCAGGGATAGCACTGGCACCACTGGGGATGCAGTGCAGTGAGTCCAGAGAGTGCACTGGCACCACTGGGGATGCAGTGCAGTGAGTCCAGAGAGTGCACTGGCACCACTGATGATGCAGTACAGTGAGTCCAGTGAGTGCACTGGCACAACTGGGGATGTAGTGCAGTGACTCGAGAGAGTGCACTGGAACCACTGGGGATGCAGTGCCGCGAGTCCAGAGAGTGCACTGGCTCCACTGGGAATGCGGTGCCGGAGGTCCAGAGAGTGCATTGGCACCACTGGGGATGCACTGCAGTGAGTCCACAGAGTGCACTGGCACCACTGGGGATGCAGTGCAGTGAGTCCAGAGAGTGCACTCGCACCAATGGGGATGCACAGCAGTGAGTCCACAGAGTGCACTGGCACCACTGGGGATGCAGCGCAGTGAGTCCAGAGAGTGCACTGGCACCACTGGGGATGCACTGCAGTGAGTCCAGAGAGTGCTCTGGCACCACTGGAGATGCAGTGCAGTGAGTCCAGAGAGTGCACTAGCACCACTGGGGATGCAGTGCAGTCAGTCCAGTGAGTGTACTGGCACCACTGGGGATGCAGTGCAGTGAGTCCAGAGAGTGCACTGGCACCATTGAGAATGCACTGCAGTGAGTCCACAGAGTGCACGGGCTCCACTGGGGATGCACTGCAGTGAGTCCAGAGAGTGCACTGGCACCACTGGGGATGCAGTGCAGTGAGTCCAGAGATCGCACTGGCTCCACTGGGGATGCAGTGCAGTGAGTCCAGAGAGTGCTCTGGCACCACTGGGGATGCAGTGCAGTGAGTCCAGAGAGTGCACTGGCACCGCTGGGGATGCAGTGCAGTGAGTCCAGAGAGTGCTCTGGCACCACTGGGGATGCAGTGCAGTGAGTCCAGAGAGAGCAGTGGCACCACTGGTGATGCACTGCAGTTACTCCAGAGAGTGCACTGGCACCACTGGGTATGCGGTGCGGTGAGTCCAGAGAGTGCACTGGCACCACTGGGGATGCACTGCAGTGAGTCCAGAGAGTGCACTGGCACCACTGAGAATGCCCTTCAGTGAGTCCAGAGAGTGTACTGGCACCACTGGGGATGCAATGCAGTGAGTCCAGAGAGCGCACTGGCACCACTGGGGATGCAGTGCAGTGAGTCCAGAGAGTGCACTTGCACCACTGAGAATGCACTTCAGTGAGTCCAAAGAGTGCACTGGCACCACTGGGGATGCACTGCAGTGAGTCCAGAGAGTGCACTGGCACCACTGGGGATGCTGTGCAGTGAGTCCAGAGAGTGCACGGGCTCCACTGAGTATGCATTGCAGTGAGTCCAGAGATTGCACTGGCAACACTGGGGTTGCAGTGCAGTGAGTCCAGAGAGTGCACTGGCACCACTGGGGATGCAGTGGAGCAAGTCCAGAGAGTGCACTGGCACCACTGGGGATGCAGTGCAGTGAGTCCAGAGAGTGCACTGGCACCAATGGGGATGCAGTGTAGTGAGTCCAGAGAGTGCACTGGCACCACTGGGGATGCAGTACAGTGAGTCCAGAGAGTGCACTGGCACCACTGGGGATGCACAGCAGTGAGTCCAGAGAGTGCATTGGCACCACTGGGGATGCAGTGCAGTGAGTCCAGAGAGTGCACTGGCACCACTGGGGATGCACTGCAGTGAGTCCAGATAGTTCACTGGCACCAATGGGGCTGCACTTCAGTGAGTGCAGAGAGTGCACTGGCACCACTGGGGATGCAGTGCAGTGAGTCCAGTGAGTGTACTGGCACCACTGGGGATGCACTGCAGTGAGTCCAGAGAGTGCATTGGCACCACTTGGGATGCACTGCAGTGAGTCCAGAGAGTGCACTTGCACCACTGGGGATGCAGTGCAGTGAGTCCAGAGAGTGCACTGACACCACTGGGGATGCAGTGCAGTGAGTCCAGAGAGTGCACTGGCACCAATGGGGATGCACAGCAGTGAGTCCACAGAGTGCACTGGCACCACTGGGGATGCACTGCAGTGAGCCCAGAGAGTGCACTGGCACCACTGGGGATGCAGTGCAGTGAGTCCAGAGAGTGCACTGGCACCACTGGGGATGCACAGCAGTGAGTCCAGAGAGTGCATTGGCACCACTGGGGATGCACTGCAGTGAGTCCAGAGAGTGCACTGGCACCATTGGAGATGCAGTACAGAGAGTCCAGAGAGTGCACTGGCACCACTGGGGATGCAGTGCAGTGAGTCCAGAGAGTGCACTGGCACCAATGGGGATGCACTTCAGTGAGTCCACAGAGTGCACTGGCTCCACTGGGGATGCAGTGCAGTGAGTCCAGAGAGTACACTGGCACCAATGGGGATGCACAGCAGTGAGTCCACAGAGTGCACTGGCACCACTGGGGATGCAGTGCAGTGAGTCCAGTGAGTGTACTGGCACCACTGGGGATGCAGTGCAGTGAGTCCAGAGAGTGCACTGGCACCACTGGGGATGCAGTGCAGTGAGTCCAGAGAGTGCACTGGCACCACTGGGGATGCAGTGCAGTGAGTCCAGAGAGTGCACTGGCACCACTGGCGATGCAGTGCAGTGAGTCCAGAGAGTGCACTAGCACCACTGGGGATGCAGTGCAGTCAGTCCAGTGAGTGTACTGGCACCACTGGGGATGCACTGCAGTGAGTCCAGAGAGTGCACTGGCACCACTGGGGATGCAGTGCAGTGAGTCCACAGAGTGCACTGGCACCACTGGGGATGCAGTGCAGTGAGTCCAGAGAGTGCACTGGCACCACTGGGGATGCACTTCAGTGAGTCCAGAGAGTGCACGGGCTACACTGGGGATGCACTGCAGTGAGTCCAGAGAGTGCACTGGCACCACTGGGGATGCACTGCAGTGAGTCCAGAGAGTGCACTTGCACCACTGGGGATGCAGTGCAGTGAGTCCAGAGAGTGCACTGGCACCACTGGGGATGCAGTGCAGTGAGTCCAGAGAGTGCACTGGCACCAATGGGGATGCACAGCAGTGAGCCCACAGAGTGCACTGGCACCACTGGGGATGCAGTGCAGTGAGTCCAGAGAGTGCACTGGCACCACTGGGGATGCAGTGCAGTGAGTCCAGAGAGTGCACTGGCACCACTGGGGATGCACAGCAGTGAGTCCAGAGAGTGCATTGGCACCACTGGGGATGCAGTGCAGTGAGTCCAGAGAGTGCACTGGCACCATTGGAGATGCAGTGCAGTGAGTCCAGAGAGTGCACTGGCACCACTGGGGATGCAGTGCAGTGAGTCCAGAGAGTGCACTGGCACCACTGGGGATGCAGTGCAGTGAGTCCAGAGAGTGCACTGGCACCACTGGGGATGCACTGCAGTGAGTCCAGAGAGTTCACTGGCACCACTGGAGATGCACTTCAGTGAGTGCAGAGACTGCACTGGCACCACTGGGGATGCAGTGCAGTGAGTCCAGTGAGTGTACTGGCACCACTGGGGATGCACTGCAGTGAGTCCAGAGAGTGCTTTGGCACCAATGGGGATGCACTGCAGTGAGTCCAGAGAGTGCACTGGCACCACTGGGGATGCAGTGCAGTGAGTCCAGAGAGTGCACTGGCACCACTGGGGATGCACTTCAGTGAGTCCACAGAGTGCACTGGCTCCACTGGGGATGCAGTGCAGTGAGTCCAGAGAGTACACTGGCACCATTGGAGATGCAGTGCAGTGAGTCCAGAGAGTGCCCTGGCACCACTGGGGATGCACTGCAGTGAGTCCAGAGAGTGCACTGGCACCACTGGGGATGCAGTGCAGTGAGTCCAGAGAGTGCACTGGCACCACTGGGGATGCACTGCAGTGAGTCCAGAGAGTTCACTGGCACCACTGGAGATGCACTTCAGTGAGTGCAGAGACTGCACTGGCACCACTGGGGATGCAGTGCAGTGAGTCCAGTGAGTGTACTGGCACCACTGGGGATGCACTGCAGTGAGTCCAGAGAGTGCTTTGGCACCACTTGGGATGCACTGCAGTGAGTCCAGAGAGTGCACTGGCACCACTGGGGATGCAGTGCAGTGAGCCCAGAGAGTGCACTGGCACCACTGGGGATGCAGTGCAGTGAGTCCAGAGAGTGCACTGGCACCACTGGGGATGCACAGCAGTGAGTCCAGAGAGTGCATTGGCACCACTGGGGATGCAGTGCAGTGAGTCCAGAGAGTGCACTGGCACCATTGGACATGCAGTGCAGAGAGTCCAGAGAGTGCACTGGCACCACTGGGGATGCAGTGCAGTGAGACCAGAGAGTGCACTGGCACCAATGGGGATGCACTTCAGTGAGTCCACAGAGTGCACTGGCTCCACTGGGGATGCAGTGCAGTGAGTCCAGAGAGTACACTGGCACCAATGGGGATGCACAGCAGTGAGTCCACAGAGTGCACTGGCACCACTGGGGATGCAGTGCAGTGAGTCCAGTGAGTGTACTGGCACCACTGGGGATGCACTGCAGTGAGTCCAGAGAGTGCACTTGCACCACTGGGGATGCAGTGCAGTGAGTCCAGAGAGTGCACTGGCACCACTGGGGATGCAGTGCAGTGAGTCCAGAGAGTGCACTGGCACCACTGGGGATGCAGTGCAGTGAGTCCAGAGAGTGCACTGGCACCACTGGCGATGCAGTGCAGTGAGTCCAGAGAGTGCACTAGCACCACTGGGGATGCAGTGCAGTCAGTCCAGTGAGTGTACTGGCACCACTGGGGATGCACTGCAGTGAGTCCAGAGAGTGCACTGGCACCACTGGGGATGCAGTGCAGTGAGTCCAGAGAGTGCACTGGCAGCACTGGGGATGCAGTGCAGTGAGTCCAGAGAGTGCACTGGCACCACTGGGGATGCACTGCAGTGAGTCCAGAGAGTGCACTGGCACCACTGATGATGCAGTACAGTGAGTCCAGTGAGTGCACTGGCACAACTGGGGATGTAGTGCAGTGACTCGAGAGAGTGCACTGGAACCACTGGGGATGCAGTGCCGCGAGTCCAGAGAGTGCACTGGCTCCACTGGGGATGCGGTGCCGGAGGTCCAGAGAGTGCATTGGCACCACTGGGGATGCACTGCAGTGAGTCCACAGAGTGCACTGGCACCACTGGGGATGCAGTGCAGTGAGTCCAGAGAGTGCACTGGCACCAATGGGGATGCACAGCAGTGAGTCCACAGAGTGCACTGGCACCACTGGGGATGCAGCGCAGTGAGTCCAGAGAGTGCACTGGCACCACTGGGGATGCACTGCAGTGAGTCCAGAGAGTGCTCTGGCACCACTGGAGATGCAGTGCAGTGAGTCCAGAGAGTGCACTAGCACCACTGGGGATGCAGTGCAGTCAGTCCAGTGAGTGTACTGGCACCACTGGGGATGCAGTGCAGTGAGTCCAGAGAGTGCACTGGCACCACTGAGAATGCACTGCAGTGAGTCCACAGAGTGCACGGGCTCCACTGGGGATGCACTGCAGTGAGTCCACAGAGTGCACTGGCACCACTGGGGATGCAGTGCAGTGAGTCCAGAGATCGCACTGGCTCCACTGGGGATGCAGTGCAGTGAGTCCAGAGAGTGCTCTGGCACCACTGGGGATGCAGTGCAGTGAGTCCAGAGAGTGCACTGGCACCGCTGGGGATGCAGTGCAGTGAGTCCAGAGAGTGCTCTGGCACCACTGGGGATGCAGTGCAGTGAGTCCAGAGAGAGCAGTGGCACCACTGGTGATGCACTGCAGTTACTCCAGAGAGTGCACTGGCACCACTGGGTATGCGGTGCGGTGAGTCCAGAGAGTGCACTGGCACCACTGGGGATGCACTGCAGTGAGTCCAGAGAGTGCACTGGCACCACTGAGAATGCCCTTCAGTGAGTCCAGAGAGTGTACTGGCACCACTGGGGATGCACTTCAGTGAGTCCAGAGAGCGCACTGGCACCACTGGGGATGCAGTGCAGTGAGTCCAGAGAGTGCACTTGCACCACTGAGAATGCACTTCAGTGAGTCCAAAGAGTGCACTGGCACCACTGGGGATGCACTGCAGTGAGTCCAGAGAGTGCACTGGCACCACTGGGGATGCTGTGCAGTGAGTCCAGAGAGTGCACGGGCTCCACTGAGTATGCATTGCAGTGAGTCCAGAGAGTGCACTGGCAACACTGGGGTTGCAGTGCAGTGAGTCCAGAGAGTGCACTGGCACCACTGGGGATGCAGTGGAGCAAGTCCAGAGAGTGCACTGGCACCACTGGGGATGCAGTGCAGTGAGTCCAGAGAGTGCACTGGCACCAATGGGGATGCAGTGTAGTGAGTCCAGAGAGTGCACTGGCACCACTGGGGATGCAGTACAGTGAGTCCAGAGAGTGCACTGGCACCACTGGGGATGCACAGCAGTGAGTCCAGAGAGTGCATTGGCACCACTGGGGATGCAGTGCAGTGAGTCCAGAGAGTGCACTGGCACCACTGGGGATGCACTGCAGTGAGTCCAGAGAGTGCACTGGCACCACTGGGGATGCAGTGCAGTGAGTCCAGAGAGTGCACTGGCACCACTGGGGATGCAGTGCAGTGAGTCCAGAGAGTGCACTGGCACCACTGGGGATGCACTGCAGTGAGTCCAGATAGTTCACTGGCACCAATGGGGCTGCACTTCAGTGAGTGCAGAGAGTGCACTGGCACCACTGGGGATGCAGTGCAGTGAGTCCAGTGAGTGTACTGGCACCACTGGGGATGCACTGCAGTGAGTCCAGAGAGTGCATTGGCACCACTTGGGATGCACTGCAGTGAGTCCAGAGAGTGCACTTGCACCACTGGGGATGCAGTGGAGTGAGTCCAGAGAGTGCACTGACACCACTGGGGATGCAGTGCAGTGAGTCCAGAGAGTGCACTGGCACCAATGGGGATGCACAGCAGTGAGTCCACAGAGTGCACTGGCACCACTGGGGATGCACTGCAGTGAGCCCAGAGAGTGCACTGGCACCACTGGGGATGCAGTGCAGTGAGTCCAGAGAGTGCACTGGCACCACTGGGGATGCACAGCAGTGAGTCCAGAGAGTGCATTGGCACCACTGGGGATGCAGTGCAGTGAGTCCAGAGAGTGCACTGGCACCATTGGACATGCAGTGCAGAGAGTCCAGAGAGTGCACTGGCACCACTGGGGATGCAGTGCAGTGAGACCAGAGAGTGCACTGGCACCAATGGGGATGCACTTCAGTGAGTCCACAGAGTGCACTGGCTCCACTGGGGATGTAGTGCAGTGAGTCCAGAGAGTACACTGGCACCAATGGGGATGCACAGCAGTGAGTCCACAGAGTGCACTGGCACCATTGGAGATGCAGTGCAGTGAGTCCAGTGAGTGTACTGGCACCACTGGGGATGCACTGCAGTGAGTCCAGAGAGTGCACTTGCACCACTGGGGATGCAGTGCAGTGAGTCCAGAGAGTGCACTGGCACCACTGGGGATGCAGTGCAGTGAGTCCAGAGAGTGCACTGGCACCACTGGGGATGCAGTGCAGTGAGTCCAGAGAGTGCACTGGCACCACTGGCGATGCAGTGCAGTGAGTCCAGAGAGTGCACTAGCACCACTGGGGATGCAGTGCAGTCAGTCCAGTGAGTGTACTGGCACCACTGGGGATGCACTGCAGTGAGTCCAGAGAGTGCACTGGCACCACTGGGGATGCAGTGCAGTGAGTCCACAGAGTGCACTGGCACCACTGGGGATGCAGTGCAGTGAGTCCAGAGAGTGCACTGGCACCGCTGGGGATGCACTGCAGTGAGTCCAGAGAGTGCTCTGGCACCACTGGGGATGCAGTGCAGTGAGTCCAGAGAGAGCAGTGGCACCACTGGTGATGCACTGCAGTTACTCCAGAGAGTGCACTGGCACCACTGGGTATGCGGTGCGGTGAGTCCAGAGAGTGCACTGGCACCACTGGGGATGCACTGCAGTGAGTCCAGAGAGTGCACTGGCACCACTGAGAATGCCCTTCAGTGAGTCCAGAGAGTGTACTGGCACCACTGGGGATGCACTTCAGTGAGTCCAGAGAGTGTACTGGCACCACTGGGGATGCACTTCAGTGAGTCCAGAGAGCGCACTGGCACCACTGGGGATGCAGTGCAGTGAGTCCAGAGAGTGCACTGGCACCACTGGGGATGCTGTGCAGTGAGTCCAGAGAGTGCACGGGCTCCACTGAGTATGCATTGCAGTGAGTCCAGAGAGTGCACTGGCAACACTGGGGTTGCAGTGCAGTGAGTCCAGAGAGTGCACTGGCACCACTGGGGATGCAGTGGAGCAAGTCCAGAGAGTGCACTGGCACCACTGGGGATGCAGTGCAGTGAGTCCAGAGAGTGCACTGGCACCAATGGGGATGCAGTGTAGTGAGTCCAGAGAGTGCACTGGCACCACTGGGGATGCAGTACAGTGAGTCCAGAGAGTGCACTGGCACCACTGGGGATGCACAGCAGTGAGTCCAGAGAGTGCATTGGCACCACTGGGGATGCAGTGCAGTGAGTCCAGAGAGTGCACTGGCACCACTGGGGATGCAGTGCAGTGAGTCCAGAGAGTGCACTGGCACCACTGGGGATGCAGTGCAGTGAGTCCAGAGAGTGCACTGGCACCACTGGGGATGCAGTGCAGTGAGTCCAGAGAGTGCACTGGCACCACTGGGGATGCACTGCAGTGAGTCCAGATAGTTCACTGGCACCAATGGGGCTGCACTTCAGTGAGTGCAGAGAGTGCACTGGCACCACTGGGGATGCAGTGCAGTGAGTCCAGTGAGTGTACTGGCACCACTGGGGATGCACTGCAGTGAGTCCAGAGAGTGCATTGGCACCACTTGGGATGCACTGCAGTGAGTCCAGAGAGTGCACTTGCACCACTGGGGATGCAGTGCAGTGAGTCCAGAGAGTGCACTGACACCACTGGGGATGCAGTGCAGTGAGTCCAGAGAGTGCACTGGCACCAATGGGGATGCACAGCAGTGAGTCCAGAGAGTGCACTGGCACCACTGGGGATGCACTGCAGTGAGCCCAGAGAGTGCACTGGCACCACTGGGGATGCAGTGCAGTGAGTCCAGAGAGTGCACTGGCACCACTGGGGATGCACAGCAGTGAGTCCAGAGAGTGCATTGGCACCACTGGGGATGCAGTGCAGTGAGTCCAGAGAGTGCACTGGCACCATTGGACATGCAGTGCAGAGAGTCCAGAGAGTGCACTGGCACCGCTGGGGATGCAGTGCAGTGAGACCAGAGAGTGCACTGGCACCAATGGGGATGCACTTCAGTGAGTCCACAGAGTGCACTGGCTCCACTGGGGATGCAGTGCAGTGAGTCCAGAGAGTACACTGGCACCAATGGGGATGCACAGCAGTGAGTCCACAGAGTGCACTGGCACCACTGGGGATGCAGTGCAGTGAGTCCAGTGAGTGTACTGGCACCACTGGGGATGCACTGCAGTGAGTCCAGAGAGTGCACTTGCACCACTGGGGATGCAGTGCAGTGAGTCCAGAGAGTGCACTGGCACCACTGGGGATGCAGTGCAGTGAGTCCAGAGAGTGCACTGGCACCACTGGGGATGCAGTGCAGTGAGTCCAGAGAGTGCACTGGCACCACTGGCGATGCAGTGCAGTGAGTCCAGAGAGTGCACTAGCACCACTGGGGATGCAGTGCAGTCAGTCCAGTGAGTGTACTGGCACCACTGGGGATGCACTGCAGTGAGTCCAGAGAGTGCACTGGCACCACTGGGGATGCAGTGCAGTGAGTCCACAGAGTGCACTGGCACCACTGGGGATGCAGTGCAGTGAGTCCAGAGAGTGCACTGGCACCACTGGGGATGCACTTCAGTGAGTCCAGAGAGTGCACGGGCTCCACTGGGGATGCACTGCAGTGAGTCCAGAGAGTGCACTGGCACCACTGGGGATGCACTGCAGTGAGTCCAGAGAGTGCACTTGCACCACTGGGGATGCAGTGCAGTGAGTCCAGAGAGTGCACTGGCACCACTGGGGATGCCCTGCAGTGAGTCCAGAGAGTGCACTGGCACCACTGGGGATGCACTACAGTGAGTCCAGGGATAGCACTGGCACCACTGGGGATGCAGTGCAGTGAGTCCAGAGAGTGCAGTGGCACCACTGGGGATGCAGTGACGCGAGTCCAGAGAGTGCACTGGTACCACTGGGGATGCACTGCAGTGAGTCCAGAGAGTGCACTGGCACCACTGGGGATGCACTGCAGTGAGTCCAGAGAGTGCACTGGCACAACTGGGGATGCAGCGCAGTGACTCTAGAGAGTGCACTGGCACCACTGCGGATGCGGTGCAGTGAGTCCAGAGAGTGCACTGGCACCACAGGTGATGCAGTGCAGTGAGTCCAGAGAGTGCACTGGCAGCACTGGGGATGCAGTGCAGTGAGTCCAGAGAGTGCACTGGCACCACTGGGGATGCCCTGCAGTGAGTCCAGAGAGTGCACTGGCACCACTGGGGATGCACTACAGTGAGTCCAGGGATAGCACTGGCACCACTGGGGATGCAGTGCAGTGAGTCCAGTGAGTGCACTGGCACAACTGGGGATGCACTGCAGTGAGTCCAGAGAGTGCACTGGCACCACAGAGAATGCACTTCAGTGAGTCCAGAGAGTGCACTGGCACCACTGGGGATGCACTGCAGTGAGTCCAGAGAGTGCACTGGCACCACTGGGGATGCACTACAGTGAGTCCAGGGATAGCACTGGCACCACTGGGGATGCAGTGCAGTGAGTCCAGAGAGTGCACTGGCACCACTGATGATGCAGTACAGTGAGTCCAGTGAGTGCACTGGCACAACTGGGGATGTAGTGCAGTGACTCGAGAGAGTGCACTGGAACCACTGGGGATGCAGTGCCGCGAGTCCAGAGAGTGCACTGGCTCCACTGGGAATGCGGTGCCGGAGGTCCAGAGAGTGCATTGGCACCACTGGGGATGCACTGCAGTGAGTCCACAGAGTGCACTGGCACCACTGGGGATGCAGTGCAGTGAGTCCAGAGAGTGCACTCGCACCAATGGGTATGCACAGCAGTGAGTCCACAGAGTGCACTGGCACCACTGGGGATGCAGCGCAGTGAGTCCAGAGAGTGCACTGGCACCACTGGGGATGCACTGCAGTGAGTCCAGAGAGTGCTCTGGCACCACTGGAGATGCAGTGCAGTGAGTCCAGAGAGTGCACTAGCACCACTGGGGATGCAGTGCAGTCAGTCCAGTGAGTGTACTGGCACCACTGGGGATGCAGTGCAGTGAGTCCAGAGAGTGCACTGGCACCATTGAGAATGCACTGCAGTGAGTCCACAGAGTGCACGGGCTCCACTGGGGATGCACTGCAGTGAGTCCAGAGAGTGCACTGGCACCACTGGGGATGCAGTGCAGTGAGTCCAGAGATCGCACTGGCTCCACTGGGGATGCAGTGCAGTGAGTCCAGAGAGTGCTCTGGCACCACTGGGGATGCAGTGCAGTGAGTCCAGAGAGTGCACTGGCACCGCTGGGGATGCAGTGCAGTGAGTCCAGAGAGTGCTCTGGCACCACTGGGGATGCAGTGCAGTGAGTCCAGAGAGAGCAGTGGCACCACTGGTGATGCACTGCAGTTACTCCAGAGAGTGCACTGGCACCACTGGGTATGCGGTGCGGTGAGTCCAGAGAGTGCACTGGCACCACTGGGGATGCACTGCAGTGAGTCCAGAGAGTGCACTGGCACCACTGAGAATGCCCTTCAGTGAGTCCAGAGAGTGTACTGGCACCACTGGGGATGCAATGCAGTGAGTCCAGAGAGCGCACTGGCACCACTGGGGATGCAGTGCAGTGAGTCCAGAGAGTGCACTTGCACCACTGAGAATGCACTTCAGTGAGTCCAAAGAGTGCACTGGCACCACTGGGGATGCACTGCAGTGAGTCCAGAGAGTGCACTGGCACCACTGGGGATGCTGTGCAGTGAGTCCAGAGAGTGCACGGGCTCCACTGAGTATGCATTGCAGTGAGTCCAGAGATTGCACTGGCAACACTGGGGTTGCAGTGCAGTGAGTCCAGAGAGTGCACTGGCACCACTGGGGATGCAGTGGAGCAAGTCCAGAGAGTGCACTGGCACCACTGGGGATGCAGTGCAGTGAGTCCAGAGAGTGCACTGGCACCAATGGGGATGCAGTGTAGTGAGTCCAGAGAGTGCACTGGCACCACTGGGGATGCAGTACAGTGAGTCCAGAGAGTGCACTGGCACCACTGGGGATGCACAGCAGTGAGTCCAGAGAGTGCATTGGCACCACTGGGGATGCAGTGCAGTGAGTCCAGAGAGTGCACTGGCACCACTGGGGATGCACTGCAGTGAGTCCAGATAGTTCACTGGCACCAATGGGGCTGCACTTCAGTGAGTGCAGAGAGTGCACTGGCACCACTGGGGATGCAGTGCAGTGAGTCCAGTGAGTGTACTGGCACCACTGGGGATGCACTGCAGTGAGTCCAGAGAGTGCATTGGCACCACTTGGGATGCACTGCAGTGAGTCCAGAGAGTGCACTTGCACCACTGGGGATGCAGTGCAGTGAGTCCAGAGAGTGCACTGACACCACTGGGGATGCAGTGCAGTGAGTCCAGAGAGTGCACTGGCACCAATGGGGATGCACAGCAGTGAGTCCACAGAGTGCACTGGCACCACTGGGGATGCACTGCAGTGAGCCCAGAGAGTGCACTGGCACCACTGGGGATGCAGTGCAGTGAGTCCAGAGAGTGCACTGGCACCACTGGGGATGCACAGCAGTGAGTCCAGAGAGTGCATTGGCACCACTGGGGATGCACTGCAGTGAGTCCAGAGAGTGCACTGGCACCATTGGAGATGCAGTGCAGAGAGTCCAGAGAGTGCACTGGCACCACTGGGGATGCAGTGCAGTGAGTCCAGAGAGTGCACTGGCACCAATGGGGATGCACTTCAGTGAGTCCACAGAGTGCACTGGCTCCACTGGGGATGCAGTGCAGTGAGTCCAGAGAGTACACTGGCACCAATGGGGATGCACAGCAGTGAGTCCACAGAGTGCACTGGCACCACTGGGGATGCAGTGCAGTGAGTCCAGTGAGTGTACTGGCACCACTGGGGATGCACTGCAGTGAGTCCAGAGAGTGCACTTGCACCACTGGGGATGCAGTGCAGTGAGTCCAGAGAGTGCACTGGCACCACTGGGGATGCAGTGCAGTGAGTCCAGAGAGTGCACTGGCACCACTGGGGATGCAGTGCAGTGAGTCCAGAGAGTGCACTGGCACCACTGGCGATGCAGTGCAGTGAGTCCAGAGAGTGCACTAGCACCACTGGGGATGCAGTGCAGTCAGTCCAGTGAGTGTACTGGCACCACTGGGGATGCACTGCAGTGAGTCCAGAGAGTGCACTGGCACCACTGGGGATGCAGTGCAGTGAGTCCACAGAGTGCACTGGCACCACTGGGGATGCAGTGCAGTGAGTCCAGAGAGTGCACTGGCACCACTGGGGATGCACTTCAGTGAGTCCAGAGAGTGCACGGGCTACACTGGGGATGCACTGCAGTGAGTCCAGAGAGTGCACTGGCACCACTGGGGATGCACTGCAGTGAGTCCAGAGAGTGCACTTGCACCACTGGGGATGCAGTGCAGTGAGTCCAGAGAGTGCACTGGCACCACTGGGGATGCAGTGCAGTGAGTCCAGAGAGTGCACTGGCACCAATGGGGATGCACAGCAGTGAGCCCACAGAGTGCACTGGCACCACTGGGGATGCAGTGCAGTGAGTCCAGAGAGTGCACTGGCACCACTGGGGATGCAGTGCAGTGAGTCCAGAGAGTGCACTGGCACCACTGGGGATGCACAGCAGTGAGTCCAGAGAGTGCATTGGCACCACTGGGGATGCAGTGCAGTGAGTCCTGAGAGTGCACTGGCACCATTGGAGATGCAGTGCAGTGAGTCCAGAGAGTGCACTGGCACCACTGGGGATGCAGTGCAGTGAGTCCAGAGAGTGCACTGGCACCACTGGGGATGCAGTGCAGTGAGTCCAGAGAGTGCACTGGCACCACTGGGGATGCACTGCAGTGAGTCCAGAGAGTTCACTGGCACCACTGGAGATGCACTTCAGTGAGTGCAGAGACTGCACTGGCACCACTGGGGATGCAGTGCAGTGAGTCCAGTGAGTGTACTGGCACCACTGGGGATGCACTGCAGTGAGTCCAGAGAGTGCTTTGGCACCAATGGGGATGCACTGCAGTGAGTCCAGAGAGTGCACTGGCACCACTGGGGATGCAGTGCAGTGAGTCCAGAGAGTGCACTGGCACCACTGGGGATGCAGTGCAGTGAGTCCAGAGAGTGCACTGGCACCAATGGGGATGCACTTCAGTGAGTCCACAGAGTGCACTGGCTCCACTGGGGATGCAGTGCAGTGAGTCCAGAGAGTACACTGGCACCATTGGAGATGCAGTGCAGTGAGTCCAGAGAGTGCCCTGGCACCACTGGGGATGCACTGCAGTGAGTCCAGAGAGTGCACTGGCACCACTGGGGATGCAGTGCAGTGAGTCCAGAGAGTGCACTGGCACCACTGGGGATGCACTGCAGTGAGTCCAGAGAGTTCACTGGCACCACTGGAGATGCACTTCAGTGAGTGCAGAGACTGCACTGGCACCACTGGGGATGCAGTGCAGTGAGTCCAGTGAGTGTACTGGCACCACTGGGGATGCACTGCAGTGAGTCCAGAGAGTGCTTTGGCACCACTTGGGATGCACTGCAGTGAGTCCAGAGAGTGCACTGGCACCACTGGGGATGCAGTGCAGTGAGCCCAGAGAGTGCACTGGCACCACTGGGGATGCAGTGCAGTGAGTCCAGAGAGTGCACTGGCACCACTGGGGATGCACAGCAGTGAGTCCAGAGAGTGCATTGGCACCACTGGGGATGCAGTGCAGTGAGTCCAGAGAGTGCACTGGCACCATTGGACATGCAGTGCAGAGAGTCCAGAGAGTGCACTGGCACCACTGGGGATGCAGTGCAGTGAGACCAGAGAGTGCACTGGCACCAATGGGGATGCACAGCAGTGAGTCCACAGAGTGCACTGGCTCCACTGGGGATGCAGTGCAGTGAGTCCAGAGAGTACACTGGCACCAATGGGGATGCACAGCAGTGAGTCCACAGAGTGCACTGGCACCACTGGGGATGCAGTGCAGTGAGTCCAGTGAGTGTACTGGCACCACTGGGGATGCACTGCAGTGAGTCCAGAGAGTGCACTTGCACCACTGGGGATGCAGTGCAGTGAGTCCAGAGAGTGCACTGGCACCACTGGGGATGCAGTGCAGTGAGTCCAGAGAGTGCACTGGCACCACTGGGGATGCAGTGCAGTGAGTCCAGAGAGTGCACTGGCACCACTGGCGATGCAGTGCAGTGAGTCCAGAGAGTGCACTAGCACCACTGGGGATGCAGTGCAGTCAGTCCAGTGAGTGTACTGGCACCACTGGGGATGCACTGCAGTGAGTCCAGAGAGTGCACTGGCACCACTGGGGATGCAGTGCAGTGAGTCCACAGAGTGCACTGGCACCACTGGGGATGCAGTGCAGTGAGTCCAGAGAGTGCACTGGCACCACTGGGGATGCACTTCAGTGAGTCCAGAGAGTGCACGGGCTCCACTGGGGATGCACTGCAGTGAGTCCAGAGAGTGCACTGGCACCACTGGGGATGCACTGCAGTGAGTCCAGAGAGTGCACTTGCACCACTGGGGATGCAGTGCAGTGAGTCCAGAGAGTGCACTGGCACCACTGGGGATGCCCTGCAGTGAGTCCAGAGAGTGCACTGGCACCACTGGGGATGCACTACAGTGAGTCCAGGGATAGCACTGGCACCACTGGGGATGCAGTGCAGTGAGTCCAGAGAGTGCAGTGGCACCACTGGGGATGCAGTGACGCGAGTCCAGAGAGTGCACTGGTACCACTGGGGGTGCACTGCAGTGAGTCCAGAGAGTGCACTGGCACCACTGGGGATGCACTGCAGTGAGTCCAGAGAGTGCACTGGCACAACTGGGGATGCAGCGCAGTGACTCTAGAGAGTGCACTGGCACCACTGCGGATGCGGTGCAGTGAGTCCAGAGAGTGCACTGGCACCACAGGTGATGCAGTGCAGTGAGTCCAGAGAGTGCACTGGCAGCACTGGGGATGCAGTGCAGTGAGTCCAGAGAGTGCACTGGCACCACTGGGGATGCCCTGCAGTGAGTCCAGAGAGTGCACTGGCACCACTGGGGATGCACTACAGTGAGTCCAGGGATAGCACTGGCACCACTGGGGATGCAGTGCAGTGAGTCCAGTGAGTGCACTGGCACAACTGGGGATGCACTGCAGTGAGTCCAGAGAGTGCACTGGCACCACAGAGAATGCACTTCAGTGAGTCCAGAGAGTGCACTGGCACCACTGGGGATGCACTGCAGTGAGTCCAGAGAGTGCACTGGCACCACTGGGGATGCACTACAGTGAGTCCAGGGATAGCACTGGCACCACTGGGGATGCAGTGCAGTGAGTCCAGAGAGTGCACTGGCACCACTGGGGATGCAGTGCAGTGAGTCCAGAGAGTGCACTGGCACCACTGATGATGCAGTACAGTGAGTCCAGTGAGTGCACTGGCACAACTGGGGATGTAGTGCAGTGACTCGAGAGAGTGCACTGGAACCACTGGGGATGCAGTGCCGCGAGTCCAGAGAGTGCACTGGCTCCACTGGGGATGCGGTGCCGGAGGTCCAGAGAGTGCATTGGCACCACTGGGGATGCACTGCAGTGAGTCCACAGAGTGCACTGGCACCACTGGGGATGCAGTGCAGTGAGTCCAGAGAGTGCACTCGCACCAATGGGGATGCACAGCAGTGAGTCCACAGAGTGCACTGGCACCACTGGGGATGCAGCGCAGTGAGTCCAGAGAGTGCACTGGCACCACTGGGGATGCACTGCAGTGAGTCCAGAGAGTGCTCTGGCACCACTGGAGATGCAGTGCAGTGAGTCCAGAGAGTGCACTAGCACCACTGGGGATGCAGTGCAGTCAGTCCAGTGAGTGTACTGGCACCACTGGGGATGCAGTGCAGTGAGTCCAGAGAGTGCACTGGCACCACTGAGAATGCACTGCAGTGAGTCCACAGAGTGCACGGGCTCCACTGGGGATGCACTGCAGTGAGTCCAGAGAGTGCACTGGCACCACTGGGGATGCAGTGCAGTGAGTCCAGAGATCGCACTGGCTCCACTGGGGATGCAGTGCAGTGAGTCCAGAGAGTGTACTGGCACCACTGGGGATGCAGTGCAGTGAGTCCAGAGAGTGCACTGGCACCGCTGGGGATGCAGTGCAGTGAGTCCAGAGAGTGCTCTGGCACCACTGGGGATGCAGTGCAGTGAGTCCAGAGAGAGCAGTGGCACCACTGGTGATGCACTGCAGTTACTCCAGAGAGTGCACTGGCACCACTGGGTATGCGGTGCGGTGAGTCCAGAGAGTGCACTGGCACCACTGGGGATGCACTGCAGTGAGTCCAGAGAGTGCACTGGCACCACTGAGAATGCCCTTCAGTGAGTCCAGAGAGTGTACTGGCACCACTGGGGATGCAATGCAGTGAGTCCAGAGAGCGCACTGGCACCACTGGGGATGCAGTGCAGTGAGTCCAGAGAGTGCACTTGCACCACTGAGAATGCACTTCAGTGAGTCCAAAGAGTGCACTGGCACCACTGGGGATGCACTGCAGTGAGTCCAGAGAGTGCACTGGCACCACTGGGGATGCTGTGCAGTGAGTCCAGAGAGTGCACGGGCTCCACTGAGTATGCATTGCAGTGAGTCCAGAGAGTGCACTGGCAACACTGGGGTTGCAGTGCAGTGAGTCCGGAGAGTGCACTGGCACCACTGGGGATGCAGTGGAGCAAGTCCAGAGAGTGCACTGGCACCACTGGGGATGCAGTGCAGTGAGTCCAGAGAGTGCACTGGCACCAATGGGGATGCAGTGTAGTGAGTCCAGAGAGTGCACTGGCACCACTGGGGATGCAGTACAGTGAGTCCAGAGAGTGCACTGGCACCACTGGGGATGCACAGCAGTGAGTCCAGAGAGTGCATTGGCACCACTGGGGATGCAGTGCAGTGAGTCCAGAGAGTGCACTGGCACCATTGGAGATGCAGTGCAGTGAGTCCAGAGAGTGCACTGGCACCACTGGGGATGCAGTGCAGTGAGTCCAGAGAGTGCACTGGCACCACTGGGGATGCACTGCAGTGAGTCCAGATAGTTCACTGGCACCAATGGGGCTGCACTTCAGTGAGTGCAGAGAGTGCACTGGCACCACTGGGGATGCAGTGCAGTGAGTCCAGTGAGTGTACTGGCACCACTGGGGATGCACTGCAGTGAGTCCAGAGAGTGCATTGGCACCACTTGAGATGCACTGCAGTGAGTCCAGAGAGTGCACTTGCACCACTGGGGATGCAGTGCAGTGAGTCCAGAGAGTGCACTGGCACCACTGGGGATGCACAGCAGTGAGTCCAGAGAGTGCATTGGCACCACTGGGGATGCAGTGCAGTGAGTCCAGAGAGTGCACTGGCACCATTGGAGATGCAGTGCAGAGAGTCCAGAGAGTGCACTGGCACCACTGGGGATGCAGTGCAGTGAGTCCAGAGAGTGCACTGGCACCAATGGGGATGCACTTCAGTGAGTCCACAGAGTGCACTGGCTCCACTGGGGATGCAGTGCAGTGAGTCCAGAGAGTACACTGGCACCAATGGGGATGCACAGCAGTGAGTCCACAGAGTGCACTGGCACCACTGGGGATGCAGTGCAGTGAGTCCAGTGAGTGTACTGGCACCACTGGGGATGCACTGCAGTGAGTCCAGAGAGTGCACTTGCACCACTGGGGATGCAGTGCAGTGAGTCCAGAGAGTGCACTGGCACCACTGGGGATGCAGTGCAGTGAGTCCAGAGAGTGCACTGGCACCACTGGGGATGCAGTGCAGTGAGTCCAGAGAGTGCACTGGCACCACTGGCGATGCAGTGCAGTGAGTCCAGAGAGTGCACTAGCACCACTGGGGATGCAGTGCAGTCAGTCCAGTGAGTGTACTGGCACCACTGGGGATGCACTGCAGTGAGTCCAGAGAGTGCACTGGCACCACTGGGGATGCAGTGCAGTGAGTCCACAGAGTGCACTGGCACCACTGGGGATGCAGTGCAGTGAGTCCAGAGAGTGCACTGGCACCACTGGGGATGCACTTCAGTGAGTCCAGAGAGTGCACGGGCTACACTGGGGTTGCACTGCAGTGAGTCCAGAGAGTGCACTGGCACCACTGGGGATGCACTGCAGTGAGTCCAGAGAGTGCACTTGCACCACTGGGGATGCAGTGCAGTGAGTCCAGAGAGTGCACTGGCACCACTGGGGATGCAGTGCAGTGAGTCCAGAGAGTGCACTGGCACCAATGGGGATGCACAGCAGTGAGCCCACAGAGTGCACTGGCACCACTGGGGATGCAGTGCAGTGAGTCCAGAGAGTGCACTGGCACCACTGGGGATGCAGTGCAGTGAGTCCAGAGAGTGCACTGGCACCACTGGGGATGCACAGCAGTGAGTCCAGAGAGTGCATTGGCACCACTGGGGATGCAGTGCAGTGAGTCCAGAGAGTGCACTGGCACCATTGGAGATGCAGTGCAGTGAGTCCAGAGAGTGCACTGGCACCACTGGGGATGCAGTGCAGTGAGTCCAGAGAGTGCACTGGCACCACTGGGGATGCAGTGCAGTGAGTCCAGAGAGTGCACTGGCACCACTGGGGATGCACTGCAGTGAGTCCAGAGAGTTCACTGGCACCACTGGAGATGCACTTCAGTGAGTGCAGAGACTGCACTGGCACCACTGGGGATGCAGTGCAGTGAGTCCAGTGAGTGTACTGGCACCACTGGGGATGCACTGCAGTGAGTCCAGAGAGTGCTTTGGCACCAGTGGGGATGCACTGCAGTGAGTCCAGAGAGTGCACTGGCACCACTGGGGATGCAGTGCAGTGAGTCCAGAGAGTGCACTGGCACCACTGGGGATGCAGTGCAGTGAGTCCAGAGAGTGCACTGGCACCAATGGGGATGCACTTCAGTGAGTCCACAGAGTGCACTGGCTCCACTGGGGATGCAGTGCAGTGAGTCCAGAGAGTACACTGGCACCATTGGAGATGCAGTGCAGTGAGTCCAGAGAGTGCACTGGCACCACTGGGGATGCACTGCAGTGAGTCCAGAGAGTGCACTGGCACCACTGGGGATGCAGTGCAGTGAGTCCAGAGAGTGCACTGGCACCACTGGGGATGCACTGCAGTGAGTCCAGAGAGTTCACTGGCACCACTGGAGATGCACTTCAGTGAGTGCAGAGACTGCACTGGCACCACTGGGGATGCAGTGCAGTGAGTCCAGTGAGTGTACTGGCACCACTGGGGATGCACTGCAGTGAGTCCAGAGAGTGCTTTGGCACCACTTGGGATGCACTGCAGTGAGTCCAGAGAGTGCACTGGCACCACTGGGGATGCAGTGCAGTGAGTCCAGAGAGTGCACTGGCACCACTGGGGATGCAGTGCAGTGAGTCCAGAGAGTGCACTGGCACCAATGGGGATGCACTTCAGTGAGTCCACAGAGTGCACTGGCTCCACTGCGGATGCAGTGCAGTGAGTCCAGAGAGTACACTGGCACCATTGGAGATGCAGTGCAGTGAGTCCAGAGAGTGCACTGGCACCACTGGGGATGCAGTTCAGTGAGTCCAGTGAGTGTACTGGCACCACTGGGGATGCACTGCAGTGAGTCCAGAGAGTGCATTGGCACCACTGGGGATGCACTGCAGTGAGTCCAGAGAGTGCACTTGCACCACTGGGGATGCAGTGCAGTGAGTCCAGAGAGTGCACTGGCACCACTGGGGATGCAGTGCAGTGAGTCCAGAGAGTGCACTGGCACCACTGGGGATGCAGTGCAGTGAGTCCAGAGAGTGCACTGGCACCACTGGCGATGCAGTGCAGTGAGTCCAGAGAGTGCACTAGCACCACTTGGGATGCAGTGCAGTCAGTCCAGTGAGTGTACTGGCACCACTGGGGATGCACTGCAGTGAGTCCAGAGAGTGCACTGGCACCGCTGGGGATGCACTGCAGTGAGTCCACAGAGTGCACTGGCACCACTGGGGATGCAGTGCAGTGAGTCCAGAGAGTGCACTGGCACCACTGGGGATGCACTTCAGTGAGTCCAGAGAGTGCACGGGCTCCACTGGGGATGCACTGCAGTGAGTCCAGAGAGTGCACTGGCACCACTGGGGATGCACTGCAGTGAGTCCAGAGAGTGCACTGGCACCAATGGGGATGCACAGCAGTGAGCCCACAGAGTGCACTGGACCACTGGGGATGCAGTACAGTGAGTCCAGAGAGTGCACTGGCACCACTGGGGATGCACTGCAGTGAGTCCAGAGAGTGCTCTGGCACCACTGGCGATGCAGTGCAGTGAGTCCAGAGAGTGCACTAGCACCACTGGGGATGCAGTGCAGTCAGTCCAGTGAGTGTACTGGCACCACTGGGGATGCACTGCAGTGAGTCCAGAGAGTGCACTGGCACCACTGGGGATGCTGTGCAGTGAGTCCAGAGAGTGCACGGGCTCCACTGAGTATGCATTGCAGTGAGTCCAGAGAGTGCACTGGCAACACTGGGGTTGCAGTGCAGTGAGTCCGGAGAGTGCACTGGCACCACTGGGGATGCAGTGGAGCAAGTCCAGAGAGTGCACTGGCACCACTGGGGATGCAGTGCAGTGAGTCCAGAGAGTGCACTGGCACCAATGGGGATGCAGTGTAGTGAGTCCAGAGAGTGCACTGGCACCACTGGGGATGCAGTACAGTGAGTCCAGAGAGTGCACTGGCACCACTGGGGATGCACAGCAGTGAGTCCAGAGAGTGCATTGGCACCACTGGGGATGCAGTGCAGTGAGTCCAGAGAGTGCACTGGCACCATTGGAGATGCAGTGCAGTGAGTCCAGAGAGTGCACTGGCACCACTGGGGATGCAGTGCAGTGAGTCCAGAGAGTGCACTGGCACCACTGGGGATGCACTGCAGTGAGTCCAGATAGTTCACTGGCACCAATGGGGCTGCACTTCAGTGAGTGCAGAGAGTGCACTGGCACCACTGGGGATGCAGTGCAGTGAGTCCAGTGAGTGTACTGGCACCACTGGGGATGCACTGCAGTGAGTCCAGAGAGTGCATTGGCACCACTTGAGATGCACTGCAGTGAGTCCAGAGAGTGCACTTGCACCACTGGGGATGCAGTGCAGTGAGTCCAGAGAGTGCACTGGCACCACTGGGGATGCACAGCAGTGAGTCCAGAGAGTGCATTGGCACCACTGGGGATGCAGTGCAGTGAGTCCAGAGAGTGCACTGGCACCATTGGAGATGCAGTGCAGAGAGTCCAGAGAGTGCACTGGCACCACTGGGGATGCAGTGCAGTGAGTCCAGAGAGTGCACTGGCACCAATGGGGATGCACTTCAGTGAGTCCACAGAGTGCACTGGCTCCACTGGGGATGCAGTGCAGTGAGTCCAGAGAGTACACTGGCACCAATGGGGATGCACAGCAGTGAGTCCACAGAGTGCACTGGCACCACTGGGGATGCAGTGCAGTGAGTCCAGTGAGTGTACTGGCACCACTGGGGATGCACTGCAGTGAGTCCAGAGAGTGCACTTGCACCACTGGGGATGCAGTGCAGTGAGTCCAGAGAGTGCACTGGCACCACTGGGGATGCAGTGCAGTGAGTCCAGAGAGTGCACTGGCACCACTGGGGATGCAGTGCAGTGAGTCCAGAGAGTGCACTGGCACCACTGGCGATGCAGTGCAGTGAGTCCAGAGAGTGCACTAGCACCACTGGGGATGCAGTGCAGTCAGTCCAGTGAGTGTACTGGCACCACTGGGGATGCACTGCAGTGAGTCCAGAGAGTGCACTGGCACCACTGGGGATGCAGTGCAGTGAGTCCACAGAGTGCACTGGCACCACTGGGGATGCAGTGCAGTGAGTCCAGAGAGTGCACTGGCACCACTGGGGATGCACTTCAGTGAGTCCAGAGAGTGCACGGGCTACACTGGGGTTGCACTGCAGTGAGTCCAGAGAGTGCACTGGCACCACTGGGGATGCACTGCAGTGAGTCCAGAGAGTGCACTTGCACCACTGGGGATGCAGTGCAGTGAGTCCAGAGAGTGCACTGGCACCACTGGGGATGCAGTGCAGTGAGTCCAGAGAGTGCACTGGCACCAATGGGGATGCACAGCAGTGAGCCCGCAGAGTGCACTGGCACCACTGGGGATGCAGTGCAGTGAGTCCAGAGAGTGCACTGGCACCACTGGGGATGCAGTGCAGTGAGTCCAGAGAGTGCACTGGCACCACTGGGGATGCACAGCAGTGAGTCCAGAGAGTGCATTGGCACCACTGGGGATGCAGTGCAGTGAGTCCAGAGAGTGCACTGGCACCATTGGAGATGCAGTGCAGTGAGTCCAGAGAGTGCACTGGCACCACTGGGGATGCAGTGCAGTGAGTCCAGAGAGTGCACTGGCACCACTGGGGATGCAGTGCAGTGAGTCCAGAGAGTGCACTGGCACCACTGGGGATGCACTGCAGTGAGTCCAGAGAGTTCACTGGCACCACTGGAGATGCACTTCAGTGAGTGCAGAGACTGCACTGGCACCACTGGGGATGCAGTGCAGTGAGTCCAGTGAGTGTACTGGCACCACTGGGGATGCACTGCAGTGAGTCCAGAGAGTGCTTTGGCACCAGTGGGGATGCAGTGCAGTGAGTCCAGAGAGTGCACTGGCACCACTGGGGATGCAGTGCAGTGAGTCCAGAGAGTGCACTGGCACCACTGGGGATGCAGTGCAGTGAGTCCAGAGAGTGCACTGGCACCAATGGGGATGCACTTCAGTGAGTCCACAGAGTGCACTGGCTCCACTGGGGATGCAGTGCAGTGAGTCCAGAGAGTACACTGGCACCATTGGAGATGCAGTGCAGTGAGTCCAGAGAGTGCACTGGCACCACTGGGGATGCACTGCAGTGAGTCCAGAGAGTGCACTGGCACCACTGGGGATGCAGTGCAGTGAGTCCAGAGAGTGCACTGGCACCACTGGTGATGCACTGCAGTGAGTCCAGAGAGTTCACTGGCACCACTGGAGATGCACTTCAGTGAGTGCAGAGACTGCACTGGCACCACTGGGGATGCAGTGCAGTGAGTCCAGTGAGTGTACTGGCACCACTGGGGATGCACTGCAGTGAGTCCAGAGAGTGCTTTGGCACCACTTGGGATGCACTGCAGTGAGTCCAGAGAGTGCACTGGCACCACTGGGGATGCAGTGCAGTGAGTCCAGAGAGTGCACTGGCACCACTGGGGATGCAGTGCAGTGAGTCCAGAGAGTGCACTGGCACCAATGGGGATGCACTTCAGTGAGTCCAGTGAGTGCACTGGCTCCACTGCGGATGCAGTGCAGTGAGTCCAGAGAGTACACTGGCACCATTGGAGATGCAGTGCAGTGAGTCCAGAGAGTGCACTGGCACCACTGGGGATGCAGTTCAGTGAGTCCAGTGAGTGTACTGGCACCACTGGGGATGCACTGCAGTGAGTCCAGAGAGTGCATTGGCACCACTGGGGATGCACTGCAGTGAGTCCAGAGAGTGCACTTGCACCACTGGGGATGCAGTGCAGTGAGTCCAGAGAGTGCACTGGCACCACTGGGGATGCAGTGCAGTGAGTCCAGAGAGTGCACTGGCACCACTGGGGATGCAGTGCAGTGAGTCCAGAGAGTGTACTGGCACCACTGGGGATGCAGTACAGTGAGTCCAGAGAGTGCACTGGCACCACTGGGGATGCAGTGCAGTGAGTCCACAGAGTGCACTGGCACCACTGGGGATGCAGTGCAGTGAGTCCAGAGAGTGCACTGGCACCACTGGGGATGCACTTCAGTGAGTCCAGAGAGTGCACGGGCTACACTGGGGTTGCACTGCAGTGAGTCCAGAGAGTGCACTGGCACCACTGGGGATGCACTGCAGTGAGTCCAGAGAGTGCACTTGCACCACTGGGGATGCAGTGCAGTGAGTCCAGAGAGTGCACTGGCACCACTGGGGATGCAGTGCAGTGAGTCCAGAGAGTGCACTGGCACCAATGGGGATGCACAGCAGTGAGCCCACAGAGTGCACTGGCACCACTGGGGATGCAGTGCAGTGAGTCCAGAGAGTGCACTGGCACCACTGGGGATGCAGTGCAGTGAGTCCAGAGAGTGCACTGGCACCACTGGGGATGCACAGCAGTGAGTCCAGAGAGTGCATTGGCACCACTGGGGATGCAGTGCAGTGAGTCCAGAGAGTGCACTGGCACCATTGGAGATGCAGTGCAGTGAGTCCAGAGAGTGCACTGGCACCACTGGGGATGCAGTGCAGTGAGTCCAGAGAGTGCACTGGCACCACTGGGGATGCAGTGCAGTGAGTCCAGAGAGTGCACTGGCACCACTGGGGATGCACTGCAGTGAGTCCAGAGAGTTCACTGGCACCACTGGAGATGCACTTCAGTGAGTGCAGAGACTGCACTGGCACCACTGGGGATGCAGTGCAGTGAGTCCAGTGAGTGTACTGGCACCACTGGGGATGCACTGCAGTGAGTCCAGAGAGTGCTTTGGCACCAGTGGGGATGCACTGCAGTGAGTCCAGAGAGTGCACTGGCACCACTGGGGATGCAGTGCAGTGAGTCCAGAGAGTGCACTGGCACCACTGGGGATGCAGTGCAGTGAGTCCAGAGAGTGCACTGGCACCAATGGGGATGCACTTCAGTGAGTCCACAGAGTGCACTGGCTCCACTGGGGATGCAGTGCAGTGAGTCCAGAGAGTACACTGGCACCATTGGAGATGCAGTGCAGTGAGTCCAGAGAGTGCACTGGCACCACTGGGGATGCACTGCAGTGAGTCCAGAGAGTGCACTGGCACCACTGGGGATGCAGTGCAGTGAGTCCAGAGAGTGCACTGGCACCACTGGGGATGCACTGCAGTGAGTCCAGAGAGTTCACTGGCACCACTGGAGATGCACTTCAGTGAGTGCAGAGACTGCACTGGCACCACTGGGGATGCAGTGCAGTGAGTCCAGTGAGTGTACTGGCACCACTGGGGATGCACTGCAGTGAGTCCAGAGAGTGCTTTGGCACCACTTGGGATGCACTGCAGTGAGTCCAGAGAGTGCACTGGCACCACTGGGGATGCAGTGCAGTGAGTCCAGAGAGTGCACTGGCACCACTGGGGATGCAGTGCAGTGAGTCCAGAGAGTGCACTGGCACCAATGGGGATGCACTTCAGTGAGTCCACAGAGTGCACTGGCTCCACTGCGGATGCAGTGCAGTGAGTCCAGAGAGTACACTGGCACCATTGGAGATGCAGTGCAGTGAGTCCAGAGAGTGCACTGGCACCACTGGGGATGCAGTTCAGTGAGTCCAGTGAGTGTACTGGCACCACTGGGGATGCACTGCAGTGAGTCCAGAGAGTGCATTGGCACCACTGGGGATGCACTGCAGTGAGTCCAGAGAGTGCACTTGCACCACTGGGGATGCAGTGCAGTGAGTCCAGAGAGTGCACTGGCACCACTGGGGATGCAGTGCAGTGAGTCCAGAGAGTGCACTGGCACCACTGGGGATGCAGTGCAGTGAGTCCAGAGAGTGCACTGGCACCACTGGCGATGCAGTGCAGTGAGTCCAGAGAGTGCACTAGCACCACTTGGGATGCAGTGCAGTCAGTCCAGTGAGTGTACTGGCACCACTGGGGATGCACTGCAGTGAGTCCAGAGAGTGCACTGGCACCGCTGGGGATGCACTGCAGTGAGTCCACAGAGTGCACTGGCACCACTGGGGATGCAGTGCAGTGAGTCCAGAGAGTGCACTGGCACCACTGGGGATGCACTTCAGTGAGTCCAGAGAGTGCACGGGCTCCACTGGGGATGCACTGCAGTGAGTCCAGAGAGTGCACTGGCACCACTGGGGATGCACTGCAGTGAGTCCAGAGAGTGCACTTGCACCACTGGGGATGTAGTGCAGTGAGTCCAGAGAGTGCACTGGCACCACTGGGGATGCAGTGCAGTGAGTCCAGAGAGTGCACTGGCACCAATGGGGATGCACAGCAGTGAGCCCACAGAGTGCACTGGACCACTGGGGATGCAGTACAGTGAGTCCAGAGAGTGCACTGGCACCACTGGGGATGCACTGCAGTGAGTCCAGAGAGTGCTCTGGCACCACTGGCGATGCAGTGCAGTGAGTCCAGAGAGTGCACTAGCACCACTGGGGATGCAGTGCAGTCAGTCCAGTGAGTGTACTGGCACCACTGGGGATGCACTGCAGTGAGTCCAGAGAGTGCACTGGCACCACTGGGGATGCTGTGCAGTGAGTCCAGAGAGTGCACGGGCTCCACTGAGTATGCATTGCAGTGAGTCCAGAGAGTGCACTGGCAACACTGGGGTTGCAGTGCAGTGAGTCCGGAGAGTGCACTGGCACCACTGGGGATGCAGTGGAGCAAGTCCAGAGAGTGCACTGGCACCACTGGGGATGCAGTGCAGTGAGTCCAGAGAGTGCACTGGCACCAATGGGGATGCAGTGTAGTGAGTCCAGAGAGTGCACTGGCACCACTGGGGATGCAGTACAGTGAGTCCAGAGAGTGCACTGGCACCACTGGGGATGCACAGCAGTGAGTCCAGAGAGTGCATTGGCACCACTGGGGATGCAGTGCAGTGAGTCCAGAGAGTGCACTGGCACCATTGGAGATGCAGTGCAGTGAGTCCAGAGAGTGCACTGGCACCACTGGGGATGCAGTGCAGTGAGTCCAGAGAGTGCACTGGCACCACTGGGGATGCACTGCAGTGAGTCCAGATAGTTCACTGGCACCAATGGGGCTGCACTTCAGTGAGTGCAGAGAGTGCACTGGCACCACTGGGGATGCAGTGCAGTGAGTCCAGTGAGTGTACTGGCACCACTGGGGATGCACTGCAGTGAGTCCAGAGAGTGCATTGGCACCACTTGAGATGCACTGCAGTGAGTCCAGAGAGTGCACTTGCACCACTGGGGATGCAGTGCAGTGAGTCCAGAGAGTGCACTGGCACCACTGGGGATGCACAGCAGTGAGTCCAGAGAGTGCATTGGCACCACTGGGGATGCAGTGCAGTGAGTCCAGAGAGTGCACTGGCACCATTGGAGATGCAGTGCAGAGAGTCCAGAGAGTGCACTGGCACCACTGGGGATGCAGTGCAGTGAGTCCAGAGAGTGCACTGGCACCAATGGGGATGCACTTCAGTGAGTCCACAGAGTGCACTGGCTCCACTGGGGATGCAGTGCAGTGAGTCCAGAGAGTACACTGGCACCAATGGGGATGCACAGCAGTGAGTCCACAGAGTGCACTGGCACCACTGGGGATGCAGTGCAGTGAGTCCAGTGAGTGTACTGGCACCACTGGGGATGCACTGCAGTGAGTCCAGAGAGTGCACTTGCACCACTGGGGATGCAGTGCAGTGAGTCCAGAGAGTGCACTGGCACCACTGGGGATGCAGTGCAGTGAGTCCAGAGAGTGCACTGGCACCACTGGGGATGCAGTGCAGTGAGTCCAGAGAGTGCACTGGCACCACTGGCGATGCAGTGCAGTGAGTCCAGAGAGTGCACTAGCACCACTGGGGATGCAGTGCAGTCAGTCCAGTGAGTGTACTGGCACCACTGGGGATGCACTGCAGTGAGTCCAGAGAGTGCACTGGCACCACTGGGGATGCAGTGCAGTGAGTCCACAGAGTGCACTGGCACCACTGGGGATGCAGTGCAGTGAGTCCAGAGAGTGCACTGGCACCACTGGGGATGCACTTCAGTGAGTCCAGAGAGTGCACGGGCTACACTGGGGTTGCACTGCAGTGAGTCCAGAGAGTGCACTGGCACCACTGGGGATGCACTGCAGTGAGTCCAGAGAGTGCACTTGCACCACTGGGGATGCAGTGCAGTGAGTCCAGAGAGTGCACTGGCACCACTGGGGATGCAGTGCAGTGAGTCCAGAGAGTGCACTGGCACCAATGGGGATGCACAGCAGTGAGCCCGCAGAGTGCACTGGCACCACTGGGGATGCAGTGCAGTGAGTCCAGAGAGTGCACTGGCACCACTGGGGATGCAGTGCAGTGAGTCCAGAGAGTGCACTGGCACCACTGGGGATGCACAGCAGTGAGTCCAGAGAGTGCATTGGCACCACTGGGGATGCAGTGCAGTGAGTCCAGAGAGTGCACTGGCACCATTGGAGATGCAGTGCAGTGAGTCCAGAGAGTGCACTGGCACCACTGGGGATGCAGTGCAGTGAGTCCAGAGAGTGCACTGGCACCACTGGGGATGCAGTGCAGTGAGTCCAGAGAGTGCACTGGCACCACTGGGGATGCACTGCAGTGAGTCCAGAGAGTTCACTGGCACCACTGGAGATGCACTTCAGTGAGTGCAGAGACTGCACTGGCACCACTGGGGATGCAGTGCAGTGAGTCCAGTGAGTGTACTGGCACCACTGGGGATGCACTGCAGTGAGTCCAGAGAGTGCTTTGGCACCAGTGGGGATGCACTGCAGTGAGTCCAGAGAGTGCACTGGCACCACTGGGGATGCAGTGCAGTGAGTCCAGAGAGTGCACTGGCACCACTGGGGATGCAGTGCAGTGAGTCCAGAGAGTGCACTGGCACCAATGGGGATGCACTTCAGTGAGTCCACAGAGTGCACTGGCTCCACTGGGGATGCAGTGCAGTGAGTCCAGAGAGTACACTGGCACCATTGGAGATGCAGTGCAGTGAGTCCAGAGAGTGCACTGGCACCACTGGGGATGCACTGCAGTGAGTCCAGAGAGTGCACTGGCACCACTGGGGATGCAGTGCAGTGAGTCCAGAGAGTGCACTGGCACCACTGGGGATGCACTGCAGTGAGTCCAGAGAGTTCACTGGCACCACTGGAGATGCACTTCAGTGAGTGCAGAGACTGCACTGGCACCACTGGGGATGCAGTGCAGTGAGTCCAGTGAGTGTACTGGCACCACTGGGGATGCACTGCAGTGAGTCCAGAGAGTGCTTTGGCACCACTTGGGATGCACTGCAGTGAGTCCAGAGAGTGCACTGGCACCACTGGGGATGCAGTGCAGTGAGTCCAGAGAGTGCACTGGCACCACTGGGGATGCAGTGCAGTGAGTCCAGAGAGTGCACTGGCACCAATGGGGATGCACTTCAGTGAGTCCACAGAGTGCACTGGCTCCACTGCGGATGCAGTGCAGTGAGTCCAGAGAGTACACTGGCACCATTGGAGATGCAGTGCAGTGAGTCCAGAGAGTGCACTGGCACCACTGGGGATGCAGTTCAGTGAGTCCAGTGAGTGTACTGGCACCACTGGGGATGCACTGCAGTGAGTCCAGAGAGTGCATTGGCACCACTGGGGATGCACTGCAGTGAGTCCAGAGAGTGCACTTGCACCACTGGGGATGCAGTGCAGTGAGTCCAGAGAGTGCACTGGCACCACTGGGGATGCAGTGCAGTGAGTCCAGAGAGTGCACTGGCACCACTGGGGATGCAGTGCAGTGAGTCCAGAGAGTGTACTGGCACCACTGGCGATGCAGTGCAGTGAGTCCAGAGAGTGCACTAGCACCACTTGGGATGCAGTGCAGTCAGTCCAGTGAGTGTACTGGCACCACTGGGGATGCACTGCAGTGAGTCCAGAGAGTGCACTGGCACCGCTGGGGATGCACTGCAGTGAGTCCACAGAGTGCACTGGCACCACTGGGGATGCAGTGCAGTGAGTCCAGAGAGTGCACTGGCACCACTGGGGATGCACTTCAGTGAGTCCAGAGAGTGCACGGGCTCCACTGGGGATGCACTGCAGTGAGTCCAGAGAGTGCACTGGCACCACTGGGGATGCACTGCAGTGAGTCCAGAGAGTGCACTTGCACCACTGGGGATGTAGTGCAGTGAGTCCAGAGAGTGCACTGGCACCACTGGGGATGCAGTGCAGTGAGTCCAGAGAGTGCACTGGCACCAATGGGGATGCACAGCAGTGAGCCCACAGAGTGCACTGGACCACTGGGGATGCAGTACAGTGAGTCCAGAGAGTGCACTGGCACCACTGGGGATGCACTGCAGTGAGTCCAGAGAGTGCTCTGGCACCACTGGCGATGCAGTGCAGTGAGTCCAGAGAGTGCACTAGCACCACTGGGGATGCAGTGCAGTCAGTCCAGTGAGTGTACTGGCACCACTGGGGATGCACTGCAGTGAGTCCAGAGAGTGCACTGGCACCACTGGGGATGCACTGCAGTGAGTCCACAGAGTGCACTGGCACCACTGGGGATGCAGTGCAGTGAGTCCAGAGAGTGCACTGGCACCACTGGGGATGCACTTCAGTGAGTCCAGAGAGTGCACGGGCTCCACTGGGGATGCACTGCAGTGAGTCCAGAGAGTGCACTGGCACCACTGGGGATGCACTGCAGTGAGTCCAGAGAGTGCACTGGCAGCACTGGGGATGCAGTGAAGTGAGTCCAGAGAGTGCACTGGCACCACTGGGGATGCAGTTCAGTGAGTCCAGAGAGTGCACTGGCACCACTGGGGATGCACTGCAGTGAGTCCAGAGAGTTCACTGGCACCACTGGGGATGCAATTCAGTGAGTGCAGAGACTGCACTGGCACCACTGGGGATGCAGTGCAGTCAGTCCAGTGAGTGTACTGGCACCACTGGGGATGCACTGCAGTGAGTCCAGAGAGTGCACTGGCACCACTGGGGATGCACTGCAGTGAGTCCACAGAGTGCACTGGCACCACTGGGGATGCAGTGCAGTGAGTCCAGAGAGTGCACTGGCACCACTGGGGATGCACTTCAGTGAGTCCAGAGAGTGCACGGGCTCCACTGGGGATGCACTGCAGTGAGTCCAGAGAGTGCACTGGCACCACTGGGGATGCACTGCAGTGAGTCCAGAGAGTGCACTTGCACCACTGGGGATGCAGTGCAGTGAGTCCAGAGAGTGCACTGGCACCACTGGGGATGCAGTGCAGTGAGTCCAGAGAGTGCACTGGCACCAATGGGGATGCACAGCAGTGAGCCCACAGAGTGCACTGGCACCACTGGGGATGCAGTGCAGTGAGTCCAGAGAGTGCACTGGCACCACTGGGGATGCAGTGCAGTGAGTCCAGAGAGTGCACTGGCACCACTGGGGATGCACAGCAGTGAGTCCAGAGAGTGCATTGGCACCACTGGGGATGCAGTGCAGTGAGTCCAGAGAGTGCACTGGCACCATTGGAGATGCAGTGCAGTGAGTCCAGAGAGTGCACTGGCACCACTGGGGATGCAGTGCAGTGAGTCCAGAGAGTGCACTGGCACCACTGGGGATGCAGTGCAGTGAGTCCAGAGAGTGCACTGGCACCACTGGGGATGCACTGCAGTGAGTCCAGAGAGTTCACTGGCACCACTGGAGATGCACTTCAGTGAGTGCAGAGACTGCACTGGCACCACTGGGGATGCAGTGCAGTGAGTCCAGTGAGTGTACTGGCACCACTGGGGATGCACTGCAGTGAGTCCAGAGAGTGCTTTGGCACCACTTGGGATGCACTGCAGTGAGTCCAGAGAGTGCACTGGCACCACTGGGGATGCAGTGCAGTGAGTCCAGAGAGTGCACTGGCACCACTGGGGATGCAGTGCAGTGAGTCCAGAGAGTGCACTGGCACCAATGGGGATGCACTTCAGTGAGTCCACAGAGTGCACTGGCTCCACTGGGGATGCAGTGCAGTGAGTCCAGAGAGTACACTGGCACCATTGGAGATGCAGTGCAGTGAGTCCAGAGAGTGCACTGGCACCACTGGGGATGCACTGCAGTGAGTCCAGAGAGTGCACTGGCACCACTGGGGATGCAGTGCAGTGAGTCCAGAGAGTGCACTGGCACCACTGGGGATGCACTGCAGTGAGTCCAGAGAGTTCACTGGCACCACTGGAGATGCACTTCAGTGAGTCCAGAGAGTGCACTGGCACCACTGGGGATGCAGTGCAGTGAGTCCAGAGAGTGCACTGGCACCACTGGGGATGCAGTGCAGTGAGTCCAGAGAGTGCACTGGCACCACTGGGGATGCAGTGCAGTGAGTCCAGAGAGTGCACTGGCACCACTGGGGATGCAGTGCAGTGAGTCCAGAGAGTGCACTGGCACCACTGGCGATGCAGTGCAGTGAGTCCAGAGAGTGCACTAGCACCACTGGGGATGCAGTGCAGTCAGTCCAGTGAGTGTACTGGCACCACTGGGGATGCACTGAAGTGAGTCCAGAGAGTGCACTGGCACCGCTGGGGATGCACTGCAGTGAGTCCACAGAGTGCACTGGCACCACTGGGGATGCAGTGCAGTGAGTCCAGAGAGTGCACTGGCACCACTGGGGATGCACTTCAGTGAGTCCAGAGAGTGCACGGGCTCCACTGGGGATGCACTGCAGTGAGTCCAGAGAGTGCACTGGCACCACTGGGGATGCACTGCAGTGAGTCCAGAGAGTGCACTTGCACCACTGGGGATGCAGTGCAGTGAGTCCAGAGAGTGCACTGGCACCACTGGGGATGCAGTGCAGTGAGTCCAGAGAGTGCACTGGCACCAATGGGGATGCACAGCAGTGAGCCCACAGAGTGCACTGGACCACTGGGGATGCAGTACAGTGAGTCCAGAGAGTGCACTGGCACCACTGGGGATGCACTGCAGTGAGTCCAGAGAGTGCTCTGGCACCACTGGCGATGCAGTGCAGTGAGTCCAGAGAGTGCACTAGCACCACTGGGGATGCAGTGCAGTCAGTCCAGTGAGTGTACTGGCACCACTGGGGATGCACTGCAGTGAGTCCAGAGAGTGCACGGGCTCCACTGGGGATGCACTGCAGTGAGTCCACAGAGTGCACTGGCACCACTGGGGATGCAGTGCAGTGAGTCCAGAGAGTGCACTGGCACCACTGGGGATGCACTTCAGTGAGTCCAGAGAGTGCACGGGCTCCACTGGGGATGCACTGCAGTGAGTCCAGAGAGTGCACTGGCACCACTGGGGATGCACTGCAGTGAGTCCAGAGAGTGCACTGGCACCACTGGGGATGCAGTTCAGTGAGTCCAGAGAGTGCACTGGCACCACTGGGGATGCACTGCAGTGAGTCCAGAGAGTTCACTGGCACCACTGGGGATGCAATTCAGTGAGTGCAGAGACTGCACTGGCACCACTGGGGATGCACTGCAGTGAGTCCAGAGAGTGCACTTGCTCCACTGGGGATGCAGTGCAGTGAGTCCAGAGAGTGCACTGGCACCACTGGGCATGCAGTGCAGTGAGTCCAGAGAGTGCACTGGCACCAATGGGGATGCACAGCAGTGAGCCCACAGAGTGCACTGGCACCACTGGAGATGCAGTACAGTGAGTCCACAGAGTGCACTGGCACCACTGGGGATGCACTGCAGTGAGTCCAGAGAGTGCTCTGGCACCACTGGGGATGCACTGCAATGAGTCCAGAGAGTGCACTAGCACCACTGGGGATGCAGTGCAGTCAGTCCAGTGAGTGTACTGGCACCACTGGGGATGCACTGCAGTGAGTCCAGAGAGTGCACTGGCACCACTGAGAATGCACTTCAGTGAGTCCAGAGAGTGCACTGGCACCACTGGGGATGCACTGCAGTGAGTCCACAGAGTGCACTGGCACCACTGGGGATGCAGTGCAGTGAGTCCAGAGAGTGCACTGGCACCACTGGGGATGCACTGCAGTGAGTCCAGAGAGTGCACGGGCTCCACTGGGGATGCACTGCAGTGAGTCCACAGAGTGCACTGGCACCACTGGGGATGCAGTGCAGTGAGTCCAGAGAGTGCACTGGCTCCACTGGGGATGCAGTGCAGTGAGTCCAGAGAGTGCACTGGCACCACTGGGTATGCAGTGCAGTGAGTCCAGAGAGTGCACTGGCAAAACTGGGGATGCACTGCAGTGAGTCCAGAGAGTGCACTGGCACCACTGGGGATGCAGTGCAGTGAGTCCAGAGTGTGCACTGGCACCACTGGGAATGCAGTGCAGTGAGTCCAGAGATCGCACTGGCACCACGGGGGATGCACTTCAGTGATTCCAGAGAGTGCACTGGCACCACTGGGGATGCACTGCAGTGAGTCCAGAGAGTGCACTGGCACCACTGGGGATGCACTGCAGTGAGTCCAGAGAGTGCACTGGCACCACTGGGGATGCAGTGCAGTGAGTCCAGAGAGTGCACTGGCACCAGAGGGAATGCACTGCAGTGAGTCCAGTGAGTGCACTGGCACCACTGGGGATGCAGTGCAGTGAGTCCAGAGAGTGCAGTGGCACCACTGGGGATGCAGTGCAGTGAGTCCAGAGAGTGCACAGGCAGCACTGGGGATGCACTGCAGTGAGTCCAGAGAGTGCTCTGGCACCACTGGGGATGCAGTGCAGTGAGTCCAGAGAGTGCACTGGCACCACTGGGGATGCAGTGCAGTGAGTCCAGAGAGTGCACTGGCACCACTGGTGATGCACTGCAGTTACTCCAGAGAGTGCACTGGCACCACTGGGGATGCGGTACGGTGAGTCCAGAGAGTGCACTGGACCACTGGTGATGCACTGCAGTGAGTCCAGAGAGTGCACTGGCACCACTGAGAATGCCTTTCAGTGAGTCCAGAGAGTGCACTGGCACCACTGAGAATGCACTTCAGTGAGTCCAGAGAGCGCACTGGCACCACTGGGGATGCAGTGCAGTGAGTCCAGAGAGTGCACTGGCACCACTGGGGATGCAGTGCAGTGAGTCCAGAGAGTTCACTGGCACCACTGGAGATGCACTTCAGTGAGTGCAGAGACTGCACTGGCACCACTGGGGATACAGTGCAGTGAGTCCAGTGAGTGTACTGGCACCACTGGGGATGCAGCGCAGTGAGTCCAGAGAGTGCACTGGCACCAATGTGGATGCAGTGCAGTGAGTCCAGAGAGAGCACTGGCAGCACTGGGGATGCACTGCAGTGAGTCCAGAGAGTGCACTGGCACCACTGGCGATGGACTGCAGTGAGTCCAGAGAGTGCACTGGCACCACTCGGGATGCAGTGCAGTGAGTGCAGAGAGTGCACTGGAACCACTGGGGATGCGGTGGCGGGAGTCCAGAGAGTGCTTTGGCACCACTGGGGATGCAGTACAGTGACTCTAGAGAGTGCACTGGCACCACTGGGGATGCAGTGCAGTGAGTCCAGAGAGTGCACTGGCACCACTCAGGGTGCAGTGCAGTGAGTCAAGAGAGTGCACTGGCACCACTGGGGATGCAGTGCAGTGAGTCCAGAGAGTGCACTGGCACCACTGGTGATGCACTGCAGTCAGTCCAGAGAGTGCACTGGCACCACTGGGGATGCAGCGCAGTGACTCTAGAGGGTGCACTGGCACCACTGGGGATGCGGTGCAGTGAGTCCAGAGAGTGCACTGGCACCACTCAGGGTGCAGTGCGGTGAGTCCAGAGAGTGCACTGGCACCACTGGGGATGCAGTACAGTGAGTCCAGAGAGTGCACTGGCACCACTGGGGATGCAGTGCAGTGAGTCCAGAGAGTGCACTGGCACCACTGGGGATGCACTGCAGTGAGTCCAGAGTGCACTAGCACCACTGGGGATGCACTGCAGTGAGTCCAGAGAGTGCACTGGCACCACTGGGGATGCACTGCAGTGAGTCCAGAGTGCACTAGCACCACTGGGGATGCACTGCAGTGAGTCCAGAGAGTGCACTGGCACCACCGGGAATGCACTGCAGTGAGTCCAGAGAGTGCACTGGCACCACTGGGGATGCACTTCAGTGAGTCCAGAGAGTGCACTGGCACCACTGGGTATGCGGTGACGCTAGTTCAGAGAGTGCACTGGTACCACTGGGGATGCACTGCAGTGAGTCCAGAGAGTGCACTGGCACCACTGGGGATGCACTGCAGTGAGTCCAGAGAGTGCACTGGCACAACTGGGGATGCAGCGCAGTGACTCTAGAGAGTGCACTGGCACCACTGCGGATGCGGTGCAGTGAGTCCAGAGAGTGCACTGGCACCACAGGTGATGCAGTGCAGTCAGTCCAGAGAGTGCACTGGCAGCACTGGGGATGCAGCGCAGTGAGTCCAGAGAGTGCACTGGCACCACTGGGGATGCCCTGCAGTGAGTCCAGAGAGTGCACTAGCACCACTGGGGATGCGGTGCTGGGAGTCCAGGGATAGCACTGGCACCACTGGGGATGCAGTGCAGTGAGTCCAGTGAGTGCACTGGCACAACTGGGGATGCACTGCAGTGAGTCCAGAGAGTGCACTGGCACCACTGGGGATGCACTGCAGTGAGTCCAGAGAGTGCACTGGCACCACTGGGGATGCACTACAGTGAGTCCAGGGATAGCACTGGCACCACTGGGGATGCAGTGCAGTGAGTCCAGAGAGTGCACTGGCACCACTGGGGATGCAGTGCAGTGAGTCCAGAGAGTACACTGGCACCACTGATGATGCAGTACAGTGAGTCCAGTGAGTGCACTGGCACAACTGGGGATGTAGTGCAGTGACTCGAGAGAGTGCACTGGAACCACTGGGGATGCAGTGCCGCGAGTCCAGAGAGTGCACTGGCTCCACTGGGGATGCGGTGCCGGAGGTCCAGAGAGTGCATTGGCACCACTGGGGATGCAGTGCAGTGACTCCAGAGAGTGCACTGGCACCACTGGGGATGCACTGCAGTGAGCCCAGTGAGTGCACTGGCACCACTGGGGATGCGGTGCCGGGAGTCCAGAGAGTGCTTTGGCTCCGCTGGGGATGCACTGCAGTTACTCCAGAGAGTGCACAGGCACCAATGGGGATGCACATCAGTGAGTCCAGAGAGTGCACTGGCACCACTGGGGATGCACTGCAGCAAGTCCAGAGAGTTCACTGGCACCACTGGGGATGCAGTGCAGTGAGTCCAGTGAGTGTACTGGCACCACTGGGGATGCACTGCAGTGAGTCCAGAGAGTGCATTGGCACCACTTGGGATGCACTGCAGTGAGTCCAGAGAGTGCACTTGCACCACTGGGGATGCACTGCAGTGAGTCCACAGAGTGCACTGGCACCACTGGGGATGCAGCGCAGTGAGTCCAGAGAGTGCACTGGCACCAATGGGGATGCAGTGCAGTGAGTCCAGAGAGTGCTCTGGCACCACTGGAGATGCAGTGCAGTGAGTCCAGAGAGTGCACTAGCACCACTGGGGATGCAGTGCAGTCAGTCCAGTGAGTGTACTGGCACCACTGGGGATGCAGTGCAGTGAGTCCAGAGAGTGCACTGGCACCACTGAGAATGCACTGCAGTGAGTCCACAGAGTGCACGGGCTCCACTGGGGATGCACTGCAGTGAGTCCACAGAGTGCACTGGCACCACTGGGGATGCAGTGCAGTGAGTCCAGAGATCGCACTGGCTCCACTGGTGATGCAGTGCAGTGAGTCCAGAGAGTGCTCTGGCACCACTGGGGATGCAGTGCAGTGAGTCCAGAGAGTGCACTGGCACCGCTGGGGATGCAGTGCAGTGAGTCCAGAGAGTGCTCTGGCACCACTGGGGATGCAGTGCAGTGAGTCCAGAGAGTGCAGTGGCACCACTGGTGATGCACTGCAGTTACTCCAGAGAGTGCACTGGCACCACTGGGTATGCGGTGCGGTGAGTCCAGAGAGTGCACTGGCACCACTGGGGATGCACTGCAGTGAGTCCAGAGAGTGCACTGGCACCACTGAGAATGCCCTTCAGTGAGTCCAGAGAGTGTACTGGCACCACTGGGGATGCACTTCAGTGAGTCCAGAGAGCGCACTGGCACCACTGGGGATGCAGTGCAGTGAGTCCAGAGAGTGCACTTGCACCACTGAGAATGCACTTCAGTGAGTCCAGTGAGTGTACTGGCACCACTGGGGATGCACTGCAGTGAGTCCAGAGAGTGCACTGGCACCACTGGGGATGCTGTGCAGTGAGTCCAGAGAGTGCACGGGCTCCACTGAGTATGCATTGCAGTGAGTCCAGAGAGTGCACTGGCAACACTGGGGATGCAGTGCAGTGAGTCCTGAGAGTGCACTGGCACCAGTGGGGATGCAGTGGAGCAAGTCTAGAGAGTGCACTGGCACCACTGGGGATGCAGTGCAGTGAGTCCAGAGAGTGCACTGGCACCAATGGGGATGCAGTGTAGTGAGTCCAGAGAGTGCACTGGCACCACTGGGGATGCAGTACAGTGAGTCCAGAGAGTGCACTGGCACCACTGGGGATGCACAACAGTGAGTCCAGAGAGTGCATTGGCACCACTGGGGATGCAGTGCAGTGAGTCCAGAGAGTGCACTGGCACCATTGGAGATGCAGTGCAGTGAGTCCAGAGAGTGCACTGGCACCACTGGGGATGCAGTGCAGTGAGTCCAGAGAGTGCACTGGCACCACTGGGGATGCACTGCAGTGAGTCCAGAGAGTGCACTGGCACCACTGGGGATGCTGTGCAGTGAGTCCAGAGAGTGCACGGGCTCCACTGAGTATGCATTGCAGTGAGTCCAGAGAGTGCACTGGCAACACTGGGGATGCAGTGCAGTGAGTCCTGAGGGTGCACTGGCACCACTGGGGATGCAGTGGAGCAAGTCCAGAGAGTGCACTGGCACCACTGGGGATGCAGTGCAGTGAGTCCAGAGAGTGCACTGGCACCAATGGGGATGCAGTGTAGTGAGTCCAGAGAGTGCACTGGCACCACTGGGGATGCAGTACAGTGAGTCCAGAGAGTGCACTGGCACCACTGGGGATGCACAACAGTGAGTCCAGAGAGTGCATTGGCACCACTGGGGATGCAGTGCAGTGAGTCCAGAGAGTGCACTGGCACCATTGGAGATGCAGTGCAGTGAGTCCAGAGAGTGCACTGGCACCACTGGGGATGCAGTGCAGTGAGTCCAGAGAGTGCACTGGCACCACTGGGGATGCACTGCAGTGAGTCCAGATAGTTCACTGGCACCAATGGGGCTGCACTTCAGTGAGTGCAGAGAGTGCACTGGCACCACTGGGGATGCAGTGCAGTGAGTCCAGTGAGTGTACTGGCACCCCTGGGGATGCACTGCAGTGAGTCCAGAGAGTGCATTGGCACCACTTGGGATGCACTGCAGTGAGTCCAGAGAGTGCACTTGCACCACTGGGGATGCAGTGCAGTGAGTCCAGAGAGTGCACTGACACCACTGGGGATGCAGTGCAGTGAGTCCAGAGAGTGCACTGGCACCAATGGGGATGCACAGCAGTGAGTCCACAGAGTGCACTGGCACCACTGGGGATGCAGTGCAGTGAGTCCAGAGAGTGCACTGGCACCACTGGGGATGCAGTGCAGTGAGTCCAGAGAGTGCACTGGCACCACTGGGGATGCACAGCAGTGAGTCCAGAGAGTGCATTGGCACCACTGGCGATGCAGTGCAGTGAGTCCAGAGAGTGCACTGGCACCATTGGAGATGCAGTGCAGTGAGTCCAGAGAGTGCACTGGCACCACTGGGGATGCAGTGCAGTGAGTCCAGAGAGTGCACTGGCACCAATGGGGATGCACTTCTGTGAGTCCACAGAGTGCACTGGCTCCACTGGGGATGCAGTGCAGTGAGTCCAGAGAGTGCACTTGCACCACTGGGGATGCAGTGCAGTGAGTCCAGAGAGTGCACTGGCACCACTGGGGATGCAGTGCAGTGAGTCCAGTGAGTGTACTGGCACCACTGGGGATGCACTGCAGTGAGTCCAGAGAGTGCATTGGCACCACTGGGGATGCACTGCAGTGAGTCCAGAGAGTGCACTTGCACCACTGGGGATGCAGTGCAGTGAGTCCAGAGAGTGCACTGGCACCACTGGGGATGCAGTGCAGTGAGTCCAGAGAGTGCACTGGCACCACTGGGGATGCAGTGCAGTGAGTCCAGAGAGTGCACTGGCACCACTGGCGATGCAGTGCAGTGAGTCCAGAGAGTGCACTGGCACCAATGGGGATGCACAGCAGTGAGCCCACAGAGTGCACTGGCACCACTGGGGATGCAGTGCAGTGAGTCCAGAGAGTGCACTGGCACCACTGGGGATGCAGTGCAGTGAGTCCAGAGAGTGCACTGGCACCACTGGGGATGCACAGCAGTGAGTCCAGAGAGTGCATTGGCACCACTGGGGATGCAGTGCAGTGAGTCCAGAGAGTGCACTGGCACCATTGGAGATGCAGTGCAGTGAGTCCAGAGAGTGCACTGGCACCACTGGGGATGCAGTGCAGTGAGTCCAGAGAGTGCACTGGCACCACTGGGGATGCAGTGCAGTGAGTCCAGAGAGTGCACTGGCACCACTGGGGATGCACTGCAGTGAGTCCAGAGAGTTCACTGGCACCACTGGAGATGCACTTCAGTGAGTGCAGAGACTGCACTGGCACCACTGGGGATGCAGTGCAGTGAGTCCAGTGAGTGTACTGGCACCACTGGGGATGCACTGCAGTGAGTCCAGAGAGTGCTTTGGCACAACTTGGGATGCACTGCAGTGAGTCCAGAGAGTGCACTGGCACCACTGGGGATGCAGTGCAGTGAGTCCAGAGAGTGCACTGGCACCACTGGGGATGCAGTGCAGTGAGTCCAGAGAGTGCACTGGCACCAAAGGGGATGCACTTCAGTGAGTCCACAGAGTGCACTGGCTCCACTGGGGATGCAGTGCAGTGAGTCCAGAGAGTACACTGACACCATTGGAGATGCAGTGCAGTGAGTCCAGAGAGTGCACTGGCACCACTGGGGATGCAGTGCAGTGAGTCCAGTGAGTGTACTGGCACCACTGGGGATGCACTGCAGTGAGTCCAGAGAGTGCATTGGCACCACTGGGGATGCAGTGCAGTGAGTCCAGAGAGTGCACTGGCACCACTGGGGATGCACTGCAGTGAGTCCAGAGAGTTCACTGGCACCACTGGAGATGCACTTCAGTGAGTGCAGAGACTGCACTGGCACCACTGGGGATGCAGTGCAGTGAGTCCAGTGAGTGTACTGGCACCACTGGGGATGCACTGCAGTGAGTCCAGAGAGTGCTTTGGCACCACTTGGGATGCACTGCAGTGAGTCCAGAGAGTGCACTGGCACCACTGGGGATGCAGTGCAGTGAGTCCAGAGAGTGTACTGGCACCACTGGGGATGCACTGCAGTGAGTCCAGAGAGTGCTTTGGCACCACTTGGGATGCACTGCAGTGAGTCCAGAGAGTGCACTGGCACCACTGGGGATGCAGTGCAGTGAGTCCAGAGAGTGCACTGGCACCACTGGGGATGCAGTGCAGTGAGTCCAGAGAGTGCACTGGCACCAATGGGGATGCACTTCAGTGAGTCCACAGAGTGCACTGGCTCCACTGGGGATGCAGTGCAGTGAGTCCAGAGAGTACACTGGCACCATTGGAGATGCAGTGCAGTGAGTCCAGAGAGTGCACTGGCACCACTGGGGATGCAGTGCAGTGAGTCCAGTGAGTGTACTGGCACCACTGGGGATGCAGTGCAGTGAGTCCAGAGAGTGCATTGGCACCACTGGGGATGCAGTGCAGTGAGTCCAGAGAGTGCACTTGCACCACTGGGGATGCAGTGCAGTGAGTCCAGAGAGTGCACTGGCACCACTGGGGATGCAGTGCAGTGAGTCCAGAGAGTGCACTGGCACCACTGGCGATGCAGTGCAGTGAGTCCAGAGAGTGCACTAGCACCACTGGGGATGCAGTGCAGTCAGTCCAGTGAGTGTACTGGCACCACTGGGGATGCACTGCAGTGAGTCCAGAGAGTGCACTGGCACCACTGGGGATGAACTGCAGTGAGTCCACAGAGTGCACTGGCACCACTGGGGATGCAGTGCAGTGAGTCCAGAGAGTGCACTGGCACCACTGGGGATGCACTTCAGTGAGTCCAGAGAGTGCACGGGCTCCACTGGGGATGCAGTGCAGTGAGTCCAGAGAGTGCACTGGCACCACTGGGGATGCACTGCAGTGAGTCCAGAGAGTGCACTTGCACCACTGGGGATGCAGTGCAGTGAGTCCAGAGAGTGCACTGGCACCACTGGGGATGCAGTGCAGTGAGTCCAGAGAGTGCACTGGCACCAATGGGGATGCACAGCAGTGAGCCCACAGAGTGCACTGGCACCACTGGGGATGCAGTACAGTGAGTCCAGAGAGTGCACTGGCACCACTGGGGATGCACTGCAGTGAGTCCAGAGAGTGCTCTGGCACCACTGGCGATGCAGTGCAGTGAGTCCAGAGAGTGCACTAGCACCACTGGGGATGCAGTGCAGTCAGTCCAGTGAGTGTACTGGCACCACTGGGGATGCACTGCAGTGAGTCCAGAGAGTGCACTGGCACCACTGGGGATGCACTGCAGTGAGTCCACAGAGTGCACTGGCACCACTGGGGATGCAGTGCAGTGAGTCCAGAGAGTGCACTGGCACCACTGGGGATGCAGTACAGTGAGTCCAGAGAGTGCACTGGCACCACTGGGGATGCACAACAGTGAGTCCAGAGAGTGCATTGGCACCACTGGGGATGCAGTGCAGTGAGTCCAGAGAGTGCACTGGCACCATTGGAGATGCAGTGCAGTGAGTCCAGAGAGTGCACTGGCACCACTGGGGATGCAGTGCAGTGAGTCCAGAGAGTGCACTGGCACCACTGGGGATGCAGTGCAGTGAGTCCAGAGAGTGCACTGGCACCACTGGGGATGCTGTGCAGTGAGTCCAGAGAGTGCACGGGCTCCACTGAGTATGCATTGCAGTGAGTCCAGAGAGTGCACTGGCAACACTGGGGATGCAGTGCAGTGAGTCCTGAGAGTGCACTGGCACCACTGGGGATGCAGTGGAGCAAGTCCAGAGAGTGCACTGGCACCACTGGGGATGCAGTGCAGTGAGTCCAGAGAGTGCACTGGCACCAATGGGGATGCAGTGTAGTGAGTCCAGAGAGTGCACTGGCACCACTGGGGATGCAGTACAGTGAGTCCAGAGAGTGCACTGGCACCACTGGGGATGCACAACAGTGAGTCCAGAGAGTGCATTGGCACCACTGGGGATGCAGTGCAGTGAGTCCAGAGAGTGCACTGGCACCATTGGAGATGCAGTGCAGTGAGTCCAGAGAGTGCACTGGCACCACTGGGGATGCAGTGCAGTGAGTCCAGAGAGTGCACTGGCACCACTGGGGATGCAGTGCAGTGAGTCCAGAGAGTGCACTGGCACCACTGGGGATGCACTGCAGTGAGTCCAGATAGTTCACTGGCACCAATGGGGCTGCACTTCAGTGAGTGCAGAGAGTGCACTGGCACCACTGGGGATGCAGTGCAGTGAGTCCAGTGAGTGTACTGGCACCCCTGGGGATGCACTGCAGTGAGTCCAGAGAGTGCATTGGCACCACTTGGGATGCACTGCAGTGAGTCCAGAGAGTGCACTTGCACCACTGGGGATGCAGTGCAGTGAGTCCAGAGAGTGCACTGACACCACTGGGGATGCAGTGCAGTGAGTCCAGAGAGTGCACTGGCACCAATGGGGATGCACAGCAGTGAGTCCACAGAGTGCACTGGCACCACTGGGGATGCAGTGCAGTGAGTCCAGAGAGTGCACTGGCACCACTGGGGATGCAGTGCAGTGAGTCCAGAGAGTGCACTGGCACCACTGGGGATGCACAGCAGTGAGTCCAGAGAGTGCATTGGCACCACTGGGGATGCAGTGCAGTGAGTCCAGAGAGTGCACTGGCACCATTGGAGATGCAGTGCAGTGAGTCCAGAGAGTGCACTGGCAGCACTGGGGATGCACTGCAGTGAGTCCAGAGAGTGCACTGGCACCAATGGGGATGCACTTCTGTGAGTCCACAGAGTGCACTGGCTCCACTGGGGATGCAGTGCAGTGAGTCCAGAGAGTACACTGGCACCATTGGAGATGCAGTGCAGTGAGTCCAGAGAGTGCACTGGCACCACTGGGGATGCAGTGCAGTGAGTCCAGTGAGTGTACTGGCACCACTGGGGATGCACTGCAGTGAGTCCAGAGAGTGCATTGGCACCACTGGGGATGCAGTGCAGTGAGTCCAGAGAGTGCACTTGCACCACTGGGGATGCAGTGCAGTGAGTCCAGAGAGTGCACTGGCACCACTGGGGATGCAGTGCAGTGAGTCCAGAGAGTGCACTGGCACCACTGGGGATGCAGTGCAGTGAGTCCAGAGAGTGCACTGGCACCACTGGCGATGCAGTGCAGTGAGTCCAGAGAGTGCACTGGCACCAATGGGGATGCACAGCAGTGAGCCCACAGAGTGCACTGGCACCACTGGGGATGCACTGCAGTGAGTCCAGAGAGTGCACTGGCACCACTGGGCATGCAGTGCAGTGAGTCCAGAGAGTGCACTGGCACCACTGGGGATGCACAGCAGTGAGTCCAGAGAGTGCATTGGCACCACTGGGGATGCAGTGCAGTGAGTCCAGAGAGTGCACTGGCACCATTGGAGATGCAGTGCAGTGAGTCCAGAGAGTGCACTGGCACCACTGGGGATGCAGTGCAGTGAGTCCAGAGAGTGCACTGGCACCACTGGGGATGCAGTGCAGTGAGTCCAGAGAGTGCACTGGCACCACTGGGGATGCACTGCAGTGAGTCCAGAGAGTTCACTGGCACCACTGGAGATGCACTTCAGTGAGTCCAGAGAGTGCACTGGCACCACTGGGGATGCAGTGCAGTGAGTCCAGTGAGTGTACTGGCACCACTGGGGATGCACTGCAGTGAGTCCAGAGAGTGCTTTGGCACAACTTGGGATGCACTGCAGTGAGTCCAGAGAGTGCACTGGCTCCACTGGGGATGCAGTGCAGTGAGTCCAGAGAGTACACTGGCACCATTGGAGATGCAGTGCAGTGAGTCCAGAGAGTGCACTGGCACCACTGGGGATGCAGTGCAGTGAGTCCAGTGAGTGTACTGGCACCACTGGGGATGCACTGCAGTGAGTCCAGAGAGTGCATTGGCACCACTTGGGATGCACTGCAGTGAGTCCAGAGAGTGCACTGGCACCACTGGGGATGCAGTGCAGTGAGTCCAGAGAGTGCACTGGCACCACTGGGGATGCACTGCAGTGAGTCCAGAGAGTTCACTGGCACCACTGGAGATGCACTTCAGTGAGTGCAGAGACTGCACTGGCACCACTGGGGATGCAGTGCAGTGAGTCCAGTGAGTGTACTGGCACCACTGGGGATGCACTGCAGTGAGTCCAGAGAGTGCTTTGGCACCACTTGGGATGCACTGCAGTGAGTCCAGAGAGTGCACTGGCACCACTGGGGATGCAGTGCAGTGAGTCCAGAGAGTGCACTGGCACCACTGGGGATGCAGTGCAGTGAGTCCAGAGAGTGCACTGGCACCAATGGGGATGCACTTCAGTGAGTCCACAGAGTGCACTGGCTCCACTGGGGATGCAGTGCAGTGAGTCCAGAGAGTACACTGGCACCATTGGAGATGCAGTGCAGTGAGTCCAGAGAGTGCACTGGCACCACTGGGGATGCAGTGCAGTGAGTCCAGTGAGTGTACTGGCACCACTGGGGATGCAGTGCAGTGAGTCCAGAGAGTGCATTGGCACCACTGGGGATGCACTGCAGTGAGTCCAGAGAGTGCACTTGCACCACTGGGGATGCAGTGCAGTGAGTCCAGAGAGTGCACTGGCACCACTGGGGATGCAGTGCAGTGAGTCCAGAGAGTGCACTGGCACCACTGGCGATGCAGTGCAGTGAGTCCAGAGAGTGCACTAGCACCACTGGGGATGCAGTGCAGTCAGTCCAGTGAGTGTACTGGCACCACTGGGGATGCACTGCAGTGAGTCCAGAGAGTGCACTGGCACCACTGGGGATGAACTGCAGTGAGTCCACAGAGTGCACTGGCACCACTGGGGATGCAGTGCAGTGAGTCCAGAGAGTGCACTGGCACCACTGGGGATGCACTTCAGTGAGTCCAGAGAGTGCACGGGCTCCACTGGGGATGCAGTGCAGTGAGTCCAGAGAGTGCACTGGCACCACTGGGGATGCACTGCAGTGAGTCCAGAGAGTGCACTTGCACCACTGTGGATGCAGTGCAGTGAGTCCAGAGAGTGCACTGGCACCACTGGGGATGCAGTGCAGTGAGTCCAGAGAGTGCACTGGCACCAATGGGGATGCACAGCAGTGAGCCCACAGAGTGCACTGGCACCACTGGGGATGCAGTACAGTGAGTCCAGAGAGTGCACTGGCACCACTGGGGATGCACTGCAGTGAGTCCAGAGAGTGCTCTGGCACCACTGGCGATGCAGTGCAGTGAGTCCAGAGAGTGCACTAGCACCACTGGGGATGCAGTGCAGTCAGTCCAGTGAGTGTACTGGCACCACTGGGGATGCACTGCAGTGAGTCCAGAGAGTGCACTGGCACCACTGGGGATGCACTGCAGTGAGTCCACAGAGTGCACTGGCACCACTGGGGATGCAGTGCAGTGAGTCCAGAGAGTGCACTGGCACCACTGGGGATGCACTGCAGTGAGTCCAGAGAGTGCACTGGCAGCACTGGGGATGCAGTGAAGTGAGTCCAGAGAGTGCACTGGCACCACTGGGGATGCAGTTCAGTGAGTCCAGAGAGTGCACTGGCACCACTGGGGATGCAATTCAGTGAGTGCAGAGACTGCACTGGCACCACTGGGGATGCAGTGCAGTGAGTTCAGTGAGTGTACTGGCACCACTGGGGATGCACTGCAGTGAGTCCAGAGAGTGCATTGGCACCACTTGGGATGCACTGCAGTGAGTCCAGAGAGTGCACTGGCAGCACTGGGGATGCAGTGAAGTGAGTCCAGAGAGTGCACTGGCACCACTGGGCATGCAGTGCAGTGAGTCCAGAGAGTGCACTGGCACCAATGGGGATGCACAGCAGTGAGCCCACAGAGTGCACTGGCACCACTGGAGATGCAGTACAGTGAGTCCACAGAGTGCACTGGCACCACTGGGGATGCACTGCAGTGAGTCCAGAGAGTGCTCTGGCACCACTGGGGATGCAGTGCAGTGAGTCCAGAGAGTGCACTAGCACCACTGGGGATGCAGTGCAGTCAGTCCAGTGAGTGTACTGGCACCACTGGGGATGCACTGCAGTGAGTCCAGAGAGTGCACTGACACCACTGAGAATGCACTTCAGTGAGTCCAGAGAGTGCACTGGCACCACTGGGGATGCACAGCAGTGAGTCCACAGAGTGCACTGGCACCACTGGGGATGCAGTGCAGTGAGTCCAGAGAGTGCACTGGCACCACTGGGGATGCACTTCAGTGAGTCCAGAGAGTGCACGGGCTCCACTGGGGATGCACTGCAGTGAGTCCACAGAGTGCACTGGCACCACTGGGGATGCAGTGCAGTGAGTCCAGAGAGTGCACTGGCTCCACTGGGGATGCAGTGCAGTGAGTCCAGAGAGTGCACTGGCACCACTGGGTATGCAGTGCAGTGAGTCCAGAGAGTGCACTGGCAAAACTGGGGATGCACTGCAGTGAGTCCAGAGTGTGCACTGGCACCACTGGGAATGCAGTGCAGTGAGTCCAGAGATCGCACTGGCACCACGGGGGATGCACTTCAGTGAGTCCAGAGAGTGCACTGGCACCACTGGGGATGCACTGCAGTGAGTCCAGAGAGTGCAATGGCACCACTGGGGATGCAGTGCAGTGAGTCCAGAGAGTGCACTGGCACCACTGGGGATGCAGTGCAGTGAGTCCAGAGAGTGCACTGGCACCAGAGGGAATGCACTGCAGTGAGTCCAGTGAGTGCACTGGCACCACTGGGGATGCAGTGCAGTGAGTGCAGGGAGTGCACTGGCACCACTGGGGATGCAGTGCAGTGAGTCCAGAGAGTGCAGTGGCACCACTGGGGATGCAGTGCAGTGAGTCCAGAGAGTGCACAGGCAGCACTGGGGATGCAGTGCAGTGAGTCCAGAGAGTGCTCTGGCACCACTGGGTATGCAGTGCAGTGAGTCCAGAGAGTGCACTGGCACCACTGGGGATGCAGTGCAGTGAGTCCAGAGAGTGCACTGGCACCACTGGTGATGCACTGCAGTTACTCCAGAGAGTGCACTGGCACCACTGGGGATGCGGTACGGTGAGTCCAGAGAGTGCACTGGACCACTGGTGATGCACTGCAGTGAGTCCAGAGAGTGCACTGGCACCACTGAGAATGCCTTTCAGTGAGTCCAGAGAGTGCACTGGCACCACTGTGGATGCACTGCAGTGAGTCCACAGATTGCACTAGCACCACTGGGGATGCAGTGCAGTGAGTCCAGAGAGTGTACTGGCACCACTGGGGATGCACTGCAGTGAGTCCAGAGAGTGCACTGGCACCACTGAGAATGCACTTCAGTGAGTCCAGAGAGCGCACTGGCACCACTGGGGATGCAGTGCAGTGAGTCCAGAGAGTGAACTAGCACCACTGGGAATGTAGTGCAGTGAATCCAGTGAGTCCACTGGCACCAGTGGGGATGCACTGCAGTGAGTCCATAGAGTGCACTGGCACCACTGGGGATGCAGTGAAGTGAGCCCAGTGAGTGCACTGGCACCACTGGAGATGCAGTACAGTGAGTCCAGTGAATGCACTGGCAACACTGGGGATGCAGTGCAGTGAGTCCAGAGAGTGCACTGGCACCACTGGTGATGCAGTATAGTGAGTCCAGTGAGTGCACTGGCACCACTGGGGATGCAGTGCAGTGAGTCCAGAGAGTGCACTGGCACCACTGGGGATGCACTGCAGTGAGTCCAGAGAGTGCACTGGCACCACTGATGATGCAGTACAGTGAGTCCAGTGAGTGCACTGGCACCACTGGGGATGTAGTGCATTGACTCCAGAGAGTGCACTGGCACCACTTGGGATGCAGTGCAATGAGTCTAGAGAGTGCACTGGCACCACTGGGGATGCAGTGCAGTGAGTCCAGAGAGTGCATTGGCACCACTGGGGATGCAGTGCAGTGAGTCCAGAGAGTGCACTGGCAGCACTGGGGATGCACTGCAGTGAGTCCACAGAGTGCACTGGTACCACTGGGGATGCAGTGCAGTGAGTCCAGAGAGTGCACTGGCACCACTGGGGATGCACTGCAGTGAGTCCAGAGAGTGCACTGGCACCACTGGGGATGCAGTGCAGTGAGTCCAGAGAGTGCACTGGCACCACTGGGGATGCAGTGCAGTGAGTCTTGAGAGTGCACTGGCACCACTGGGGATGCAGTGCAGTGAGTCCAGAGAGTGCACTGGCACCACTGAGAATGCACTTCAGTGAGTCCAGAGAGTGCACTAGCACCACTGGGGATGCAGTGCAGTGAATCCAGTGAGTGCACTGGCACCACTGGGGATGCAGTGCAGTGAGTCAAGAGAGTGCACTGGCACCACTGGGGATGCAGTACAGTGAGTCCAGAGAGTGCATTGGCACCATTGGAGATGCAGTGCAGTGAGTCCAAAGAGTGCACTGGCACCACTGGGGATGCACAGCAGTGAGTCCAGAGAGTGCATTGGCACCACTGGGGATGCAGTGCAGTGAGTCCAGAGAGTGCACTGGCACCATTGGAGATGCAGTGCAGTGAGTCCAGAGAGTGCACTGGCACCAATGGGGATGCACTTCAGTGAGTCCACAGAGTGCACTGGCTCCACTGGGGATGCAGTGCAGTGAGTCCAGAGAGTGCACTGGCACCATTGGAGATGCAGTGCAGTGAGTCCAGAGAGTGCACTGGCACCACTGGGGATGCAGTGCAGTGAGTCCAGAGAGTGCACTGGCACCACTGGGGATGCAGTGCAGTGAGTCCAGAGAGTGCACTGGCACCACTGGGGATGCAGTGCAGTGAGTCCATAGAGTTCACTGGCACCACTGGGGATGCACTTCAGTGAGTGCAGAGACTGCACTGGCACCACTGGGGATGCAATTCAGTGAGTGCAGAGACTGCACTGGCACCACTGGGGATGCAGTGCAGTGAGTCCAGTGAGTGTACTGGCACCACTGGGGATGCACTGCAGTGAGTCCAGAGAGTGCATTGGCACCACTTGGGATGCACTGCAGTGAGTCCAGAGAGTGCACTTGCACCACTGGGGATGCAGTGCAGTGAGTCCAGAGAGTGCACTGGCACCACTGGGGATGCAGTGCAGTGAGTCCAGAGAGTGCACTGGCACCAATGGGGATGCACAGCAGTGAGCCCACAGAGTGCACTGGCACCACTGGGGATGCACTGCAGTGAGTCCAGAGAGTGCTCTGGCACCACTGGCGATGCAGTGCAGTGAGTCCAGAGAGTGCACTAGCACCACTGGGGATGCAGTGCAGTCAGTCCAGTGAGTGTACTGGCACCACTGGGGATGCAGTGCAGTGAGTCCAGAGAGTGCACTGGCACCACTGAGAATGCACTTCAGTGAGTCCAGAGAGTGCACTGGCACCACTGGGGATGCACTGCAGTGAGTCCACAGAGTGCACTGGCACCACTGGGGATGCAGTGCAGTGAGTCCAGAGAGTGCACTGGCACCACTGGGGATGCACTTCAGTGAGTCCAGAGAGTGCACGGGCTCCACTGGGGATGCACTGCAGTGAGTCCAGAGAGTGCAATGGCACCACTGGGGATGCAGTGCAGTGAGTCCAGAGAGTGCACTGGCACCAATGGGGATGCACAGCAGTGAGCCCACAGAGTGCACTGGCACCACTGGGGATGCAGTACAGTGAGTCCACAGAGTGCACTGGCACCACTGGGGATGCACTGCAGTGAGTCCAGAGAGTGCTCTGGCACCACTGGGGATGCAGTGCAGTGAGTCCAGAGAGTGCACTAGCAACACTGGGGATGCAGTGCAGTCAGTCCAGTGAGTGTACTGGCACCACTGGGGATGCACTGCAGTGAGTCCAGAGAGTGCACTGGCACCACTGAGAATGCACTTCAGTGAGTCCAGAGAGTGCACTGGCACCACTGGGGATGCACAGCAGTGAGTCCACAGAGTGCACTGGCACCACTGGGGATGCAGTGCAGTGAGTCCAGAGAGTGCACTGGCACCACTGGGGATGCACTTCAGTGAGTCCAGAGAGTCCACGGGCTCCACTGGGGATGCACTGCAGTGAGTCCACAGAGTGCACTGGCACCACTGGGGATGCAGTGCAGTGAGTCCAGAGAGTGCACTGGCTCCACTGGGGATGCAGTGCAGTGAGTCCAGAGAGTGCACTGGCACCACTGGGTATGCAGTGCAGTGAGTCCAGAGAGTGCACTGGCAAAACTGGGGATGCACTGCAGTGAGTCCAGAGAGTGCACTGGCACCACTGGGGATGCAGTGCAGTGAGTCCAGAGTGTGCACTGGCACCACTGGGTATGCGGTGCGGTGAGTCCAGAGAGTGCACTGGCACCACTGGGGATGCACTGCAGTGAGTCCAGAGAGTGCACTGGCACCACTGAGAATGCCCTTCAGTGAGTCCAGAGAGTGTACTGGCACCACTGGGGATGCACTTCAGTGAGTCCAGAGAGCGCACTGGCACCACTGGGGATGCAGTGCAGTGAGTCCAGAGAGTGCACTTGCACCACTGAGAATGCACTTCAGTGAGTCCAAAGAGTGCACTGGCACCACTGGGGATGCACTGCAGTGAGTCCAGAGAGTGCACTGGCACCACTGGGGATGCTGTGCAGTGAGTCCAGAGAGTGCACGGGCTCCACTGAGTATGCATTGCAGTGAGTCCAGAGAGTGCACTGGCAACACTGGGGATGCAGTGCAGTGAGTCCTGAGAGTGCACTGGCACCACTGGGGATGCAGTGGAGCAAGTCCAGAGAGTGCACTGGCACCACTGGGGATGCAGTGCAGTGAGTCCAGAGAGTGCACTGGCACCAATGGGGATGCAGTGTAGTGAGTCCAAAGAGTGCACTGGCACCACTGGGGATGCAGTACAGTGAGTCCAGAGAGTGCACTGGCACCACTGGGGATGCACAACAGTGAGTCCAGAGAGTGCATTGGCACCACTGGGGATGCAGTGCAGTGAGTCCAGAGAGTGCACTGGCACCATTGGAGATGCAGTGCAGTGAGTCCAGAGAGTGCACTGTCACCACTGGGGATGCAGTGCAGTGAGTCCAGAGAGTGCACTGGCACCACTGGGGATGCAGTGCAGTGAGTCCAGAGAGTGCACTGGCACCACTGGGGATGCTGTGCAGTGAGTCCAGAGAGTGCACGGGCTCCACTGAGTATGCATTGCAGTGAGTCCAGAGAGTGCACTGGCAACACTGGGGATGCAGTGCAGTGAGTCCTGAGAGTGCACTGGCACCACTGGGGATGCAGTGGAGCAAGTCCAGAGAGTGCACTGGCACCACTGGGGATGCAGTGCAGTGAGTCCAGAGAGTGCACTGGCACCAATGGGGATGCAGTGTAGTGAGTCCAGAGAGTGCACTGGCACCACTGGGGATGCAGTACAGTGAGTCCAGAGAGTGCACTGGCACCACTGGGGATGCACAACAGTGAGTCCAGAGAGTGCATTGGCACCACTGGGGATGCAGTGCAGTGAGTCCAGAGAGTGCACTGGCACCATTGGAGATGCAGTGCAGTGAGTCCAGAGAGTGCACTGGCACCACTGGGGATGCAGTGCAGTGAGTCCAGAGAGTGCACTGGCACCACTGGGGATGCAGTGCAGTGAGTCCAGAGAGTGCACTGGCACCACTGGGGATGCACTGCAGTGAGTCCAGATAGTTCACTGGCACCAATGGGGCTGCACTTCAGTGAGTGCAGAGAGTGCACTGGCACCACTGGGGATGCAGTGCAGTGAGTCCAGTGAGTGTACTGGCACCCCTGGGGATGCACTGCAGTGAGTCCAGAGAGTGCATTGGCACCACTTGGGATGCACTGCAGTGAGTCCAGAGAGTGCACTTGCACCACTGGGGATGCAGTGCAGTGAGTCCAGAGAGTGCACTGACACCACTGGGGATGCAGTGCAGTGAGTCCAGAGAGTGCACTGGCACCAATGGGGATGCACAGCAGTGAGTCCACAGAGTGCACTGGCACCACTGGGGATGCAGTGCAGTGAGTCCAGAGAGTGCACTGGCACCACTGGGGATGCAGTGCAGTGAGTCCAGAGAGTGCACTGGCACCACTGGGGATGCACAGCAGTGAGTCCAGAGAGTGCATTGGCACCACTGGGGATGCAGTGCAGTGAGTCCAGAGAGTGCACTGGCACCATTGGAGATGCAGTGCAGTGACTCCAGAGAGTGCACTGGCACCACTGGGGATGCAGTGCAGTGAGTCCAGAGAGTGCACTGGCACCAATGGGGATGCACTTCTGTGAGTCCACAGAGTGCACTGGCTCCACTGGGGATGCAGTGCAGTGAGTCCAGAGAGTACACTGGCACCATTGGAGATGCAGTGCAGTGAGTCCAGAGAGTGCACTGGCACCACTGGGGATGCAGTGCAGTGAGTCCAGTGAGCGTACTGGCACCACTGGGGATGCACTGCAGTGAGTCCAGAGAGTGCATTGGCACCACTGGGGATGCACTGCAGTGAGTCCAGAGAGTGCACTTGCACCACTGGGGATGCAGTGCAGTGAGTCCAGAGAGTGCACTGGCACCACTGGGGATGCAGTGCAGTGAGTCCAGAGAGTGCACTGGCACCACTGGGGATGCAGTGCAGTGAGTCCAGAGAGTGCACTGGCACCACTGGCGATGCAGTGCAGTGAGTCCAGAGAGTGCACTGGCACCAATGGGGATGCACAGCAGTGAGCCCACAGAGTGCACTGGCACCACTGGGGATGCACTGCAGTGAGTCCAGAGAGTGCACTGGCACCACTGGGGATGCAGTGCAGTGAGTCCAGAGAGTGCACTGGCACCACTGGGGATGCACAGCAGTGAGTCCAGAGAGTGCATTGGCACCACTGGGGATGCAGTGCAGTGAGTCCAGAGAGTGCACTGGCACCAGTGGAGATGCAGTGCAGTGAGTCCAGAGAGTGCACTGGCACCACTGGGGATGCAGTGCAGTGAGTCCAGAGAGTGCACTGGCACCACTGGGGATGCAGTGCAGTGAGTCCAGAGAGTGCACTTGCACCACTGGGGATGCAGTGCAGTGAGTCCAGAGAGTGCACTGGCACCACTGGGGATGCAGTGCAGTGAGTCCAGAGAGTGCACTGGCACCAATGGGGATGCACAGCAGTGAGCCCACAGAGTGCACTGGACCACTGGGGATGCAGTACAGTGAGTCCAGAGAGTGCACTGGCACCACTGGGGATGCACTGCAGTGAGTCCAGAGAGTGCTCTGGCACCACTGGCGATGCAGTGCAGTGAGTCCAGAGAGTGCACTAGCACCACTGGGGATGCAGTGCAGTCAGTCCAGTGAGTGTACTGGCACCACTGGGGATGCACTGCAGTGAGTCCAGAGAGTGCACGGGCTCCACTGGGGATGCACTGCAGTGAGTCCAGAGAGTGCACTGGCACCACTGGCGATGCAGTGCAGTGAGTCCAGAGAGTGCACTGGCACCACTGGGGATGCACTTCAGTGAGTCCAGAGAGTGCACGGGCTACACTGGGGATGCACTGCAGTGAGTCCAGAGAGTGCACTGGCACCACTGGGGATGCACTGCAGTGAGTCCAGAGAGTGCACTGGCAGCACTGGGGATGCAGTGAAGTGAGTCCAGAGAGTGCACTGGCACCACTGGGGATGCAGTTCAGTGAGTCCAGAGAGTGCACTGGCACCACTGGGGATGCACTGCAGTGAGTCCAGAGAGTTCACTGGCACCACTGGGGATGCAATTCAGTGAGTGCAGAGACTGCACTGGCACCACTGGGGATGCAGTGCAGTGAGTCCATTGAGTGTACTGGCACCACTGGGGATGCACTGCAGTGAGTCCAGAGAGTGCATTGGCACCACTTGGGATGCACTGCAGTGAGTCCAGAGAGTGCACTTGCTCCACTGGGGATGCAGTGCAGTGAGTCCAGAGAGTGCACTGGCACCACTGGGCATGCAGTGCAGTGAGTCCAGAGAGTGCACTGGCACCAATGGGGATGCACAGCAGTGAGCCCACAGAGTGCACTGGCACCACTGGAGATGCAGTACAGTGAGTCCACAGAGTGCACTGGCACCACTGGGGATGCACTGCAGTGAGTCCAGAGAGTGCTCTGGCACCACTGGGGATGCAGTGCAGTGAGTCCAGAGAGTGCACTAGCACCACTGGGGATGCAGTGCAGTCAGTCCAGTGAGTGTACTGGCACCACTGGGGATGCACTGCAGTGAGTCCAGAGAGTGCACTGGCACCACTGAGAATGCACTTCAGTGAGTCCAGAGAGTGCACTGGCACCACTGGGGATGCACTGCAGTGAGTCCACAGAGTGCACTGGCACCACTGGGGATGCAGTGCAGTGAGTCCAGAGAGTGCACTGGCACCACTGGGGATGCACTTCAGTGAGTCCAGAGAGTGCACGGGCTCCACTGGGGATGCACTGCAGTGAGTCCACAGAGTGCACTGGCACCACTGGGGATGCAGTGCAGTGAGTGCAGAGAGTGCACTGGCTCCACTGGGGATGCAGTGCAGTGAGTCCAGAGAGTGCACTGGCACCACTGGGTATGCAGTGCAGTGAGTCCAGAGAGTGCACTGGCAAAACTGGGGATGCACTGCAGTGAGTCCAGAGAGTGCACTGGCACCACTGGGGATGCAGTGCAGTGAGTCCAGAGTGTGTACTGGCACCACTGGGAATGCAGTGCAGTGAGTCCAGAGATCGCACTGGCACCACGGGGGATGCACTTCAGTGATTCCAGAGAGTGCACTGGCACCACTGGGGATGCACTGCAGTGAGTCCAGAGAGTGCACTGGCACCACTGGGGATGCACTGCAGTGAGTCCAGAGAGTGCACTGGCACCACTGGGGATGCAGTGCAGTGAGTCCAGAGAGTGCACTGGCACCAGAGGGAATGCACTGCAGTGAGTCCAGTGAGTGCACTGGCACCACTGGGGATGCAGTGCAGTGAGTGCAGGGAGTGCACTGGCACCACTGGGGATGCAGTGCAGTGAGTCCAGAGAGTGCAGTGGCACCACTGGGGATGCAGTGCAGTGAGTCCAGAGAGTGCACAGGCAGCACTGGGGATGCAGTGCAGTGAGTCCAGAGAGTGCTCTGGCACCACTGGGGATGCAGTGCAGTGAGTCCAGAGAGTGCACTGGCACCACTGGGGATGCAGTGCAGTGAGTCCAGAGAGTGCACTGGCACCACTGGTGATGCACTGCAGTTACTCCAGAGAGTGCACTGGCACCACTGGGGATGCGGTACGGTGAGTCCAGAGAGTGCACTGGACCACTGGTGATGCACTGCAGTGAGTCCAGAGAGTGCACTGGCACCACTGAGAATGCCTTTCAGTGAGTCCAGAGAGTGCACTGGCACCACTGTGGATGCACTGCAGTGAGTCCACAGATTGCACTAGCACCACTGGGGATGCAGTGCAGTGAGTCCAGAGAGTGTACTGGCACCACTGGGGATGCACTGCAGTGAGTCCAGAGAGCGCACTGGCACCAATGTGGATGCAGTGCAGTGAGTCCAGAGAGAGCACTGGCAGCACTGGGGATGCACTGCAGTGAGTCCAGAGAGTGCACTGGCACCACTGGGGATGGACTTCAGTGAGTGCAGAGACTGCACTGGCACCACTGGGGATACAGTGCAGTGAGTCCAGTGAGTGTACTGGCACCACTGGGGATGCAGCGCAGTGAGTCCAGAGAGTGCACTGGCACCAATGTGGATGCAGTGCAGTGAGTCCAGAGAGAGCACTGGCAGCACTGGGGATGCACTGCAGTGAGTCCAGAGAGTGCACTGGCACCACTGGGGATGGACTGCAGTGAGTCCAGAGAGTGCACTGGCACCACTCGGGATGCAGTGCAGTGAGTGCAGAGAGTGCACTGGAACCACTGGGGATGCGGTGGCGGGAGTCCAGAGAGTGCTTTGGCACCACTGGGGATGCAGTACAGTGACTCTAGAGAGTGCACTGGCACCACTGGGGATGCAGTGCAGTGAGTCCAGAGAGTGCACTGGCACCACTCAGGGTGCAGTGCAGTGAGTCAAGAGAGTGCACTGGCACCACTGGGGATGCAGTGCAGTGAGTCCAGAGAGTGCACTGGCACCACTGGGGATGCAGTGGAGCAAGTCCAGAGAGTGCACTGGCACCACTGGGGATGCAGCGCAGTGACTCTAGAGGGTGCACTGGCACCACTGGGGATGCGGTGCAGTGAGTCCAGAGAGTGCACTGGCACCACTCAGGGTGCAGTGCGGTGAGTCCAGAGAGTGCACTGGCACCACTGGGGATGCAGTGCAGTGAGTCCAGAGAGTGCACTGGCACCACTGGGGATGCACTGCAGTGAGTCCAGAGTGCACTAGCACCACTGGGGATGCACTGCAGTGAGTCCAGAGAGTGCACTGGCACCACTGGGGATGCACTGCAGTGAGTCCAGAGTGCACTAGCACCACTGGGGATGCACTGCAGTGAGTCCAGAGAGTGCACTGGCACCACCGGGAATGCACTGCAGTGAGTCCAGAGAGTGCACTGGCACCACTGGGGATGCACTTCAGTGAGTCCAGAGAGTGCACTGGCACCACTGGGTATGCAGTGACGCTAGTTCAGAGAGTGCACTGGTACCACTGGGGATGCACTGCAGTGAGTCCAGAGAGTGCACTGGCACCACTGGGGATGCACTGCAGTGAGTCCAGAGAGTGCACTGGCACAACTGGGGATGCAGCGCAGTGACTCTAGAGAGTGCACTGGCACCACTGCGGATGCGGTGCAGTGAGTCCAGAGAGTGCACTGGCACCACAGGTGATGCACAGCAGTGAGTCCAGAGAGTGCACTGGCAGCACTGGGGATGCAGCGCAGTGAGTCCAGAGAGTGCACTGGCACCACTGGGGATGCCCTGCAGTGAGTCCAGAGAGTGCACTAGCACCACTGGGGATGCGGTGCTGGGAGTCCAGGGATAGCACTGGCACCACTGGGGATGCAGTGCAGTGAGTCCAGTGAGTGCACTGGCACAACTGGGGATGCACTGCAGTGAGTCCAGAGAGTGCACTGGCACCACTGGGGATGCAGTGCAGTGAGTCCAGAGAGTGCACTGGCACCACTGATGATGCAGTACAGTGAGTCCAGTGAGTGCACTGGCACAACTGGGGATGTAGTGCAGTGACTCGAGAGAGTGCACGGGAACCACTGGGGATGCAGTGCCGCGAGTCCAGAGAGTGCACTGGCTCCACTGGGGATGCGGTGCCGGAGGTCCAGAGAGTGCATTGGCACCACTGGGGATGCAGATCAGTGACTCCAGAGAGTGCACTGGCACCACTGGGGATGCACTGCAGTGAGCCCAGTGAGTGCACTGGCACCACTGGGGATGCGGTGCCGGGAGTCCAGAGAGTGCTTTGGCACCGCTGGGGATGCACTGCAGTTACTCCAGAGAGTGCACAGGCACCAATGGGGATGCACATCAGTGAGTCCACAGAGTGCACTGGCACCACTGGGGATGCAGTGCAGCAAGTCCAGAGAGTTCACTGGCACCACTGGGGATGCAGTGCAGTGAGTCCAGTGAGTGTACTGGCACCACTGGGGATGCACTGCAGTGAGTCCAGAGAGTGCATTGGCACCACTTGGGATGCACTGCAGTGAGTCCAGAGAGTGCACTTGCACCACTGGGGATGCACTGCAGTGAGTCCACAGAGTGCACTGGCACCACTGGGGATGCAGTGCAGTGAGTCCAGAGAGTGCACTGGCACCAATGGGGATGCAGTGCAGTGAGTCCACAGAGTGCACTGGCACCACTGGGGATGCAGCGCAGTGAGTCCAGAGAGTGCACTGGCACCACTGGGGATGCACTGCAGTGAGTCCAGAGAGTGCACTGGCACCACTGGAGATGCAGTGCAGTGAGTCCAGAGAGTGCACTAGCACCACTGGGGATGCAGTGCAGTCAGTCCAGTGAGTGTACTGGCACCACTGGGGATGCAGTGCAGTGAGTCCAGAGAGTGCACTGGCACCACTGAGAATGCACTGCAGTGAGTCCACAGAGTGCACTGGCTCCACTGGGGATGCACTGCAGTGAGTCCACAGAGTGCACTGGCACCACTGGGGATGCAGTGCAGTGAGTCCAGAGATCGCACTGGCTCCACTGGGGATGCAGTGCAGTGAGTCCAGAGAGTGCTCTGGCACCACTGGGGATGCAGTGCAGTGAGTCCAGAGAGTGCACTGGCACCGCTGGGGATGCAGTGCAGTGAGTCCAGAGAGTGCTCTGGCACCACTGGGGATGCAGTGCAGTGAGTCCAGAGAGTGCAGTGGCACCACTGGTGATGCACTGCAGTTACTCCAGAGAGTGCACTGGCACCACTGGGTATGCGGTGCGGTGAGTCCAGAGAGTGCACTGGCACCACTGGGGATGCACTGCAGTGAGTCCAGAGAGTGCACTGGCACCACTGAGAATGCCCTTCAGTGAGTCCAGAGAGTGTACTGGCACCACTGGGGATGCACTTCAGTGAGTCCAGAGAGCGCACTGGCACCACTGGGGATGCAGTGCAGTGAGTCCAGAGAGTGCACTTGCACCACTGAGAATGCACTTCAGTGAGTCCAGTGAGTGTACTGGCACCACTGGGGATGCACTGCAGTGAGTCCAGAGAGTGCACTGGCACCACTGGGGATGCTGTGCAGTGAGTCCAGAGAGTGCACGGGCTCCACTGAGTATGCATTGCAGTGAGTCCAGAGAGTGCACTGGCAACACTGGGGATGCAGTGCAGTGAGTCCTGAGAGTGCACTGGCACCACTGAGAATGCAGTGGAGCAAGTCCAGAGAGTGCACTGGCACCACTGGGGATGCAGTGCAGTGAGTCCAGAGAGTGCACTGGCACCAATGGGGATGCAGTGTAGTGAGTCCAGAGAGTGCACTGGCACCACTGGGGATGCAGTACAGTGAGTCCAGAGAGTGCACTGGCACCACTGGGGATGCACAACAGTGAGTCCAGAGAGTGCATTGGCACCACTGGGGATGCAGTGCAGTGAGTCCAGAGAGTGCACTGGCACCATTGGAGATGCAGTGCAGTGAGTCCAGAGAGTGCACTGGCACCACCTGGGATGCAGTGCAGTGAGTCCAGAGAGTGCACTGACACCACTGGGGATGCAGTGCAGTGAGTCCAGAGAGTGCACTGGCACCACTGGGGATGCTGTGCAGTGAGTCCAGAGAGTGCACGGGCTCCACTGAGTATGCATTGCAGTGAGTCCAGAGAGTGCACTGGCAACACTGGGGATGCAGTGCAGTGAGTCCTGAGAGTGCACTGGCACCACTGGGGATGCAGTGGAGCAAGTCCAGAGAGTGCACTGGCACCACTGGGGATGCAGTGCAGTGAGTCCAGAGAGTGCACTGGCACCAATGGGGATGCAGTGTAGTGAGTCCAGAGAGTGCACTGGCACCACTGGGGATGCAGTACAGTGAGTCCAGAGAGTGCACTGGCACCACTGGGGATGCACAACAGTGAGTCCAGAGAGTGCATTGGCACCACTGGGGATGCAGTGCAGTGAGTCCAGAGAGTGCACTGGCACCATTGGAGATGCAGTGCAGTGAGTCCAGAGAGTGCACTGGCACCACTGGGGATGCAGTGCAGTGAGTCCAGAGAGTGCACTGGCACCACTGGGGATGCAGTGCAGTGAGTCCAGAGAGTGCACTGGCACCACTGGGGATGCACTGCAGTGAGTCCAGATAGTTCACTGGCACCAATGGGGCTGCACTTCAGTGAGTGCAGAGAGTGCACTGGCACCACTGGGGATGCAGTGCAGTGAGTCCAGTGAGTGTACTGGCACCCCTGGGGATGCACTGCAGTGAGTCCAGAGAGTGCATTGGCACCACTTGAGATGCACTGCAGTGAGTCCAGAGAGTGCACTTGCACCACTGGGGATGCAGTGCAGTGAGTCCAGAGAGTGCACTGACACCACTGGGGATGCAGTGCAGTGAGTCCAGAGAGCGCACTGGCACCAATGGGGATGCACAGCAGTGAGTCCACAGAGTGCACTGGCACCACTGGGGATGCAGTGCAGTGAGTCCAGAGAGTGCACTGGCACCACTGGGGATGCAGTGCAGTGAGTCCAGAGAGTGCACTGGCACCACTGGGGATGCACAGCAGTGAGTCCAGAGAGTGCATTGGCACCACTGGGGATGCAGTGCAGTGAGTCCAGAGAGTGCACTGGCACCATTGGAGATGCAGTGCAGTGAGTCCAGAGAGTGCACTGGCACCACTGGGGATGCAGTGCAGTGAGTCCAGAGAGTGCACTGGCACCAATGGGGATGCACTTCTGTGAGTCCACAGAGTGCACTGGCTCCACTGGGGATGCAGTGCAGTGAGTCCAGAGAGTACACTGGCACCATTGGAGATGCAGTGCAGTGAGTCCAGAGAGTGCACTGGCACCACTGGGGATGCAGTGCAGTGAGTCCAGTGAGTGTACTGGCACCACTGGGGATGCACTGCAGTGAGTCCAGAGAGTGCATTGGCACCACTGGGGATGCACTGCAGTGAGTCCAGAGAGTGCACTTGCACCACTGGGGATGCAGTGCAGTGAGTCCAGAGAGTGCACTGGCACCACTGGGGATGCAGTGCAGTGAGTCCAGAGAGTGCACTGGCACCACTGGGGATGCAGTGCAGTGAGTCCAGAGAGTGCACTGGCACCACTGGCGATGCAGTGCAGTGAGTCCAGAGAGTGCACTGGCACCAATGGGGATGCACAGCAGTGAGCCCACAGAGTGCACTGGCACCACTGGGGATGCACTGCAGTGAGTCCAGAGAGTGCACTGGCACCACTGGGGATGCAGTGCAGTGAGTCCAGAGAGTGCACTTGCACCACTGGGGATGCACAGCAGTGAGTCCAGAGAGTGCATTGGCACCACTGGGGATGCAGTGCAGTGAGTCCAGAGAGTGCACTGGCACCATTGGAGATGCAGTGCAGTGAGTCCAGAGAGTGCACTGGCACCACTGGGGATGCAGTGCAGTGAGTCCAGAGAGTGCACTGGCACCACTGGGGATGCAGTGCAGTGAGTCCAGAGAGTGCACTGGCACCACTGGGGATGCACTGCAGTGAGTCCAGAGAGTTCACTGGCACCACTGGAGATGCACTTCAGTGAGTGCAGAGACTGCACTGGCACCACTGGGGATGCAGTGCAGTGAGTCCAGTGAGTGTACTGGCACCACTGGGGACGCACTGCAGTGAGTCCAGAGAGTGCTTTGGCACAACTTGGGATGCACTGCGGTGAGTCCAGAGAGTGCACTGGCACCACTGGGGATGCAGTGCAGTGAGTCCAGAGAGTGCACTGGCACCACTGGGGATGCAGTGCAGTGAGTCCAGAGAGTGCACTGGCACCAAAGGGGATGCACTTCAGTGAGTCCACAGAGTGCACTGGCTCCACTGGGGATGCAGTGCAGTGAGTCCAGAGAGTACACTGGCACCATTGGAGATGCAGTGCAGTGAGTCCAGAGAGTGCACTGGCACCACTGGGGATGCAGTGCAGTGAGTCCAGTGAGTGTACTGGCACCACTGGGGATGCACTGCAGTGAGTCCAGAGAGTGCATTGGCACCACTTGGGATGCACTGCAGTGAGTCCAGAGAGTGCACTGGCACCACTGGGGATGCAGTGCAGTGAGTCCAGAGAGTGCACTGGCACCACTGGGGATGCACTGCAGTGAGTCCAGAGAGTTCACTGGCACCACTGGAGATGCACTTCAGTGAGTGCAGAGACTGCACTGGCACCACTGGGGATGCAGTGCAGTGAGTCCAGTGAGTGTACTGGCACCACTGGGGATGCACTGCAGTGAGTCCAGAGAGTGCTTTGGCACCACTTGGGATGCACTGCAGTGAGTCCAGAGAGTGCACTGGCACCACTGGGGATGCAGTGCAGTGAGTCCAGAGAGTGCACTGGCACCAATGGGGATGCACTTCAGTGAGTCCACAGAGTGCACTGGCTCCACTGGGGATGCAGTGCAGTGAGTCCAGAGAGTACACTGGCACCATTGGAGATGCAGTGCAGTGAGTCCAGAGAGTGCACTGGCACCACTGGGGATGCAGTGCAGTGAGTCCAGTGAGTGTACTGGCACCACTGGGGATGCAGTGCAGTGAGTCCAGAGAGTGCATTGGCACCACTGGGGATGCACTGCAGTGAGTCCAGAGAGTGCACTTGCACCACTGGGGATGCAGTGCAGTGAGTCCAGAGAGTGCACTGGCACCACTGGGGATGCAGTGCAGTGAGTCCAGAGAGTGCACTGGCACCACTGGCGATGCAGTGCAGTGAGTCCAGAGAGTGCACTAGCACCACTGGGGATGCAGTGCAGTCAGTCCAGTGAGTGTACTGGCACCACTGGGGATGCACTGCAGTGAGTCCAGAGAGTGCACTGGCACCACTGGGGATGAACTGCAGTGAGTCCACAGAGTGCACTGGCACCACTGGGGATGCAGTGCAGTGAGTCCAGAGAGTGCACTGGCACCACTGGGGATGCACTTCAGTGAGTCCAGAGAGTGCACGGGCTCCACTGGGGATGCAGTGCAGTGAGTCCAGAGAGTGCACTGGCACCACTGGGGATGCACTGCAGTGAGTCCAGAGAGTGCACTTGCACCACTGGGGATGCAGTGCAGTGAGTCCAGAGAGTGCACTGGCACCACTGGGGATGCAGTGCAGTGAGTCCAGAGAGTGCACTGGCACCAATGGGGATGCACAGCAGTGAGCCCACAGAGTGCACTGGCACCACTGGGGATGCAGTACAGTGAGTCCAGAGAGTGCACTGGCACCACTGGGGATGCACTGCAGTGAGTCCAGAGAGTGCTCTGGCACCACTGGCGATGCAGTGCAGTGAGTCCAGAGAGTGCACTAGCACCACTGGGGATGCAGTGCAGTCAGTCCAGTGAGTGTACTGGCACCACTGGAGATGCACTGCAGTGAGTCCAGAGAGTGCACTGGCACCACTGGGCATGCACTGCAGTGAGTCCACAGAGTGCACTGGCACCACTGGGGATGCAGTGCAGTGAGTCCAGAGAGTGCACTGGCACCACTGGGGATTTACTTCAGTGAGTCCAGAGAGTGCACGGGCTCCACTGGGGATGCACTGCAGTGAGTCCAGAGAGTGCACTTGCACCACTGGGGATGCAGTGCAGTGAGTCCAGAGAGTGCACTGGCACCACTGGGGATGCAGTGCAGTGAGTCCAGAGAGTGCACTGGCACCAATGGGGATGCACAGCAGTGAGCCCACAGAGTGCACTGGCACCACTGGGGATGCAGTACAGTGAGTCCAGAGAGTGCACTGGCACCACTGGGGATGCACTGCAGTGAGTCCAGAGAGTGCTCTGGCACCACTGGCGATGCAGTGCAGTGAGTCCAGAGAGTGCACTAGCACCACTGGGGATGCAGTGCAGTCAGTCCAGTGAGTGTACTGGCACCACTGGGGATGCACTGCAGTGAGTCCAGAGAGTGCACTGGCACCACTGGGGATGCACTGCAGTGAGTCCACAGAGTGCACTGGCACCACTGGGGATGCAGTGCAGTGAGTCCAGAGAGTGCACTGGCACCACTGGGGATGCAGTGCAGTGAGTCCAGAGAGTGCACGGGCTCCACTGGGGATGCACTGCAGTGAGTCCAGAGAGTGCACTGGCACCACTGGGGATGCACTGCAGTGAGTCCAGAGAGTGCACTGGCAGCACTGGGGATGCAGTGAAGTGAGTCCAGAGAGTGCACTGGCACCACTGGGGATGCAGTTCAGTGAGTCCAGAGAGTGCACTGGCACCACTGGGGATGCACTGCAGTGAGTCCAGAGAGTTCACTGGCACCACTGGGGATGCAATTCAGTGAGTGCAGAGACTGCACTGGCACCACTGGGGATGCAGTGCAGTGAGTTCAGTGAGTGTACTGGCACCACTGGGGATGCACTGCAGTGAGTCCAGAGAGTGCATTGGCACCACTTGGAATGCACTGCAGTGAGTCCAGAGAGTGCACTTGCACCACTGGGGATGCAGTGCAGTGAGTCCAGAGAGTGCACTGGCACCACTGGGCATGCAGTGCAGTGAGTCCAGAGAGTGCACTGGCACCAATGGGGATGCACAGCAGTGAGCCCACAGAGTGCACTGGCACCACTGGAGATGCAGTACAGTGAGTCCACAGAGTGCACTGGCACCACTGGGGATGCACTGCAGTGAGTCCAGAGAGTGCTCTGGCACCACTGGGGATGCAGTGCAGTGAGTCCAGAGAGTGCACTAGCACCACTGGGGATGCAGTGCAGTCAGTCCAGTGAGTGTACTGGCACCACTGGGGATGCACTGCAGTGAGTCCAGAGAGTGCACTGACACCACTGAGAATGCACTTCAGTGAGTCCAGAGAGTGCACTGGCACCACTGGGGATGCACAGCAGTGAGTCCACAGAGTGCACTGGCACCACTGGGGATGCAGTGCAGTGAGTCCAGAGAGTGCACTGGCACCACTGGGGATGCACTTCAGTGAGTCCAGAGAGTGCACGGGCTCCACTGGGGATGCACTGCAGTGAGTCCACAGAGTGCACTGGCACCACTGGGGATGCAGTGCAGTGAGTCCAGAGAGTGCACTGGCTCCACTGGGGATGCAGTGCAGTGAGTCCAGAGAGTGCACTGGCACCACTGGGTATGCAGTGCAGTGAGTCCAGAGAGTGCACTGGCACCACTGGGGATGCACTGCAGTGAGTCCAGAGTGTGCACTGGCACCACTGGGAATGCAGTGCAGTGAGTCCAGAGATCGCACTGGCACCACGGGGGATGCACTTCAGTGAGTCCAGAGAGTGCACTGGCACCACTGGGGATGCACTGCAGTGAGTCCAGAGAGTGCACTGGCACCACTGGGGATGCACTGCAGTGAGTCCAGAGAGTGCACTGGCACCACTGGGGATGCAGTGCAGTGAGTCCAGAGAGTGCACTGGCACCAGAGGGAATGCACTGCAGTGAGTCCAGTGAGTGCACTGGCACCACTGGGGATGCAGTGCAGTGAGTGCAGGGAGTGCACTGGCACCACTGGGGATGCAGTGCAGTGAGTCCAGAGAGTGCAGTGGCACCACTGGGGATGCAGTGCAGTCACTCCAGAGAGTGCACAGGCAGCACTGGCGATGCAGTGCAGTGAGTCCAGAGAGTGCTCTGGCACCACTGGGGATGCAGTGCAGTGAGTCCAGAGAGTGCACTGGCACCACTGGGGATGCAGTGCAGTGAGTCCAGAGAGTGCACTGGCACCACTGGTGATGCACTGCAGTTACTCCAGAGAGTGCACTGGCACCACTGGGGATGCGGTACGGTGAGTCCAGAGAGTGCACTGGACCACTGGTGATGCACTGCAGTGAGTCCAGAGAGTGCACTGGCACCACTGAGAATGCCTTTCAGTGAGTCCAGAGAGTGCACTGGCACCACTGTGGATGCACTGCAGTGAGTCCACAGATTGCACTAGCACCACTGGGGATGCAGTGCAGTGAGTCCAGAGAGTGTACTGGCACCACTGGGGATGCACTGCAGTGAGTCCAGAGAGTGCACTGGCACCACTGAGAATGCACTTCAGTGAGTCCAGAGAGCGCACTGGCACCACTGGGGATGCAGTGCAGTGAGTCCAGAGAGTGAACTAGCACCACTGGGAATGTAGTGCAGTGAATCCAGTGAGTCCACTGGCACCAGTGGGGATGCACTGCAGTGAGTCCATAGAGTGCACTGGCACCACTGGGGATGCAGTGCAGTGAGTCCAGAGAGTGCACTGGCACCACTGGGGATGCACTGCAGTGAGTCCAGAGAGTGCACTTGCACCACTGGGGATGCAGTGCAGTGAGTCCAGAGAGTGCACTGGCACCACTGGGGATGCAGTGCAGTGAGTCCAGAGAGTGCACTGGCACCAATGGGGATGCACAGCAGTGAGCCCACAGAGTGCACTGGCACCACTGGGGATGCAGTACAGTGAGTCCAGAGAGTGCACTGGCACCACTGGGGATGCACTGCAGTGAGTCCAGAGAGTGCTCTGGCACCACTGGCGATGCAGTGCAGTGAGTCCAGAGAGTGCACTAGCACCACTGGGGATGCAGTGCAGTCAGTCCAGTGAGTGTACTGGCACCACTGGAGATGCACTGCAGTGAGTCCAGAGAGTGCACTGGCACCACTGGGCATGCACTGCAGTGAGTCCACAGAGTGCACTGGCACCACTGGGGATGCAGTGCAGTGAGTCCAGAGAGTGCACTGGCACCACTGGGGATTTACTTCAGTGAGTCCAGAGAGTGCACGGGCTCCACTGGGGATGCACTGCAGTGAGTCCAGAGAGTGCACTTGCACCACTGGGGATGCAGTGCAGTGAGTCCAGAGAGTGCACTGGCACCACTGGGGATGCAGTGCAGTGAGTCCAGAGAGTGCACTGGCACCAATGGGGATGCACAGCAGTGAGCCCACAGAGTGCACTGGCACCACTGGGGATGCAGTACAGTGAGTCCAGAGAGTGCACTGGCACCACTGGGGATGCACTGCAGTGAGTCCAGAGAGTGCTCTGGCACCACTGGCGATGCAGTGCAGTGAGTCCAGAGAGTGCACTAGCACCACTGGGGATGCAGTGCAGTCAGTCCAGTGAGTGTACTGGCACCACTGGGGATGCACTGCAGTGAGTCCAGAGAGTGCACTGGCACCACTGGGGATGCACTGCAGTGAGTCCACAGAGTGCACTGGCACCACTGGGGATGCAGTGCAGTGAGTCCAGAGAGTGCACTGGCACCACTGGGGATGCAGTGCAGTGAGTCCAGAGAGTGCACGGGCTCCACTGGGGATGCACTGCAGTGAGTCCAGAGAGTGCACTGGCACCACTGGGGATGCACTGCAGTGAGTCCAGAGAGTGCACTGGCAGCACTGGGGATGCAGTGAAGTGAGTCCAGAGAGTGCACTGGCACCACTGGGGATGCAGTTCAGTGAGTCCAGAGAGTGCACTGGCACCACTGGGGATGCACTGCAGTGAGTCCAGAGAGTTCACTGGCACCACTGGGGATGCAATTCAGTGAGTGCAGAGACTGCACTGGCACCACTGGGGATGCAGTGCAGTGAGTTCAGTGAGTGTACTGGCACCACTGGGGATGCACTGCAGTGAGTCCAGAGAGTGCATTGGCACCACTTGGAATGCACTGCAGTGAGTCCAGAGAGTGCACTTGCACCACTGGGGATGCAGTGCAGTGAGTCCAGAGAGTGCACTGGCACCACTGGGCATGCAGTGCAGTGAGTCCAGAGAGTGCACTGGCACCAATGGGGATGCACAGCAGTGAGCCCACAGAGTGCACTGGCACCACTGGAGATGCAGTACAGTGAGTCCACAGAGTGCACTGGCACCACTGGGGATGCACTGCAGTGAGTCCAGAGAGTGCTCTGGCACCACTGGGGATGCAGTGCAGTGAGTCCAGAGAGTGCACTAGCACCACTGGGGATGCAGTGCAGTCAGTCCAGTGAGTGTACTGGCACCACTGGGGATGCACTGCAGTGAGTCCAGAGAGTGCACTGACACCACTGAGAATGCACTTCAGTGAGTCCAGAGAGTGCACTGGCACCACTGGGGATGCACAGCAGTGAGTCCACAGAGTGCACTGGCACCACTGGGGATGCAGTGCAGTGAGTCCAGAGAGTGCACTGGCACCACTGGGGATGCACTTCAGTGAGTCCAGAGAGTGCACGGGCTCCACTGGGGATGCACTGCAGTGAGTCCACAGAGTGCACTGGCACCACTGGGGATGCAGTGCAGTGAGTCCAGAGAGTGCACTGGCTCCACTGGGGATGCAGTGCAGTGAGTCCAGAGAGTGCACTGGCACCACTGGGTATGCAGTGCAGTGAGTCCAGAGAGTGCACTGGCACCACTGGGGATGCACTGCAGTGAGTCCAGAGTGTGCACTGGCACCACTGGGAATGCAGTGCAGTGAGTCCAGAGATCGCACTGGCACCACGGGGGATGCACTTCAGTGAGTCCAGAGAGTGCACTGGCACCACTGGGGATGCACTGCAGTGAGTCCAGAGAGTGCACTGGCACCACTGGGGATGCACTGCAGTGAGTCCAGAGAGTGCACTGGCACCACTGGGGATGCAGTGCAGTGAGTCCAGAGAGTGCACTGGCACCAGAGGGAATGCACTGCAGTGAGTCCAGTGAGTGCACTGGCACCACTGGGGATGCAGTGCAGTGAGTGCAGGGAGTGCACTGGCACCACTGGGGATGCAGTGCAGTGAGTCCAGAGAGTGCAGTGGCACCACTGGGGATGCAGTGCAGTCACTCCAGAGAGTGCACAGGCAGCACTGGCGATGCAGTGCAGTGAGTCCAGAGAGTGCTCTGGCACCACTGGGGATGCAGTGCAGTGAGTCCAGAGAGTGCACTGGCACCACTGGGGATGCAGTGCAGTGAGTCCAGAGAGTGCACTGGCACCACTGGTGATGCACTGCAGTTACTCCAGAGAGTGCACTGGCACCACTGGGGATGCGGTACGGTGAGTCCAGAGAGTGCACTGGACCACTGGTGATGCACTGCAGTGAGTCCAGAGAGTGCACTGGCACCACTGAGAATGCCTTTCAGTGAGTCCAGAGAGTGCACTGGCACCACTGTGGATGCACTGCAGTGAGTCCACAGATTGCACTAGCACCACTGGGGATGCAGTGCAGTGAGTCCAGAGAGTGTACTGGCACCACTGGGGATGCACTGCAGTGAGTCCAGAGAGTGCACTGGCACCACTGAGAATGCACTTCAGTGAGTCCAGAGAGCGCACTGGCACCACTGGGGATGCAGTGCAGTGAGTCCAGAGAGTGAACTAGCACCACTGGGAATGTAGTGCAGTGAATCCAGTGAGTCCACTGGCACCAGTGGGGATGCACTGCAGTGAGTCCATAGAGTGCACTGGCACCACTGGGGATGCAGTGCAGTGAGCCCAGTGAGTGCACTGGCACCACTGGAGATGCAGTACAGTGAGTCCAGTGAATGCACTGGCAACACTGGGGATGCAGTGCAGTGAGTCCAGAGAGTGCACTGGCACCACTGGTGATGCAGTATAGTGAGTCCAGTGAGTGCACTGGCACCACTGGGGATGCAGTGCAGTGAGTCCAGAGAGTGCACTGGCACCACTGGGGATGCACTGCAGTGAGTCCAGAGAGTGCACTGGCACCACTGATGATGCAGTACAGTGAGTCCAGTGAGTGCATTGGCACCACTGGGGATGTAGTGCATTGACTCCAGAGAGTGCACTGGCACCACTTGGGATGCAGTGCAGTGAGTCTAGAGAGTGCACTGGCACCACTGGGGATGCAGTGCAGTGAGTCCAGAGAGTGCATTGGCACCACTGGGGATGCAGTGCAGTGAGTCCAGAGAGTGCACTGGCAGCACTGGGGATGCACTGCAGTGAGTCCACAGAGTGCACTGGTACCACTGGGGATGCAGTGCAGTGAGTCCAGAGAGTGCACTGGCACCACTGGGGATGCACTGCAGTGAGTCCAGAGAGTGCACTGGCACCACTGGGGATGCAGTGCAGTGAGTCCAGAGAGTGCACTGGCACCACTGGGGATGCAGTGCAGTGAGTCCAGAGAGTGCACTGGCACCACTGGGGATGCAGTGCAGTGAGTCCAGAGAGTGCACTGGCACCACTGAGAATGCACTTCAGTGAGTCCAGAGAGTGCACTAGCACCACTGGGGATGCAGTGCAGTGAATCCAGTGAGTGCACTGGCACCACTGGGGATGCAGTGCAGTGAGTCAAGAGAGTGCACTGGCACCACTGGGGATGCAGTACAGTGAGTCCAGAGAGTGCATTGGCACCATTGGAGATGCAGTGCAGTGAGTCCAAAGAGTGCACTGGCACCACTGGGGATGCACTTCAGTGAGTCCACAGAGTGCACTGGCACCACTGGGGATGCACTGCAGTGAGTCCAGAGAGTGCACTGGCACCATTGGAGATGCAGTGCAGTGAGTCCAGAGAGTGCACTGGCACCAATGGGGATGCACTTCAGTGAGTCCACAGAGTGCACTGGCTCCACTGGGGATGCAGTGCAGTGAGTCCAGAGAGTGCACTGGCACCATTGGAGATGCAGTGCAGTGAGTCCAGAGAGTGCACTGGCACCACTGGGGATGCAGTGCAGTGAGTCCAGAGAGTGCACTGGCACCACTGGGGATGCACTGCAGTGAGTCCAGAGAGTTCACTGGCACCACTGGGGATGCACTTCAGTGAGTGCAGAGACTGCACTGGCACCACTGGGGATGCAATTCAGTGAGTGCAGAGACTGCACTGGCACCACTGGGGATGCAGTGCAGTGAGTCCAGTGAGTGTACTGGCACCACTGGGGATGCACTGCAGTGAGTCCAGAGAGTGCATTGGCACCACTTGGGATGCACTGCAGTGAGTCCAGAGAGTGCACTTGCACCACTGGGGATGCAGTGCAGTGAGTCCAGAGAGTGCACTGGCACCACTGGGGATGCAGTGCAGTGAGTCCAGAGAGTGCACTGGCACCAATGGGGATGCACAGCAGTGAGCCCACAGAGTGCACTGGCACCACTGGGGATGCAGTGCAGTGAGTCCAGAGAGTGCTCTGGCACCACTGGCGATGCAGTGCAGTGAGTCCAGAGAGTGCACTAGCACCACTGGGGATGCAGTGCAGTCAGTCCAGTGAGTGTACTGGCACCACTGGGGATGCAGTGCAGTGAGTCCAGAGAGTGCACTGGCACCACTGAGAATGCACTTCAGTGAGTCCAGAGAGTGCACTGGCACCACTGGGGATGCACTGCAGTGAGTCCACAGAGTGCACTGGCACCACTGGGGATGCAGTGCAGTGAGTCCAGAGAGTGCACTGGCACCACTGGGGATGCACTTCAGTGAGTCCAGAGAGTGCACGGGCTCCACTGGGGATGCACTGCAGTGAGTCCAGAGAGTGCACTGGCACCACTGGGGATGCAGTGCAGTGAGTCCAGAGAGTGCACTGGCACCAATGGGGATGCACAGCAGTGAGCCCACAGAGTGCACTGGCACCACTGGGGATGCAGTACAGTGAGTCCACAGAGTGCACTGGCACCACTGGGGATGCACTGCAGTGAGTCCAGAGAGTGCTCTGGCACCACTGGGGATGCAGTGCAGTGAGTCCAGAGAGTGCACTAGCACCACTGGGGATGCAGTGCAGTCAGTCCAGTGAGTGTACTGGCACCACTGGGGATGCACTGCAGTGAGTCCAGAGAGTGCACTGGCACCACTGAGAATGCACTTCAGTGAGTCCAGAGAGTGCACTGGCACCACTGGGGATGCACTGCAGTGAGTCCACAGAGTGCACTGGCACCACTGGGGATGCAGTGCAGTGAGTCCAGAGAGTGCACTGGCACCACTGGGGATGCACTTCAGTGAGTCCAGAGAGTCCACGGGCTCCACTGAGGATGCACTGCAGTGAGTCCACAGAGTGCACTGGCACCACTGGGGATGCAGTGCAGTGAGTCCAGAGAGTGCACTGGCTCCACTGGGGATGCAGTGCAGTGAGTCCAGAGAGTGCACTGGCACCACTGGGTATGCAGTGCAGTGAGTCCAGAGAGTGCACTGGCAAAACTGGGGATGCACTGCAGTGAGTCCAGAGAGTGCACTGGCACCACTGGGGATGCAGTGCAGTGAGTCCAGAGTGTGCACTGGCACCACTGGGTATGCGGTGCGGTGAGTCCAGAGAGTGCATTGGCACCACTGGGGATGTAGTGCAGTGAGTCCAGAGAGTGCACTGGCACCACTGAGAATGCCCTTCAGTGAGTCCAGAGAGTGTACTGGCACCACTGGGGATGCACTTCAGTGAGTCCAGAGAGCGCACTGGCACCACTGGGGATGCAGTGCAGTGAGTCCAGAGAGTGCACTTGCACCACTGAGAATGCACTTCAGTGAGTCCAAAGAGTGCACTGGCACCACTGGGGATGCACTGCAGTGAGTCCAGAGAGTGCACTGGCACCACTGGGGATGCTGTGCAGTGAGTCCAGAGAGTGCACGGGCTCCACTGAGTATGCATTGCAGTGAGTCCAGAGAGTGCACTGGCAACACTGGGGATGCAGTGCAGTGAGTCCTGAGAGTGCACTGGCACCACTGGGGATGCAGTGGAGCAAGTCCAGAGAGTGCACTGGCACCACTGGGGATGCAGTGCAGTGAGTCCAGAGAGTGCACTGGCACCAATGGGGATGCAGTGTAGTGAGTCCAGAGAGTGCACTGGCACCACTGGGGATGCAGTACAGTGAGTCCAGAGAGTGCACTGGCACCACTGGGGATGCACAACAGTGAGTCCAGAGAGTGCATTGGCACCACTGGGGATGCAGTGCAGTGAGTCCAGAGAGTGCACTGGCACCATTGGAGATGCAGTGCAGTGAGTCCAGAGAGTGCACTGTCACCACTGGGGATGCAGTGCAGTGAGTCCAGAGAGTGCACTGGCACCACTGGGGATGCAGTGCAGTGAGTCCAGAGAGTGCACTGGCACCACTGGGGATGCTGTGCAGTGAGTCCAGAGAGTGCACGGGCTCCACTGAGTATGCATTGCAGTGAGTCCAGAGAGTGCACTGGCAACACTGGGGATGCAGTGCAGTGAGTCCTGAGAGTGCACTGGCACCACTGGGGATGCAGTGGAGCAAGTCCAGAGAGTGCACTGGCACCACTGGGGATGCAGTGCAGTGAGTCCAGAGAGTGCACTGGCACCAATGGGGATGCAGTGTAGTGAGTCCAGAGAGTGCACTGGCACCACTGGGGATGCAGTACAGTGAGTCCAGAGAGTGCACTGGCACCACTGGGGATGCACAACAGTGAGTCCAGAGAGTGCATTGGCACCACTGGGGATGCAGTGCAGTGAGTCCAGAGAGTGCACTGGCACCATTGGAGATGCAGTGCAGTGAGTCCAGAGAGTGCACTGGCACCACTGGGGATGCAGTGCAGTGAGTCCAGAGAGTGCACTGGCACCACTGGGGATGCAGTGCAGTGAGTCCAGAGAGTGCACTGGCACCACTGGGGATGCACTGCAGTGAGTCCAGATAGTTCACTGGCACCAATGGGGCTGCACTTCAGTGAGTGCAGAGAGTGCACTGGCACCACTGGGGATGCAGTGCAGTGAGTCCAGTGAGTGTACTGGCACCCCTGGGGATGCACTGCAGTGAGTCCAGAGAGTGCATTGGCACCACTTGGGATGCACTGCAGTGAGTCCAGAGAGTGCACTTGCACCACTGGGGATGCAGTGCAGTGAGTCCAGAGAGTGCACTGACACCACTGGGGATGCAGTGCAGTGAGTCCAGAGAGTGCACTGGCACCAATGGGGATGCACAGCAGTGAGTCCACAGAGTGCACTGGCACCACTGGGGATGCAGTGCAGTGAGTCCAGAGAGTGCACTGGCACCACTGGGGATGCAGTGCAGTGAGTCCAGAGAGTGCACTGGCACCACTGGGGATGCACAGCAGTGAGTCCAGAGAGTGCATTGGCACCACTGGGGATGCAGTGCAGTGAGTCCAGAGAGTGCACTGGCACCATTGGAGATGCAGTGCAGTGAGTCCAGAGAGTGCACTGGCACCACTGGGGATGCAGTGCAGTGAGTCCAGAGAGTGCACTGGCACCAATGGGGATGCACTTCTGTGAGTCCACAGAGTGCACTGGCTCCACTGGGGATGCAGTGCAGTGAGTCCAGAGAGTACACTGGCACCATTGGAGATGCAGTGCAGTGAGTCCAGAGAGTGCACTGGCACCACTGGGGATGCAGTGCAGTGAGTCCAGTGAGTGTACTGGCACCACTGGGGATGCACTGCAGTGAGTCCAGAGAGTGCATTGGCACCACTGGGGATGCACTGCAGTGAGTCCAGAGAGTGCACTTGCACCACTGGGGATGCAGTGCAGTGAGTCCAGAGAGTGCACTGGCACCACTGGGGATGCAGTGCAGTGAGTCCAGAGAGTGCACTGGCACCACTGGGGATGCAGTGCAGTGAGTCCAGAGAGTGCACTGGCACCACTGGCGATGCAGTGCAGTGAGTCCAGAGAGTGCACTGGCACCAATGGGGATGCACAGCAGTGAGCCCACAGAGTGCACTGGCACCACTGGGGATGCACTGCAGTGAGTCCAGAGAGTGCACTGGCACCACTGGGGATGCAGTGCAGTGAGTCCAGAGAGTGCACTGGCACCACTGGGGATGCACAGCAGTGAGTCCAGAGAGTGCATTGGCACCACTGGGGATGCAGTGCAGTGAGTCCAGAGAGTGCACTGGCACCATTGGAGATGCAGTGCAGTGAGTCCAGAGAGTGCACTGGCACCACTGGGGATGCAGTGCAGTGAGTCCAGAGAGTGCACTGGCACCACTGGGGATGCAGTGCAGTGAGTCCAGAGAGTGCACTGGCACCACTGGGGATGCACTGCAGTGAGTCCAGAGAGTTCACTGGCACCAATGGAGATGCACTTCAGTGAGTGCAGAGACTGCACTGGCACCACTGGGGATGCAGTGCAGTGAGTCCAGTGAGTGTACTGGCACCACTGGGGATGCACTGCAGTGAGTCCAGAGAGTGCTTTGGCACCACTTGGGATGCACTGCAGTGAGTCCAGAGAGTGCACTGGCACCACTGGGGATGCAGTGCAGTGAGTCCAGAGAGTGCACTGGCACCACTGGGGATGCAGTGCAGTGAGTCCAGAGAGTGCACTGGCACCAAAGGGGATGCACTTCAGTGAGTCCACAGAGTGCACTGGCTCCACTGGGGATGCAGTGCAGTGAGTCCAGAGAGTACACTGGCACCATTGGAGATGCAGTGCAGTGAGTCCAGAGAGTGCACTGGCACCACTGGGGATGCAGTGCAGTGAGTCCAGTGAGTGTACTGGCACCACTGGGGATGCACTGCAGTGAGTCCAGAGAGTGCATTGGCACCACTTGGGATGCACTGCAGTGAGTCCAGAGAGTGCACTGGCACCATTGGAGATGCAGTGCAGTGAGTCCAGAGAGTGCACTGGCACCACTGGGGATGCAGTGCAGTGAGTCCAGAGAGTGCACTGGCACCAATGGGGATGCACTTCTGTGAGTCCACAGAGTGCACTGGCTCCACTGGGGATGCAGTGCAGTGAGTCCAGAGAGTACACTGGCACCATTGGAGATGCAGTGCAGTGAGTCCAGAGAGTGCACTGGCACCACTGGGGATGCAGTGCAGTGAGTCCAGTGAGTGTACTGGCACCACTGGGGATGCACTGCAGTGAGTCCAGAGAGTGCATTGGCACCACTGGGGATGCACTGCAGTGAGTCCAGAGAGTGCACTTGCACCACTGGGGATGCAGTGCAGTGAGTCCAGAGAGTGCACTGGCACCACTGGGGATGCAGTGCAGTGAGTCCAGAGAGTGCACTGGCACCACTGGGGATGCAGTGCAGTGAGTCCAGAGAGTGCACTGGCACCACTGGCGATGCAGTGCAGTGAGTCCAGAGAGTGCACTGGCACCAATGGGGATGCACAGCAGTGAGCCCACAGAGTGCACTGGCACCACTGGGGATGCACTGCAGTGAGTCCAGAGAGTGCACTGGCACCACTGGGGATGCAGTGCAGTGAGTCCAGAGAGTGCACTGGCACCACTGGGGATGCACAGCAGTGAGTCCAGAGAGTGCATTGGCACCACTGGGGATGCAGTGCAGTGAGTCCAGAGAGTGCACTGGCACCATTGGAGATGCAGTGCAGTGAGTCCAGAGAGTGCACTGGCACCACTGGGGATGCAGTGCAGTGAGTCCAGAGAGTGCACTGGCACCACTGGGGATGCAGTGCAGTGAGTCCAGAGAGTGCACTGGCACCACTGGGGATGCACTGCAGTGAGTCCAGAGAGTTCACTGGCACCAATGGAGATGCACTTCAGTGAGTGCAGAGACTGCACTGGCACCACTGGGGATGCAGTGCAGTGAGTCCAGTGAGTGTACTGGCACCACTGGGGATGCACTGCAGTGAGTCCAGAGAGTGCTTTGGCACCACTTGGGATGCACTGCAGTGAGTCCAGAGAGTGCACTGGCACCACTGGGGATGCAGTGCAGTGAGTCCAGAGAGTGCACTGGCACCACTGGGGATGCAGTGCAGTGAGTCCAGAGAGTGCACTGGCACCAAAGGGGATGCACTTCAGTGAGTCCACAGAGTGCACTGGCTCCACTGGGGATGCAGTGCAGTGAGTCCAGAGAGTACACTGGCACCATTGGAGATGCAGTGCAGTGAGTCCAGAGAGTGCACTGGCACCACTGGGGATGCAGTGCAGTGAGTCCAGTGAGTGTACTGGCACCACTGGGGATGCACTGCAGTGAGTCCAGAGAGTGCATTGGCACCACTTGGGATGCACTGCAGTGAGTCCAGAGAGTGCACTGGCACCACTGGAGATGCAGTGCAGTGAGTCCAGAGAGTGCACTGGCACCACTGGGGATGCACTGCAGTGAGTCCAGAGAGTTCACTGGCACCACTGGAGATGCACTTCAGTGAGTGCAGAGACTGCACTGGCACCACTGGGGATGCAGTGCAGTGAGTCCAGTGAGTGTACTGGCACCACTAGGGATGCACTGCAGTGAGTCCAGAGAGTGCTTTGGCACCACTTGGGATGCACTGCAGTGAGTCCAGAGAGTGCACTGGCACCACTGGGGATGCAGTGCAGTGAGTCCAGAGAGTGCACTGGCACCACTGGGGATGCAGTGCAGTGAGTCCAGAGAGTGCACTGGCACCAATGGGGATGCACTTCAGTGAGTCCACAGAGTGCACTGGCTCCACTGGGGATGCAGTGCAGTGAGTCCAGAGAGTACACTGGCACCATTGGAGATGCAGTGCAGTGAGTCCAGAGAGTGCACTGGCACCACTGGGGATGCAGTGCAGTGAGTCCAGTGAGTGTACTGGCACCACTGGGGATGCACTGCAGTGAGTCCAGAGAGTGCATTGGCACCACTGGGGATGCACTGCAGTGAGTCCAGAGAGTGCACTTGCACCACTGGGGATGCAGTGCAGTGAGTCCAGAGAGTGCACTGGCACCACTGGGGATGCAGTGCAGTGAGTCCAGAGAGTGCACTGGCACCACTGGCGATGCAGTGCAGTGAGTCCAGAGAGTGCACTAGCACCACTGGGGATGCAGTGCAGTCAGTCCAGTGAGTGTACTGGCACCACTGGGGATGCACTGCAGTGAGTCCAGAGAGTGCACTGGCACCACTGGGGATGAACTGCAGTGAGTCCACAGAGTGCACTGGCACCACTGGGGATGCAGTGCAGTGAGTCCAGAGAGTGCACTGGCACCACTGGGGATGCACTTCAGTGAGTCCAGAGAGTGCACGGGCTCCACTGGGGATGCAGTGCAGTGAGTCCAGAGAGTGCACTGGCACCACTGGGGATGCACTGCAGTGAGTCCAGAGAGTGCACTTGCACCACTGGGGATGCAGTGCAGTGAGTCCAGAGAGTGCACTGGCACCACTGGGGATGCAGTGCAGTGAGTCCAGAGAGTGCACTGGCACCAATGGGGATGCACAGCAGTGAGCCCACAGAGTGCACTGGCACCACTGGGGATGCAGTACAGTGAGTCCAGAGAGTGCACTGGCACCACTGGGGATGCAGTACAGTGAGTCCAGAGAGTGCTCTGGCACCACTGGCGATGCAGTGCAGTGAGTCCAGAGAGTGCACTAGCACCACTGGGGATGCAGTGCAGTCAGTCCAGTGAGTGTACTGGCACCACTGGGGATGCACTGCAGTGAGTCCAGAGAGTGCACTGGCACCACTGGGGATGCACTGCAGTGAGTCCACAGAGTGCACTGGCACCACTGGGGATGCAGTGCAGTGAGTCCAGAGAGTGCACTGGCACCACTGGGGATGCACTTCAGTGAGTCCAGAGAGTGCACGGGCTCCACTGGGGATGCACTGCAGTGAGTCCAGAGAGTGCACTGGCACCACTGGGGATGCACTGCAGTGAGTCCAGAGAGTGCACTGGCAGCACTGGGGATGCAGTGAAGTGAGTCCAGAGAGTGCACTGGCACCACTGGGGATGCAGTTCAGTGAGTCCAGAGAGTGCACTGGCACCACTGGGGATGCACTGCAGTGAGTCCAGAGAGTTCACTGGCACCACTGGGGATGCAATTCAGTGAGTGCAGAGACTGCACTGGCACCACTGGGGATGCAGTGCAGTGAGTCCAGTGAGTGTACTGGCACCACTGGGGATGCACTGCAGTGAGTCCAGAGAGTGCATTGGCACCACTTGGGATGCACTGCAGTGAGTCCAGAGAGTGCACTTGCACCACTGGGGATGCAGTGCAGTGAGTCCAGAGAGTGCACTGGCACCACTGGGCATGCAGTGCAGTGAGTCCAGAGAGTGCACTGGCACCAATGGGGATGCACAGCAGTGAGCCCACAGAGTGCACTGGCACCACTGGAGATGCAGTACAGTGAGTCCACAGAGTGCACTGGCACCACTGGGGATGCACTGCAGTGAGTCCAGAGAGTGCTCTGGCACCACTGGGGATGCAGTGCAGTGAGTCCAGAGAGTGCACTAGCACCACTGGGGATGCAGTGCAGTCAGTCCAGTGAGTGTACTGGCACCACTGGGGATGCACTGCAGTGAGTCCAGAGAGTGCACTGACACCACTGAGAATGCACTTCAGTGAGTCCAGAGAGTGCACTGGCACCACTGGGGATGCACTGCAGTGAGTCCACAGAGTGCACTGGCACCACTGGGGATGCAGTGCAGTGAGTCCAGAGAGTGCACTGGCACCACTGGGGATGCACTTCAGTGAGTCCAGAGAGTGCACGGGCTCCACTGGGGATGCACTGCAGTGAGTCCACAGAGTGCACTGGCACCACTGGGGATGCAGTGCAGTGAGTCCAGAGAGTGCACTGGCTCCACTGGGGATGCAGTGCAGTGAGTCCAGAGAGTGCACTGGCACCACTGGGTATGCAGTGCAGTGAGTCCAGAGAGTGCACTGGCAAAACTGGGGATGCACTGCAGTGAGTCCAGAGTGTGCACTGGCACCACTGGGAATGCAGTGCAGTGAGTCCAGAGATCGCACTGGCACCACGGGGGATGCACTTCAGTGAGTCCAGAGAGTGCACTGGCACCACTGGGGATGCACTGCAGTGAGTCCAGAGAGTGCACTGGCACCACTGGGGATGCAGTGCAGTGAGTCCAGAGAGTGCACTGGCACCACTGGGGATGCAGTGCAGTGAGTCCAGAGAGTGCACTGGCACCAGAGGGAATGCACTGCAGTGAGTCCAGTGAGTGCACTGGCACCACTGGGGATGCAGTGCAGTGAGTGCAGGGAGTGCACTGGCACCACTGGGGATGCAGTGCAGTGAGTCCAGAGAGTGCAGTGGCACCACTGGGGATGCAGTGCAGTGAGTCCAGAGAGTGCACAGGCAGCACTGGGGATGCAGTGCAGTGAGTCCAGAGAGTGCTCTGGCACCACTGGGGATGCAGTGCAGTGAGTCCAGAGAGTGCACTGGCAGCACTGGGGATGCAGTGCAGTGAGTCCAGAGAGTGCTCTGGCACCACTGGGGATGCAGTGCAGTGAGTCCAGAGAGTGCACTGGCACCACTGGGGATGCAGTGCAGTGAGTCCAGAGAGTGCACTGGCACCACTGGGGATGCACTGCAGTGAGTCCACAGATTGCACTGGCACCACTGGGGATGCAGAGCAGTGAGTCCAGAGAGTGTACTGGCACCACTGGGGATGCACTGCAGTGAGTCCAGAGAGTGCACTGGCACTACTGAGAATGCACTTCAGTGAGTCCAGAGAGCGCACTGGCACCACTGGGGATGCAGTGCAGTGAGTCCAGAGAGTGAACTAGCACCACTGGGAATGTAGTGCAGTGAATCCAGTGAGTCCACTGGCACCAGTGGGGATGCACTGCAGTGAGTCCATAGAGTGCACTGGCACCACTGGGGATGCAGTGCAGTGAGCCCAGTGAGTGCACTGGCACCACTGGAGATGCAGTACAGTGAGTCCAGTGAATGCACTGGCAACACTGGGGATGCAGTGCAGTGAGTCCAGAGAGTGCACTGGCACCACTGGTGATGCAGTATAGTGAGTCCAGTGAGTGCACTGGCACCACTGGGGATGCAGTGCAGTGAGTCCAGAGAGTGCACTGGCACCACTGGGGATGCACTGCAGTGAGTCCAGAGAGTGCACTGGCACCACTGATGATGCAGTACAGTGAGTCCAGTGAGTGCACTGGCACCACTGGGGATGTAGTGCATTGACTCCAGAGAGTGCACTGGCACCACTTGGGATGCAGTGCAGTGAGTCTAGAGAGTGCACTGGCACCACTGGGGATGCAGTGCAGTGAGTCCAGAGAGTGCATTGGCACCACTGGGGATGCAGTGCAGTGAGTCCAGAGAGTGCACTGGCAGCACTGGGGATGCACTGCAGTGAGTCCACAGAGTGCACTGGTACCACTGGGGATGCAGTGCAGTGAGTCCAGAGAGTGCACTGGCACCACTGGGGATGCACTGCAGTGAGTCCAGAGAGTGCACTGGCACCACTGGGGATGCAGTGCAGTGAGTCCAGAGAGTGCACTGGCACCACTGGGGATGCAGTGCAGTGAGTCCAGAGAGTGCACTGGCACCACTGGGGATGCAGTGCAGTGAGTCCAGAGAGTGCACTGGCACCACTGAGAATGCACTTCAGTGAGTCCAGAGAGTGCACTAGCACCACTGGGGATGCAGTGCAGTGAATCCAGTGAGTGCACTGGCACCACTGGGGATGCAGTGCAGTGAGTCAAGAGAGTGCACTGGCACCACTGGGAATGCAGTACAGTGAGTCCAGAGAGTGCATTGGCACCATTGGAGATGCAGTGCAGTGAGTCCAAAGAGTGCACTGGCACCACTGGGGATGCACAGCAGTGAGTCCAGAGAGTGCATTGGCACCACTGGGGATGCAGTGCAGTGAGTCCAGAGAGTGCACTGGCACCATTGGAGATGCAGTGCAGTGAGTCCAGAGAGTGCACTGGCACCAATGGGGATGCACTTCAGTGAGTCCACAGAGTGCACTGGCTCCACTGGGGATGCAGTGCAGTGAGTCCAGAGAGTGCACTGGCACCATTGGAGATGCAGTGCAGTGAGTCCACAGAGTGCACTGGCACCACTGGGGATGCAGTGCAGTGAGTCCAGAGAGTGCACTGGCACCACTGGGGATGCAGTGCAGTGAGTCCAGAGAGTGCACTGGCACCACTGGGGATGCACTGCAGTGAGTCCAGAGAGTTCACTGGCACCACTGGGGATGCACTTCAGTGAGTGCAGAGACTGCACTGGCACCACTGGGGATGCAATTCAGTGAGTGCAGAGACTGCACTGGCACCACTGGGGATGCAGTGCAGTGAGTCCAGTGAGTGTACTGGCACCTCTGGGGATGCACTGCAGTGAGTCCAGAGAGTGCATTGGCACCACTTGGGATGCACTGCAGTGAGTCCAGAGAGTGCACTTGCACCACTGGGGATGCAGTGCAGTGAGTCCAGAGAGTGCACTGGCACCACTGGGGATGCAGTGCAGTGAGTCCAGAGAGTGCACTGGCACCAATGGGGATGCACAGCAGTGAGCCCACAGAGTGCACTGGCACCACTGGGGATGCACTGCAGTGAGTCCAGAGAGTGCTCTGGCACCACTGGCGATGCAGTGCAGTGAGTCCAGAGAGTGCACTAGCACCACTGGGGATGCAGTGCAGTCAGTCCAGTGAGTGTACTGGCACCACTGGGGATGCAGTGCAGTGAGTCCAGAGAGTGCACTGGCACCACTGAGAATGCACTTCAGTGAGTCCAGAGAGTGCACTGGCACCACTGGGGATGCAGTGCAGTGAGTCCAGAGAGTGCACTGGCACCACTGGGGATGCAGTGCAGTGAGTCCAGAGAGTGCACTGGCACCACTGGGGATGCACTTCAGTGAGTCCAGAGAGTGCACGGGCTCCACTGGGGATGCACTGCAGTGAGTCCAGAGAGTGCACTGGCACCACTGGGGATGCAGTGCAGTGAGTCCAGAGAGTGCACTGGCACCAATGGGGATGCACAGCAGTGAGCCCACAGAGTGCACTGGCACCACTGGGGATGCAGTACAGTGAGTCCACAGAGTGCACTGGCACCACTGGGGATGCACTGCAGTGAGTCCAGAGAGTGCTCTGGCACCACTGGGGATGCAGTGCAGTGAGTCCAGAGAGTGCACTAGCACCACTGGGGATGCAGTGCAGTCAGTCCAGTGAGTGTACTGGCACCACTGGGGATGCACTGCAGTGAGTCCAGAGAGTGCACTGGCACCACTGAGAATGCACTTCAGTGAGTCCAGAGAGTGCACTGGCACCACTGGGGATGCACTGCAGTGAGTCCACAGAGTGCACTGGCACCACTGGGGATGCAGTGCAGTGAGTCCAGAGAGTGCACTGGCACCACTGGGGATGCACTTCAGTGAGTCCAGAGAGTGCACGGGCTCCACTGGGGATGCACTGCAGTGAGTCCACAGAGTGCACTGGCAGCACTGGGGATGCAGTGCAGTGAGTCCAGAGAGTGCTCTGGCACCACTGGGGATGCAGTGCAGTGAGTCCAGAGAGTGCACTGGCACCACTGGGGATGCAGTGCAGTGAGTCCAGAGAGTGCACTGGCACCACTGGGGATGCACTGCAGTGAGTCCACAGATTGCACTAGCACCACTGGGGATGCAGTGCAGTGAGTCCAGAGAGTGTACTGGCACCACTGGGGATGCACTGCAGTGAGTCCAGAGAGTGCACTGGCACCACTGAGAATGCACTTCAGTGAGTCCAGAGAGCGCACTGGCACCACTGGGGATGCAGTGCAGTGAGTCCAGAGAGTGAACTAGCACCACTGGGAATGTAGTGCAGTGAATCCAGTGAGTCCACTGGCACCAGTGGGGATGCACTGCAGTGAGTCCATAGAGTGCACTGGCACCACTGGGGATGCAGTGCAGTGAGCCCAGTGAGTGCACTGGCACCACTGGAGATGCAGTACAGTGAGTCCAGTGAATGCACTGGCAACACTGGGGATGCAGTGCAGTGAGTCCAGAGAGTGCACTGGCACCACTGGGGATGCACTGCAGTGAGTCCAGAGAGTGCACTGGCACCACTGATGATGCAGTACAGTGAGTCCAGTGAGTGCACTGGCACCACTGGGGATGTAGTGCATTGACTCCAGAGAGTGCACTGGCACCACTTGGGATGCAGTGCAGTGAGTCTAGAGAGTGCACTGGCACCACTGGGGATGCAGTGCAGTGAGTCCAGAGAGTGCATTGGCACCACTGGGGATGCAGTGCAGTGAGTCCAGAGAGTGCACTGGCAGCACTGGGGATGCACTGCAGTGAGTCCACAGAGTGCACTGGTACCACTGGGGATGCAGTGCAGTGAGTCCAGAGAGTGCACTGGCACCACTGGGGATGCACTGCAGTGAGTCCAGAGAGTGCACTGGCACCACTGGGGATGCAGTGCAGTGAGTCCAGAGAGTGCACTGGCACCACTGGGGATGCAGTGCAGTGAGTCCAGAGAGTGCACTGGCACCACTGGGGATGCAGTGCAGTGAGTCCAGAGAGTGCACTGGCACCACTGAGAATGCACTTCAGTGAGTCCAGAGAGTGCACTAGCACCACTGGGGATGCAGTGCAGTGAATCCAGTGAGTGCACTGGCACCACTGGGGATGCAGTGCAGTGAGTCAAGAGAGTGCACTGGCACCACTGGGAATGCAGTACAGTGAGTCCAGAGAGTGCATTGGCACCATTGGAGATGCAGTGCAGTGAGTCCAAAGAGTGCACTGGCACCACTGGGGATGCACAGCAGTGAGTCCAGAGAGTGCATTGGCACCACTGGGGATGCAGTGCAGTGAGTCCAGAGAGTGCACTGGCACCATTGGAGATGCAGTGCAGTGAGTCCAGAGAGTGCACTGGCACCAATGGGGATGCACTTCAGTGAGTCCACAGAGTGCACTGGCTCCACTGGGGATGCAGTGCAGTGAGTCCAGAGAGTGCACTGGCACCATTGGAGATGCAGTGCAGTGAGTCCAGAGAGTGCACTGGCACCACTGGGGATGCAGTGCAGTGAGTCCAGAGAGTGCACTGGCACCACTGGGGATGCAGTGCAGTGAGTCCAGAGAGTGCACTGGCACCACTGGGGATGCACTGCAGTGAGTCCAGAGAGTTCACTGGCACCACTGGGGATGCACTTCAGTGAGTGCAGAGACTGCACTGGCACCACTGGGGATGCAATTCAGTGAGTGCAGAGACTGCACTGGCACCACTGGGGATGCAGTGCAGTGAGTCCAGTGAGTGTACTGGCACCTCTGGGGATGCACTGCAGTGAGTCCAGAGAGTGCATTGGCACCACTTGGGATGCACTGCAGTGAGTCCAGAGAGTGCACTTGCACCACTGGGGATGCAGTGCAGTGAGTCCAGAGAGTGCACTGGCACCACTGGGGATGCAGTGCAGTGAGTCCAGAGAGTGCACTGGCACCAATGGGGATGCACAGCAGTGAGCCCACAGAGTGCACTGGCACCACTGGGGATGCACTGCAGTGAGTCCAGAGAGTGCTCTGGCACCACTGGCGATGCAGTGCAGTGAGTCCAGAGAGTGCACTAGCACCACTGGGGATGCAGTGCAGTCAGTCCAGTGAGTGTACTGGCACCACTGGGGATGCAGTGCAGTGAGTCCAGAGAGTGCACTGGCACCACTGGGGATGCACTGCAGTGAGTCCAGAGAGTGCACTGGCACCACTGATGATGCAGTACAGTGAGTCCAGTGAGTGCACTGGCACCACTGGGGATGTAGTGCATTGACTCCAGAGAGTGCACTGGCACCACTTGGGATGCAGTGCAGTGAGTCTAGAGAGTGCACTGGCACCACTGGGGATGCAGTGCAGTGAGTCCAGAGAGTGCATTGGCACCACTGGGGATGCAGTGCAGTGAGTCCAGAGAGTGCACTGGCAGCACTGGGGATGCACTGCAGTGAGTCCACAGAGTGCACTGGTACCACTGGGGATGCAGTGCAGTGAGTCCAGAGAGTGCACTGGCACCACTGGGGATGCACTGCAGTGAGTCCAGAGAGTGCACTGGCACCACTGGGGATGCAGTGCAGTGAGTCCAGAGAGTGCACTGGCACCACTGGGGATGCAGTGCAGTGAGTCCAGAGAGTGCACTGGCACCACTGGGGATGCAGTGCAGTGAGTCCAGAGAGTGCACTGGCACCACTGAGAATGCACTTCAGTGAGTCCAGAGAGTGCACTAGCACCACTGGGGATGCAGTGCAGTGAATCCAGTGAGTGCACTGGCACCACTGGGGATGCAGTGCAGTGAGTCAAGAGAGTGCACTGGCACCACTGGGAATGCAGTACAGTGAGTCCAGAGAGTGCATTGGCACCATTGGAGATGCAGTGCAGTGAGTCCAAAGAGTGCACTGGCACCACTGGGGATGCACAGCAGTGAGTCCAGAGAGTGCATTGGCACCACTGGGGATGCAGTGCAGTGAGTCCAGAGAGTGCACTGGCACCATTGGAGATGCAGTGCAGTGAGTCCAGAGAGTGCACTGGCACCAATGGGGATGCACTTCAGTGAGTCCACAGAGTGCACTGGCTCCACTGGGGATGCAGTGCAGTGAGTCCAGAGAGTGCACTGGCACCATTGGAGATGCAGTGCAGTGAGTCCAGAGAGTGCACTGGCACCACTGGGGATGCAGTGCAGTGAGTCCAGAGAGTGCACTGGCACCACTGGGGATGCAGTGCAGTGAGTCCAGAGAGTGCACTGGCACCACTGGGGATGCACTGCAGTGAGTCCAGAGAGTTCACTGGCACCACTGGGGATGCACTTCAGTGAGTGCAGAGACTGCACTGGCACCACTGGGGATGCAATTCAGTGAGTGCAGAGACTGCACTGGCACCACTGGGGATGCAGTGCAGTGAGTCCAGTGAGTGTACTGGCACCTCTGGGGATGCACTGCAGTGAGTCCAGAGAGTGCATTGGCACCACTTGGGATGCACTGCAGTGAGTCCAGAGAGTGCACTTGCACCACTGGGGATGCAGTGCAGTGAGTCCAGAGAGTGCACTGGCACCACTGGGGATGCAGTGCAGTGAGTCCAGAGAGTGCACTGGCACCAATGGGGATGCACAGCAGTGAGCCCACAGAGTGCACTGGCACCACTCGGGATGCACTGCAGTGAGTCCAGAGAGTGCTCTGGCACCACTGGCGATGCAGTGCAGTGAGTCCAGAGAGTGCACTAGCACCACTGGGGATGCAGTGCAGTCAGTCCAGTGAGTGTACTGGCACCACTGGGGATGCAGTGCAGTGAGTCCAGAGAGTGCACTGGCACCACTGAGAATGCACTTCAGTGAGTCCAGAGAGTGCACTGGCACCACTGGGGATGCACTGCAGTGAGTCCACAGAGTGCACTGGCACCACTGGGGATGCACTGCAGTGAGTCCAGAGAGTGCACTGGCACCACTGGGGATGCACTTCAGTGAGTCCAGAGAGTGCACGGGCTCCACTGGGGATGCACTGCAGTGAGTCCAGAGAGTGCACTGGCACCACTGGGGATGCAGTGCAGTGAGTCCAGAGAGTGCACTGGCACCAATGGGGATGCACAGCAGTGAGCCCACAGAGTGCACTGGCACCACTGGGGATGCAGTACAGTGAGTCCACAGAGTGCACTGGCACCACTGGGGATGCACTGCAGTGAGTCCAGAGAGTGCTCTGGCACCACTGGGGATGCAGTGCAGTGAGTCCAGAGAGTGCACTAGCACCACTGGGGATGCAGTGCAGTCAGTCCAGTGAGTGTACTGGCACCACTGGGGATGCACTGCAGTGAGTCCAGAGAGTGCACTGGCACCACTGAGAAGGCACTTCAGTGAGTCCAGAGAGTGCACTGGCACCACTGGGGATGCACTGCAGTGAGTCCACAGAGTGCACTGGCACCACTGGGGATGCAGTGCAGTGAGTCCAGAGAGTGCACTGGCACCACTGGGGATGCACTTCAGTGAGTCCAGAGAGTGCACGGGCTCCACTGGGGATGCACTGCAGTGAGTCCACAGAGTGCACTGGCACCACTGGGGATGCAGTGCAGTGAGTCCAGAGAGTGCACTGGCACCACTGGGTATGCAGTGCAGTGAGTCCAGAGAGTGCACTGGCAAAACTGGGGATGCACTGCAGTGAGTCCAGAGAGTGCACTGGCACCACTGGGGATGCAGTGCAGTGAGTCCAGAGTGTGCACTGGCACCACTGGGAATGCAGTGCAGTGAGTCCAGAGATCGCACTGGCACCACGGGGGATGCACTTCAGTGAGTCCAGAGAGTGCACTGGCACCACTGGGGATGCACTGCAGTGAGTCCAGAGAGTGCACTGGCACCACTGGGGATGCACTGCAGTGAGTCCAGAGAGTGCACTGGCACCACTGGGGATGCAGTGCAGTGAGTCCAGAGAGTGCACTGGCACCAGAGGGAATGCACTGCAGTGAGTCCAGAGAGTGCACTGGCACCACTGGGGATGCAGTGCAGTGAGTGCAGGGAGTGCACTGGCACCACTGGGGATGCAGTGCAGTGAGTCCAGAGAGTGCAGTGGCACCACTGGGGATGCAGTGCAGTCACTCCAGAGAGTGCACAGGCAGCACTGGCGATGCAGTGCAGTGAGTCCAGAGAGTGCTCTGGCACCACTGGGGATGCAGAGCAGTGAGTCCAGAGAGTGCACTGGCACCACTGGGGATGCACTGCAGTGAGTCCACAGATTGCACTAGCACCACTGGGGATGCAGTGCAGTGAGTCCAGAGAGTGTACTGGCACCACTGGGGATGCACTGCAGTGAGTCCAGAGAGTGCACTGGCACCACTGAGAATGCACTTCAGTGAGTCCAGAGAGCGCACTGGCACCACTGGGGATGCACTGCAGTGAGTCCAGAGAGTGCACTGGCACCACTGAGAATGCACTTCAGTGAGTCCAAAGAGTGCACTGGCACCACTGGGGATGCACTGCAGTGAGTCCAGAGAGTGAACTAGCACCACTGGGAATGTAGTGCAGTGAATCCAGTGAGTCCACTGGCACCAGTGGGGATGCACTGCAGTGAGTCCAGAGAGTGCACTGGCACCACTGGGGATGCAGTGCAGTGAGCCCAGTGAGTGCACTGGCACCACTGGAGATGCAGTACAGTGAGTCCAGAGAGTGCACTGGCACCACTGGGGATGCACTGCAGTGAGTCCAGAGAGTGCACTGGCACCACTGATGATGCAGTACAGTGAGTCCAGTGAGTGCACTGGCACCACTGGGGATGTAGTGCAGTGACTCGAGAGAGTGCACTGGCACCACTGGGGATGCAGTGCATTGACTCCAGAGAGTGCACTGGCACCACTTGGGATGCAGTGCAGTGAGTCCAGAGAGTGCACTGGCACCACTGGGGATGCAGTGCAGTGAGTCCAGAGAGTGCATTGGCACCACTGGGGATGCAGTGCAGTGAGTCCAGAGAGTGCACTGGCAGCACTGGGGATGCACTGCAGTGAGTCCACAGAGTGCACTGGTACCACTGGGGATGCAGTGCAGTGAGTCCAGAGAGTGCACTGGCACCACTGGGGATGCACTGCAGTGAGTCCAGAGAGTGCACTGGCACCACTGGGGATGCAATGCAGTGAGTCCAGAGAGTGCACTGGCACCACTGGGGATGCAGTGCAGTGAGTCCAGAGAGTGCACTGGCACCACTGAGAATGCACTTCAGTGAGTCCAGAGAGTGCACTAGCACCACTGGGGATGCAGTGCAGTGAATCCAGTGAGTGCACTGGCACCACTGGGGATGCAGTGCAGTGAGTCCAGAGAGTGCACTGGCACCACTGGGGATGCAGTACAGTGAGTCCAGAGAGTGCATTGGCACCATTGGAGATGCAGTGCAGTGAGTCCAGAGAGTGCACTGGCACCACTGGGGATGCACAGCAGTGAGTCCAGAGAGTGCATTGGCACCACTGGGGATGCAGTGCAGTGAGTCCAGAGAGTGCACTGGCACCATTGGAGATGCAGTGCAGTGAGTCCAGAGAGTGCACTGGCACCAATGGGGATGCACTTCAGTGAGTCCACAGAGTGCACTGGCTCCACTGGGGATGCAGTGCAGTGAGTCCAGAGAGTGCACTGGCACCATTGGAGATGCAGTGCAGTGAGTCCAGAGAGTGCACTGGCACCACTGGGGATGCAGTGCAGTGAGTCCAGAGAGTGCACTGGCACCACTGGGGATGCAGTGCAGTGAGTCCAGAGAGTGCACTGGCACCACTGGGGATGCACTGCAGTGAGTCCAGAGAGTTCACTGGCACCACTGGGGATGCACTTCAGTGAGTGCAGAGACTGCACTGGCACCACTGGGGATGCAATTCAGTGAGTGCAGAGACTGCACTGGCACCACTGGGGATGCAGTGCAGTGAGTCCAGTGAGTGTACTGGCACCACTGGGGATGCACTGCAGTGAGTCCAGAGAGTGCATTGGCACCACTTGGGATGCACTGCAGTGAGTCCAGAGAGTGCACTTGCACCACTGGGGATGCAGTGCAGTGAGTCCAGAGAGTGCACTGGCACCACTGGGGATGCAGTGCAGTGAGTCCAGAGAGTGCACTGGCACCAATGGGGATGCACAGCAGTGAGCCCACAGAGTGCACTGGCACCACTGGGGATGCAGTACAGTGAGTCCAGAGAGTGCACTGGCACCACTGGGGATGCACTGCAGTGAGTCCAGAGAGTGCTCTGGCACCACTGGCGATGCAGTGCAGTGAGTCCAGAGAGTGCACTAGCACCACTGGGGATGCAGTGCAGTCAGTCCAGTGAGTGTACTGGCACCACTGGGGATGCACTGCAGTGAGTCCAGAGAGTGCACTGGCACCACTGAGAATGCCCTTCAGTGAGTCCAGAGAGTGCACTGGCACCACTGGGGATGCAGTACAGTGAGTCCACAGAGTGCACTGGCACCACTGGGGATGCAGTGCAGTGAGTCCAGAGAGTGCACTGGCACCACTGGGGATGCACTTCAGTGAGTCCAGAGAGTGCACGGGCTCCACTGGGGATGCACTGCAGTGAGTCCAGAGAGTGCACTGGCACCACTGGGGATGCAGTGCAGTGAGTCCAGAGAGTGCACTGGCACCAATGGGGATGCACAGCAGTGAGCCCACAGAGTGCACTGGCACCACTGGGGATGCAGTACAGTGAGTCCACAGAGTGCACTGGCACCACTGGGGATGCACTGCAGTGAGTTCAGAGAGTGCACTTGCACCACTGGGGATGGGTTTCAAGCCAACTGCATTAACCGCTCATGCTTCTTTCTTATGAGACGTTAGTAAACCAATTACATAACCTTGTCAAGACTAAATCACAGGTAAAAATCCTGTACATCTCATGTGGCCAACCACTCCCAACTAGGATTCCAAGAACCAGGATGTTCTGTGAAAATAGGGCTAGTGCTATTAGAGGGGTGATTATTAGTGTAAGCCCTAAGCTGTCTTTAATGGAGAAGTATGGGTGGAATGGGATTTTGTCGCAGTCTGATACGATTCCTAGTGGGTTATTTGAGCCTGATTCGTGTAGGAAGGTTAGGTGGACTAGGGTGATTCCTGCAATTAGGAAGGGCAGTAGGAAGTGGATGGCGAAGAATCGGGTTAAGGTTGGATTGTCTACTGAGAATCCTCCTCAGGCTCATTCTACTAGAGTTTGCCCAATGTACGGGATGGCTGAGAATAGGTTGGTGATTACGGTGGCCCCTCAGAATGACATTTGTCCTCATGGTAGGACATACCCTACGAAGGCAGTTGCTATTAGGGTGAGTAGGAGGATTACTCCTGTGTTTCAGGTTTCTTTGTATAGGTAGGAGCCGTAGTAGAGGCCTCGTCCGATGTGTAAGTAGATGCAGATAAAGAAGAGCGAAGCACCGTTGGCGTGGAGGTTGCGGATGAGCCATCCGTACTGGACGTCTCGGCATGTGTGAGCTACTGAGGAGAAGGCGAGTGAAGTGTCTGCGGTGTAGTGTATGGCTAGTAGCAGGCCTGTTAGGATTTGTGTGGCTAAGCAGATGGCTAGAAGGGAGCCGAAGTTTCATCAGGCAGAGATGTTGGAGGGGGCGGGTAGGTCGATTAGGGAAAGTTCCTCTGTGAAAGGAACTCGGCAAATTAATAAGGCCCGACTGTTTACCAAAAACATAGCCTTCAGCAAATTAAACAAGTATTGAAGGTGATGCCTGCCCGGTGACTTAGGTTTAACGGCCGCGGTATCCTAACCGTGCAAAGGTAGCGCAATCAATTGTCCCATAAATCGAGACTTGTATGAATGGCTAAACGAGGTCTTAACTGTCTCTCACAGATAATCAGTGAAATTGATCTCCCCGTGCAAAAGCGGGGATGTGAACATAAGACGAGAAGACCCTGTGGAACTTAAAAATCAATGACCACCGCGAATCCTCAATCAACCCCACTGGGGCCACTACCATCGCAGAGCCTGGTCGATATTTTTCGGTTGGGGCGACCTTGGAGGAGAACAAATCCTCCAAAAACAAGACCATACCTCTTTACCTAGAGCTACCCCTCAAAGTGCTAACAGTGACCAGACCCAATATAATTGATTAATGGACCAAGCTACCCCAGGGATAACAGCGCAATCCCCCTCAAGAGCCCATATCGACAGGGGGGTTTACGACCTCGATGTTGGATCAGGACATCCTAATGGTGCAGCCGCTATTAAGGGTTCGTTTGTTCAACGATTAACAGTCCTACGTGATCTGAGTTCAGACCGGAGCAATCCAGGTCGGTTTCTATCTATGACACACTCTCCCCAGTACGAAAGGACCGGGAAAGTGGGGCCAATACCACAAGCACGCCCCCCCCCCTCTAAGCAGTGAAACCAACTAAACCGTGAAGAGGGCCTTCCCCCACCACTTTCAGTCCTAGAAAAGGACCAGCTAGAGTGGCAGAGCCCGGCAAGTGCAGAAGGCTTAAGCCCTTTCCCCAGAGGTTCAAATCCTCTCCCTAGCTTCACCCATGATTCAAATAACAACACTAAGCTGCCTCATTATATCCCTCCTATACATCATCCCAATCCTGATTGCCGTAGCCTTCCTAACCCTAGTAGAACGGAAAATCCTAAGCTACATACAATCCCGCAAAGGCCCTAACGTTGTCGGGCCTTTTGGCCTACTTCAACCATTTGCGGACGGACTGAAACTATTTACCAAAGAGCCCATCCGACCCTCTACCTCTTCCCCACTTCTATTCATTCTGATACCAATACTAGCCCTTGTCCTAGCCCTCACCACTTGAGCACCACTACCACTCCCATTTCCCCTAGCAGATCTAAACCTCGGAGTTCTCTTCCTAATAGCCATGTCAAGCCTAGCCGTCTACTCAGTCCTATGATCAGGCTGAGCCTCGAACTCAAAATACGCACTAATCGGAGCCCTACGGGCAGTAGCACAGACCATTTCATACGAAGTGACACTGGCCATAATCCTGCTATCAATAATCATACTAAGCGGAAGCTACACACTCAGCTCCTTTGCCGTCGCACAGGAGCCTCTATACTTCATTTTCTCCTCATGACCCCTAGCAATAATATGATACGTATCCACCCTAGCAGAGACAAACCGAGCTCCTTTTGACCTCACAGAGGGTGAATCTGAGCTAGTCTCAGGGTTTAACGTTGAATACGCCGCAGGACCCTTCGCCTTATTCTTCCTAGCTGAATATGCGAACATTATGCTAATAAATACACTTACAGCCATCATATTCCTAAACCCAAGCGCCCTAGGGCCACCCACAGAACTATTCCCCGTCATCCTAGCCACAAAAGTCCTCCTACTATCTTCTGGTTTCTTATGGGTCCGAGCTTCATACCCACGATTCCGATATGACCAACTAATGCACCTACTATGAAAAAACTTCCTACCCCTCACACTAGCTCTGTGCCTCTGACACATCAGCATACCTATCTGCTATGCAGGCCTACCTCCTTACATAAGGAAATGTGCCTGAACTACAAAGGGTCACTATGATAAAGTGAACATAGAGGTATAACAGCCCTCTCATTTCCTGTTGACCTTAGAAAAGTAGGAATTGAACCCACACAAGAGAAATCAAAATTCTCCATACTTCCCTTATATTATTTTCTAGTAGAGTCAGCTAATCAAGCTATCGGGCCCATACCCCGAAAATGATGGTTTAACCCCCTCCTCTACTAATGAACCCTTACGCGACCCCAATCATAACCTTCAGCCTCATCTTGGGCACCACAATCACAATTTCCAGCAACCACTGAGTTCTGGCCTGGACAGGACTGGAGATCAACGCACTAGCCATCATTCCCCTAATTGCCAAATCCCACCACCCACGAGCAGTAGAAGCCGCAACGAAATACTTCCTAACCCAAGCAGCTGCTTCCGCCCTGGTCCTATTCTCTAGCATAACCAATGCCTGAGTCACCGGCCAATGAGACATCACACAAATAAACCACCCAACCTCCTGTCTACTACTGACAGCAGCAATCGCTATTAAACTGGGCCTAGTGCCATTTCACTTCTGATTCCCAGAAGTACTACAAGGATCGCCACTAATAACAGCCCTGCTACTCTCGACCCTCATAAAATTCCCCCCACTAACCCTGCTCCTACTAACATCCAAATCCCTCGACCCAGCTCTACTCACCGCCATGGCCCTAGCCTCAACAGCACTAGGAGGCTGAATAGGACTGAACCAAACACAAACACGCAAAATCCTAGCCTTCTCGTCCATCTCCCACTTAGGCTGAATCGCCATCATCCTAGTTTACAGCCCCAAATTGGCCTTACTTACCTTCTACCTATACACAATCATAACATCAGCCGTATTCCTAGCCCTTAACAAAATCAAAGCCCTTAACCTATCCATGATCACAACCTCATGAACAAAAACCCCAGTGCTAAACGCCACCCTAATACTAGTACTTTTATCCCTAGCAGGCCTCCCCCCATTAACAGGCTTTATACCAAAGTGACTTATCATCCAAGAACTAACTAAACAGGAAATAACACCAGCAGCCATGGCAATTGCCATGCTATCACTGCTCAGCCTCTTCTTCTACCTACGCCTCGCATACCACTCAACAATTACCCTTCCCCCCAACTCCTCTAACCACATAAAACAATGATACACTAGCAAAGCCCCAAGCACACCTACTGCGGTCCTTGCCTCACTATCAATCCTCTTACTTCCCCTGTCCCCAATAATACATGCCATTGTCTAGAAACTTAGGATAACACCCCAAACCGAAGGCCTTCAAAGCCTTAAATAAGAGTTAAACCCTCTTAGTTTCTGCACATTAAGACTTACAGAATATTAACCTGTATCTTCTGAATGCAAGTCAGACGCTTTAATTAAGCTAAAGCCTCCCTAGACAGATGGGCTTCGATCCCACAAAACTCTAGTTAACAGCTAAATGCCTAAACCAATTGGCTTCTGCCTACAAAGACCCTGACGCACCCTAGTGCGCATCGATGAGCTTGCAACTCAACATGAATTTCACTACAGAGCCGATAAGAAGAGGAATTAAACCTCTGTAAAAAGGACTACAGCCTAACGCTTCAACACTCAGCCATCTTACCCGTCACCTTCATCAACCGATGACTATTTTCCACTAACCATAAGGATATTGGCACCCTGTACCTCATCTTCGGGGCATGAGCAGGAATAGTCGGCACCGCACTCAGCCTATTAATCCGCGCAGAACTAGGACAACCAGGAACTCTCCTAGGCGACGACCAAATTTACAATGTAATCGTTACCGCTCACGCCTTTGTAATAATCTTCTTTATAGTCATACCCATCATGATCGGAGGATTCGGCAACTGATTAGTCCCCCTCATAATCGGTGCCCCCGACATAGCATTCCCGCGAATAAACAACATAAGCTTTTGACTCCTCCCCCCATCATTCCTCCTCCTACTAGCCTCATCCACTGTAGAAGCTGGCGCCGGCACAGGCTGAACTGTCTACCCTCCCCTAGCAGGTAACCTTGCCCACGCCGGAGCTTCAGTAGACCTGGCTATCTTCTCACTCCACTTAGCCGGTATCTCCTCCATCCTTGGGGCCATCAACTTTATCACCACAGCCATCAACATAAAACCCCCCGCACTCTCACAATACCAAACCCCACTATTTGTCTGATCCGTACTAATTACCGCCATCCTACTCCTTCTATCACTCCCCGTACTCGCCGCCGGTATTACAATATTACTAACTGATCGAAACCTAAACACCACATTCTTCGACCCCGCTGGAGGAGGAGACCCAATCCTGTACCAACACCTATTCTGATTCTTCGGACACCCAGAAGTCTATATTCTGATCCTACCGGGGTTTGGAATCATCTCACACGTAGTCACGTACTACTCAGGCAAAAAGGAGCCCTTCGGCTACATGGGAATAGTCTGAGCCATACTATCCATCGGCTTCCTAGGATTCATCGTCTGAGCTCACCACATGTTTACAGTAGGAATAGACGTTGATACCCGAGCCTACTTTACATCAGCCACTATAATCATTGCCATCCCTACCGGAATCAAAGTATTTAGCTGACTAGCCACCCTGCACGGAGGAACAATCAAATGAGACCCCCCCAATACTATGAGCTCTAGGATTTATCTTCCTATTTACCATCGGAGGATTAACAGGAATCGTTCTTGCAAACTCTTCCCTAGACATCGCCCTGCACGACACGTACTACGTAGTTGCCCACTTCCACTACGTCCTATCCATAGGCGCCGTCTTTGCCATTCTAGCAGGATTTACTCACTGATTCCCACTACTCACTGGGTTTACCCTACACCAAACATGAGCAAAAGCCCACTTCGGGGTAATATTTACAGGAGTAAACCTAACGTTCTTCCCCCAGCACTTCCTAGGCCTAGCAGGAATACCCCGACGATACTCGGACTATCCCGACGCCTACACACTATGAAACACCATTTCCTCCATCGGCTCCCTAATCTCAATAGTAGCCGTAATCATACTAATATTCATCATCTGAGAAGCCTTTTCGGCCAAACGAAAAGTCCTACAACCAGAACTAACTACCACAAACGTTGAATGAATCCACGGCTGCCCTCCCCCATACCATACTTTCGAGGAACCGGCCTTCGTCCAAGTACAAGAAAGGAAGGAATCGAACCCTCACATGCTGGTTTCAAGCCAACTGCATTCACCGCTCATGCTTCTTTCTTATGAGACGTTAGTAAACCAATTACATAGCCTTGTCAAGACTAAATCACAGGTAAAAATCCTGTACATCTCATGTGGCCAACCACTCCCAACTAGGATTCCAAGACGCCTCATCACCCATCATAGAAGAACTCGTTGAATTCCACGACCACGCCCTAATCGTTGCCCTAGCTATCTGCAGCCTAGTTCTCTACCTTTTAGCCCACATACTAACAGAAAAACTCTCGTCCAATGCTGTAGACGCCCAAGAAGTAGAGCTGATCTGGACAATCCTACCTGCTATCGTCCTGGTACTCCTCGCCCTCCCATCCCTACAAATCCTCTACATAATGGACAAAATCGATGAACCAGACCTCACCCTAAAAGCCATCGGCCACCAATGATACTGAAGCTACGAATACACAGACCTCAAAGACCTATCATTCGACTCCTACATAGTGCCCACCCCAGACTTACCCAACGGCCACTTCCGACTGCTAGAAGTTGACCACCGCGTAGTTATCCCAATAGAATCCCCCATCCGCGTGATCATTACTGCAGGAGACGTACTCCACTCCTGAGCAGTCCCAACGCTCGGAGTTAAAACAGACGCAATCCCAGGCCGACTAAACCAAACTTCATTCATTACCACCCGGCCTGGGATTTTTTACGGACAATGCTCAGAAATTTGCGGGGCTAATCACAGCTACATACCCATTGTAGTAGAATCAACCCCACTCCCACATTTCGAGGCCTGATCGTCCCTTCTATCATCATCCTAATCATTAAGAAGCTATGCAACAGCACTCGCCTTTTAAGCTAGCCAAAGAGGGACTTCCCCCTCCTTAATGATATGCCACAGCTTAACCCCGCACCATGATTTTCAATCATAATTATAACCTGATTAACCCTAGCACTCCTCATCCAACCAAAACTACTAGCCTTCACCACAACCAACCCCCCATCAAATAAGACCTCCCTCACTACCAAACCCACACCATGATCCTGACCATGAACCTAAGCTTCTTTGACCAATTTTCCAGCCCCAATCTATTCGGCATCCCCTTAATCCTACTATCCCTACTCTTCCCAGCCCTACTATTCCCGTCCCCAAACAACCGATGAATCAACAACCGCCTTTCTACTATCCAAACATGACTCCTTCACCTAATCACAAAACAACTAATAGTCCCACTCAACAAAAATGGCCACAAATGAGCCATAATATTTACATCCCTAATAATCATACTTCTTACAATCAACCTTCTAGGCCTCCTTCCATATACATTCACCCCAACCACCCAACTATCTATGAACATAGCCCTAGCCTTCCCACTATGGCTCGCCACACTACTAACAGGCCTACGAAACCAACCATCAGCCTCTTTAGCCCACCTATTACCCGAAGGTACCCCTACACCCCTAATCCCCGCACTAATCCTGATCGAAACAACCAGCCTACTAATCCGCCCCCTAGCCCTCGGAGTCCGCCTTACAGCCAACCTTACAGCAGGACACTTACTCATCCAACTCATCTCTACAGCCTCCATTGCATTAATACCCACCCTTCCTGCAGTATCCATCCTAACAATAATCATCCTACTACTCCTAACCATCCTAGAAGTAGCAGTAGCCATAATCCAGGCCTACGTCTTCGTGCTCCTTCTAAGCCTATACTTACAAGAAAACATCTAATGGCACACCAAGCACACTCATACCACATAGTTGACCCAAGCCCTTGACCAATCTTCGGGGCAGCCGCCGCCCTACTCACAACCTCAGGATTAATCATGTGATTCCACTACAACTCATCCATACTACTAACCCTAGGCCTCATCTCAATACTCCTAGTAATACTCCAATGATGACGAGACATTGTACGAGAAAGCACCTTCCAAGGCCATCACACTCCCACAGTCCAAAAAGGCCTACGATACGGCATAATCCTTTTCATCACATCCGAAGCATTCTTCTTCTTAGGGTTCTTCTGAGCGTTCTTCCACTCGAGCCTGGCCCCAACCCCAGAACTAGGAGGCCAATGACCCCCAACAGGAATTAAACCACTCAACCCGATAGAAGTCCCCCTACTAAACACAGCCATCCTACTAGCCTCAGGCGTTACCGTAACGTGAGCCCATCACAGCATCACAGAAGGAAACCGAAAACACGCCATCCACGCCCTAACCCTAACGATCCTCCTGGGATTCTACTTCACAGCCCTACAAGCAATAGAATACCACGAAGCCCCATTCTCAATCGCCGATAGCGTCTACGGATCTACCTTCTTCGTTGCCACTGGATTCCACGGACTCCACGTAATCATCAGATCCTCCTTCCTGACCGTCTGCCTCTTCCGACTGATCAAGTTCCACTTTACATCAGACCACCACTTCGGATTCGAGGCAGCAGCCTGATACTGACACTTCGTAGACGTCATCTGACTATTCCTCTACATAACCATCTACTGATGAGGATCTTGCTCTTCTAGTATATTAATTACAATTGACTTCCAATCTCTAGAATCTGGTATAAACCCAGAGGAGAGCAATGAACGCACTCATGTTCATATTCGCCCTATCATCAATCCTAAGCGCCGCCCTAACCGCATTAAACTTCTGACTCGCCCAAATAAACCCCGACTCAGAGAAACTCTCACCGTACGAATGTGGATTCGACCCACTTGGATCTGCTCGATTACCATTCTCAGTCCGATTCTTCCTCAGTAGCCATCCTGTTCGTCCTATTCGACCTAGAAATCGCCCTCCTACTCCCCCTGCCATGAGCCGTCCAACTCCAATCCCCCCTAATGACCCTCACCTGAACTGTAGTGATCCTCCTTCTCCTAACACTCGGACTGGCCTACGAGTGAATTCAAGGGGGCCTAGAATGAGCAGAATAACAGAAAGTTAGTCTAACCAAAAAGATAGCTGGTTTCGACCCAGCAGATTACAGCCAACCCTGTAACTTTCTTATGTCGCCCCTACATTTAAGCTTCTACTCAGCCTTCATTTTCAGCGGACTAGGACTAGCCTTCCACCGAACCCACCTAGTATCCGCCCTACTATGCCTTGAAAGCATAATATTATCGATATTCGTAGGCCTATCAATATGATCCATCGAAAACCAAGTCTCCTCATTCACCATGGTACCAATTCTCATGCTAACCTTCTCAGCGTGTGAGGCGGGCACAGGCCTGGCCATCCTAGTAGCCTCGGTATCCTAACCGTGCAAAGGTAGCGCAATCAATTGTCCCATAAATCGAGACTTGTATGAATGGCTAAACGAGGTCTTAACTGTCTCTCACAGATAATCAGTGAAATTGATCTCCCCGTGCAAAAGCGGGGATGTGAACATAAGACGAGAAGACCCTGTGGAACTTAAAAATCAACGACCACCGCGAATCCTCAATCAACCCCACTGGGGCCACTACCATCGCAGAGCCTGGTCGATATTTTTCGGTTGGGGCGACCTTGGAGGAGAACAAATCCTCCAAAAACAAGACCATACCTCTTTACCTAGAGCTACCCCTCAAAGTGCTAACAGTGACCAGACCCAATATAATTGATTAATGGACCAAGCTACCCCAGGGATAACAGCGCAATCCCCCTCAAGAGCCCATATCGACAGGGGGGTTTACGACCTCGATGTTGGATCAGGACATCCTAATGGTGCAGCCGCTATTAAGGGTTCGTTTGTTCAACGATTAACAGTCCTACGTGATCTGAGTTCAGACCGGAGCAATCCAGGTCGGTTTCTATCTATGACACACTCTCCCCAGTACGAAAGGACCGGGAAAGTGGGGCCAATACCACAAGCACGCCCCCCCCCCTCTAAGCAGTGAAACCAACTAAACCGTGAAGAGGGCCTTCCCCCACCACTTTCAATCCTAGAAAAGGACCAGCTAGAGTGGCAGAGCCCGGCAAGTGCAGAAGGCTTAAGCCCTTTCCCCAGAGGTTCAAATCCTCTCCCTAGCTTCACCCATGATTCAAATAACAACACTAAGCTGCCTCGTTATATCCCTCCTATACATCATCCCAATCCTGATTGCCGTAGCCTTCCTAACCCTAGTAGAACGGAAAATCCTAAGCTACATACAATCCCGCAAAGGCCCTAACGTTGTCGGGCCTTTTGGCCTACTTCAACCATTTGCGGACGGACTGAAACTATTTACCAAAGAGCCCATCCGACCCTCTACCTCTTCCCCACTTCTATTCATTCTGATACCAATACTAGCCCTTGTCCTAGCCCTCACCACTTGAGCACCACTACCACTCCCATTTCCCCTAGCAGATCTAAACCTCGGAGTTCTCTTCCTAATAGCCATGTCAAGCCTAGCCGTCTACTCAGTCCTATGATCAGGCTGAGCCTCGAACTCAAAATACGCACTAATCGGAGCCCTACGGGCAGTAGCACAGACCATTTCATACGAAGTGACACTGGCCATAATCCTGCTATCAATAATCATACTAAGCGGAAGCTACACACTCAGCTCCTTTGCCGTCGCACAGGAGCCTCTATACTTCATTTTCTCCTCATGACCCCTAGCAATAATATGATACGTATCCACCCTAGCAGAGACAAACCGAGCTCCTTTTGACCTCACAGAGGGTGAATCTGAGCTAGTCTCAGGGTTTAACGTTGAATACGCCGCAGGACCCTTCGCCTTATTCTTCCTAGCTGAATATGCGAACATTATGCTAATAAATACACTTACAGCCATCATATTCCTAAACCCAAGCGCCCTAGGGCCACCCACAGAACTATTCCCCGTCATCCTAGCCACAAAAGTCCTCCTACTATCTTCTGGTTTCTTATGGGTCCGAGCTTCATACCCACGATTCCGATATGACCAACTAATGCACCTACTATGAAAAAACTTCCTACCCCTCACACTAGCTCTGTGCCTCTGACACATCAGCATACCTATCTGCTATGCAGGCCTACCTCCTTACATAAGGAAATGTGCCTGAACTACAAAGGGTCACTATGATAAAGTGAACATAGAGGTATAACAGCCCTCTCATTTCCTGTTGACCTTAGAAAAGTAGGAATTGAACCCACACAAGAGAAATCAAAATTCTCCATACTTCCCTTATATTATTTTCTAGTAGAGTCAGCTAATCAAGCTATCGGGCCCATACCCCGAAAATGATGGTTTAACCCCCTCCTCTACTAATGAACCCTTACGCGACCCCAATCATAACCTTCAGCCTCATCTTGGGCACCACAATCACAATTTCCAGCAACCACTGAGTTCTGGCCTGGACAGGACTGGAGATCAACACACTAGCCATCATTCCCCTAATTGCCAAATCCCACCACCCACGAGCAGTAGAAGCCGCAACGAAATACTTCCTAACCCAAGCAGCTGCTTCCGCCCTGGTCCTATTCTCTAGCATAACCAATGCCTGAGTCACCGGCCAATGAGACATCACACAAATAAACCACCCAACCTCCTGTCTACTACTGACAGCAGCAATCGCTATTAAACTGGGCCTAGTGCCATTTCACTTCTGATTCCCAGAAGTACTACAAGGATCGCCACTAATAACAGCCCTGCTACTCTCGACCCTCATAAAATTCCCCCCACTAACCCTGCTCCTACTAACATCCAAATCCCTCGACCCAGCTCTACTCACCACCATGGCCCTAGCCTCAACAGCACTAGGAGGCTGAATAGGACTGAACCAAACACAAACACGCAAAATCCTAGCCTTCTCGTCCATCTCCCACTTAGGCTGAATCGCCATCATCCTAGTTTACAGCCCCAAATTGGCCTTACTTACCTTCTACCTATACACAATCATAACATCAGCCGTATTCCTAGCCCTTAACAAAATCAAAGCCCTTAACCTATCCATGATCACAACCTCATGAACAAAAACCCCAGTGCTAAACGCCACCCTAATACTAGTACTTTTATCCCTAGCAGGCCTCCCCCCATTAACAGGCTTTTATACCAAAGTGACTACTGACTACTTTATACCAAAGCGCCTATGGATAGGACGTAGTGGAAGTGGGCAACTACGTAGTACGTGTCGTGCAGGGCGATGTCTAGGGAAGAGTTTGCAAGAACGATTCCTGTTAATCCTCCGATGGTAAATAGGAAGATAAATCCTAGAGCTCATAGTATTGGGGGGGGTCTCATTTGATTGTTCCTCCGTGCAGGGTGGCTAGTCAGCTAAATACTTTGATTCCGGTAGGGATGGCAATGATTATAGTGGCTGATGTAAAGTAGGCTCGGGTATCAACGTCTATTCCTACTGTAAACATGTGGTGAGCTCAGACGATGAATCCTAGGAAGCCGATGGATAGTATGGCTCAGACTATTCCCATGTAGCCGAAGGGCTCCTTTTTGCCTGAGTAGTACGTGACTACGTGTGAGATGATTCCGAACCCCGGTAGGATCAGAATATAGACTTCTGGGTGTCCGAAGAATCAGAATAGGTGTTGGTACAGGATTGGGTCTCCTCCTCCAGCGGGGTCGAAGAATGTGGTGTTTAGGTTTCGATCAGTTAGTAATATTGTAATACCGGCGGCGAGTACGGGGAGTGATAGAAGGAGTAGGATGGCGGTAATTAGTACGGATCAGACAAATAGTGGGGTTTGGTATTGTGAGAGTGCGGGGGGTTTTATGTTGATGGCTGTGGTGATAAAGTTGATGGCCCCAAGGATGGAGGAGATACCGGCTAAGTGGAGTGAGAAGATAGCCAGGTCTACTGAAGCTCCGGCGTGGGCAAGGTCACCTGCTAGGGGAGGGTAGACAGTTCAGCCTGTGCCGGCGCCAGCTTCTACAGTGGATGAGGCTAGTAGGAGGAGGAATGATGGGGGGAGGAGTCAAAAGCTTATGTTGTTTATTCGCGGGAATGCTATGTCGGGGGCACCGATTATGAGGGGGACTAATCAGTTGCCGAATCCTCCGATCATGATGGGTATGACTATAAAGAAGATTATTACAAAGGCGTGAGCGGTAACGATTACATTGTAAATTTGGTCGTCGCCTAGGAGAGTTCCTGGTTGTCCTAGTTCTGCACGGATTAATAGGCTGAGTGCGGTGCCGACTATTCCTGCTCATGCCCCGAAGATGAGGTACAGGGTGCCAATATCCTTATGGTTAGTGGAAAATAGTCATCGGTTGATGAAGGTGACGGGTAAGATGGCTGAGTGTTGAAGCGTTAGGCTGTAGTCCTTTTTACAGAGGTTTAATTCCTCTTCTTATCGGCTCTGTAGTGAAATTCATGTTGAGTTGCAAGCTCATCGATGCGCACTAGGGTGCGTCAGGGTCTTTGTAGGCAGAAGCCAATTGGTTTAGGCATTTAGCTGTTAACTAGAGTTTTGTGGGATCGAAGCCCATCTGTCTAGGGAGGCTTTAGCTTAATTAAAGCGTCTGACTTGCATTCAGAAGATACAGGTTAATATTCTGTAAGTCTTAATGTGCAGAAACTAAGAGGGTTTAACTCTTATTTAAGGCTTTGAAGGCCTTCGGTTTGGGGTGTTATCCTAAGTTTCTAGACAATGGCATGTATTATTGGGGACAGGGGAAGTAAGAGGATTGATAGTGAGGCAAGGACCGCAGTAGGTGTGCTTGGGGCTTTGCTAGTGTATCATTGTTTTATGTGGTTAGAGGAGTTGGGGGGAAGGGTAATTGTTGAGTGGTATGCGAGGCGTAGGTAGAAGAAGAGGCTGAGCAGTGATAGCATGGCAATTGCCATGGCTGCTGGTGTTATTTCCTGTTTAGTTAGTTCTTGGATGATAAGTCACTTTGGTATAAAGCCTGTTAATGGGGGGAGGCCTGCTAGGGATAAAAGTACTAGTATTAGGGTGGCGTTTAGCACTGGGGTTTTTGTTCATGAGGTTGTGATCATGGATAGGTTAAGGGCTTTGATTTTGTTAAGGGCTAGGAATACGGCTGATGTTATGATTGTGTATAGGTAGAAGGTAAGTAAGGCCAATTTGGGGCTGTAAACTAGGATGATGGCGATTCAGCCTAAGTGGGAGATGGACGAGAAGGCTAGGATTTTGCGTGTTTGTGTTTGGTTCAGTCCTATTCAGCCTCCTAGTGCTGTTGAGGCTAGGGCCATGGCGGTGAGTAGAGCTGGGTCGAGGGATTTGGATGTTAGTAGGAGCAGGGTTAGTGGGGGGAATTTTATGAGGGTCGAGAGTAGCAGGGCTGTTATTAGTGGCGATCCTTGTAGTACTTCTGGGAATCAGAAGTGAAATGGCACTAGGCCCAGTTTAATAGCGATTGCTGCTGTCAGTAGTAGACAGGAGGTTGGGTGGTTTATTTGTGTGATGTCTCATTGGCCGGTGACTCAGGCATTGGTTATGCTAGAGAATAGGACCAGGGCGGAAGCAGCTGCTTGGGTTAGGAAGTATTTCGTTGCGGCTTCTACTGCTCGTGGGTGGTGGGATTTGGCAATTAGGGGAATGATGGCTAGTGCGTTGATCTCCAGTCCTGTCCAGGCCAGAACTCAGTGGTTGCTGGAAATTGTGATGGTGGTGCCCAAGATGAGGCTGAAGGTTATGATTGGGGTCGCGTAAGGGTTCATTAGTAGAGGAGGGGGTTAAACCATCATTTTCGGGGTATGGGCCCGATAGCTTGATTAGCTGACTCTACTAGAAAATAATATAAGGGAAGTATGGAGAATTTTGATTTCTCTTGTGTGGGTTCAATTCCTACTTTTCTAAGGTCAACAGGAAATGAGAGGGCTGTTATACCTCTATGTTCACTTTATCATAGTGACCCTTTGTAGTTCAGGCACATTTCCTTATGTAAGGAGGTAGGCCTGCATAGCAGATAGGTATGCTGATGTGTCAGAGGCACAGAGCTAGTGTGAGGGGTAGGAAGTTTTTTCATAGTAGGTGCATTAGTTGGTCATATCGGAATCGTGGGTATGAAGCTCGGACCCATAAGAAACCAGAAGATAGTAGGAGGACTTTTGTGGCTAGGATGACGGGGAATAGTTCTGTGGGTGGCCCTAGGGCGCTTGGGTTTAGGAATATGATGGCTGTAAGTGTATTTATTAGCATAATGTTCGCATATTCAGCTAGGAAGAATAAGGCGAAGGGTCCTGCGGCGTATTCAACGTTAAACCCTGAGACTAGCTCAGATTCACCCTCTGTGAGGTCAAAAGGAGCTCGGTTTGTCTCTGCTAGGGTGGATACGTATCATATTATTGCTAGGGGTCATGAGGAGAAAATGAAGTATAGAGGCTCCTGTGCGATGGCAAAGGAGCTGAGTGTGTAGCTTCCGCTTAGTATGATTATTGATAGCAGGATTATGGCCAGTGTCACTTCGTATGAAATGGTCTGTGCTACTGCCCGTAGGGCTCCGATTAGTGCGTATTTTGAGTTCGAGGCTCAGCCTGATCATAGGACTGAGTAGACGGCTAGGCTTGACATGGCTATTAGGAAGAGAACTCCGAGGTTTAGATCTGCTAGGGGAAATGGGAGTGGTAGTGGTGCTCAAGTGGTGAGGGCTAGGACAAGGGCTAGTATTGGTATCAGAATGAATAGAAGTGGGGAAGAGGTAGAGGGTCGGATGGGCTCTTTGGTAAATAGTTTCAGTCCGTCCGCAAATGGTTGAAGTAGGCCAAAAGGCCCGACAACGTTAGGGCCTTTGCGGGATTGTATGTAGCTTAGGATTTTCCGTTCTACTAGGGTTAGGAAGGCTACGGCAATCAGGATTGGGATGATGTATAGGAGGGATATAATGAGGCAGCTTAGTGTTGTTATTTGAATCATGGGTGAAGCTAGGGAGAGGATTTGAACCTCTGGGGAAAGGGCTTAAGCCTTCTGCACTTGCCGGGCTCTGCCACTCTAGCTGGTCCTTTTCTAGGATTGAAAGTGGTGGGGGAAGGCCCTCTTCACGGTTTAGTTGGTTTCACTGCTTAGAGGGGGGGGGGCGTGCTTGTGGTATTGGCCCCACTTTCCCGGTCCTTTCGTACTGGGGAGAGTGTGTCATAGATAGAAACCGACCTGGATTGCTCCGGTCTGAACTCAGATCACGTAGGACTGTTAATCGTTGAACAAACGAACCCTTAATAGCGGCTGCACCATTAGGATGTCCTGATCCAACATCGAGGTCGTAAACCCCCCTGTCGATATGGGCTCTTGAGGGGGATTGCGCTGTTATCCCTGGGGTAGCTTGGTCCATTAATCAATTATATTGGGTCTGGTCACTGTTAGCACTTTGAGGGGTAGCTCTAGGTAAAGAGGTATGGTCTTGTTTTTGGAGGATTTGTTCTCCTCCAAGGTCGCCCCAACCGAAAAATATCGACCAGGCTCTGCGATGGTAGTGGCCCCAGTGGGGTTGATTGAGGATTCGCGGTGGTCGTTGATTTTTAAGTTCCACAGGGTCTTCTCGTCTTATGTTCACATCCCCGCTTTTGCACGGGGAGATCAATTTCACTGATTATCTGTGAGAGACAGTTAAGACCTCGTTTAGCCATTCATACAAGTCTCGATTTATGGGACAATTGATTGCGCTACCTTTGCACGGTTAGGATACCGCGGCCGTTAAACCTAAGTCACCGGGCAGGCATCACCTTCAATACTTGTTTAATTTGCTGAAGGCTATGTTTTTGGTAAACAGTCGGGCCTTATTAATTTGCCGAGTTCCTTTCACAGATTTTAATCGCTCTTATAGGCGCTCCTGAGTCGGGTTAACAGGGTTAGTTAATACGTGGTCTTGTAGGGGTTTTTGTATCTGTCTAGGTCTGTTAATAATGTTTCTATGTAAGCTTGCGCCGTTAGAGGGGTGTGGCCCTGTACATGAGGGGCCTAGGATGATTCCTAGGATTGTTATGAGGATGGCAGCGGTTTTGGTGATAAGGGGTATGGTTATTGGGGGGGTTTTGGTTGGTGTGATGAAAGAGGTAATGATTATTCCTGCTGTAATGCTGCCTAGGGCGAGTCGGGTTAGGGGGGCGGTGATTAGTGGGTTGTTTTCGTTTATTGATACTATTGGGGGGATTCGGGTTTGTCCAGCTTGGACTAGGATGGTTATGCGGATGCTGTAGGTTGCGGTGAATGCTGTGGCTATAAGGGTTAGGAGTAGGGCTCAAGTATTTAGGTATGATGTGTTTAAGCTTTCGATGATGAGGTCTTTTGAGTAGAATCCGGCTAGGAATGGGGTTCCTATCAGCGCCAGGTTTCCGATGGTTAGGCAGGAAGTAGTGACTGGGAGTATTTTCTGTAGGCCTCCTATCTTTCGGATATCTTGTTCTCCGTTTAGGTTGTGGATGATAGACCCTGAGCATAGGAATAGTATGGCTTTAAAGAAGGCATGGGTTGAGATGTGTAGGAAGGCTAGTTGTGGGAGGTTTAGTCCGATAGTGACTATTATTAGTCCTAGTTGGCTGGATGTTGAGAAAGCAATGATTTTTTTGATGTCATTTTGGGTTAGGGCGCATGTGGCAGCGAATAGGGTTGATAGAGCACCTAGGCATAGGCAGGCAGTTAGGGCTGTCTGGTTGGTGGCTAGCAGGGGGTGCATGCGGATGAGCAGGAAGATTCCGGCTACTACTATGGTACTGGAGTGCAGTAGGGCTGATACTGGGGTGGGGCCTTCTATTGCTGCGGGCAGTCATGGGTGGAGTCCAAATTGGGCGGATTTTCCTGCGGCTGCGAGGATTAATCCTATGAGGGGGAGGATTGGGGTTTGGTGGGGGTGTACGGCTTGTTGGATCTCTCAGGTGTTGAATGTTGAAGCTAGTCATGCTATGCTCAGGATCAGTCCGATGTCTCCGATTCGGTTGTAGATTACGGCTCGTAGGGCGGCGGTGTTGGCATCTGCTCGGCCTTGTCATCAGCCGATGAGAAGGAAGGACATGATTCGTACTCCTTCCCAGCCTACGAATAGGAGGAATATGTTGTTTGCGGTTGTTAGGAGGAGTATGGCGACTAGGAATGTCAGTAGGTAGGTGAAAAATTTTGTTACGTATGGCTCTGAGGCCATGTATCATATGGCGAATTGTAGGATTGATCATGTTACAAATAGGGCGATTGGAAGAAATGTTATTGAGTATTGGTCTATTTTTAGGCTCAGGGGGATTTTAAAGTTTATAATGAATTTTCACTCCCAGTGGCAGGTGACAGATTCTACTCCCGAGTAGATGAATGCGGTTGTAGGGGCTAGGCTAATTAGGAATGCGGTTTTAACAGCGCGGGTGGTGGCTTGTGGGGTGTTTTTAAAGTTTTTAAATAGAAATGGCAGGATGATTGGGGTTAGGAGGATTGTCAGCGTGAGTAGTGTGAGGGAGTTGATTAGTAGTGTGGGGTTCACTACTTTTACTTGGATTTGCACCAAGATGGGTGGTTCCTAAGACCAGTGGATTGCTGTTATCCTTTAAAAGTAAGGGGGCTGAGGTTTTAGGCTCAGATGTAAGAGTTAGCAGCTCTTGTTGGTTAAACCCTCCCCTCGGCAGGTAAGAAGGTTTGAACTTCTATTCTTAGAATCACAGTCTAATGTTTGGTTTAAACTATACTTGCATGAGGGGATTCCGGAGATCAGTTCGGGTTTGAGGATTAGGAGGAATATTGGGATAATGTGGAGTGTTATGAGCAGGTGTTCTCGCGTGGTTGAGTTTTGCATAGATGTGATGTGGGAGGGGATTGAGCCTCGTTGGGTCATTAGTAGTATGAATAAGGTGTAGGAGGCGGTTAGTAGGGTTGCGATTCCTGTTAGGATGATCGTGAAGGCAGATCAGTTGAATAAGGTGATTATAATGGTTAGCTCTGCTATGAGGTTTGTTGTTGGGGGTAAGGCTATGTTTGTTAGATTGGCCAGCAATCATCAGGTAGCTATGAGTGGTAGGAGAGGTTGTAGGCCTCGTGTGAGTAGTAGAATTCGGCTGTGCGTACGTTCATAGTTTGTGTTGGCTAGGCAGAATAGTATGGAGGAAGTTAGTCCATGGGAAATTATTAGCATCATTGCCCCTGAGAATGATCAGTGGGTTTGGATTATTCCTGCGGCGATAACTAGGCCTATGTGGCTAACGGATGAATAAGCGATTAGTGATTTTAGGTCTGTCTGTCGTAGGCAGATTGAGCTAGTCATTAGGGCGCCTCATAGGGCCAGGGTTAGGAAGGGGTAGTGCAGGAGGTTGGACAGTGGGCCCATAAATAGAGTGACTCGTATAATTCCGTATCCTCCTAGCTTTAGTAGTAGGGCGGCGAGGAGTATTGAGCCTGCGATGGGTGCTTCTACGTGGGCTTTTGGCAGTCAGAGGTGTAGGCCGTATAGTGGGGCTTTTACTATGAATGCTATGAGCAGTGCTAGACCTGATAGTATTCCTGTCCATGAGGTGGATAGGGTTGGGTGGGTTAGTTGTAGGGTTGGCAGGTGCAGGGTGCCAATTTTCACGTATAGGTGTATGATTGTGATTAGCAGGGGTAGAGAGCTTACTGGCGTGTAGAATAGCAGGTAGATGCCAGCGCTTAGGCGTTCTGGTTGGTTCCCCCATCGGGTGATTAAGATTAGGGTGGGAATGAGGGTTGCTTCAAATGAGATGTAAAATAGTGCTAGTTCTGTGGTGGAAAAGGCTAGTAGGATGAATGGCTGGACTGCGACTAAGGTTGAGATAAAGATTCGTTTGCGTTGTAGGGGTTCTTGTTGCAGGTGGTTTTGGCTTGCTATGATTATGAGTGGGAGTAGTCAGCAGGATAGTACTAGGAGGGGGGAAGAGATTTGGTCAATTCCTGTTCAGTTGGATAAAAATTTGTAGGGGTAGTAGGTTGGGATTAATCACTGTAGGCTTAGGGCAGCGATTAGGAGGCTGTATAAGGTGGTGTTAGTCCATAGAAATTTTGGTGGAGACAGCAGGGCTGTTGGAAGAAGTATGATTGTGGGTAGGATGATTTTTAGCATTGCAGGAGGTTTAGGTTGTGTAGATGGTCGGAGCCATGTGTGCGGGTGGAGGCTACTAGGATGGCCAGGCCTGTGCCCGCCTCACACGCTGAGAAGGTTAGCATGAGAATTGGTACCATGGTGAATGAGGAGACTTGGTTTTCGATGGATCATATTGATAGGCCTACGAATATCGATAATATTATGCTTTCAAGGCATAGTAGGGCGGATACTAGGTGGGTTCGGTGGAAGGCTAGTCCTAGTCCGCTGAAAATGAAGGCTGAGTAGAAGCTTAAATGTAGGGGCGACATAAGAAAGTTACAGGGTTGGCTGTAATCTGCTGGGTCGAAACCAGCTATCTTTTTGGTTAGACTAACTTTCTGTTATTCTGCTCATTCTAGGCCCCCTTGAATTCACTCGTAGGCCAGTCCGAGTGTTAGGAGAAGGAGGATCACTACAGTTCAGGTGAGGGTCATTAGGGGGGATTGGAGTTGGACGGCTCATGGCAGGGGGAGTAGGAGGGCGATTTCTAGGTCGAATAGGACGAACAGGATGGCTACTGAGGAAGAATCGGACTGAGAATGGTAATCGAGCAGATCCAAGTGGGTCGAATCCACATTCGTACGGTGAGAGTTTCTCTGAGTCGGGGTTTATTTGGGCGAGTCAGAAGTTTAATGCGGTTAGGGCGGCGCTTAGGATTGATGATAGGGCGAATATGAACATGAGTGCGTTCATTGCTCTCCTCTGGGTTTATACCAGATTCTAGAGATTGGAAGTCAATTGTAATTAATATACTAGAAGAGCAAGATCCTCATCAGTAGATGGTTATGTAGAGGAATAGTCAGATGATGTCTACGAAGTGTCAGTATCAGGCTGCTGCCTCGAATCCGAAGTGGTGGTCTGATGTAAAGTGGAACTTGATCAGTCGGAAGAGGCAGACGGTCAGGAAGGAGGATCCAATGATTACGTGGAGTCCGTGGAATCCAGTGGCAACGAAGAAGGTAGATCCGTAGACGCTATCGGCGATTGAGAATGGGGCTTCGTGGTATTCTATTGCTTGTAGGGCTGTGAAGTAGAATCCCAGGAGGATCGTTAGGGTTAGGGCGTGGATGGCGTGTTTTCGGTTTCCTTCTGTGATGCTGTGATGGGCTCACGTTACGGTAACGCCTGAGGCTAGTAGGATGGCTGTGTTTAGTAGGGGGACTTCTATCGGGTTGAGTGGTTTAATTCCTGTTGGGGGTCATTGGCCTCCTAGTTCTGGGGTTGGGGCCAGGCTCGAGTGGAAGAACGCTCAGAAGAACCCTAAGAAGAAGAATGCTTCGGATGTGATGAAAAGGATTATGCCGTATCGTAGGCCTTTTTGGACTGTGGGAGTGTGATGGCCTTGGAAGGTGCTTTCTCGTACAATGTCTCGTCATCATTGGAGTATTACTAGGAGTATTGAGATGAGGCCTAGGGTTAGTAGTATGGATGAGTTGTAGTGGAATCGCATGATTAATCCTGAGGTTGTGAGTAGGGCGGCGGCTGCCCCGAAGATTGGTCAAGGGCTTGGGTCAACTATGTGGTATGAGTGTGCTTGGTGTGCCATTAGATGTTTTCTTGTAAGTATAGGCTTAGAAGGAGCACGAAGACGTAGGCCTGGATTATGGCTACTGCTACTTCTAGGATGGTTAGGAGTAGTAGGATGATTATTGTTAGGATGGATACTGCAGGAAGGGTGGGTATTAATGCAATGGAGGCTGTAGAGATGAGTTGGATGAGTAAGTGTCCTGCTGTAAGGTTGGCTGTAAGGCGGACTCCGAGGGCTAGGGGGCGGATTAGTAGGCTGGTTGTTTCGATCAGGATTAGTGCGGGGATTAGGGGTGTAGGGGTACCTTCGGGTAATAGGTGGGCTAAAGAGGCTGATGGTTGGTTTCGTAGGCCTGTTAGTAGTGTGGCGAGCCATAGTGGGAAGGCTAGGGCTATGTTCATAGATAGTTGGGTGGTTGGGGTGAATGTATATGGAAGGAGGCCTAGAAGGTTGATTGTAAGAAGTATGATTATTAGGGATGTAAATATTATGGCTCATTTGTGGCCATTTTTGTTGAGTGGGACTATTAGTTGTTTTGTGATTAGGTGAAGGAGTCATGTTTGGATAGTAGAAAGGCGGTTGTTGATTCATCGGTTGTTTGGGGACGGGAATAGTAGGGCTGGGAAGAGTAGGGATAGTAGGATTAAGGGGATGCCGAATAGATTGGGGCTGGAAAATTGGTCAAAGAAGCTTAGGTTCATGGTCAGGATCATGGTGTGGGTTTGGTAGTGAGGGAGGTCTTATTTGATGGGGGGTTGGTTGTGGTGAAGGCTAGTAGTTTTGGTTGGATGAGGAGTGCTAGGGTTAATCAGGTTATAATTATGATTGAAAATCATGGTGCGGGGTTAAGCTGTGGCATATCATTAAGGAGGGGGAAGTCCCTCTTTGGCTAGCTTAAAAGGCGAGTGCTGTTGCATAGCTTCTTAATGATTAGGATGATGATAGAAGGGACGATCAGGCCTCGAAATGTGGGAGTGGGGTTGATTCTACTACAATGGGTATGTAGCTGTGATTAGCCCCGCAAATTTCTGAGCATTGTCCGTAAAAAATCCCAGGCCGGGTGGTAATGAATGAAGTTTGGTTTAGTCGGCCTGGGATTGCGTCTGTTTTAACTCCGAGCGTTGGGACTGCTCAGGAGTGGAGTACGTCTCCTGCAGTAATGATCACGCGGATGGGGGATTCTATTGGGATAACTACGCGGTGGTCAACTTCTAGCAGTCGGAAGTGGCCGTTGGGTAAGTCTGGGGTGGGCACTATGTAGGAGTCGAATGATAGGTCTTTGAGGTCTGTGTATTCGTAGCTTCAGTATCATTGGTGGCCGATGGCTTTTAGGGTGAGGTCTGGTTCATCGATTTTGTCCATTATGTAGAGGATTTGTAGGGATGGGAGGGCGAGGAGTACCAGGACGATAGCAGGTAGGATTGTCCAGATCAGCTCTACTTCTTGGGCGTCTACAGCATTGGACGAGAGTTTTTCTGTTAGTATGTGGGCTAAAAGGTAGAGAACTAGGCTGCAGATAGCTAGGGCAACGATTAGGGCGTGGTCGTGGAATTCAACGAGTTCTTCTATGATGGGTGATGAGGCGTCTTGGAATCCTAGTTGGGAGTGGTTGGCCACATGAGATGTACAGGATTTTTACCTGTGATTTAGTCTTGACAAGGCTATGTAATTGGTTTACTAACGTCTCATAAGAAAGAAGCATGAGCGGTGAATGCAGTTGGCTTGAAACCAGCATGTGAGGGTTCGATTCCTTCCTTTCTTGTACTTGGACGAAGGCCGGTTCCTCGAAAGTATGGTATGGGGGAGGGCAGCCGTGGATTCATTCAACGTTTGTGGTAGTTAGTTCTGGTTGTAGGACTTTTCGTTTGGCCGAAAAGGCTTCTCAGATGATGAATATTAGTATGATTACGGCTACTATTGAGATTAGGGAGCCGATGGAGGAAATGGTGTTTCATAGTGTGTAGGCGTCGGGATAGTCCGAGTATCGTCGGGGTATTCCTGCTAGGCCTAGGAAGTGCTGGGGGAAGAACGTTAGGTTTACTCCTGTAAATATTACCCCGAAGTGGGCTTTTGCTCATGTTTGGTGTAGGGTAAACCCAGTGAGTAGTGGGAATCAGTGAGTAAATCCTGCTAGAATGGCAAAGACGGCGCCTATGGATAGGACGTAGTGGAAGTGGGCAACTACGTAGTACGTGTCGTGCAGGGCGATGTCTAGGGAAGAGTTTGCAAGAACGATTCCTGTTAATCCTCCGATGGTAAATAGGAAGATAAATCCTAGAGCTCATAGTATTGGGGGGGTCTCATTTGATTGTTCCTCCGTGCAGGGTGGCTAGTCAGCTAAATACTTTGATTCCGGTAGGGATGGCAATGATTATAGTGGCTGATGTAAAGTAGGCTCGGGTATCAACGTCTATTCCTACTGTAAACATGTGGTGAGCTCAGACGATGAATCCTAGGAAGCCGATGGATAGTATGGCTCAGACTATTCCCATGTAGCCGAAGGGCTCCTTTTTGCCTGAGTAGTACGTGACTACGTGTGAGATGATTCCAAACCCCGGTAGGATCAGAATATAGACTTCTGGGTGTCCGAAGAATCAGAATAGGTGTTGGTACAGGATTGGGTCTCCTCCTCCAGCGGGGTCGAAGAATGTGGTGTTTAGGTTTCGATCAGTTAGTAATATTGTAATACCGGCGGCGAGTACGGGGAGTGATAGAAGGAGTAGGATGGCGGTAATTAGTACGGATCAGACAAATAGTGGGGTTTGGTATTGTGAGAGTGCGGGGGGTTTTATGTTGATGGCTGTGGTGATAAAGTTGATGGCCCCAAGGATGGAGGAGATACCGGCTAAGTGGAGTGAGAAGATAGCCAGGTCTACTGAAGCTCCGGCGTGGGCAAGGTTACCTGCTAGGGGAGGGTAGACAGTTCAGCCTGTGCCGGCGCCAGCTTCTACAGTGGATGAGGCTAGTAGGAGGAGGAATGATGGGGGGAGGAGTCAAAAGCTTATGTTGTTTATTCGCGGGAATGCTATGTCGGGGGCACCGATTATGAGGGGGACTAATCAGTTGCCGAATCCTCCGATCATGATGGGTATGACTATAAAGAAGATTATTACAAAGGCGTGAGCGGTAACGATTACATTGTAAATTTGGTCGTCGCCTAGGAGAGTTCCTGGTTGTCCTAGTTCTGCGCGGATTAATAGGCTGAGTGCGGTGCCGACTATTCCTGCTCATGCCCCGAAGATGAGGTACAGGGTGCCAATATCCTTATGGTTAGTGGAAAATAGTCATCGGTTGATGAAGGTGACGGGTAAGATGGCTGAGTGTTGAAGCGTTAGGCTGTAGTCCTTTTTACAGAGGTTTAATTCCTCTTCTTATCGGCTCTGTAGTGAAATTCATGTTGAGTTGCAAGCTCATCGATGCGCACTAGGGTGCGTCAGGGTCTTTGTAGGCAGAAGCCAATTGGTTTAGGCATTTAGCTGTTAACTAGAGTTTTGTGGGATCGAAGCCCATCTGTCTAGGGAGGCTTTAGCTTAATTAAAGCGTCTGACTTGCATTCAGAAGATACAGGTTAATATTCTGTAAGTCTTAATGTGCAGAAACTAAGAGGGTTTAACTCTTATTTAAGGCTTTGAAGGCCTTCGGTTTGGGGTGTTATCCTAAGTTTCTAGACAATGGCATGTATTATTGGGGACAGGGGAAGTAAGAGGATTGATAGTGAGGCAAGGACCGCAGTAGGTGTGCTTGGGGCTTTGCTAGTGTATCATTGTTTTATGTGGTTAGAGGAGTTGGGGGGAAGGGTAATTGTTGAGTGGTATGCGAGGCGTAGGTAGAAGAAGAGGCTGAGCAGTGATAGCATGGCAATTGCCATGGCTGCTGGTGTTATTTCCTGTTTAGTTAGTTCTTGGATGATAAGTCACTTTGGTATAAAGCCTGTTAATGGGGGGAGGCCTGCTAGGGATAAAAGTACTAGTATTAGGGTGGCGTTTAGCACTGGGGTTTTTGTTCATGAGGTTGTGATCATGGATAGGTTAAGGGCTTTGATTTTGTTAAGGGCTAGGAATACGGCTGATGTTATGATTGTGTATAGGTAGAAGGTAAGTAAGGCCAATTTGGGGCTGTAAACTAGGATGATGGCGATTCAGCCTAAGTGGGAGATGGACGAGAAGGCTAGGATTTTGCGTGTTTGTGTTTGGTTCAGTCCTATTCAGCCTCCTAGTGCTGTTGAGGCTAGGGCCATGGCGGTGAGTAGAGCTGGGTCGAGGGATTTGGATGTTAGTAGGAGCAGGGTTAGTGGGGGGAATTTTATGAGGGTCGAGAGTAGCAGGGCTGTTATTAGTGGCGATCCTTGTAGTACTTCTGGGAATCAGAAGTGAAATGGCACTAGGCCCAGTTTAATAGCGATTGCTGCTGTCAGTAGTAGACAGGAGGTTGGGTGGTTTATTTGTGTGATGTCTCATTGGCCGGTGACTCAGGCATTGGTTATGCTAGAGAATAGGACCAGGGCGGAAGCAGCTGCTTGGGTTAGGAAGTATTTCGTTGCGGCTTCTACTGCTCGTGGGTGGTGGGATTTGGCAATTAGGGGAATGATGGCTAGTGCGTTGATCTCCAGTCCTGTCCAGGCCAGAACTCAGTGGTTGCTGGAAATTGTGATTGTGGTGCCCAAGATGAGGCTGAAGGTTATGATTGGGGTCGCGTAAGGGTTCATTAGTAGAGGAGGGGGTTAAACCATCATTTTCGGGGTATGGGCCCGATAGCTTGATTAGCTGACTCTACTAGAAAATAATATAAGGGAAGTATGGAGAATTTTGATTTCTCTTGTGTGGGTTCAATTCCTACTTTTCTAAGGTCAACAGGAAATGAGAGGGCTGTTATACCTCTATGTTCACTTTATCATAGTGACCCTTTGTAGTTCAGGCACATTTCCTTATGTAAGGAGGTAGGCCTGCATAGCAGATAGGTATGCTGATGTGTCAGAGGCACAGAGCTAGTGTGAGGGGTAGGAAGTTTTTTCATAGTAGGTGCATTAGTTGGTCATATCGGAATCGTGGGTATGAAGCTCGGACCCATAAGAAACCAGAAGATAGTAGGAGGACTTTTGTGGCTAGGATGACGGGGAATAGTTCTGTGGGTGGCCCTAGGGCGCTTGGGTTTAGGAATATGATGGCTGTAAGTGTATTTATTAGCATAATGTTCGCATATTCAGCTAGGAAGAATAAGGCGAAGGGTCCTGCGGCGTATTCAACGTTAAACCCTGAGACTAGCTCAGATTCACCCTCTGTGAGGTCAAAAGGAGCTCGGTTTGTCTCTGCTAGGGTGGATACGTATCATATTATTGCTAGGGGTCATGAGGAGAAAATGAAGTATAGAGGCTCCTGTGCGACGGCAAAGGAGCTGAGTGTGTAGCTTCCGCTTAGTATGATTATTGATAGCAGGATTATGGCCAGTGTCACTTCGTATGAAATGGTCTGTGCTACTGCCCGTAGGGCTCCGATTAGTGCGTATTTTGAGTTCGAGGCTCAGCCTGATCATAGGACTGAGTAGACGGCTAGGCTTGACATGGCTATTAGGAAGAGAACTCCGAGGTTTAGATCTGCTAGGGGAAATGGGAGTGGTAGTGGTGCTCAAGTGGTGAGGGCTAGGACAAGGGCTAGTATTGGTATCAGAATGAATAGAAGTGGGGAAGAGGTAGAGGGTCGGATGGGCTCTTTGGTAAATAGTTTCAGTCCGTCCGCAAATGGTTGAAGTAGGCCAAAAGGCCCGACAACGTTAGGGCCTTTGCGGGATTGTATGTAGCTTAGGATTTTCCGTTCTACTAGGGTTAGGAAGGCTACGGCAATCAGGATTGGGATGATGTATAGGAGGGATATAATGAGGCAGCTTAGTGTTGTTATTTGAATCATGGGTGAAGCTAGGGAGAGGATTTGAACCTCTGGGGAAAGGGCTTAAGCCTTCTGCACTTGCCGGGCTCTGCCACTCTAGCTGGTCCTTTTCTAGGACTGAAAGTGGTGGGGGAAGGCCCTCTTCACGGTTTAGTTGGTTTCACTGCTTAGAGGGGGGGGGGCGTGCTTGTGGTATTGGCCCCACTTTCCCGGTCCTTTCGTACTGGGGAGAGTGTGTCATAGATAGAAACCGACCTGGATTGCTCCGGTCTGAACTCAGATCACGTAGGACTGTTAATCGTTGAACAAACGAACCCTTAATAGCGGCTGCACCATTAGGATGTCCTGATCCAACATCGAGGTCGTAAACCCCCCTGTCGATATGGGCTCTTGAGGGGGATTGCGCTGTTATCCCTGGGGTAGCTTGGTCCATTAATCAATTATATTGGGTCTGGTCACTGTTAGCACTTTGAGGGGTAGCTCTAGGTAAAGAGGTATGGTCTTGTTTTTGGAGGATTTGTTCTCCTCCAAGGTCGCCCCAACCGAAAAATATCGACCAGGCTCTGCGATGGTAGTGGCCCCAGTGGGGTTGATTGAGGATTCGCGGTGGTCATTGATTTTTAAGTTCCACAGGGTCTTCTCGTCTTATGTTCACATCCCCGCTTTTGCACGGGGAGATCAATTTCACTGATTATCTGTGAGAGACAGTTAAGACCTCGTTTAGCCATTCATACAAGTCTCGATTTATGGGACAATTGATTGCGCTACCTTTGCACGGTTAGGATACCGCGGCCGTTAAACCTAAGTCACCGGGCAGGCATCACCTTCAATACTTGTTTAATTTGCTGAAGGCTATGTTTTTGGTAAACAGTCGGGCCTTATTAATTTGCCGAGTTCCTTTCACAGAGGAACTTTCCCTAATCGACCTACCCGCCCCCTCCAACATCTCTGCCTGATGAAACTTCGGCTCCCTTCTAGCCATCTGCTTAGCCACACAAATCCTAACAGGCCTGCTACTAGCCATACACTACACCGCAGACACTTCACTCGCCTTCTCCTCAGTAGCTCACACATGCCGAGACGTCCAGTACGGATGGCTCATCCGCAACCTCCACGCCAACGGTGCTTCGCTCTTCTTTATCTGCATCTACTTACACATCGGACGAGGCCTCTACTACGGCTCCTACCTATACAAAGAAACCTGAAACACAGGAGTAATCCTCCTACTCACCCTAATAGCAACTGCCTTCGTAGGGTATGTCCTACCATGAGGACAAATGTCATTCTGAGGGGCCACCGTAATCACCAACCTATTCTCAGCCATCCCGTACATTGGGCAAACTCTAGTAGAATGAGCCTGAGGAGGATTCTCAGTAGACAATCCAACCTTAACCCGATTCTTCGCCATCCACTTCCTACTGCCCTTCCTAATTGCAGGAATCACCCTAGTCCACCTAACCTTCCTACACGAATCAGGCTCAAATAACCCACTAGGAATCGTATCAGACTGCGACAAAATCCCATTCCACCCATACTTCTCCATTAAAGACAGCTTAGGGCTTACACTAATAATCACCCCTCTAATAGCACTAGCCCTATTTTCACAGAACATCCTGGTTCTTGGAATCCTAGTTGGGAGTGGTTGGCCACATGAGATGTACAGGATTTTTACCTGTGATTTAGTCTTGACAAGGTTATGTAATTGGTTTACTAACGTCTCATAAGAAAGAAGCATGAGCGGTTAATGCAGTTGGCTTGAAACCCATCCCCAGTGGTGCAAGTGCACTCTCTGAACTCACTGCAGTGCATCCCCAGTGGTGCCAGTGCACTCTGTGGACTCACTGTACTGCATCCCCAGTGGTGCCAGTGCACTCTGTGGGCTCACTGCTGTGCATCCCCATTGGTGCCAGTGCACTCTCTGGACTCACTGCACTGCATCCCCAGTGGTGCCAGTGCACTCTCTGGACTCACTGCAGTGCATCCCCAGTGGAGCCCGTGCACTCTCTGGACTCACTGAAGTGCATCCCCAGTGGTGCCAGTGCACTCTCTGGACTCACTGCACTGCATCCCCAGTGGTGCCAGTGCACTCTGTGGACTCACTGTACTGCATCCCCAGTGGTGCCAGTGCACTCTCTGGACTCACTGAAGTGCATTCTCAGTGGTGCCAGTGCACTCTCTGGACTCACTGCAGTGCATCCCCAGTGGTGCCAGTACACTCACTGGACTGACTGCACTGCATCCCCAGTGGTGCTAGTGCACTCTCTGGACTCACTGCACTGCATCGCCAGTGGTGCCAGAGCACTCTCTGGACTCACTGCAGTGCATCCCCAGTGGTGCCAGTGCACTCTCTGGACTCACTGTACTGCATCCCCAGTGGTGCCAGTGCACTCTGTGGGCTCACTGCTGTGCATCCCCATTGGTGCCAGTGCACTCTCTGGACTCACTGCACTGCATCCCCAGTGGTGCCAGTGCACTCTCTGGACTCACTGCACTGCATCCCCAGTGGTGCAAGTGCACTCTCTGGACTCACTGCAGTGCATCCCAAGTGGTGCCAATGCACTCTCTGGACTCACTGCAGTGCATCCCCAGTGGTGCCAGTACACTCACTGGACTCACTGCACTGCATCCCCAGTGGTGCCAGTGCAGTCTCTGCACTCACTGAATTGCATCCCCAGTGGTGCCAGTGCAGTCTCTGCACTCACTGAAGTGCATCCCCAGTGGTGCCAGTGAACTCTCTGGACTCACTGCAGTGCATCCCCAGTGGTGCCAGTGCACTCTCTGGACTCACTGCACTGCATCCCCAGTGGTGCCAGTGCACTCTCTGGACTCACTGCACTGCATCCCCAGTGGTGCCAGTGCACTCTCTGGACTCACTGCACTGCATCTCCAATGGTGCCAGTGCACTCTCTGGACTCACTGCACTGCATCCCCAGTGGAGCCAGTGCACTCTGTGGACTCACTGAAGTGCATCCCCATTGGTGCCAGTGCACTCTCTGGACTCACTGCACTGCATCTCCAATGGTGCCAGTGCACTCTCTGGACTCACTGCACTGCATCCCCAGTGGTGCCAATGCACTCTCTGGACTCACTGCTGTGCATCCCCAGTGGTGCCAGTGCACTCTCTGGACTCACTGCACTGCATCTCCAATGGTGCCAATGCACTCTCTGGACTCACTGTACTGCATCCCCAGTGGTGCCAGTGCACTCTCTGGACTCACTGCACTGCATCCCCAGTGGTGCCAGTGCACTCACTGGATTCACTGCACTGCATCCCCAGTGGTGCTAGTGCACTCTCTGGACTCACTGAAGTGCATTCTCAGTGGTGCCAGTGCACTCTCTGGACTCACTGCACTGCATCCCCAGTGGTGCCAGTGCACTCTCTGGACTCACTGCACTGCATCCCCAGTGGTGCCAGTGCACTCTCTGGACTCACTGCAGTGCATCCCCAGTGGTGCCAGTGCACTCTCTGGACTCACTGCACTGCATCCCCAGTGGTACCAGTGCACTCTGTGGACTCACTGCAGTGCATCCCCAGTGCTGCCAGTGCACTCTCTGGACTCACTGCACTGCATCCCCAGTGGTGCCAATGCACTCTCTGGACTCACTGCACTGCATCCCCAGTGGTGCCAGTGCACTCTCTGGACTCACTGCACTGCATCCCAAGTGGTGCCAGTGCACTCTCTGGAGTCAATGCACTGCATCCCCAGTGGTGCCAGTGCACTCTCTCGAGTCACTGCACTACATCCCCAGTGGTGCCAGTGCACTCACTGGACTCACTGTACTGCATCATCAGTGGTGCCAGTGCACTCTCTGGACTCACTGCAGTGCATCCCCAGTGGTGCCAGTGCACTCTCTGGACTCACTGTACTGCATCTCCAGTGGTGCCAGTGCACTCACTGGGCTCACTGCACTGCATCCCCAGTGGTGCCAGTGCACTCTCTGGACTCACTGCAGTGCATCCCCACTGGTGCCAGTGGACTCACTGGATTCACTGCACTACATTCCCAGTGGTGCTAGTTCACTCTCTGGACTCACTGCAGTGCATCCCCAGTGGTGCCAGTGCACTCTTTGGACTCACTGAAGTGCATTCTCAGTGGTGCCAGTGCACTCTCTGGACTCACTGCAGTGCATCCCCAGTGGTGCCAGTGCGCTCTCTGGACTCACTGAAGTGCATTCTCAGTGGTGCCAGTGCACTCTCTGGACTCACTGCAGTGCATCCCCAGTGGTGCCAGTACACTCTCTGGACTCACTGCACTGCATCCCCAGTGGTGCTAGTGCAATCTGTGGACTCACTGCAGTGCATCCCCAGTGGTGCCAGTGCACTCTCTGGACTCACTGAAAGGCATTCTCAGTGGTGCCAGTGCACTCTCTGGACTCACTGCAGTGCATCACCAGTGGTCCAGTGCACTCTCTGGACTCACCGTACCGCATCCCCAGTGGTGCCAGTGCACTCTCTGGAGTAACTGCAGTGCATCACCAGTGGTGCCAGTGCACTCTCTGGACTCACTGCACTGCATCCCCAGTGGTGCCAGTGCACTCTCTGGACTCACTGCTCTGCATCCCCAGTGGTGCCAGAGCACTCTCTGGACTCACTGCACTGCATCGCCAGTGCTGCCTGTGCACTCTCTGGAGTGACTGCACTGCATCCCCAGTGGTGCCACTGCACTCTCTGGACTCACTGCACTGCATCCCCAGTGGTGCCAGTGCACTCCCTGCACTCACTGCACTGCATCCCCAGTGGTGCCAGTGCACTCACTGGACTCACTGCAGTGCATTCCCTCTGGTGCCAGTGCACTCTCTGGACTCACTGCACTGCATCCCCAGTGGTGCCAGTGCACTCTCTGGACTCACTGCAGTGCATCCCCAGTGGTGCCAGTGCACTCTCTGGACTCACTGCAGTGCATCCCCAGTGGTGCCAGTGCACTCTCTGGACTCACTGAAGTGCATCCCCCGTGGTGCCAGTGCGATCTCTGGACTCACTGCACTGCATTCCCAGTGGTGCCAGTGCACACTCTGGACTCACTGCACTGCATCCCCAGTGGTGCCAGTGCACTCTCTGGACTCACTGCAGTGCATCCCCAGTTTTGCCAGTGCACTCTCTGGACTCACTGCACTGCATACCCAGTGGTGCCAGTGCACTCTCTGGACTCACTGCACTGCATCCCCAGTGGAGCCAGTGCACTCTCTGGACTCACTGCACTGCATCCCCAGTGGTGCCAGTGCACTCTGTGGACTCACTGCAGTGCATCCCCAGTGGAGCCCGTGCACTCTCTGGACTCACTGAAGTGCATCCCCAGTGGTGCCAGTGCACTCTCTGGACTCACTGCACTGCATCCCCAGTGGTGCCAGTGCACTCTGTGGACTCACTGCAGTGCATCCCCAGTGGTGCCAGTGCACTCTCTGGACTCACTGAAGTGCATTCTCAGTGGTGCCAGTGCACTCTCTGGACTCACTGCAGTGCATCCCCAGTGGTGCCAGTACACTCACTGGACTGACTGCACTGCATCCCCAGTGGTGCTAGTGCACTCTCTGGACTCACTGCACTGCATCCCCAGTGGTGCCAGAGCACTCTCTGGACTCACTGCAGTGCATCCCCAGTGGTGCCAGTGCACTCTGTGGACTCACTGTACTGCATCCCCAGTGGTGCCAGTGCACTCTGTGGGCTCACTGCTGTGCATCCCCATTGGTGCCAGTGCACTCTCTGGACTCACTGCACTGCATCCCCAGTGGTGCCAGTGCACTCTCTGGACTCACTGCAGTGCATCCCCAGTGGAGCCCGTGCACTCTCTGGACTCACTGAAGTGCATCCCCAGTGGTGCCAGTGCACTCTCTGGACTCACTGCAGTGCATCCCCAGTGGTGCCAGTGCACTCTGTGGACTCACTGCAGTGCATCCCCAGTGGTGCCAGTGCACTCTCTGGACTCACTGAAGTGCATTCTCAGTGGTGCCAGTGCACTCTCTGGACTCACTGCACTGCATCCCCAGTGGTGCCAGTACACTCACTGGACTGACTGCACTGCATCCCCAGTGGTGCTAGTGCACTCTCTGGACTCACTGCACTGCATCGCCAGTGGTGCCAGAGCACTCTCTGGACTCACTGCAGTGCATCCCCAGTGGTGCCAGTGCACTCTGTGGGCTCACTGCTGTGCATCCCCATTGGTGCCAGTGCACTCTCTGGACTCACTGCACTGCATCCCCAGTGGTGCCAGTGCACTCTCTGGACTCACTGCACTGCATCCCCAGTGGTGCAAGTGCACTCTCTGGACTCACTGCAGTGCATCCCAAGTGGTGCCAATGCACTCTCTGGACTCACTGCAGTGCATCCCCAGAGGTGCCAGTACACTCACTGGACTCACTGCACTGCATCCCCAGTGGTGCCAGTGCAGTCTCTGCACTCACTGAATTGCATCCCCAGTGGTGCCAGTGCAGTCTCTGCACTCACTGAAGTGCATCCCCAGTGGTGCCAGTGAACTCTCTGGACTCACTGCAGTGCATCCCCAGTGGTGCCAGTGCACTCTCTGGACTCACTGCACTGCATCCCCAGTGGTGCCAGTGCACTCTCTGGACTCACTGCACTGCATCCCCAGTGGTGCCAGTGCACTCTCTGGACTCACTGCACTGCATCTCCAATGGTGCCAGTGCACTCTCTGGACTCACTGCACTGCATCCCCAGTGGAGCCAGTGCACTCTGTGGACTCACTGAAGTGCATCCCCATTGGTGCCAGTGCACTCTCTGGACTCACTGCACTGCATCTCCAATGGTGCCAGTGCACTCTCTGGACTCACTGCACTGCATCCCCAGTGGTGCCAATGCACTCTCTGGACTCACTGCTGTGCATCCCCAGTGGTGCCAGTGCACTCTTTGGACTCACTGCACTGCATCTCCAATGGTGCCAATGCACTCTCTGGACTCACTGTACTGCATTCCCAGTGTTGCCAGTGCACTCTCTTGACTCACTGCACTGCATCCCCAGTGGTGCCAGTGCACTCACTGGATTCACTGCACTGCATCCCCAGTGGTGCTAGTGCACTCTCTGGACTCACTGAAGTGCATTCTCAGTGGTGCCAGTGCACTCTCTGGACTCACTGCACTGCATCCCCAGTGGTGCCAGTGCACTCTCTGGACTCACTGCACTGCATCCCCAGTGGTGCCAGTGCACTCTCTGGACTCACTGCACTGCATCCCCAGTGGTGCCAGTGCACTCTCTGGACTCACTGCACTGCATCCCCAGTGGTACCAGTGCACTCTGTGGACTCACTGCAGTGCATCCCCAGTGCTGCCAGTGCACTCTCTGGACTCACTGCACTGCATCCCCAGTGGTGCCAATGCACTCTCTGGACTCACTGCACTGCATCCCCAGTGGTGCCAGTGCACTCTCTAGACTCACTGCACTGCATCCCAAGTGGTGCCAGTGCACTCTCTGGAGTCAATGCACTACATCCCCAGTGGTGCCAGTGCACTCACTGGACTCACTGTACTGCATCATCAGTGGTGCCAGTGCACTCTCTGGACTCACTGCAGTGCATCCCCAGTGGTGCCAGTGCACTCTCTGGACTCACTGCACTGCATCCCCAGTGGTGCCAGTGCACTCACTGGACTCACTATACTGCATCACCAGTGGTGCCAGTGCACTCTCTGGACTCACTGCACTGCATCCCCAGTGTTGCCAGTGCATTCACTGGACTCACTGTACTGCATCTCCAGTGGTGCCAGTGCACTCACTGGGCTCACTGCACTGCATCCCCAGTGGTGCCAGTGCACTCTATGGACTCACTGCAGTGCATCCCCACTGGTGCCAGTGGACTCACTGGATTCACTGCACTACATTCCCAGTGGTGCTAGTTCACTCTCTGGACTCACTGCACTGCATCCCCAGTGGTGCCAGTGCGCTCTCTGGACTCACTGAAGTGCATTCTCAGTGGTGCCAGTGCACTCTCTGGACTCACTGCAGTGCATCCCCAGTGGTGCCAGTACACTCTCTGGACTCACTGCACTGCATCCCCAGTGGTGCTAGTGCAATCTGTGGACTCACTGCAGTGCATCCCCAGTGGTGCCAGTGCACTCTCTGGACTCACTGTTGTGCATCCCCAGTGGTGCCAGTGCACTCTCTGGACTCACTGCACTGCATCCCCAGTGGTGCCAGAGCACCCTCTGGACTCACTGCACTGCATCCCCAGTGCTGCCAGTGCACTCTGTGGACTCACTGCAGTGCATCCCCAGTGGAGCCCGTGCACTCTCTGGACTCACTGAAGTGCATCCCCAGTGGTGCCAGTGCACTCTCTGGACTCACTGCACTGCATCCCCAGTGGTGCCAGTGCACTCTGTGGACTCACTGCAGTGCATCCCCAGTGGTGCCAGTGCACTCTCTGGACTCACTGAAGTGCATTCTCAGTGGTGCCAGTGCACTCTCTGGACTCACTGCAGTGCATCCCCAGTGGTGCCAGTACACTCACTGGACTGACTGCACTGCATCCCCAGTGGTGCTAGTGCACTCTCTGGACTCACTGCACTGCATCCCCAGTGGTGCCAGAGCACTCTCTGGACTCACTGCAGTGCATCCCCAGTGGTGCCAGTGCACTCTGTGGACTCACTGTACTGCATCCCCAGTGGTGCCAGTGCACTCTGTGGGCTCACTGCTGTGCATCCCCATTGGTGCCAGTGCACTCTCTGGACTCACTGCACTGCATCCCCAGTGGTGCCAGTGCACTCTCTGGACTCACTGCAGTGCATCCCCAGTGGAGCCCGTGCACTCTCTGGACTCACTGAAGTGCATCCCCAGTGGTGCCAGTGCACTCTCTGGACTCACTGCAGTGCATCCCCAGTGGTGCCAGTGCACTCTGTGGACTCACTGCAGTGCATCCCCAGTGGTGCCAGTGCACTCTCTGGACTCACTGAAGTGCATTCTCAGTGGTGCCAGTGCACTCTCTGGACTCACTGCACTGCATCCCCAGTGGTGCCAGTACACTCACTGGACTGACTGCACTGCATCCCCAGTGGTGCTAGTGCACTCTCTGGACTCACTGCACTGCATCGCCAGTGGTGCCAGAGCACTCTCTGGACTCACTGCAGTGCATCCCCAGTGGTGCCAGTGCACTCTGTGGGCTCACTGCTGTGCATCCCCATTGGTGCCAGTGCACTCTCTGGACTCACTGCACTGCATCCCCAGTGGTGCCAGTGCACTCTCTGGACTCACTGCACTGCATCCCCAGTGGTGCAAGTGCACTCTCTGGACTCACTGCAGTGCATCCCAAGTGGTGCCAATGCACTCTCTGGACTCACTGCAGTGCATCCCCAGAGGTGCCAGTACACTCACTGGACTCACTGCACTGCATCCCCAGTGGTGCCAGTGCAGTCTCTGCACTCACTGAATTGCATCCCCAGTGGTGCCAGTGCAGTCTCTGCACTCACTGAAGTGCATCCCCAGTGGTGCCAGTGAACTCTCTGGACTCACTGCAGTGCATCCCCAGTGGTGCCAGTGCACTCTCTGGACTCACTGCACTGCATCCCCAGTGGTGCCAGTGCACTCTCTGGACTCACTGCACTGCATCCCCAGTGGTGCCAGTGCACTCTCTGGACTCACTGCACTGCATCTCCAATGGTGCCAGTGCACTCTCTGGACTCACTGCACTGCATCCCCAGTGGAGCCAGTGCACTCTGTGGACTCACTGAAGTGCATCCCCATTGGTGCCAGTGCACTCTCTGGACTCACTGCACTGCATCTCCAATGGTGCCAGTGCACTCTCTGGACTCACTGCACTGCATCCCCAGTGGTGCCAATGCACTCTCTGGACTCACTGCTGTGCATCCCCAGTGGTGCCAGTGCACTCTTTGGACTCACTGCACTGCATCTCCAATGGTGCCAATGCACTCTCTGGACTCACTGTACTGCATTCCCAGTGGTGCCAGTGCACTCTCTTGACTCACTGCACTGCATCCCCAGTGGTGCCAGTGCACTCACTGGATTCACTGCACTGCATCCCCAGTGGTGCTAGTGCACTCTCTGGACTCACTGAAGTGCATTCTCAGTGGTGCCAGTGCACTCTCTGGACTCACTGCACTGCATCCCCAGTGGTGCCAGTGCACTCTCTGGACTCACTGCACTGCATCCCCAGTGGTGCCAGTGCACTCTCTGGACTCACTGCACTGCATCCCCAGTGGTGCCAGTGCACTCTCTGGACTCACTGCAGTGCATCCCCAGTGGTGCCAGTGCACTCTCTGGACTCACTGCACTGCATCCCCAGTGGTACCAGTGCACTCTGAGGACTCACTGCAGTGCATCCCCAGTGCTGCCAGTGCACTCTCTGGACTCACTGCACTGCATCCCCAGTGGTGCCAATGCACTCTCTGGACTCACTGCACTGCATCCCCAGTGGTGCCAGTGCACTCTCTAGACTCACTGCACTGCATCCCAAGTGGTGCCAGTGCACTCTCTGGAGTCAATGCACTACATCCCCAGTGGTGCCAGTGCACTCACTGGACTCACTGTACTGCATCATCAGTGGTGCCAGTGCACTCTCTGGACTCACTGCAGTGCATCCCCAGTGGTGCCAGTGCACTCTCTGGACTCACTGCACTGCATCCCCAGTGGTGCCAGTGCACTCACTGGACTCACTATACTGCATCACCAGTGGTGCCAGTGCACTCTCTGGACTCACTGCACTGCATCCCCAGTGTTGCCAGTGCATTCACTGGACTCACTGTACTGCATCTCCAGTGGTGCCAGTGCACTCACTGGGCTCACTGCACTGCATCCCCAGTGGTGCCAGTGCACTCTATGGACTCACTGCAGTGCATCCCCACTGGTGCCAGTGGACTCACTGGATTCACTGCACTACATTCCCAGTGGTGCTAGTTCACTCTCTGGACTCACTGCACTGCATCCCCAGTGGTGCCAGTGCGCTCTCTGGACTCACTGAAGTGCATTCCCAGTGGTGCCAGTGCACTCTGTGGACTCACTGCAGTGCATCCCCAGTGGTGCCAGTACACTCTCTGGACTCACTGCACTGCATCCCCAGTGGTGCCAGTGCAATCTGTGGACTCACTGCAGTGCATCCCCAGTGGTGCCAGTGCACTCTCTGGACTCACTGCACTGCATCCCCAGTGGTGCCAGTGCACTCTCTGGACTCACTGCACTGCATCCCCAGTGGTGCCAGAGCACTCTCTGGACTCACTGCACTGCATCCCCAGTGCTGCCAGTGCACTCTCTGGACTCACTGCACTGCATCCCCAGTGGTGCCAGAGCACTCTCTGGACTCACTGCACTGCATCCCCAGTGCTGCCTGTGCACTCTCTGGACTCACTGCACTGCATCCCCAGTGGTGCCACTGCACTCTCTGGACTCACTGCACTGCATCCCCAGTGGTGCCAGTGCACTCCCTGCACTCACTGCACTGCATCCCCAGTGGTGCCAGTGCACTCACTGGACTCACTGCAGTGCATTCCCTCTGGTGCCAGTGCACTCTCTGGACTCACTGCACTGCATCCCCAGTGGTGCCAGTGCACTCTCTGGACTCACTGCACTGCATCCCCAGTGGTGCCAGTGCACTCTCTGGACTCACTGCAGTGCATCCCCAGTGGTGCCAGTGCACTCTCTGGACTCACTGAAGTGCATCCCCCGTGGTGCCAGTGCGATCTCTGGACTCACTGCACTGCATTCCCAGTGGTGCCAGTGCACACTCTGGACTCACTGCAGTGCATCCCCAGTTTTGCCAGTGCACTCTCTGGACTCACTGCACTGCATCCCCAGTGGTTCCAGTGCACTCTCTGGACTCACTGCACTGCATCCCCAGTGGTGCCAGTGCACTCTGTGGACTCACTGCAGTGCATCCCCAGTGGAGCCCGTGCACTCTCTGGACTCACTGAAGTGCATCCCCAGTGGTGCCAGTGCACTCTCTGGACTCACTGCACTGCATCCCCAGTGGTGCCAGTGCACTCTGTGGACTCACTGCAGTGCATCCCCAGTGGTGCCAGTGCACTCTCTGGACTCACTGAAGTGCATTCTCAGTGGTGTCAGTGCACTCTCTGGACTCACTGCAGTGCATCCCCAGTGGTGCCAGTACACTCACTGGACTGACTGCACTGCATCCCCAGTGGTGCTAGTGCACTCTCTGGACTCACTGCACTGCATCCCCAGTGGTGCCAGAGCACTCTCTGGACTCACTGCAGTGCATCCCCAGTGGTGCCAGTGCACTCTGTGGACTCACTGTACTGCATCTCCAGTGGTGCCAGTGCACTCTGTGGGCTCACTGCTGTGCATCCCCATTGGTGCCAGTGCACTCTCTGGACTCACTGCACTGCATGCCCAGTGGTGCCAGTGCACTCTCTGGACTCACTGCACTGCATCCCCAGTGGTGCAAGTGCACTCTCTGGACTCACTGCAGTGCATCCCAAGTGGTGCCAATGCACTCTCTGGACTCACTGCAGTGCATCCCCAGTGGTGCCAGTACACTCACTGGACTCACTGCACTGCATCCCCAGTGGTGCCAGTGCAGTCTCTGCACTCACTGAATTGCATCCCCAGTGGTGCCAGTGAACTCTCTGGACTCACTGCAGTGCATCCCCAGTGGTGCCAGTGCACTCTCTGGACTCACTGAACTGCATCCCCAGTGGTGCCAGTGCACTCTCTGGACTCACTTCACTGCATCCCCAGTGCTGCCAGTGCACTCTCTGGACTCACTGCAGTGCATCCCCAGTGGTGCCAGTGCACTCTCTGGACTCACTGCAGTGCATCCCCAGTGGAGCCCGTGCACTCTCTGGACTCACTGAAGTGCATCCCCAGTGGTGCCAGTGCACTCTCTGGACTCACTGCACTGCATCCCCAGTGGTGCCAGTGCACTCTGTGGACTCACTGCAGTGCATCCCCAGTGGTGCCAGTGCACTCTCTGGACTCACTGCAGTGCATCCCCAGTGGTGCCAGTACACTCACTGGACTGACTGCACTGCATCCCCAGTGGTGCTAGTGCACTCTCTGGACTCACTGCACTGCATCGCCAGTGGTGCCAGAGCACTCTCTGGACTCACTGTACTGCATCCCCAGTGGTGCCAGTGCACTCTCTGGACTCACTGTACTGCATCCCCAGTGGTGCCAGTGCACTCTGTGGGCTCACTGCTGTGCATCCCCATTGGTGCCAGTGCACTCTCTGGACTCACTGCACTGCATCCCCAGTGGTGCCAGTGCACTCTCTGGACTCACTGCACTGCATCCCCAGTGGTGCAAGTGCACTCTCTGGACTCACTGCAGTGCATCCCCAGTGGTGCCAGTGCACTCTCTGGACTCACTGCACTGCATCCCCAGTGGAGCCCGTGCACTCTCTGGACTCACTGAAGTGCATCCCCAGTGGTGCCAGTGCACTCTCTGGACTCACTGCACTGCATCCCCAGTGGTGCCAGTGCACTCTGTGGACTCACTGCAGTTCATCCCCAGTGGTGCCAGTGCACTCTCTGGACTCACTGCAGTGCATCCCCAGTGGTGCCAGTACACTCACTGGACTGACTGCACTGCATCCCCAGTGGTGCTAGTGCACTCTCTGGACTCACTGCACTGCATCGCCAGTGGTGCCAGTGCACTCTCTGGACTCACTGCACTGCATCCCCAGTGGTGCCAGTGCACTCTCTGGACTCACTGCACTGCATCCCCCGTGGTGCAAGTGCACTCTCTGGACTCACTGCAGTGCATCCCCAGTGGTGCCAATGCACTCTCTGGACTCACTGCAGTGCATCCCCAGTGGTGCCAGTACACTCACTGGACTCACTGCACTGCATCCCCAGTGGTGCCAGTGCACTCTCTGGACTCACTGCACTGCATCTCCAATGGTGCCAGTGTACTCTCTGGACTCACTGCACTGCATCCCCAGTGGAGCCAGTGCACTCTGTGGACTCACTGAAGTGCATCCCCATTGGTGCCAGTGCACTCTCTGGACTCACTGCACTGCATCCCCAGTGGTGCCAGTGCACTCTCTGGACTCACTGCACTGCATCCCCAGTGGTGCCAGTGCACTCTCTGGACTCACTGCAGTGCATCCCAAGTGGTGCCAAAGCACTCTCTGGACTCACTGCAGTGCATCCCCAGTGGTGCCAGTACACTCACTGGACTCACTGCACTGCATCCCCAGTGGTGCCAGTGCAGTCTCTGCACTCACTGAAGTGCATCTCCAGTGGTGCCAGTGAACTCTCTGGACTCACTGCAGTGCATCCCCAGTGGTGCCAGTGCACTCTCTGGACTCACTGCACTGCATCTCCAGTGGTGCCAGTGCACTCTCTGGACTCACTGCAGTGCATCCCAAGTGGTGCCAATGCACTCTCTGGACTCACTGCAGTGCATCCCCAGTGGTGCCAGTACACTCACTGGACTCACTGCACTGCATCCCCAGTGGTGCCAGTGCACTCTCTGGACTCACTGCACTGCATCTCCAATGGTGCCAGTGTACTCTCTGGACTCACTGCACTGCATCCCCAGTGGAGCCAGTGCACTCTGTGGACTCACTGAAGTGCATCCCCTTTGGTGCCAGTGCACTCTCTGGACTCACTGCACTGCATCCCCAGTGGTGCCAGTGCACTCTCTGGACTCACTGCACTGCATCCCCAGTGGTGCCAGTGCACTCTCTGGACTCACTGCAGTGCATCCCAAGTGGTGCCAAAGCACTCTCTGGACTCACTGCAGTGCATCCCCAGTGGTGCCAGTACACTCACTGGACTCACTGCACTGCATCCACAGTGGTGCCAGTGCAGTCTCTGCACTCACTGAAGTGCATCTCCATTGGTGCCAGTGAACTCTCTGGACTCACTGCAGTGCATCCCCAGTGGTGCCAGTGCACTCTCTGGACTCACTGCACTGCATCCCCAGTGGTGCCAGTGCACTCTCTGGACTCACTGCACTGCATCCCCAGTGGTGCCAGTGCACTCTCTGGACTCACTGCACTGCATCTCCAATGGTGCCAGTGCACTCTCTGGACTCACTGCACTGCATCCCCAGTGGTGCCAATGCACTCTCTGGACTCACTGCTGTGCATCCCCAGTGGTGCCAGTGCACTCTCTGGACTCACTGCACTGCATCCCCAGTGGTGCCAGTGCACTCTCTGGACTCACTGCAGTGCATCCCCAGTGGTGCCAGTGCACTCTGTGGGCTCACTGCTGTGCATCCCCATTGGTGCCAGTGCACTCTCTGGACTCACTGCACTGCATCGCCAGTGGTGCCAGTGCACTCTCTGGACTCACTGCACTGCATCCCCAGTGGTGCCAGTGCACTCTCTGGACTCACTGCACTGCATCCCCAGTGGTGCCAGTTCACTCTCTGGACTCACTGCACTGCATCCCCAGTGGTGCAAGTGCACTCTCTGGACTCACTGCAGTGCATCCCCAGTGGTGCCAATGCACTCTCTGGACTCACTGCAGTGCATCCCCAGTGGTGCCAGTACACTCACTGGACTCACTGCACTGCATCCCCAGTGGTGCCAGTGCACTCTCTGGACTCACTGCACTGCATCTCCAATGGTGCCAGTGTACTCTCTGGACTCACTGCACTGCATCCCCAGTGGAGCCAGTGCACTCTGTGGACTCACAGAAGTGCATCCCCATTGGTGCCAGTGCACTCTCTGGACTCACTGCACTGCATCCCCAGTGGTGCCAGTGCACTCTCTGGACTCACTGCACTGCATCTCCAATGGTGCCAGTGCACTCTCTGGACTCACTGCACTGCATCCCCAGTGGTGCCAATGCACTCTCTGGACTCACTGCTGTGCATCCCCAGTGGTGCCAGTGCACTCTCTGGACTCACTGCACTGCATCCCCAGTGGTGCCAGTGCACTCTCTGGACTCACTGCACTGCATCCCCAGTGGTGCCAGTGCACTCTGTGGACTCACTGCTGTGCATCCCCATTGGTGCCAGTGCACTCTCTGGACTCACTGCACTGCATCCCCAGTGGTGTCAGTGCACTCTCTGGACTCACTGCACTGCATCCCCAGTGGTGCAAGTGCACTCTCTGGACTCACTGCAGTGCATCCCAAGTGGTGCCAATGCACTCTCTGGACTCACTGCAGTGCATCCCCAGGGGTGCCAGTACACTCACTGGACTCACTGCACTGCATCCCCAGTGGTGCCAGTGCACTCTCTGCACTCACTGAAGTGCAGCCCCATTGGTGCCAGTGAACTATCTGGACTCACTGCAGTGCATCCCCAGTGGTGCCAGTGCACTCTCTGGACTCACTGCACTGCATCCCCAGTGGTGCCAGTGCACTCTCTGGACTCACTGCACTGCATCCCCAGTGGTGCCAGTGCACTCTCTGGACTCACTGCACTGCATCTCCAATGGTGCCAGTGCACTCTCTGGACTCACTGCACTGCATCCCCAGTGGTGCCAATGCACTCTCTGGACTCACTGTTGTGCATCCCCAGTGGTGCCAGTGCACTCTCTGGACTCACTGTACTGCATCCCCAGTGGTGCCAGTGCACTCTCTGGACTCACTACACTGCATCCCCATTGGTGCCAGTGCACTCTCTGGACTCACTGCACTGCATCCCCAGTGGTGCCAGTGCACTCTCTGGACTTGCTCCACTGCATCCCCAGTGGTGCCAGTGCACTCTCAGGACTCACTGCACTGCATCCCCAGTGTTGCCAGTGCACTCTCTGGACTCACTGCAATGCATACTCAGTGGAGCCCGTGCACTCTCTGGACTCACTGCACAGCATCCCCAGTGGTGCCAGTGCACTCTCTGGACTCACTGCACTGCATCCCCAGTGGTGCCAGTGCACTCTCTGGACTCACTGCACTGCATCCCCAGTGGTGACAGTGCACTCTCTGGACTCACTGCACTGCATCTCCAATGGTGCCAGTGCACTCTCTGGACTCACTGCACTGCATCCCCAGTGGTGCCAATGCACTCTCTGGACTCACTGTTGTGCATCCCCAGTGGTGCCAGTGCACTCTCTGGACTCACTGTACTGCATCCCCAGTGGTGCCAGTGCACTCTCTGGACTCACTACACTGCATCCCCATTGGTGCCAGTGCACTCTCTGGACTCACTGCACTGCATCCCCAGTGGTGCCAGTGCACTCTCTGGACTTGCTCCACTGCATCCCCAGTGGTGCCAGTGCACTCTCAGGACTCACTGCACTGCATCCCCAGTGTTGCCAGTGCACTCTCTGGACTCACTGCAATGCATACTCAGTGGAGCCCGTGCACTCTCTGGACTCACTGCACAGCATCCCCAGTGGTGCCAGTGCACTCTCTGGACTCACTGCAGTGCATCCCCAGTGGTGCCAGTGCACTCTTTGGACTCACTGAAGTGCATTCTCAGTGGTGCAAGTGCACTCTCTGGACTCACTGCACTGCATCCCCAGTGGTGCCAGTGCGCTCTCTGGACTCACTGAAGTGCATCCCCAGTGGTGCCAGTACACTCTCTGGACTCACTGAAGGGCATTCTCAGTGGTGCCAGTGCACTCTCTGGACTCACTGCACTACATCCCCAGTGGTGCCAGTGCACTCTCTGGACTCACCGCACCGCATACCCAGTGGTGCCAGTGCACACTCTGGACTCACTGCACTGCATCCCCAGTGGTGCCAGTGCACTCTCTGGACTCACTGCAGTGCATCCCCAGTTTTGCCAGTGCACTCTCTGGACTCACTGCACTGCATACCCAGTGGTGCCACTGCACTCTCTGGACTCACTGCACTGCATCCCCAGTGGAGCCAGTGCACTCTCTGGACTCACTGCACTGCATCCCCAGTGGTGCCAGTGCACTCTGTGGACTCACTGCAGTGCATCCCCAGTGGAGCCCGTGGACTCTCTGGACTCACTGAAGTGCATCCCCAGTGGTGCCAGTGCACTCTCTGGACTCACTGCACTGCATCCCCAGTGGTGCCAGTGCACTCTGTGGACTCACTGCAGTGCATCCCCAGTGGTGCCAGTGCACTCTCTGGACTCACTGAAGTGCATTCTCAGTGGTGCCAGTGCACTCTCTGGACTCACTGCAGTGCATCCCCAGTGGTGCCAGTACACTCACTGGACTGACTGCACTGCATCCCCAGTGGTGCTAGTGCACTCTCTGGACTCACTGCACTGCATCCCCAGTGGTGCCAGAGCACTCTCTGGACTCACTGCAGTGCATCCCCAGTGGTGCCAGTGCACTCTGTGGACTCACTGTACTGCATCCCCAGTGGTGCCAGTGCACTCTGTGGGCTCACTGCTGTGCATCCCCATTGGTGCCAGTGCACTCTCTGGACTCACTGCACTGCATCCCCAGTGGTGCCAGTGCACTCTCTGGACTCACTGCAGTGCATCCCCAGTGGAGCCCGTGCACTCTCTGGACTCACTGAAGTGCATCCCCAGTGGTGCCAGTGCACTCTCTGGACTCACTGCACTGCATCCCCAGTGGTGCCAGTGCACTCTGTGGACTCACTGCAGTGCATCCCCAGTGGTGCCAGTGCACTCTCTGGACTCACTGAAGTGCATTCTCAGTGGTGCCAGTGCACTCTCTGGACTCACTGCACTGCATCCCCAGTGGTGCCAGTACACTCACTGGACTGACTGCACTCCATCCCCAGTGGTGCTAGTGCACTCTCTGGACTCACTGCACTGCATCGCCAGTGGTGCCAGAGCACTCTCTGGACTCACTGCACTGCATCCCCAGTGGTGCCAGTGCACTCTGTGGGCTCACTGCTGTGCATCCCCATTGGTGCCAGTGCACTCTCTGGACTCACTGCACTGCATCCCCAGTGGTGCCAGTGCACTCTCTGGACTCACTGCACTGCATCCCCAGTGGTGCAAGTGCACTCTCTGGACTCACTGCAGTGCATCCCAAGTGGTGCCAATGCACTCTCTGGACTCACTGCAGTGCATCCCCAGTGGTGCCAGTACACTCACTGGACTCACTGCACTGCATCCCCAGTGGTGCCAGTGCAGTCTCTGCACTCACTGAATTGCATCCCCAGTGGTGCCAGTGCAGTCTCTGCACTCACTGAAGTGCATCCCCAGTGGTGCCAGTGAACTCTCTGGACTCACTGCAGTGCATCCCCAGTGGTGCCAGTGCACTCTCTGGACTCACTGCACTGCATCCCCAGTGGTGCCAGTGCACTCTCTGGACTCACTGCACTGCATCTCCAATGGTGCCAGTGCACTCTCTGGACTCACTGCACTGCATCCCCAGTGGAGCCAGTGCACTCTGTGGACTCACTGAAGTGCATCCCCATTGGTGCCAGTGCACTCTCTGGACTCACTGCACTGCATCTCCAATGGTGCCAGTGCACTCTCTGGACTCACTGCAGTGCATCCCCAGTGGTGCCAGTGCACTCTCTGGACTCACTGCTGTGCATCCCCAGTGGTGCCAGTGCACTCTTTGGACTCACTGCACTGCATCTCCAATGGTGCCAATGCACTCTCTGGACTCACTGTACTGCATCCCCAGTGGTGCCAGTGCACTCTCTTGACTCACTGCACTGCATCCCCAGTGGTGCCAGTGCACTCACTGGATTCACTGCACTGCATCCCCAGTGGTGCTAGTGCACTCTCTGGACTCACTGAAGTGCATTCTCAGTGGTGCCAGTGCACTCTCTGGACTCACTGCACTGCATCCCCAGTGGTGCCAGTGCACTCTCTGGACTCACTGCACTGCATCCCCAGTGGTGCCAGTGCACTCTCTGGACTCACTGCACTGCATCCCCAGTGGTGCCAGTGCACTCTCTGGACTCACTGCAGTGCATCCCCAGTGGTGCCAGTGCACTCTCTGGACTCACTGCACTGCATCCCCAGTGGTACCAGTGCACTCTGTGGACTCACTGCAGTGCATCCCCAGTGCTGCCAGTGCACTCTCTGGACTCACTGCACTGCATCCCCAGTGGTGCCAATGCACTCTCTGGACTCACTGCACTGCATCCCCAGTGGTGCCAGTGCACTCTCTAGACTCACTGCACTGCATCCCAAGTGGTGCCAGTGCACTCTCTGGAGTCAATGCACTACATCCCCAGTGGTGCCAATGCACTCACTGGACTCACTGTACTGCATCATCAGTGGTGCCAGTGCACTCTCTGGACTCACTGCAGTGCATCCCCAGTGGTGCCAGTGCACTCTCTGGACTCACTGCACTGCATCCCCAGTGGTGCCAGTGCACTCACTGGACTCACTATACTGCATCACCAGTGGTGCCAGTGCACTCTCTGGACTCACTGCACTGCATCCCCAGTGTTGCCAGTGCATTCACTGGACTCACTGTACTGCATCTCCAGTGGTGCCAGTGCACTCACTGGGCTCACTGCACTGCATCCCCAGTGGTGCCAGTGCACTCTATGGACTCACTGCAGTGCATCCCCACTGGTGCCAGTGGACTCACTGGATTCACTGCACTACATTCCCAGTGGTGCTAGTTCACTCTCTGGACTCACTGCACTGCATCCCCAGTGGTGCCAGTGCGCTCTCTGGACTCACTGAAGTGCATTCTCAGTGGTGCCAGTGCACTCTCTGGACTCACTGCAGTGCATCCCCAGTGGTGCCAGTACACTCTCTGGACTCACTGCTGTGCATCCCCAGTGGTGCTAGTGCAATCTGTGGACTCACTGCAGTGCATCCACAGTGGTGCCAGTGCACTCTCTGGACTCACTGAAAGGCATTCTCAGTGGTGCCAGTGCACTCTCTGGACTCACTGCAGTGCATCACCAGTGGTCCAGTGCACTCTCTGGACTCACCGTACCGCATCCCCAGTGGTGCCAGTGCACTCTCTGGAGTAACTGCAGTGCATCACCAGTGGTGCCAGTGCACTCTCTGGACTCACTGCACTGCATCCCCAGTGGTGCCAGTGCACTCTCTGGACTCACTGCACTGCATCCCCAGTGGTGCCAGAGCACTCTCTGGACTCACTGCACTGCATCCCCAGTGCTGCCTGTGCACTCTCTGGACTCACTGCACTGCATCCCCAGTGGTGCCACTGCACTCTCTGGACTCACTGCACTGCATCCCCAGTGGTGCCAGTGCACTCCCTGCACTCACTGCACTGCATCCCCAGTGGTGCCAGTGCACTCACTGGACTCACTGCAGTGCATTCCCTCTGGTGCCAGTGCACTCTCTGGACTCACTGCACTGCATCCCCAGTGGTGCCAGTGCACTCTCTGGACTCACTGCAGTGCATCCCCAGTGGTGCCAGTGCACTCTCTGGACTCACTGCAGTGCATCCCCAGTGGTGCCAGTGCACTCTCTGGACTCACTGAAGTGCATCCCCCGTGGTGCCAGTGCGATCTCTGGACTCACTGCACTGCATTCCCAGTGGTGCCAGTGCACACTCTGGACTCACTGCAGTGCATCCCCAGTTTTGCCAGTGCACTCTCTGGACTCACTGCACTGCATACCCAGTGGTGCCAGTGCACTCTCTGGACTCACTGCACTGCATCCCCAGTGGAGCCAGTGCACTCTCTGGACTCACTGCACTGCATCCCCAGTGGTGCCAGTGCACTCTGTGGACTCACTGCAGTGCATCCCCAGTGGAGCCCGTGCACTCTCTGGACTCACTGAAGTGCATCCCCAGTGGTGCCAGTGCACTCTCTGGACTCACTGCACTGCATCCCCAGTGGTGCCAGTGCACTCTGTGGACTCACTGCTGTGCATCCCCAGTGGTGCCAGTGCACTCTCTGGACTCACTGAAGTGCATTCTCAGTGGTGTCAGTGCACTCTCTGGACTCACTGCAGTGCATCCCCAGTGGTGCCAGTACACTCACTGGACTGACTGCACTGCATCCCCAGTGGTGCTAGTGCACTCTCTGGACTCACTGCACTGCATCCCCAGTGGTGCCAGAGCACTCTCTGGACTCACTGCAGTGCATCCCCAGTGGTGCCAGTGCACTCTGTGGACTCACTGTACTGCATCTCCAGTGGTGCCAGTGCACTCTGTGGGCTCACTGCTGTGCATCCCCATTGGTGCCAGTGCACTCTCTGGACTCACTGCACTGCATGCCCAGTGGTGCCAGTGCACTCTCTGGACTCACTGCACTGCATCCCCAGTGGTGCAAGTGCACTCTCTGGACTCACTGCAGTGCATTCCAAGTGGTGCCAATGCACTCTCTGGACTCACTGCAGTGCATCCCCAGTGGTGCCAGTACACTCACTGAACTCACTGCACTGCATCCCCAGTGGTGCCAGTGCAGTCTCTGCACTCACTGAATTGCATCCCCAGTGGTGCCAGTGAACTCTCTGGACTCACTGCAGTGCATCCCCAGTGGTGCCAGTGCACTCTCTGGACTCACTGAACTGCATCCCCAGTGGTGCCAGTGCACTCTCTGGACTCACTTCACTGCATCCCCAGTGCTGCCAGTGCACTCTCTGGACTCACTGCAGTGCATCCCCAGTGGTGCCAGTGCACTCTCTGGACTCACTGCAGTGCATCCCCAGTGGAGCCCGTGCACTCTCTGGACTCTCTGAAGTGCATCCCCAGTGGTGCCAGTGCACTCTCTGGACTCACTGCACTGCATCCCCAGTGGTGCCAGTGCACTCTGTGGACTCACTGCAGTGCATCCCCAGGGGTGCCAGTACACTCACTGGACTCACTGCACTGCATCCCCAGTGGTGCCAGTGCACTCTCTGGACTCACTGCAGTGCATCCCCAGGGGTGCCAGTACACTCACTGGACTCACTGCACTGCATCCCCAGTGGTGCCAGTGCACTCTCTGCACTCACTGAAGTGCAGCCCCATTGGTGCCAGTGAACTATCTGGACTCACTGCAGTGCATCCCCAGTGGTGCCAGTGCACTCTCTGGACTCACTGCACTGCATCCCCAGTGGTGCCAGTGCACTCTCTGGACTCACTGCACTGCATCCCCAGTGGTGCCAGTGCACTCTCTGGACTCACTGCACTGCATCTCCAATGGTGCCAGTGCACTCTCTGGACTCACTGCACTGCATCCCCAGTGGTGCCAATGCACTCTCTGGACTCACTGTTGTGCATCCCCAGTGGTGCCAGTGCACTCTCTGGACTCACTGTACTGCATCCCCAGTGGTGCCAGTGCACTCTCTGGACTCACTACACTGCATCCCCATTGGTGCCAGTGCACTCTCTGGACTCACTGCACTGCATCCCCAGTGGTGCCAGTGCACTCTCTGGACTTGCTCCACTGCATCCCCAGTGGTGCCAGTGCACTCTCAGGACTCACTGCACTGCATCCCCAGTGTTGCCAGTGCACTCTCTGGACTCACTGCAATGCATACTCAGTGGAGCCCGTGCACTCTCTGGACTCACTGCACAGCATCCCCAGTGGTGCCAGTGCACTCTCTGGACTCACTGCACTGCATCCCCAGTGGTGCCAGTGCACTCTCTGGACTCACTGCACTGCATCCCCAGTGGTGACAGTGCACTCTCTGGACTCACTGCACTGCATCTCCAATGGTGCCAGTGCACTCTCTGGACTCACTGCACTGCATCCCCAGTGGTGCCAATGCACTCTCTGGACTCACTGTTGTGCATCCCCAGTGGTGCCAGTGCACTCTCTGGACTCACTGTACTGCATCCCCAGTGGTGCCAGTGCACTCTCTGGACTCACTACACTGCATCCCCATTGGTGCCAGTGCACTCTCTGGACTCACTGCACTGCATCCCCAGTGGTGCCAGTGCACTCTCTGGACTTGCTCCACTGCATCCCCAGTGGTGCCAGTGCACTCTCAGGACTCACTGCACTGCATCCCCAGTGTTGCCAGTGCACTCTCTGGACTCACTGCAATGCATACTCAGTGGAGCCCGTGCACTCTCTGGACTCACTGCACAGCATCCCCAGTGGTGCCAGTGCACTCTCTGGACTCACTGCAGTGCATCCCCAGTGGTGCCAGTGCACTCTTTGGACTCACTGAAGTGCATTCTCAGTGGTGCAAGTGCACTCTCTGGACTCACTGCACTGCATCCCCAGTGGTGCCAGTGCGCTCTCTGGACTCACTGAAGTGCATCCCCAGTGGTGCCAGTACACTCTCTGGACTCACTGAAGGGCATTCTCAGTGGTGCCAGTGCACTCTCTGGACTCACTGCACTACATCCCCAGTGGTGCCAGTGCACTCTCTGGACTCACCGCACCGCATACCCAGTGGTGCCAGTGCACACTCTGGACTCACTGCACTGCATCCCCAGTGGTGCCAGTGCACTCTCTGGACTCACTGCAGTGCATCCCCAGTTTTGCCAGTGCACTCTCTGGACTCACTGCACTGCATACCCAGTGGTGCCACTGCACTCTCTGGACTCACTGCACTGCATCCCCAGTGGAGCCAGTGCACTCTCTGGACTCACTGCACTGCATCCCCAGTGGTGCCAGTGCACTCTGTGGACTCACTGCAGTGCATCCCCAGTGGAGCCCGTGGACTCTCTGGACTCACTGAAGTGCATCCCCAGTGGTGCCAGTGCACTCTCTGGACTCACTGCACTGCATCCCCAGTGGTGCCAGTGCACTCTGTGGACTCACTGCAGTGCATCCCCAGTGGTGCCAGTGCACTCTCTGGACTCACTGAAGTGCATTCTCAGTGGTGCCAGTGCACTCTCTGGACTCACTGCAGTGCATCCCCAGTGGTGCCAGTACACTCACTGGACTGACTGCACTGCATCCCCAGTGGTGCTAGTGCACTCTCTGGACTCACTGCACTGCATCCCCAGTGGTGCCAGAGCACTCTCTGGACTCACTGCAGTGCATCCCCAGTGGTGCCAGTGCACTCTGTGGACTCACTGTACTGCATCCCCAGTGGTGCCAGTGCACTCTGTGGGCTCACTGCTGTGCATCCCCATTGGTGCCAGTGCACTCTCTGGACTCACTGCACTGCATCCCCAGTGGTGCCAGTGCACTCTCTGGACTCACTGCAGTGCATCCCCAGTGGAGCCCGTGCACTCTCTGGACTCACTGAAGTGCATCCCCAGTGGTGCCAGTGCACTCTCTGGACTCACTGCACTGCATCCCCAGTGGTGCCAGTGCACTCTGTGGACTCACTGCAGTGCATCCCCAGTGGTGCCAGTGCACTCTCTGGACTCACTGAAGTGCATTCTCAGTGGTGCCAGTGCACTCTCTGGACTCACTGCACTGCATCCCCAGTGGTGCCAGTACACTCACTGGACTGACTGCACTCCATCCCCAGTGGTGCTAGTGCACTCTCTGGACTCACTGCACTGCATCGCCAGTGGTGCCAGAGCACTCTCTGGACTCACTGCACTGCATCCCCAGTGGTGCCAGTGCACTCTGTGGGCTCACTGCTGTGCATCCCCATTGGTGCCAGTGCACTCTCTGGACTCACTGCACTGCATCCCCAGTGGTGCCAGTGCACTCTCTGGACTCACTGCACTGCATCCCCAGTGGTGCAAGTGCACTCTCTGGACTCACTGCAGTGCATCCCAAGTGGTGCCAATGCACTCTCTGGACTCACTGCAGTGCATCCCCAGTGGTGCCAGTACACTCACTGGACTCACTGCACTGCATCCCCAGTGGTGCCAGTGCAGTCTCTGCACTCACTGAATTGCATCCCCAGTGGTGCCAGTGCAGTCTCTGCACTCACTGAAGTGCATCCCCAGTGGTGCCAGTGAACTCTCTGGACTCACTGCAGTGCATCCCCAGTGGTGCCAGTGCACTCTCTGGACTCACTGCACTGCATCCCCAGTGGTGCCAGTGCACTCTCTGGACTCACTGCACTGCATCTCCAATGGTGCCAGTGCACTCTCTGGACTCACTGCACTGCATCCCCAGTGGAGCCAGTGCACTCTGTGGACTCACTGAAGTGCATCCCCATTGGTGCCAGTGCACTCTCTGGACTCACTGCACTGCATCTCCAATGGTGCCAGTGCACTCTCTGGACTCACTGCAGTGCATCCCCAGTGGTGCCAGTGCACTCTCTGGACTCACTGCTGTGCATCCCCAGTGGTGCCAGTGCACTCTTTGGACTCACTGCACTGCATCTCCAATGGTGCCAATGCACTCTCTGGACTCACTGTACTGCATCCCCAGTGGTGCCAGTGCACTCTCTTGACTCACTGCACTGCATCCCCAGTGGTGCCAGTGCACTCACTGGATTCACTGCACTGCATCCCCAGTGGTGCTAGTGCACTCTCTGGACTCACTGAAGTGCATTCTCAGTGGTGCCAGTGCACTCTCTGGACTCACTGCACTGCATCCCCAGTGGTGCCAGTGCACTCTCTGGACTCACTGCACTGCATCCCCAGTGGTGCCAGTGCACTCTCTGGACTCACTGCACTGCATCCCCAGTGGTGCCAGTGCACTCTCTGGACTCACTGCAGTGCATCCCCAGTGGTGCCAGTGCACTCTCTGGACTCACTGCACTGCATCCCCAGTGGTACCAGTGCACTCTGTGGACTCACTGCAGTGCATCCCCAGTGCTGCCAGTGCACTCTCTGGACTCACTGCACTGCATCCCCAGTGGTGCCAATGCACTCTCTGGACTCACTGCACTGCATCCCCAGTGGTGCCAGTGCACTCTCTAGACTCACTGCACTGCATCCCAAGTGGTGCCAGTGCACTCTCTGGAGTCAATGCACTACATCCCCAGTGGTGCCAATGCACTCACTGGACTCACTGTACTGCATCATCAGTGGTGCCAGTGCACTCTCTGGACTCACTGCAGTGCATCCCCAGTGGTGCCAGTGCACTCTCTGGACTCACTGCACTGCATCCCCAGTGGTGCCAGTGCACTCACTGGACTCACTATACTGCATCACCAGTGGTGCCAGTGCACTCTCTGGACTCACTGCACTGCATCCCCAGTGTTGCCAGTGCATTCACTGGACTCACTGTACTGCATCTCCAGTGGTGCCAGTGCACTCACTGGGCTCACTGCACTGCATCCCCAGTGGTGCCAGTGCACTCTATGGACTCACTGCAGTGCATCCCCACTGGTGCCAGTGGACTCACTGGATTCACTGCACTACATTCCCAGTGGTGCTAGTTCACTCTCTGGACTCACTGCACTGCATCCCCAGTGGTGCCAGTGCGCTCTCTGGACTCACTGAAGTGCATTCTCAGTGGTGCCAGTGCACTCTCTGGACTCACTGCAGTGCATCCCCAGTGGTGCCAGTACACTCTCTGGACTCACTGCTGTGCATCCCCAGTGGTGCTAGTGCAATCTGTGGACTCACTGCAGTGCATCCACAGTGGTGCCAGTGCACTCTCTGGACTCACTGAAAGGCATTCTCAGTGGTGCCAGTGCACTCTCTGGACTCACTGCAGTGCATCACCAGTGGTCCAGTGCACTCTCTGGACTCACCGTACCGCATCCCCAGTGGTGCCAGTGCACTCTCTGGAGTAACTGCAGTGCATCACCAGTGGTGCCAGTGCACTCTCTGGACTCACTGCACTGCATCCCCAGTGGTGCCAGTGCACTCTCTGGACTCACTGCACTGCATCCCCAGTGGTGCCAGAGCACTCTCTGGACTCACTGCACTGCATCCCCAGTGCTGCCTGTGCACTCTCTGGACTCACTGCACTGCATCCCCAGTGGTGCCACTGCACTCTCTGGACTCACTGCACTGCATCCCCAGTGGTGCCAGTGCACTCCCTGCACTCACTGCACTGCATCCCCAGTGGTGCCAGTGCACTCACTGGACTCACTGCAGTGCATTCCCTCTGGTGCCAGTGCACTCTCTGGACTCACTGCACTGCATCCCCAGTGGTGCCAGTGCACTCTCTGGACTCACTGCAGTGCATCCCCAGTGGTGCCAGTGCACTCTCTGGACTCACTGCAGTGCATCCCCAGTGGTGCCAGTGCACTCTCTGGACTCACTGAAGTGCATCCCCCGTGGTGCCAGTGCGATCTCTGGACTCACTGCACTGCATTCCCAGTGGTGCCAGTGCACACTCTGGACTCACTGCAGTGCATCCCCAGTTTTGCCAGTGCACTCTCTGGACTCACTGCACTGCATACCCAGTGGTGCCAGTGCACTCTCTGGACTCACTGCACTGCATCCCCAGTGGAGCCAGTGCACTCTCTGGACTCACTGCACTGCATCCCCAGTGGTGCCAGTGCACTCTGTGGACTCACTGCAGTGCATCCCCAGTGGAGCCCGTGCACTCTCTGGACTCACTGAAGTGCATCCCCAGTGGTGCCAGTGCACTCTCTGGACTCACTGCACTGCATCCCCAGTGGTGCCAGTGCACTCTGTGGACTCACTGCTGTGCATCCCCAGTGGTGCCAGTGCACTCTCTGGACTCACTGAAGTGCATTCTCAGTGGTGTCAGTGCACTCTCTGGACTCACTGCAGTGCATCCCCAGTGGTGCCAGTACACTCACTGGACTGACTGCACTGCATCCCCAGTGGTGCTAGTGCACTCTCTGGACTCACTGCACTGCATCCCCAGTGGTGCCAGTGCACTCTCTGCACTCACTGAAGTGCAGCCCCATTGGTGCCAGTGAACTATCTGGACTCACTGCAGTGCATCCCCAGTGGTGCCAGTGCACTCTCTGGACTCACTGCACTGCATCCCCAGTGGTGCCAGTGCACTCTCTGGACTCACTGCACTGCATCCCCAGTGGTGCCAGTGCACTCTCTGGACTCACTGCACTGCATCTCCAATGGTGCCAGTGCACTCTCTGGACTCACTGCACTGCATCCCCAGTGGTGCCAATGCACTCTCTGGACTCACTGTTGTGCATCCCCAGTGGTGCCAGTGCACTCTCTGGACTCACTGTACTGCATCCCCAGTGGTGCCAGTGCACTCTCTGGACTCACTACACTGCATCCCCATTGGTGCCAGTGCACTCTCTGGACTCACTGCACTGCATCCCCAGTGGTGCCAGTGCACTCTCTGGACTTGCTCCACTGCATCCCCAGTGGTGCCAGTGCACTCTCAGGACTCACTGCACTGCATCCCCAGTGTTGCCAGTGCACTCTCTGGACTCACTGCAATGCATACTCAGTGGAGCCCGTGCACTCTCTGGACTCACTGCACAGCATCCCCAGTGGTGCCAGTGCACTCTCTGGACTCACTGCACTGCATCCCCAGTGGTGCCAGTGCACTCTCTGGACTCACTGCACTGCATCCCCAGTGGTGACAGTGCACTCTCTGGACTCACTGCACTGCATCTCCAATGGTGCCAGTGCACTCTCTGGACTCACTGCACTGCATCCCCAGTGGTGCCAATGCACTCTCTGGACTCACTGTTGTGCATCCCCAGTGGTGCCAGTGCACTCTCTGGACTCACTGTACTGCATCCCCAGTGGTGCCAGTGCACTCTCTGGACTCACTACACTGCATCCCCATTGGTGCCAGTGCACTCTCTGGACTCACTGCACTGCATCCCCAGTGGTGCCAGTGCACTCTCTGGACTTGCTCCACTGCATCCCCAGTGGTGCCAGTGCACTCTCAGGACTCACTGCACTGCATCCCCAGTGTTGCCAGTGCACTCTCTGGACTCACTGCAATGCATACTCAGTGGAGCCCGTGCACTCTCTGGACTCACTGCACAGCATCCCCAGTGGTGCCAGTGCACTCTCTGGACTCACTGCAGTGCATCCCCAGTGGTGCCAGTGCACTCTTTGGACTCACTGAAGTGCATTCTCAGTGGTGCAAGTGCACTCTCTGGACTCACTGCACTGCATCCCCAGTGGTGCCAGTGCGCTCTCTGGACTCACTGAAGTGCATCCCCAGTGGTGCCAGTACACTCTCTGGACTCACTGAAGGGCATTCTCAGTGGTGCCAGTGCACTCTCTGGACTCACTGCACTACATCCCCAGTGGTGCCAGTGCACTCTCTGGACTCACCGCACCGCATACCCAGTGGTGCCAGTGCACACTCTGGACTCACTGCACTGCATCCCCAGTGGTGCCAGTGCACTCTCTGGACTCACTGCAGTGCATCCCCAGTTTTGCCAGTGCACTCTCTGGACTCACTGCACTGCATACCCAGTGGTGCCACTGCACTCTCTGGACTCACTGCACTGCATCCCCAGTGGAGCCAGTGCACTCTCTGGACTCACTGCACTGCATCCCCAGTGGTGCCAGTGCACTCTGTGGACTCACTGCAGTGCATCCCCAGTGGAGCCCGTGGACTCTCTGGACTCACTGAAGTGCATCCCCAGTGGTGCCAGTGCACTCTCTGGACTCACTGCACTGCATCCCCAGTGGTGCCAGTGCACTCTGTGGACTCACTGCAGTGCATCCCCAGTGGTGCCAGTGCACTCTCTGGACTCACTGAAGTGCATTCTCAGTGGTGCCAGTGCACTCTCTGGACTCACTGCAGTGCATCCCCAGTGGTGCCAGTACACTCACTGGACTGACTGCACTGCATCCCCAGTGGTGCTAGTGCACTCTCTGGACTCACTGCACTGCATCCCCAGTGGTGCCAGAGCACTCTCTGGACTCACTGCAGTGCATCCCCAGTGGTGCCAGTGCACTCTGTGGACTCACTGTACTGCATCCCCAGTGGTGCCAGTGCACTCTGTGGGCTCACTGCTGTGCATCCCCATTGGTGCCAGTGCACTCTCTGGACTCACTGCACTGCATCCCCAGTGGTGCCAGTGCACTCTCTGGACTCACTGCAGTGCATCCCCAGTGGAGCCCGTGCACTCTCTGGACTCACTGAAGTGCATCCCCAGTGGTGCCAGTGCACTCTCTGGACTCACTGCACTGCATCCCCAGTGGTGCCAGTGCACTCTGTGGACTCACTGCAGTGCATCCCCAGTGGTGCCAGTGCACTCTCTGGACTCACTGAAGTGCATTCTCAGTGGTGCCAGTGCACTCTCTGGACTCACTGCACTGCATCCCCAGTGGTGCCAGTACACTCACTGGACTGACTGCACTCCATCCCCAGTGGTGCTAGTGCACTCTCTGGACTCACTGCACTGCATCGCCAGTGGTGCCAGAGCACTCTCTGGACTCACTGCACTGCATCCCCAGTGGTGCCAGTGCACTCTGTGGGCTCACTGCTGTGCATCCCCATTGGTGCCAGTGCACTCTCTGGACTCACTGCACTGCATCCCCAGTGGTGCCAGTGCACTCTCTGGACTCACTGCACTGCATCCCCAGTGGTGCAAGTGCACTCTCTGGACTCACTGCAGTGCATCCCAAGTGGTGCCAATGCACTCTCTGGACTCACTGCAGTGCATCCCCAGTGGTGCCAGTACACTCACTGGACTCACTGCACTGCATCCCCAGTGGTGCCAGTGCAGTCTCTGCACTCACTGAATTGCATCCCCAGTGGTGCCAGTGCAGTCTCTGCACTCACTGAAGTGCATCCCCAGTGGTGCCAGTGAACTCTCTGGACTCACTGCAGTGCATCCCCAGTGGTGCCAGTGCACTCTCTGGACTCACTGCACTGCATCCCCAGTGGTGCCAGTGCACTCTCTGGACTCACTGCACTGCATCTCCAATGGTGCCAGTGCACTCTCTGGACTCACTGCACTGCATCCCCAGTGGAGCCAGTGCACTCTGTGGACTCACTGAAGTGCATCCCCATTGGTGCCAGTGCACTCTCTGGACTCACTGCACTGCATCTCCAATGGTGCCAGTGCACTCTCTGGACTCACTGCAGTGCATCCCCAGTGGTGCCAGTGCACTCTCTGGACTCACTGCTGTGCATCCCCAGTGGTGCCAGTGCACTCTTTGGACTCACTGCACTGCATCTCCAATGGTGCCAATGCACTCTCTGGACTCACTGTACTGCATCCCCAGTGGTGCCAGTGCACTCTCTTGACTCACTGCACTGCATCCCCAGTGGTGCCAGTGCACTCACTGGATTCACTGCACTGCATCCCCAGTGGTGCTAGTGCACTCTCTGGACTCACTGAAGTGCATTCTCAGTGGTGCCAGTGCACTCTCTGGACTCACTGCACTGCATCCCCAGTGGTGCCAGTGCACTCTCTGGACTCACTGCACTGCATCCCCAGTGGTGCCAGTGCACTCTCTGGACTCACTGCACTGCATCCCCAGTGGTGCCAGTGCACTCTCTGGACTCACTGCAGTGCATCCCCAGTGGTGCCAGTGCACTCTCTGGACTCACTGCACTGCATCCCCAGTGGTACCAGTGCACTCTGTGGACTCACTGCAGTGCATCCCCAGTGCTGCCAGTGCACTCTCTGGACTCACTGCACTGCATCCCCAGTGGTGCCAATGCACTCTCTGGACTCACTGCACTGCATCCCCAGTGGTGCCAGTGCACTCTCTAGACTCACTGCACTGCATCCCAAGTGGTGCCAGTGCACTCTCTGGAGTCAATGCACTACATCCCCAGTGGTGCCAATGCACTCACTGGACTCACTGTACTGCATCATCAGTGGTGCCAGTGCACTCTCTGGACTCACTGCAGTGCATCCCCAGTGGTGCCAGTGCACTCTCTGGACTCACTGCACTGCATCCCCAGTGGTGCCAGTGCACTCACTGGACTCACTATACTGCATCACCAGTGGTGCCAGTGCACTCTCTGGACTCACTGCACTGCATCCCCAGTGTTGCCAGTGCATTCACTGGACTCACTGTACTGCATCTCCAGTGGTGCCAGTGCACTCACTGGGCTCACTGCACTGCATCCCCAGTGGTGCCAGTGCACTCTATGGACTCACTGCAGTGCATCCCCACTGGTGCCAGTGGACTCACTGGATTCACTGCACTACATTCCCAGTGGTGCTAGTTCACTCTCTGGACTCACTGCACTGCATCCCCAGTGGTGCCAGTGCGCTCTCTGGACTCACTGAAGTGCATTCTCAGTGGTGCCAGTGCACTCTCTGGACTCACTGCAGTGCATCCCCAGTGGTGCCAGTACACTCTCTGGACTCACTGCTGTGCATCCCCAGTGGTGCTAGTGCAATCTGTGGACTCACTGCAGTGCATCCACAGTGGTGCCAGTGCACTCTCTGGACTCACTGAAAGGCATTCTCAGTGGTGCCAGTGCACTCTCTGGACTCACTGCAGTGCATCACCAGTGGTCCAGTGCACTCTCTGGACTCACCGTACCGCATCCCCAGTGGTGCCAGTGCACTCTCTGGAGTAACTGCAGTGCATCACCAGTGGTGCCAGTGCACTCTCTGGACTCACTGCACTGCATCCCCAGTGGTGCCAGTGCACTCTCTGGACTCACTGCACTGCATCCCCAGTGGTGCCAGAGCACTCTCTGGACTCACTGCACTGCATCCCCAGTGCTGCCTGTGCACTCTCTGGACTCACTGCACTGCATCCCCAGTGGTGCCACTGCACTCTCTGGACTCACTGCACTGCATCCCCAGTGGTGCCAGTGCACTCCCTGCACTCACTGCACTGCATCCCCAGTGGTGCCAGTGCACTCACTGGACTCACTGCAGTGCATTCCCTCTGGTGCCAGTGCACTCTCTGGACTCACTGCACTGCATCCCCAGTGGTGCCAGTGCACTCTCTGGACTCACTGCAGTGCATCCCCAGTGGTGCCAGTGCACTCTCTGGACTCACTGCAGTGCATCCCCAGTGGTGCCAGTGCACTCTCTGGACTCACTGAAGTGCATCCCCCGTGGTGCCAGTGCGATCTCTGGACTCACTGCACTGCATTCCCAGTGGTGCCAGTGCACACTCTGGACTCACTGCAGTGCATCCCCAGTTTTGCCAGTGCACTCTCTGGACTCACTGCACTGCATACCCAGTGGTGCCAGTGCACTCTCTGGACTCACTGCACTGCATCCCCAGTGGAGCCAGTGCACTCTCTGGACTCACTGCACTGCATCCCCAGTGGTGCCAGTGCACTCTGTGGACTCACTGCAGTGCATCCCCAGTGGAGCCCGTGCACTCTCTGGACTCACTGAAGTGCATCCCCAGTGGTGCCAGTGCACTCTCTGGACTCACTGCACTGCATCCCCAGTGGTGCCAGTGCACTCTGTGGACTCACTGCTGTGCATCCCCAGTGGTGCCAGTGCACTCTCTGGACTCACTGAAGTGCATTCTCAGTGGTGTCAGTGCACTCTCTGGACTCACTGCAGTGCATCCCCAGTGGTGCCAGTACACTCACTGGACTGACTGCACTGCATCCCCAGTGGTGCTAGTGCACTCTCTGGACTCACTGCACTGCATCCCCAGTGGTGCCAGAGCACTCTCTGGACTCACTGCAGTGCATCCCCAGTGGTGCCAGTGCACTCTGTGGACTCACTGTACTGCATCTCCAGTGGTGCCAGTGCACTCTGTGGGCTCACTGCTGTGCATCCCCATTGGTGCCAGTGCACTCTCTGGACTCACTGCACTGCATGCCCAGTGGTGCCAGTGCACTCTCTGGACTCACTGCACTGCATCCCCAGTGGTGCAAGTGCACTCTCTGGACTCACTGCAGTGCATTCCAAGTGGTGCCAATGCACTCTCTGGACTCACTGCAGTGCATCCCCAGTGGTGCCAGTACACTCACTGAACTCACTGCACTGCATCCCCAGTGGTGCCAGTGCAGTCTCTGCACTCACTGAATTGCATCCCCAGTGGTGCCAGTGAACTCTCTGGACTCACTGCAGTGCATCCCCAGTGGTGCCAGTGCACTCTCTGGACTCACTGAACTGCATCCCCAGTGGTGCCAGTGCACTCTCTGGACTCACTTCACTGCATCCCCAGTGCTGCCAGTGCACTCTCTGGACTCACTGCAGTGCATCCCCAGTGGTGCCAGTGCACTCTCTGGACTCACTGCAGTGCATCCCCAGTGGAGCCCGTGCACTCTCTGGACTCACTGAAGTGCATCCCCAGTGGTGCCAGTGCACTCTCTGGACTCACTGCACTGCATCCCCAGTGGTGCCAGTGCACTCTGTGGACTCACTGCAGTGCATCCCCAGTGGTGCCAGTGCACTCTCTGGACTCACTGCAGTGCATCCCCAGTGGTGCCAGTACACTCACTGGACTGACTGCACTGCATCCCCAGTGGTGCTAGTGCACTCTCTGGACTCACTGCACTGCATCGCCAGTGGTGCCAGAGCACTCTCTGGACTCACTGCAGTGCATCCCCAGTGGTGCCAGTGCACTCTCTGGACTCACTGTACTGCATCCCCAGTGGTGCCAGTGCACTCTGTGGGCTCACTGCTGTGCATCCCCATTGGTGCCAGTGCACTCTCTGGACTCACTGCACTGCATCCCCAGTGGTGCCAGTGCACTCTCTGGACTCACTGCACTGCATCCCCAGTGGTGCAAGTGCACTCTCTGGACTCACTGCAGTGCATCCCCAGTGGAGCCCGTGCACTCTCTGGACTCACTGAAGTAAATCCCCAGTGGTGCCATTGCACTCTCTGGACTCACTGCACTGCATCCCCAGTGGTGCCAGTGCACTCTGTGGACTCACTGCAGTGCATGCCCAGTGGTGCCAGTGCACTCTCTGGACTCACTGCAGTGCATCTCCAGTGGTGCCAGTACACTCACTGGACTGACTGCACTGCATCCCCAGTGGTGCTAGTGCACTCTCTGGACTCACTGCACTGCATCGCCAGTGGTGCCAGAGCACTCTCTGGACTCACTGCAGTGCATCCCCAGTGGTGCCAGTGCACTCTCTGGACTCACTGTACTGCATCCCCAGTGGTGCCAGTGCACTCTGTGGGCTCACTGCTGTGCATCCCCATTGGTGCCAGTGCACTCTCTGGACTCACTGCACTGCATCCCCAGTGGTGCCAGTGCACTCTCTGGACTCACTGCACTGCATCCCCAGTGGTGCAAGTGCACTCTCTGGACTCACTGCAGTGCATCCCCAGTGGTGCCAGTGCACTCTCTGGACTCACTGCACTGCATCCCCAGTGGAGCCCGTGCACTCTCTGGACTCACTGAAGTGCATCCCCAGTGGTGCCAGTGCACTCTCTGGACTCACTGCACTGCATCCCCAGTGGTGCCAGTGCACTCTGTGGACTCACTGCAGTTCATCCCCAGTGGTGCCAGTGCACTCTCTGGACTCACTGCAGTGCATCCCCAGTGGTGCCAGTACACTCACTGGACTGACTGCACTGCATCCCCAGTGGTGCTAGTGCACTCTCTGGACTCACTGCACTGCATCGCCAGTGGTGCCAGTGCACTCTCTGGACTCACTGCACTGCATCCCCAGTGGTGCCAGTGCACTCTCTGGACTCACTGCACTGCATCCCCAGTGGTGCAAGTGCACTCTCTGGACTCACTGCAGTGCATCCCCAGTGGTGCCAATGCACTCTCTGGACTCACTGCACTGCATCCCCAGTGGTGCCAGTACACTCACTGGACTCACTGCACTGCATCCCCAGTGGTGCCAGTGCACTCTCTGGACTCACTGCACTGCATCTCCAATGGTGCCAGTGTACTCTCTGGACTCACTGCACTGCATCCCCAGTGGAGCCAGTGCACTCTGTGGACTCACTGAAGTGCATCCCCATTGGTGCCAGTGCACTCTCTGGACTCACTGCACTGCATCCCCAGTGGTGCCAGTGCACTCTCTGGACTCACTGCAGTGCATCCCAAGTGGTGCCAAAGCACTCTCTGGACTCACTGCAGTGCATCCCCAGTGGTGCCAGTACACTCACTGGACTCACTGCACTGCATCCCCAGTGGTGCCAGTGCAGTCTCTGCACTCACTGAAGTGCATCTCCAGTGGTGCCAGTGAACTCTCTGGACTCACTGCAGTGCATCCCCAGTGGTGCCAGTGCACTCTCTGGACTCACTGCACTGCATCCCCAGTGGTGCCAGTGCACTCTCTGGACTCACTGCAGTGCATCCCAAGTGGTGCCAATGCACTCTCTGGACTCACTGCAGTGCATCCCCAGTGGTGCCAGTACACTCACTGGACTCACTGCACTGCATCCCCAGTGGTGCCAGTGCACTCTCTGGACTCACTGCACTGCATCTCCAATGGTGCCAGTGTACTCTCTGGACTCACTGCACTGCATCCCCAGTGGAGCCAGTGCACTCTGTGGACTCACTGAAGTGCATCCCCTTTGGTGCCAGTGCACTCTCTGGACTCACTGCACTGCATCCCCAGTGGTGCCAGTGCACTCTCTGGACTCACTGCACTGCATCCCCAGTGGTGCCAGTGCACTCTCTGGACTCACTGCAGTGCATCCCAAGTTGTGCCAAAGCACTCTCTGGACTCACTGCAGTGCATCCCCAGTGGTGCCAGTACACTCACTGGACTCACTGCACTGCATCCCCAGTGGTGCCAGTGCAGTCTCTGCACTCACTGAAGTGCATCTCCAGTGGTGCCAGTGAACTCTCTGGACTCACTGCAGTGCATCCCCAGTGGTGCCAGTGCACTCTCTGGACTCACTGCACTGCATCCCCAGTGGTGCCAGTGCACTCTCTGGACTCACTGCACTGCATCCCCAGTGGTGCCAGTGCACTCTCTGGACTCACTGCACTGCATCTCCAATGGTGCCAGTGCACTCTCTGGACTCACTGCACTGCATCCCCAGTGGTGCCAATGCACTCTCTGGACTCACTGCTGTGCATCCCCAGTGGTGCCAGTGCACTCTCTGGACTCACTGCACTGCATCCCCAGTGGTGCCAGTGCACTCTCTGGACTCACTGCAGTGCATCCCCAGTGGTGCCAGTGCACTCTGTGGGCTCACTGCTGTGCATCCCCATTGGTGCCAGTGCACTCTCTGGACTCACTGCACTGCATCGCCAGTGGTGCCAGTGCACTCTCTGGACTCACTGCACTGCATCCCCAGTGGTGCCAGTGCACTCTCTGGACTCACTGCACTGCATCCCCAGTGGTGCCAGTGCACTCTCTGGACTCACTGCACTGCATCCCCAGTGGTGCAAGTGCACTCTCTGGACTCACTGCAGTGCATCCCCAGTGGTGCCAATGCACTCTCTGGACTCACTGCAGTGCATCCCCAGTGGTGCCAGTACACTCACTGGACTCACTGCACTGCATCCCCAGTGGTGCCAGTGCACTCTCTGGACTCACTGCACTGCATCTCCAATGGTGCCAGTGTACTCTCTGGACTCACTGCACTGCATCCCCAGTGGAGCCAGTGCACTCTGTGGACTCACAGAAGTGCATCCCCATTGGTGCCAGTGCACTCTCTGGACTCACTGCACTGCATCCCCAGTGGTGCCAGTGCACTCTCTGGACTCACTGCACTGCATCTCCAATGGTGCCAGTGCACTCTCTGGACTCACTGCACTGCATCCCCAGTGGTGCCAATGCACTCTCTGGACTCACTGCTGTGCATCCCCAGTGGTGCCAGTGCACTCTCTGGACTCACTGCACTGCATCCCCAGTGGTGCCAGTGCACTCTCTGGACTCACTGCACTGCATCCCCAGTGGTGCCAGTGCACTCTGTGGACTCACTGCTGTGCATCCCCATTGGTGCCAGTGCGCTCTCTGGACTCACTGCACTGCATCCCCAGTGGTGTCAGTGCACTCTCTGGACTCACTGCACTGCATCCCCAGTGGTGCAAGTGCACTCTCTGGACTCACTGCAGTGCATCTCAAGTGGTGCCAATGCACTCTCTGGACTCACTGCAGTGCATCCCCAGGGGTGCCAGTACACTCACTGGACTCACTGCACTGCATCCCCAGTGGTGCCAGTGCACTCTCTGCACTCACTGAAGTGCAGCCCCATTGGTGCCAGTGAACTATCTGGACTCACTGCAGTGCATCCCCAGTGGTGCCAGTGCACTCTCTGGACTCACTGCACTGCATCCCCAGTGGTGCCAGTGCACTCTCTGGACTCACTGCACTGCATCCCCAGTGGTGCCAGTGCACTCTCTGGACTCACTGCACTGCATCTCCAATGGTGCCAGTGCACTCTCTGGACTCACTGCACTGCATCCCCAGTGGTGCCAATGCACTCTCTGGACTCACTGTTGTGCATCCCCAGTGGTGCCAGTGCACTCTCTGGACTCACTGTACTGCATCCCCAGTGGTGCCAGTGCACTCTCTGGACTCACTACACTGCATCCCCATTGGTGCCAGTGCACTCTCTGGACTCACTGCACTGCATCCCCAGTGGTGCCAGTGCACTCTCTGGACTTGCTCCACTGCATCCCCAGTGGTGCCAGTGCACTCTCAGGACTCACTGCACTGCATCCCCAGTGTTGCCAGTGCACTCTCTGGACTCACTGCAATGCATACTCAGTGGAGCCCGTGCACTCTCTGGACTCACTGCACAGCATCCCCAGTGGTGCCAGTGCACTCTCTGGACTCACTGCACTGCATCCCCAGTGGTGTCAGTGCACTCTCTGGACTCACTGCACTGCATCCCAGGTGGTGCCAGTGCACTCTCTGGACTCACTGCACTGCATCTCCAATGGTGCCAGTGCACTCTCTGGACTCACTGCACTGCATCCCCAGTGGTGCCAATGCACTCTCTGGACTCACTGTTGTGCATCCCCAGTGGTGCCAGTGCACTCTCTGGACTCACTGTACTGCATCCCCAGTGGTGCCAGTGCACTCTCTGGACTCACTACACTGCATCCCCATTGGTGCCAGTGCACTCTCTGGACTCACTGCACTGCATCCCCAGTGGTGCCAGTGCACTCTCTGGACTTGCTCCACTGCATCCCCAGTGGTGCCAGTGCACTCTCAGGACTCACTGCACTGCATCCCCAGTGTTGCCAGTGCACTCTCTGGACTCACTGCAATGCATACTCAGTGGAGCCCGTGCACTCTCTGGACTCACTGCACAGCATCCCCAGTGGTGCCAGTGCACTCTCTGGACTCACTGCAGTGCATCCCCAGTGGTGCCAGTACACTCACTGGACTCACTGAAGTGCATTCTCAGTGGTGCAAGTGCACTCTCTGGACTCACTGCACTGCATCCCCAGTGGTGCCAGTGCGCTCTCTGGACTCACTGAAGTGCATCCCCAGTGGTGCCAGTACACTCTCTGGACTCACTGAAGGGCATTCTCAGTGGTGCCAGTGCACTCTCTGGACTCACTGCAGTGCATCCCCAGTGGTGCCAGTGCACTCTCTGGACTCACCGCACCGCATACCCAGTGGTGCCAGTGCACTCTCTGGAGTAACTGCAGTGCATCACCAGTGGTGCCACTGCACTCTCTGGACTCACTGCACTGCATCCCCAGTGGTGCCAGAGCACTCTCTGGACTCACTGCACTGCATCCCCAGCGGTGCCAGTGCACTCTCTGGACTCACTGCACTGCATCCCCAGTGGTGCCAGAGCACTCTCTGGACTCACTGCACTGCATCCCCAGTGGAGCCAGTGCGATCTCTGGACTCACTGCACTGCATCCCCAGTGGTGCCAGTGCACTCTGTGGACTCACTGCAGTGCATCCCCAGTGGAGCCCGTGCACTCTGTGGACTCACTGCAGTGCATTCTCAGTGGTGCCAGTGCACTCTCTGGACTCACTGCACTGCATCCCCAGTGGTGCCAGTACACTCACTGGACTGACTGCACTGCATCCCCAGTGGTGCTAGTGCACTCTCTGGACTCACTGCACTGCATCTCCAGTGGTGCCAGTGCACTCTCTGGACTCACTGCAGTGCATCCCCAGTGGTGCCAGTGCACTCTCTGGACTCACTGCGCTGCATCCCCAGTGGTGCCAGTGCACTCTGTGGACTCACTGCACTGCATCCCCATTGGTGCCAGTGCACTCTCTGGACTCACTGCACTGCATCCCCAGTGGTGCCAGTGCACTCTGTGGACTCACTGCAGTGCATCCCCAGTGGTGCAAGTGCACTCTCTGGACTCACTGCAGTGCATCCCAAGTGGTGCCAATGCACTCTCTGGACTCACTGCAGTGCATCCCCAGTGGTGCCAGTACACTCACTGGACTCACTGCACTGCATCCCCAGTGGTGCCAGTGAACTCTCTGGACTTGCTGCACTGCATCCCCAGTGGTGCCAGTGCACTCTGTGGACTCACTGATGTGCATCCCCATTGGTGCCTGTGCACTCTCTGGAGTAACTGCAGTGCATCCCCAGCGGTGCCAAAGCACTCTCTGGACTCCCGGCACCGCATCCCCAGTGGTGCCAGTGCATTCACTGGGCTCACTGCAGTGCATCCCCAGTGGTGCCAGTGCACTCTCTGGAGTCACTGATCTGCATCCCCAGTGGTGCCAATGCACTCTCTGGACCTCCGGCACCGCATCCCCAGTGGAGCCAGTGCACTCTCTGGACTCGCGGCACTGCATCCCCAGTGGTTCCCGTGCACTCTCTCGAGTCACTGCACTACATCCCCAGTTGTGCCAGTGCACTCACTGGACTCACTGTACTGCATCATCAGTGGTGCCAGTGCACTCTCTGGACTCACTGCACTGCATCCCCAGTGGTGCCAGTGCACTCTCTGGACTCACTGCACTGCATCCCCAGTGGTGCCAGTGCTATCCCTGGACTCACTGTAGTGCATCCCCAGTGGTGCCAGTGCACTTTCTGGACTCACTGCAGTGCATCCCCAGTGGTGCCAGTGCACTCTCTGGACTCACTGCAGTGCATCCCCAGTTGTGCCAGTGCACTCACTGGACTCACTGCACTGCATCCCCAGTGGTGCCAGTGCTATCCCTGGACTCCCAGCACCGCATCCCCAGTGGTGCTAGTGCACTCTCTGGACTCACTGCAGGGCATCCCCAGTGGTGCCAGTGCACTCTCTGGACTCACTGCGCTGCATCCCCAGTGCTGCCAGTGCACTCTCTGGACTCACTGCTGTGCATCACCTGTGGTGCCAGTGCACTCTCTGGACTCACTGCACCGCATCCGCAGTGGTGCCAGTGCACTCTCTAGAGTCACTGCGCTGCATCCCCAGTTGTGCCAGTGCACTCTCTGGACTCACTGCAGTGCATCCCCAGTGGTGCCAGTGCACTCTCTGGACTCACTGCAGTGCATCCCCAGTGGTACCAGTGCACTCTCTGAACTAGCGTCACTGCATACCCAGTGGTGCCAGTGCACTCTCTGGACTCACTGAAGTGCATCCCCAGTGGTGCCAGTGCACTCTCTGGACTCACTGCAGTGCATTCCCGGTGGTGCCAGTGCACTCTCTGGACTCACTGCAGTGCATCCCCAGTGGTGCTAGTGCACTCTGGACTCACTGCAGTGCATCCCCAGTGGTGCCAGTGCACTCTCTGGACTCACTGCAGTGCATCCCCAGTGGTGCTAGTGCACTCTGGACTCACTGCAGTGCATCCCCAGTGGTGCCAGTGCACTCTCTGGACTCACTGCACTGCATCCCCAGTGGTGCCAGTGCACTCTCTGGACTCACCGCACTGCACCCTGAGTGGTGCCAGTGCACTCTCTGGACTCACTGCACCGCATCCCCAGTGGTGCCAGTGCACCCTCTAGAGTCACTGCGCTGCATCCCCAGTGGTGCCAGTGCACTCTCTGGACTTGCTCCACTGCATCCCCAGTGGTGCCAGTGCACTCTCTGGACTCACTGCACTGCATCCCCAGTGGTGCCAGTGCACTCTCTTGACTCACTGCACTGCACCCTGAGTGGTGCCAGTGCACTCTCTGGACTCACTGCACTGCATCCCCAGTGGTGCCAGTGCACTCTCTAGAGTCACTGTACTGCATCCCCAGTGGTGCCAAAGCACTCTCTGGACTCCCGCCACCGCATCCCCAGTGGTTCCAGTGCACTCTCTGCACTCACTGCACTGCATCCCGAGTGGTGCCAGTGCACTCTCTGGACTCACTGCAGTCCATCCCCAGTGGTGCCAGTGCACTCTCTGGACTCACTGCAGTGCATCCCCAGTGCTGCCAGTGCTCTCTCTGGACTCACTGCACTGCATCCACATTGGTGCCAGTGCACTCTCTGGACTCACTGCGCTGCATCCCCAGTGGTGCCAGTACACTCACTGGACTCACTGCACTGTATCCCCAGTGGTGCCAGTGCAGTCTCTGCACTCACTGAAGTCCATCCCCAGTGGTGCCAGTGCACTCTCTGGACTCACTGCAGTGCATCCCCAGTGCTGCCAGTGCTCTCTCTGGACTCACTGCACTGCATCCACATTGGTGCCAGTGCGCTCTCTGGACTCACTGCAGTGCATCCCCAGTGGTGCCAGTACACTCTCTGGACTCACTGCACTGCATCCCCAGTGGTGCTAGTGCAATCTGTGGACTCACTGCAGTGCATCCACAGTGGTGCCAGTGCACTCTCTGGACTCACTGAAAGGCATTCTCAGTGGTGCCAGTGCACTCTCTGGACTCACTGCAGTGCATCACCAGTGGTCCAGTGCACTCTCTGGACTCACCGTACCGCATCCCCAGTGGTGCCAGTGCACTCTCTGGAGTAACTGCAGTGCATCACCAGTGGTGCCAGTGCACTCTCTGGACTCACTGCACTGCATCCCCAGTGGTGCCAGTGCACTCTCTGGACTCACTGCACTGCATCCCCAGTGGTGCCAGAGCACTCTCTGGACTCACTGCACTGCATCCCCAGTGCTGCCTGTGCACTCTCTGGACTCACTGCACTGCATCCCCAGTGGTGCCACTGCACTCTCTGGACTCACTGCACTGCATCCCCAGTGGTGCCAGTGCACTCCCTGCACTCACTGCACTGCATCCCCAGTGGTGCCAGTGCACTCACTGGACTCACTGCAGTGCATTCCCTCTGGTGCCAGTGCACTCTCTGGACTCACTGCACTGCATCCCCAGTGGTGCCAGTGCACTCTCTGGACTCACTGCAGTGCATCCCCAGTGGTGCCAGTGCACTCTCTGGACTCACTGCAGTGCATCCCCAGTGGTGCCAGTGCACTCTCTGGAATCACTGAAGTGCATCCCCCGTGGTGCCAGTGCGATCTCTGGACTCACTGCACTGCATTCCCAGTGGTGCCAGTACACACTCTGGACTCACTGCACTGCATCCCCAGTGGTGCCAGTGCACTCTCTGGACTCACTGCAGTGCATCCCCAGTTTTGCCAGTGCACTCTCTGGACTCACTGCACTGCATACCCAGTGGTGCCAGTGCACTCTCTGGACTCACTGCACTGCATCCCCAGTGGAGCCAGTGCACTCTCTGCACTCACTGCACTGCATCCCCAGTGGTGCCAGTGCACTCTGTGGACTCACTGCAGTGCATCCCCAGTGGAGCCCGTGCACTCTCTGGACTCACTGAAGTGCATCCCCAGTGGTGCCAGTGCACTCTCTGGACTCACTGCACTGCATCCCCAGTGGTGCCAGTGCACTCTGTGGACTCACTGCAGTGCATCCCCAGTGGTGCCAGTGCACTCTCTGGACTCACTGAAGTGCATTCTCAGTGGTGCCAGTGCACTCTCTGGACTCACTGCAGTGCATCCCCAGTGGTGCCAGTACACTCACTGGACTGACTGCACTGCATCCCCAGTGGTGCTAGTGCACTCTCTGGACTCACTGCACTGCATCCCCAGTGGTGCCAGTGCACTCTCTGGACTCACTGCAGTGCATCCCCAGTGGTGCCAGTGCACTCTGTGGACTCACTGTACTGCATCTCCAGTGGTGCCAGTGCACTCTGTGGGCTCACTGCTGTGCATCCCCATTGGTGCCAGTGCACTCTCTGGACTCACTGCACTGCATGCCCAGTGGTGCCAGTGCACTCTCTGGACTCACTGCACTGCATCCCCAGTGGAGCAAGTGCACTCTCTGGACTCACTGCAGTGCATCCCAAGTGGTGCCAATGCACTCTCTGGACTCACTGCAGTGCATCCCCAGTGGTGCCAGTACACTCAATGGACTCACTGCACTGCATCCCCAGTGGTGCCAGTGCAGTCTCTGCACTCACTGAATTGCATCCCCAGTGGTGCCAGTGAACTCTCTGGACTCACTGCAGTGCATCCCCAGTGGTGCCAGTGCACTCTCTGGACTCACTGAACTGCATCCGCAGTGGTGCCAGTGCACTCTCTGGACTCACTTCACTGCATCCCCAGTGCTGCCAGTGCACTCTCTGGACTCACTGCAGTGCATCCCCAGTGGTGCCAGTGCACTCTCTGGACTCACTGCAGTGCATCCCCAGTGGAGCCCGTGCACTCTCTGGACTCACTGAAGTGCATCCCCAGTGGTGCCAGTGCACTCTCTGGACTCACTGCACTGCATCGCCAGTGGTGCCAGTGCACTCTCTGGACTCACTGCAGTGCATCCCCAGTGGAGCCCGTGCACTCTCTGGACTCACTGCAGTGCATCCCCAGTGGTGCCAGTACACTCACTGGACTGACTGCACTGCATCCCCAGTGGTGCTAGTGCACTCTCTGGACTCACTGCACTGCATCGCCAGTGGTGCCAGAGCACTCTCTGGACTCACTGCAGTGCATCCCCAGTGGTGCCAGTGCACTCTCTGGACTCACTGTACTGCATCCCCAGTGGTCCAGTGCACGCTGTGGGCTCACTGCTGTGCATCCCCATTGGTGCCAGTGCACTCTCTGGACTCACTGCACTGCATCCCCAGTGGTGCCAGTGCACTCTCTGGACTCACTGCACTGCATCCCCAGTGGTGCAAGTGCACTCTCTGGACTCACTGCACTGCATCCCCAGTGGTGCCAGTGCACTCTCTGGACTCACTGCACTGCATCCCCAGTGGTGCCAGTGCACTCTCTGGACTCACTGCACTGCATCTCCACTGGTGCCAGTGCACTCTCTGGACTCACTGCACTGCATCCCCAGTGGTGCCAATGCACTCTCTGGACTCACTGCTGTGCATCCCCAGTGGTGCCAGTGCACTCTCTGGACTCACTGCACTGCATCCCCAGTGGTGCCAGTGCACTCTCTGGACTCACTGCAGTGCATCCCCAGTGGTGCCAGTGCACTCTGTGGGCTCACTGCTGTGCATCCCCATTGGTGCCAGTGCACTCTCTGGACTCACTGCACTGCATCGCCAGTGGTGCCAGTGCACTCTCTGGACTCACTGCACTGCATCCCCAGTGGTGCCAGTGCACTCTCTGGACTCACTGCACTGCATCCCCAGTGGTGCCAGTGCACTCTCTGGACTCACTGCACTGCATCCCCAGTGGTGCAAGTGCACTCTCTGGACTCACTGCAGTGCATCCCCAGTGGTGCCAATGCACTCTCTGGACTCACTGCAGTGCATCCCCAGTGGTGCCAGTACACTCACTGGACTCACTGCACTGCATCCCCAGTGGTGCCAGTGCACTCTCTGGACTCACTGCACTGCATCTCCAATGGTGCCAGTGTACTCTCTGGACTCACTGCACTGCATCCCCAGTGGAGCCAGTGCACTCTGTGGACTCACAGAAGTGCATCCCCATTGGTGCCAGTGCACTCTCTGGACTCACTGCACTGCATCCCCAGTGGTGCCAGTGCACTCTCTGGAGTCACTGCACTGCATCTCCAATGGTGCCAGTGCACTCTCTGGACTCACTGCACTGCATCCCCAGTGGTGCCAATGCACTCTCTGGACTCACTGCTGTGCATCCCCAGTGGTGCCAGTGCACTCTCTGGACTCACTGCACTGCATCCCCAGTGGTGCCAGTGCACTCTCTGGACTCACTGCACTGCATCCCCAGTGGTGCCAGTGCACTCTGTGGACTCACTGCTGTGCATCCCCATTGGTGCCAGTGCACTCTCTGGACTCACTGCACTGCATCCCCAGTGGTGTCAGTGCACTCTCTGGACTCACTGCACTGCATCCCCAGTGGTGCAAGTGCACTCTCTGGACTCACTGCAGTGCATCCCAAGTGGTGCCAATGCACTCTCTGGACTCACTGCAGTGCATCCCCAGGGGTGCCAGTACACTCACTGGACTCACTGCACTGCATTCCCAGTGGTGCCAGTGCACTCTCTGCACTCACTGAAGTGCAGCCCCATTGGTGCCAGTGAACTATCTGGACTCACTGCAGTGCATCCCCAGTGGTGCCAGTGCACTCTCTGGACTCACTGCACTGCATCCCCAGTGGTGCCAGTGCACTCTCTGGACTCACTGCACTGCATCCCCAGTGGTGCCAGTGCACTCTCTGGACTCACTGCACTGCATCTCCAATGGTGCCAGTGCACTCTCTGGACTCACTGCACTGCATCCCCAGTGGTGCCAATGCACTCTCTGGACTCACTGTTGTGCATCCCCAGTGGTGCCAGTGCACTCTCTGGACTCACTGTACTGCATCCCCAGTGGTGCCAGTGCACTCTCTGGACTCACTACACTGCATCCCCATTGGTGCCAGTGCACTCTCTGGACTCACTGCACTGCATCCCCAGTGGTGCCAGTGCACTCTCTGGACTTGCTCCACTGCATCCCCAGTGGTGCCAGTGCACTCTCAGGACTCACTGCACTGCATCCCCAGTGGTGCCAGTGCACTCTCTGGACTCACTGCAATGCATACTCAGTGGAGCCCGTGCACTCTCTGGACTCACTGCACAGCATCCCCAGTGGTGCCAGTGCACTCTCTGGACTCACTGCACTGCATCCCCAGTGGTGCCAGTGCACTCTCTGGACTCACTGCACTGCATCCCCAGTGGTGACAGTGCACTCTCTGGACTCACTGCACTGCATCTCCAATGGTGCCAGTGCACTCTCTGGACTCACTGCACTGCATCCCCAGTGGTGCCAATGCACTCTCTGGACTCACTGTTGTGCATCCCCAGTGGTGCCAGTGCACTCTCTGGACTCACTGTACTGCATCCCCAGTGGTGACAGTGCACTCTCTGGACTCACTACACTGCATCCCCATTGGTGCCAGTGCACTCTCTGGACTCACTGCACTGCATCCCCAGTGGTGCCAGTGCACTCTCTGGACTTGCTCCACTGCATCCCCAGTGGTGCCAGTGCACTCTCAGGACTCACTGCACTGCATCCCCAGTGTTGCCAGTGCACTCTCTGGACTCACTGCAATGCATACTCAGTGGAGCCCGTGCACTCTCTGGACTCACTGCACAGCATCCCCAGTGGTGCCAGTGCACTCTCTGGACTCACTGCAGTGCATCCCCAGTGGTGCCAGTGCACTCTTTGGACTCACTGAAGTGCATTCTCAGTGGTGCAAGTGCACTCTCTGGACTCACTGCACTGCATCCCCAGTGGTGCCAGTGCGCTCTCTGGACTCACTGAAGTGCATCCCCAGTGGTGCCAGTACACTCTCTGGACTCACTGAAGGGCATTCTCAGTGGTGCCAGTGCACTCTCTGGACTCACTGCACTGCATCCCCAGTGGTGCCAGTGCACTCTGTGGACTCACTGCAGTGCATCCCCAGTGGAGCCCGTGGACTCTCTGGACTCACTGAAGTGCATCCCCAGTGGTGCCAGTGCACTCTCTGGACTCACTGCACTGCATCCCCAGTGGTGCCAGTGCACTCTGTGGACTCACTGCTGTGCATCCCCAGTGGTGCCAGTGCACTCTCTGGACTCACTGAAGTGCATTCTCAGTGGTGCCAGTGCACTCTCTGGACTCACTGCAGTGCATCCCCAGTGGTGCCAGTACACTCACTGGACTGACTGCACTGCATCCCCAGTGTTGCTAGTGCACTCTCTGGACTCACTGCACTGCATCCCCAGTGGTGCCAGAGCACTCTCTGGACTCACTGCAGTGCATCCCCAGTGGTGCCAGTGCACTCTGTGGACTCACTGTACTGCATCCCCAGTGGTGCCAGTGCACTCTGTGGGCTCACTGCTGTGCATCCCCATTGGTGCCAGTGCACTCTCTGGACTCACTGCACTGCATCCCCAGTGGTGCCATTGCACTCTCTGGACTCACTGCAGTGCATCCCCAGTGGAGCCCGTGCACTCTCTGGACTCACTGAAGTGCATCCCCAGTGGTGCCAGTGCACTCTCTGGACTCACTGCACTGCATCCCCAGTGGTGCCAGTGCACTCTGTGGACTCACTGCAGTGCATCCCCAGTGGTGCCAGTGCACTCTCTGGACTCACTGAAGTGCATTCTCAGTGGTGCCAGTGCACTCTCTGGACTCACTGCACTGCATCCCCAGTGGTGCCAGTACACTCACTGGACTGACTGCACTGCATCCCCAGTGGTGCTAGTGCACTCTCTGGACTCACTGCACTGCATCGCCAGTGGTGCCAGAGCACTCTCTGGACTCACTGCAGTGCATCCCCAGTGGTGCCAGTGCACTCTGTGGGCTCACTGCTGTGCATCCCCATTGGTGCCAGTGCACTCTCTGGACTCACTGCACTGCATCCCCAGTGGTGCCAGTGCACTCTCTGGACTCACTGCACTGCATCCCCAGTGGTGCAAGTGCACTCTCTGGACTCACTGCAGTGCATCCCAAGTGGTGCCAATGCACTCTCTGGACTCACTGCAGTGCATCCCCAGTGGTGCCAGTACACTCACTGGACTCACTGCACTGCATCCCCAGTGGTGCCAGTGCAGTCTCTGCACTCACTGAATTGCATCCCCAGTGGTGCCAGTGCAGTCTCTGCACTCACTGAAGTGCATCCCCAGTGGTGCCAGTGAACTCTCTGGACTCACTGCAGTGCATCCCCAGTGGTGCCAGTGCACTCTCTGGACTCACTGCACTGCATCCCCAGTGGTGCCAGTGCACTCTCTGGACTCACTGCACTGCATCCCCAGTGGTGCCAGTGCACTCTCTGGACTCACTGCACTGCATCTCCAATGGTGCCAGTGCACTCTCTGGACTCACTGCACTGCATCCCCAGTGGAGCCAGTGCACTCTGTGGACTCACTGAAGTGCATCCCCATTGGTGCCAGTGCACTCTCTGGACTCACTGCACTGCATCTCCAATGGTGCCAGTGCACTCTCTGGACTCACTGCACTGCATCCCCAGTGGTGCCAATGCACTCTCTGGACTCACTGCTGTGCATCCCCAGTGGTGCCAGTGCACTCTTTGGACTCACTGCACTGCATCTCCAATGGTGCCAATGCACTCTCTGGACTCACTGTACTGCATCCCCAGTGGTGCCAGTGCACTCTCTTGACTCACTGCACTGCATCCCCAGTGGTGCCAGTGCACTCACTGGATTCACTGCACTGCATCCCCAGTGGTGCTAGTGCACTCTCTGGACTCACTGAAGTGCATTCTCAGTGGTGCCAGTGCACTCTCTGGACTCACTGCACTGCATCCCCAGTGGTGCCAGTGCACTCTCAAGACTCACTGCACTGCATCCCCAGTGGTGCCAGTGCACTCTCTGGACTCACTGCACTGCATCCCCAGTGGTGCCAGTGCACTCTCTGGACTCACTGCAGTGCATCCCCAGTGGTGCCAGTGCACTATCTGGACTCACTGCACTGCATCCCCAGTGGTACCAGTGCACTCTGTGGACTCACTGCAGTGCATCCCCAGTGCTGCCAGTGCACTCTCTGGACTCACTGCACTGCATCCCCAGTGGTGCCAATGCACTCTCTGGACTCACTGCACTGCATCCCCAGTGGTGCCAGTGCACTCTCTAGACTCATTGCACTGCATCCCAAGTGGTGCCAGTGCACTCTCTGGAGTCAATGCACTACATCCCCAGTGGTGCCAGTGCACTCACCGGACTCACTGTACTGCATCATCAGTGGTGCCAGTGCACTCTCTGGACTCACTGCAGTGCATCCCCAGTGGTGCCAGTGCACTCTCTGGACTCACTGCACTGCATCCCCAGTGGTGCCAGTGCACTCACTGGACTCACTATACTGCATCACCAGTGGTGCCAGTGCACTCTCTGGACTCACTGCACTGCATCCCCAGTGTTGCCAGTGCATTCACTGGACTCACTGTACTGCATCTCCAGTGGTGCCAGTGCACTCACTGGGCTCACTTCACTGCATCCCCAGTGGTGCCAGTGCACTCTATGGACTCACTGCAGTGCATCCCCACTGGTGCCAGTGGACTCACTGGATTCACTGCACTACATTCCCAGTGGTGCTAGTTCACTCTCTGGACTCACTGCACTGCATCCCCAGTGGTGCCAGTGCGCTCTCTGGACTCACTGAAGTGCATTCTCAGTGGTGCCAGTGCACTCTCTGGACTCACTGCAGTGCATCCCCAGTGGTGCCAGTACACTCTCTGGACTCACTGCACTGCATCCCCAGTGGTGCTAGTGCAATCTGTGGACTCACTGCAGTGCATCCACAGTGGTGCCAGTGCACTCTCTGGACTCACTGAAAGGCATTCTCAGTGGTGCCAGTGCACTCTCTGGACTCACTGCAGTGCATCACCAGTGGTCCAGTGCACTCTCTGGACTCACCGTACCGCATCCCCAGTGGTGCCAGTGCACTCTCTGGAGTAACTGCAGTGCATCACCAGTGGTGCCAGTGCACTCTCTGGACTCACTGCACTGCATCCCCAGTGGTGCCAGTGCACTCTCTGGACTCACTGCACTGCATCCCCAGTGGTGCCAGAGCACTCTCTGGACTCACTGCACTGCATCCCCAGTGCTGCCTGTGCACTCTCTGGACTCACTGCACTGCATCCCCAGTGGTGCCACTGCACTCTCTGGACTCACTGCACTGCATCCCCAGTGGTGCCAGTGCACTCCCTGCACTCACTGCACTGCATCCCCAGTGGTGCCAGTGCACTCACTGGACTCACTGCAGTGCATTCCCTCTGGTGCCAGTGCACTCTCTGGACTCACTGCACTGCATCCCCAGTGGTGCCAGTGCACTCTCTGGACTCACTGCACTGCATCCCCAGTGGTGCCATTGCACTCTCTGGACTCACTGCAGTGCATCCCCAGTGGTGCCAGTGCACTCTCTGGACTCACTGAAGTGCATCCCCCGTGGTGCCAGTGCGATCTCTGGACTCACTGCACTGCATTCCCAGTGGTGCCAGTGCACACTCTGGACTCACTGCAGTGCATCCCCAGTTTTGCCAGTGCACTCTCTGGACTCACTGCACTGCATACCCAGTGGTGCCAGTGCACTCTCTGGACTCACTGCACTGCATACCCAGTGGAGCCAGTGCACTCTCTGGACTCACTGCACTGCATCCCCAGTGGTGCCAGTGCACTCTGTGGACTCACTGCAGTGCATCCCCAGTGGAGCCCGTGCACTCTCTGGACTCACTGAAGTGCATCCCCAGTGGTGCCAGTGCACTCTCTGGACTCACTGCACTGCATCCCCAGTGGTGCCAGTGCACTCTGTGGACTCACTGCTGTGCATCCCCAGTGGTGCCAGTGCACTCTCTGGACTCACTGAAGTGCATTCTCAGTGGTGTCAGTGCACTCTCTGGACTCACTGCAGTGCATCCCCAGTGGTGCCAGTACACTCACTGGACTGACTGCACTGCATCCCCAGTGGTGCTAGTGCACTCTCTGGACTCACTGCACTGCATCCCCAGTGGTGCCAGAGCACTCTCTGGACTCACTGCAGTGCATCCCCAGTGGTGCCAGTGCACTCTGTGGACTCACTGTACTGCATCTCCAGTGGTGCCAGTGCACTCTGTGGGCTCACTGCTGTGCATCCCCATTGGTGCCAGTGCACTCTCTGGACTCACTGCACTGCATGCCCAGTGGTGCCAGTGCACTCTCTGGACTCACTTCACTGCATCCCCAGTGCTGCCAGTGCACTCTCTGGACTCACTGCAGTGCATCCCAAGTGGTGCCAATGCACTCTCTGGACTCACTGCAGTGCATCCCCAGTGGTGCCAGTACACTCACTGAACTCACTGCACTGCATCCCCAGTGGTGCCAGTGCAGTCTCTGCACTCACTGAATTGCATCCCCAGTGGTGCCAGTGCACTCTCTGGACTCACTGAACTGCATCCCCAGTGGTGCCAGTGCACTCTCTGGACTCACTTCACTGCATCCCCAGTGCTGCCAGTGCACTCTCTGGACTCACTGCAGTGCATCCCCAGTGGTGCCAGTGCACTCTCTGGACTCACTGCACTGCATCCCCAGTGGTGCCAGTGCACTCTGTGGACTCACTGCAGTGCATCCCCAGTGGTGCCAGTGCACTCTCTGGACTCACTGCAGTGCATCCCCAGTGGTGCCAGTACACTCACTGGACTGACTGCACTGCATCCCCAGTGGTGCTAGTGCACTCTCTGGACTCACTGCACTGCATCGCCAGTGGTGCCAGAGCACTCTCTGGACTCACTGCAGTGCATCCCCAGTGGTGCCAGTGCACTCTCTGGACTCACTGTACTGCATCCCCAGTGGTGCCAGTGCACTCTGTGGGCTCACTGCTGTGCATCCCCATTGGTGCCAGTGCACTCTCTGGACTCACTGCACTGCATCCCCAGTGGTGCCAGTGCACTCTCTGGACTCACTGCACTGCATCCCCAGTGGTGCAAGTGCACTCTCTGGACTCACTGCAGTGCATCCCCAGTGGTGCCAGTGCACTCTCTGGACTCACTGCACTGCATCCCCAGTGGAGCCCGTGCACTCTCTGGACTCACTGAAGTGCATCCCCAGTGGTGCCAGTGCACTCTCTGGACTCACTGCACTGCATCCCCAGTGGTGCCAGTGCACTCTGTGGACTCACTGCAGTTCATCCCCAGTGGTGCCAGTGCACTCTCTGGACTCACTGCAGTGCATCCCCAGTGGTGCCAGTACACTCACTGGACTGACTGCACTGCATCCCCAGTGGTGCTAGTGCACTCTCTGGACTCACTGCACTGCATCGCCAGTGGTGCCAGTGCACTCTCTGGACTCACTGCACTGCATCCCCAGTGGTGCCAGTGCACTCTCTGGACTCACTGCACTGCATCCCCAGTGGTGCAAGTGCACTCTCTGGACTCACTGCAGTGCATCCCCAGTGGTGCCAATGCACTCTCTGGACTCACTGCACTGCATCCCCAGTGGTGCCAGTACACTCACTGGACTCACTGCACTGCATCCCCAGTGGTGCCAGTGCACTCTCTGGACTCACTGCACTGCATCTCCAATGGTGCCAGTGTACTCTCTGGACTCACTGCACTGCATCCCCAGTGGAGCCAGTGCACTCTGTGGACTCACTGAAGTGCATCCCCATTGGTGCCAGTGCACTCTCTGGACTCACTGCACTGCATCCCCAGTGCTGCCAGTGCACTCTCTGGACTCACTGCAGTGCATCCCAAGTTGTGCCAAAGCACTCTCTGGACTCACTGCAGTGCATCCCCAGTGGTGCCAGTACACTCACTGGACTCACTGCACTGCATCCCCAGTGGTGCCAGTGCACTCTCTGGACTCACTGAAGTGCATCTCCAGTGGTGCCAGTGAACTCTCTGGACTCACTGCAGTGCATCCCCAGTGGTGCCAGTGCACTCTCTGGACTCACTGCACTGCATCCCCAGTGGTGCCAGTGCACTCTCTGGACTCACTGCACTGCATCCCCAGTGGTGCCAGTGCACTCTCTGGACTCACTGCACTGCATCTCCAATGGTGCCAGTGCACTCTCTGGACTCACTGCACTGCATCCCCAGTGGTGCCAATGCACTCTCTGGACTCACTGCTGTGCATCCCCAGTGGTGCCAGTGCACTCTCTGGACTCACTGCACTGCATGCCCAGTGGTGCCAGTGCACTCTCTGGACTCACTGCAGTGCATCCCCAGTGGTGCCAGTGCACTCTGTGGGCTCACTGCTGTGCATCCCCATTGGTGCCAGTGCACTCTCTGGACTCACTGCACTGCATCGCCAGTGGTGCCAGTGCACTCTCTGGACTCACTGCACTGCATCCCCAGTGGTGCCAGTGCACTCTCTGGACTCACTGCACTGCATCCCCAGTGGTGCCAGTGCACTCTCTGGACTCACTGCACTGCATCCCCAGTGGTGCAAGTGCACTCTCTGGACTCACTGCACTGCATCCCCAGTGGTGCCAATGCACTCTCTGGACTCACTGCAGTGCATCCCCAGTGGTGCCAGTACACTCACTGGACTCACTGCACTGCATCCCCAGTGGTGCCAGTGCACTCTCTGGACTCACTGCACTGCATCTCCAATGGTGCCAGTGTACTCTCTGGACTCACTGCACTGCATCCCCAGTGGAGCCAGTGCACTCTGTGGACTCACAGAAGTGCATCCCCATTGGTGCCAGTGCACTCTCTGGACTCACTGCAGTGCATCCCCAGTGCTGCCAGTGCACTCTCTGGACTCACTGCACTGCATCTCCAATGGTGCCAGTGCACTCTCTGGACTCACTGCACTGCATCCCCAGTGGTGCCAATGCACTCTCTGGACTCACTGCTGTGCATCCCCAGTGGTGCCAGTGCACTCTCTGGACTCACTGCACTGCATCCCCAGTGGTGCCAGTGCACTCTCTGGACTCACTGCACTGCATCCCCAGTGGTGCCAGTGCACTCTGTGGACTCACTGCTGTGCATCCCCATTGGTGCCAGTGCACTCTCTGGACTCACTGCACTGCATCCCCAGTGGTGTCAGTGCACTCTCTGGACTCACTGCACTGCATCCCCAGTGGTGCAAGTGCACTCTCTGGACTCACTGCAGTGCATCCCAAGTGGTGCCAATGCACTCTCTGGACTCACTGCAGTGCATCCCCAGGGGTGCCAGTACACTCACTGGACTCACTGCACTGCATCCCCAGTGGTGCCAGTGCACTCTCTGCACTCACTGAAGTGCAGCCCCATTGGTGCCAGTGAACTATCTGGACTCACTGCAGTGCATCCCCAGTGGTGCCAGTGCACTCTCTGGACTCACTGCACTGCATCCCCAGTGGTGCCAGTGCACTCTCTGGACTCACTGCACTGCATCCCCAGTGGTGCCAGTGCACTCTCTGGACTCACTGCACTGCATCTCCAATGGTGCCAGTGCACTCTCTGGACTCACTGCACTGCATCCCCAGTGGTGCCAATGCACTCTCTGGACTCACTGTTGTGCATCCCCAGTGGGGCCAGTGCACTCTCTGGACTCACTGTACTGCATCCCCAGTGGTGCCAGTGCACTCTCTGGACTCACTACACTGCATCCCCATTGGTGCCAGTGCACTCTCTGGACTCACTGCACTGCATCCCCAGTGGTGCCAGTGCACTCTCTGGACTTGCTCCACTGCATCCCCAGTGGTGCCAGTGCACTCTCAGGACTCACTGCACTGCATCCCCAGTGTTGCCAGTGCACTCTCTGGACTCACTGCAATGCATTATCAGTGGAGCCCGTGCACTCTCTGGACTCACTGCACAGCATCCCCAGTGGTGCCAGTGCACTCTCTGGACTCACTGCACTGCATCCCCAGTGGTGCCAGTGCACTCTCTGGACTCACTGCACTGCATCCCCAGTGGTGCCAGTGCACTCTCTGGACTCACTGCACTGCATCTCCAATGGTGCCAGTGCACTCTCTGGACTCACTGCACTGCATCCCCAGTGGTGCCAATGCACTCTCTGGACTCACTGTTGTGCATCCCCAGTGGTGCCAGTGCACTCTCTGGACTCACTGTACTGCATCCCCAGTGGTGCCAGTGCACTCTCTGGACTCACTGCACTGCATCCCCAGTGGTGCCAGTGCACTCTGTGGACTCACTGCAGTGCATCCCCAGTGGTGCCAGTGCACTCTCTGGACTCACTGCAGTGCATCCCCAGTGGTGCCAGTACACTCACTGGACTGACTGCACTGCATCCCCAGTGGTGCTAGTGCACTCTCTGGACTCACTGCACTGCATCGCCAGTGGTGCCAGAGCACTCTCTGGACTCACTGCAGTGCATCCCCAGTGGTGCCAGTGCACTCTCTGGACTCACTGTACTGCATCCCCAGTGGTGCCAGTGCACTCTGTGGGCTCACTGCTGTGCATCCCCATTGGTGCCAGTGCACTCTCTGGACTCACTGCAGTGCATCCCCAGTGCTGCCAGTGCACTCTCTGGACTCACTGCACTGCATCTCCAATGGTGCCAGTGCACTCTCTGGACTCACTGCACTGCATCCCCAGTGGTGCCAATGCACTCTCTGGACTCACTGCTGTGCATCCCCAGTGGTGCCAGTGCACTCTCTGGACTCACTGCACTGCATCCCCAGTGGTGCCAGTGCACTCTCTGGACTCACTGCACTGCATCCCCAGTGGTGCCAGTGCACTCTGTGGACTCACTGCTGTGCATCCCCATTGGTGCCAGTGCACTCTCTGGACTCACTGCACTGCATCCCCAGTGGTGTCAGTGCACTCTCTGGACTCACTGCACTGCATCCCCAGTGGTGCAAGTGCACTCTCTGGACTCACTGCAGTGCATCCCAAGTGGTGCCAATGCACTCTCTGGACTCACTGCAGTGCATCCCCAGGGGTGCCAGTACACTCACTGGACTCACTGCACTGCATCCCCAGTGGTGCCAGTGCACTCTCTGCACTCACTGAAGTGCAGCCCCATTGGTGCCAGTGAACTATCTGGACTCACTGCAGTGCATCCCCAGTGGTGCCAGTGCACTCTCTGGACTCACTGCACTGCATCCCCAGTGGTGCCAGTGCACTCTCTGGACTCACTGCACTGCATCCCCAGTGGTGCCAGTGCACTCTCTGGACTCACTGCACTGCATCTCCAATGGTGCCAGTGCACTCTCTGGACTCACTGCACTGCATCCCCAGTGGTGCCAATGCACTCTCTGGACTCACTGTTGTGCATCCCCAGTGGTGCCAGTGCACTCTCTGGACTCACTGTACTGCATCCCCAGTGGTGCCAGTGCACTCTCTGGACTCACTACACTGCATCCCCATTGGTGCCAGTGCACTCTATGGACTCACTGCACTGCATCCCCAGTGGTGCCAGTGCACTCTCTGGACTTGCTCCACTGCATCCCCAGTGGTGCCAGTGCACTCTCAGGACTCACTGCACTGCATCCCCAGTGTTGCCAGTGCACTCTCTGGACTCACTGCAATGCATACTCAGTGGAGCCCGTGCACTCTCTGGACTCACTGCACAGCATCCCCAGTGGTGCCAGTGCACTCTCTGGACTCACTGCACTGCATCCCCAGTGGTGCCAGTGCACTCTCTGGACTCACTGCACTGCATCCCCAGTGGTGCCAGTGCACTCTCTGGACTCACTGCACTGCATCTCCAATGGTGCCAGTGCACTCTCTGGACTCACTGCACTGCATCCCCAGTGGTGCCAATGCACTCTCTGGACTCACTGTTGTGCATGCCCAGTGGTGCCAGTGCACTCTCTGGACTCACTGTACTGCATCCCCAGTGGTGCCAGTGCACTCTCTGGACTCACTGCACTGCATCCCCAGTGGTGCCAGTGCACTCTGTGGACTCACTGCAGTGCATCCCCAGTGGTGCCAGTGCACTCTCTGGACTCACTGCAGTGCATCCCCAGTGGTGCCAGTACACTCACTGGACTGACTGCACTGCATCCCCAGTGGTGCTAGTGCACTCTCTGGACTCACTGCACTGCATCGCCAGTGGTGCCAGAGCACTCTCTGGACTCACTGCAGTGCATCCCCAGTGGTGCCAGTGCACTCTCTGGACTCACTGTACTGCATCCCCAGTGGTGCCAGTGCACTCTGTGGGCTCACTGCTGTGCATCCCCATTGGTGCCAGTGCACTCTCTGGACTCACTGCACTGCATCCCCAGTGGTGCCAGTGCACTCTCTGGACTCACTGCACTGCATCCCCAGTGGTGCAAGTGCACTCTCTGGACTCACTGCAGTGCATCCCCAGTGGTGCCAGTGCACTCTCTGGACTCACTGCACTGCATCCCCAGTGGAGCCCGTGCACTCTCTGGACTCACTGAAGTGCATCCCCAGTGGTGCCAGTGCACTCTCTGGACTCACTGAACTGCATCCCCAGTGGTGCCAGTGCACTCTGTGGACTCACTGCAGTTCATCCCCAGTGGTGCCAGTGCACTCTCTGGACTCACTGCAGTGCATCCCCAGTGGTGCCAGTACACTCACTGGACTGACTGCACTGCATCCCCAGTGGTGCTAGTGCACTCTCTGGACTCACTGCACTGCATCGCCAGTGGTGCCAGTGCACTCTCTGGACTCACTGCACTGCATCCCCAGTGGTGCCAGTGCACTCTCTGGACTCACTGCACTGCATCCCCAGTGGTGCAAGTGCACTCTCTGGACTCACTGCACTGCATCCCCAGTGGTGCCAATGCACTCTCTGGACTCACTGCACTGCATCCCCAGTGGTGCCAGTACACTCACTGGACTCACTGCACTGCATCCCCAGTGGTGCCAGTGCACTCTCTGGACTCACTGCACTGCATCTCCAATGGTGCCAGTGTACTCTCTGGACTCACTGCACTGCATCCCCAGTGGAGCCAGTGCACTCTGTGGACTCACTGAAGTGCATCCCCATTGGTGCCAGTGCACTCTCTGGACTCACTGCACTGCATCCCCAGTGGTGCCAGTGCACTCTCTGGACTCACTGCACTGCATCCCCAGTGGTGCCAGTGCACTCTCTGGACTCACTGCAGTGCATCCCAAGTGGTGCCAAAGCACTCTCTGGACTCACTGCAGTGCATCCCCAGTGGTGCCAGTACACTCACTGGACTCACTGCACTGCATCCCCAGTGGTGCCAGTGCAGTCTCTGCACTCACTGAAGTGCATCTCCAGTGGTGCCAGTGAACTCTCTGGACTCACTGCAGTGCATCCCCAGTGGTGCCAGTGCACTCTCTGGACTCACTGCACTGCATCCCCAGTGGTGCCAGTGCACTCTCTGGACTCACTGCAGTGCATCCCAAGTGGTGCCAATGCACTCTCTGGACTCACTGCAGTGCATCCCCAGTGGTGCCAGTACACTCACTGGACTCACTGCACTGCATCCCCAGTGGTGCCAGTGCACTCTCTGGACTCACTGCACTGCATCTCCAATGGTGTCAGTGTACTCTCTGGACTCACTGCACTGCATCCCCAGTGGAGCCAGTGCACTCTGTGGACTCACTGAAGTGCATCCCCTTTGGTGCCAGTGCACTCTCTGGACTCACTGCACTGCATCCCCAGTGGTGCCAGTGCACTCTCTGGACTCACTGCACTGCATCCCCAGTGGTGCCAGTGCACTCTCTGGACTCACTGCAGTGCATCCCAAGTTGTGCCAAAGCACTCTCTGGACTCACTGCAGTGCATCCCCAGTGGTGCCAGTACACTCACTGGACTCACTGCACTGCATCCCCAGTGGTGCCAGTGCAGTCTCTGCACTCACTGAAGTGCATCTCCAGTGGTGCCAGTGAACTCTCTGGACTCACTGCAGTGCATCCCCAGTGGTGCCAGTGCACTCTCTGGACTCACTGCACTGCATCCCCAGTGGTGCCAGTGCACTCTCTGGACTCACTGCACTGCATCCCCAGTGGTGCCAGTGCACTCCCTGGACTCACTGCACTGCATCTCCAATGGTGCCAGTGCACTCTCTGGACTCACTGCACTGCATCCCCAGTGGTGCCAATGCACTCTCTGGACTCACTGCTGTGCATCCCCAGTGGTGCCAGTGCACTCTCTGGACTCACTGCACTGCATCCCCAGTGGTGCCAGTGCACTCTCTGGACTCACTGCAGTGCATCCCCAGTGGTGCCAGTGCACTCTGTGGGCTCACTGCTGTGCATCCCCATTGGTGCCAGTGCACTCTCTGGACTCACTGCACTGCATCGCCAGTGGTGCCAGTGCACTCTCTGGACTCACTGCACTGCATCCCCAGTGGTGCCAGTGCACTCTCTGGACTCACTGCACTGCATCCCCAGTGGTGCCAGTGCACTCTCTGGACTCACTGCACTGCATCCCCAGTGGTGCAAGTGCACTCTCTGGACTCACTGCAGTGCATCCCCAGTGGTGCCAATGCACTCTCTGGACTCACTGCAGTGCATCCCCAGTGGTGCCAGTACACTCACTGGACTCACTGCACTGCATCCCCAGTGGTGCCAGTGCACTCTCTGGACTCACTGCACTGCATCTCCAATGGTGCCAGTGTACTCTCTGGACTCACTGCACTGCATCCCCAGTGGAGCCAGTGCACTCTGTGGACTCACAGAAGTGCATCCCCATTGGTTCCAGTGCACTCTCTGGACTCACTGCACTGCATCCCCAGTGGTGCCAGTGCACTCTCTGGACTCACTGCACTGCATCTCCAATGGTGCCAGTGCACTCTCTGGACTCACTGCACTGCATCGCCAGTGGTGCCAATGCACTCTCTGGACTCACTGCTGTGCATCCCCAGTGGTGCCAGTGCACTCTCTGGACTCACTGCACTGCATCCCCAGTGGTGCCAGTGCACTCTCTGGACTCACTGCACTGCATCCCCAGTGGTGCCAGTGCACTCTGTGGACTCACTGCTGTGCATCCCCATTGGTGCCAGTGCACTCTCTGGACTCACTGCACTGCATCCCCAGTGGTGTCAGTGCACTCTCTGGACTCACTGCACTGCATCCCCAGTGGTGCAAGTGCACTCTCTGGACTCACTGCAGTGCATCCCAAGTGGTGCCAATGCACTCTCTGGACTCACTGCAGTGCATCCCCAGGGGTGCCAGTACACTCACTGGACTCACTGCACTGCATCCCCAGTGGTGCCAGTGCACTCTCTGCACTCACTGAAGTGCAGCCCCATTGGTGCCAGTGAACTATCTGGACTCACTGCAGTGCATCCCCAGTGGTGCCAGTGCACTCTCTGGACTCACTGCACTGCATCCCCAGTGGTGCCAGTGCACTCTCTGGACTCACTGCACTGCATCTCCAATGGTGCCAGTGCACTCTCTGGACTCACTGCACTGCATCCCCAGTGGTGCCAATGCACTCTCTGGACTCACTGTTGTGCATCCCCAGTGGTGCCAGTGCACTCTCTGGACTCACTGTACTGCATCCCCAGTGGTGCCAGTGCACTCTCTGGACTCACTACACTGCATCCCCAGTGGTGCCAGTGCACTCTCTGGACTCACTGCACTGCATCCCCAGTGGTGCCAGTGCACTCTCTGGACTTGCTCCACTGCATCCCCAGTGGTGCCAGTGCACCCTCAGGACTCACTGCACTGCATCCCCAGTGTTGCCAGTGCACTCTCTGGACTCACTGCAATGCATACTCAGTGGAGCCCGTGCACTCTCTGGACTCACTGCACAGCATCCCCAGTGGTGCCAGTGCACTCTCTGGACTCACTGCAGTGCATCCCCAGTGGTGCCAGTGCACTCTCTGGACTCACTGCACTGCATCCCCAGTGGTGCCAGTGCACTCTCTGGACTCACTGCACTGCATCTCCAATGGTGCCAGTGCACTCTCTGGACTCACTGCACTGCATCCCCAGTGGTGCCAATGCACTCTCTGGACTCACTGTTGTGCATCCCCAGTGGTGCCAGTGCACTCTCTGGACTCACTGTACTGCATCCCCAGTGGTGCCAGTGCACTCTCTGGACTCACTACACTGCATCCCCATTGGTGCCAGTGCACTCTCTGGACTCACTGCACTGCATCCCCAGTGGTGCCAGTGCACTCTCTGGACTTGCTCCACTGCATCCCCACTGGTGCCAGTGCACTCTCAGGACTCACTGCACTGCATCCCCAGTGTTGCCAGTGCACTCTCTGGACTCACTGCAATGCATACTCAGTGGAGCCCGTGCACTCTCTGGACTCACTGCACAGCATCCCCAGTGGTGCCAGTGCACTCTCTGGACTCACTGCAGTGCATCCCCAGTGGTGCCAGTACACTCACTGGACTCACTGAAGTGCATTCTCAGTGGTGCAAGTGCACTCTCTGGACTCACTGCACTGCATCCCCAGTGGTGCCAGTGCGCTCTCTGGACTCACTGAAGTGCATCCCCAGTGGTGCCAGTACACTCTCTGGACTCACTGAAGGGCATTCTCAGTGGTGCCAGTGCACTCTCTGGACTCACTGCAGTGCATCCCCAGTGGTGCCAGTGCACTCTCTGGACTCACCGCACCGCATACCCAGTGGTGCCAGTGCACTCTCTGGAGTAACTGCAGTGCATCACCAGTGGTGCCACTGCACTCTCTGGACTCACTGCACTGCATCCCCAGTGGTGCCAGAGCACTCTCTGGACTCACTGCACTGCATCCCCAGCGGTGCCAGTGCACTCTCTGGACTCACTGCACTGCATCCCCAGTGGTGCCAGAGCACTCTCTGGACTCACTGCACTGCATCACCAGTGGAGCCAGTGCGATCTCTGGACTCACTGCACTGCATCCCCAGTGGTGCCAGTGCACTCTGTGGACTCACTGCAGTGCATCCCCAGTGGAGCCCGTGCACTCTGTGGACTCACTGCAGTGCATTCTCAGGGGTGCCAGTGCACTCTCTGGACTCACTGCACTGCATCCCCAGTGGTGCCAGTACACTCACTGGACTGACTGCACTGCATCCCCAGTGGTGCTAGTGCACTCTCTGGACTCACTGCACTGCATCTCCAGTGGTGCCAGAGCACTCTCTGGACTCACTGCAGTGCATCCCCAGTGGTGCCAGTGCACTCTCTGGACTCACTGCGCTGCATCCCCAGTGGTGCCAGTGCACTCTGTGGACTCACTGCACTGCATCCCCATTGGTGCCAGTGCACTCTCTGGACTCACTGCACTGCATCCCCAGTGGTGCCAGTGCACTCTGTGGACTCACTGCAGTACATCCCCAGTGGTGCAAGTGCACTCTCTGGACTCACTGCAGTGCATCCCAAGTGGTGCCAATGCACTCTCTGGACTCACTGCAGTGCATCCCCAGTGGTGCCAGTACACTCACTGGACTCACTGCACTGCATCCCCAGTGGTGCCAGTGAACTCTCTGGACTTGCTGCAGTGCATCCCCAGTGGTGCCAGTGCACTCTCTGGACTCACTGATGTGCATCCCCATTGGTGCCTGTGCACTCTCTGGAGTAACTGCAGTGCATCCCCAGCGGAGCCAAAGCACTCTCTGGACTCCCGGCACCGCATCCCCAGTGGTGCCAGTGCACTCACTGGGCTCACTGCAGTGCATCCCCAGTGGTGCCAGTGCACTCTCTGGAGTCACTGCACTGCATCCCCAGTGGTGCCAATGCACTCTCTGGACCTCCGGCACCGCATCCCCAGTGGAGCCAGTGCACTCTCTGGACTCGCGGCACTGCATCCCCAGTGGTTCCAGTGCACTCTCTCGAGTCACTGCACTACATCCCCAGTTGTGCCAGTGCACTCACTGGACTCACTGTACTGCATCATCAGTGGTGCCAGTGCACTCTCTGGACTCACTGCACTGCATCCCCAGTGGTGCCAGTGCACTCTCTGGACTCACTGCACTGCATCCCCAGTGGTGCCAGTGCTATCCCTGGACTCACTGTAGTGCATCCCCAGTGGTGCCAGTGCACTCTCTGGACTCACTGCAGTGCATCCCCAGTGGTGCCAGTGCACTCTCTGGACTCACTGCAGTGCATCCCCAGTTGTGCCAGTGCACTCACTGGACTCACTGCACTGCATCCCCAGTGGTGCCAGTGCTATCCCTGGACTCCCAGCACCGCATCCCCAGTGGTGCTAGTGCACTCTCTGGACTCACTGCAGGGCATCCCCAGTGGTGCCAGTGCACTCTCTGGACTCACTGCGCTGCATCCCCAGTGCTGCCAGTGCACTCTCTGGACTGACTGCACTGCATCACCTGTGGTGCCAGTGCACTCTCTGGACTCACTGCACCGCATCCCCAGTTGTGCCAGTGCACTCTCTGGACTCACTGCAGTGCATCCCCAGTGGTGCCAGTGCACTCTCTGGACTCACTGCAGTGCATCCCCAGTGGTACCAGTGCACTCTCTGAACTAGCGTCACCGCATACCCAGTGGTGCCAGTGCACTCTCTGGACTCACTGAAGTGCATCCCCAGTGGTGCCAGTGCACTCTCTGGACTCACTGCAGTGCATTCCCGGTGGTGCCAGTGCACTCTCTGGACTCACTGCAGTGCATCCCCAGTGGTGCTAGTGCACTCTGGACTCACTGCAGTGCATCCCCAGTGGTGCCAGTGCACTCTCTGGACTCACTGCAGTGCATCCCCAGTGGTGCTAGTGCACTCTGGACTCACTGCAGTGCATCCCCAGTGGTGCCAGTGCACTCTCTGGACTCACTGCACTGCATCCCCAGTGGTGCCAGTGCACTCTCTGGACTCACTGTACTGCATCCCCAGTGGTGCCAGTGCACTCTCTGGACTCACCGCACTGCACCCTGAGTGGTGCCAGTGCACTCTCTGGACTCACTGCACCGCATCCCCAGTGGTGCCAGTGCACCCTCTAGAGTCACTGCGCTGCATCCCCAGTGGTGCCAGTGCACTCTCTGGACTGACTGCAGTGCATCACCAGTGGTGCCAGTGCACTCTCTGGACTCACTGCACTGCATCCCCAGTGGTGCCAGTGCACTCTCTTGACTCACTGCACTGCACCCTGAGTGGTGCCAGTGCACTCTCTGGACTCACTGCACTGCATCCCCAGTGGTGCCAGTGCACTCTCTAGAGTCACTGTACTGCATCCCCAGTGGTGCCAAAGCACTCTCTGGACTCCCGCCACCGCATCCCCAGTGGTTCCAGTGCACTCTCTGCACTCACTGCACTGCATCCCGAGTGGTGCCAGTGCACTCTCTGGACTCACTGCAGTCCATCGCCAGTGGTGCCAGTGCACTCTCTGGACTCACTGCAGTGCATCCCCAGTGCTGCCAGTGCTCTCTCTGGACTCACTGCACTGCATCCACATTGGTGCCAGTGCACTCTCTGGACTCACTGCGCTGCATCCCCAGTGGTGCCAGTACACTCACTGGACTCACTGCACTGTATCCCCAGTGGTGCCAGTGCAGTCTCTGCACTCACTGAAGTGCATCTCCAGTGGTGCCAGTGAACTCTCTGGACTCACTGCACTGCATCCCCAGTGGTGCCAGTGCACTCTCTGGACTCACTGCACTGCATCCCCAGTGGTGCCAGTGCGCTCTCTGGACTCACTGAAGTGCATTCTCAGTGGTGCCAGTGCACTCTCTGGACTCACTGAAAGGCATTCTCAGTGGTGCCAGTGCACTCTCTGGACTCACTGCAGTGCATCACCAGTGGTCCAGTGCACTCTCTGGACTCACCGTACCGCATCCCCAGTGGTGCCAGTGCACTCTCTGGAGTAACTGCAGTGCATCACCAGTGGTGCCAGTGCACTCTCTGGACTCACTGCACTGCATCCCCAGTGGTGCCAGTGCACTCTCTGGACTCACTGCACTGCATCCCCAGTGGTGCCAGAGCACTCTCTGGACTCACTGCAGTGCATCCCCAGTGCTGCCTGTGCACTCTCTGGACTCACTGCACTGCATCCCCAGTGGTGCCACTGCACTCTCTGGACTCACTGCACTGCATCCCCAGTGGTGCCAGTGCACTCCCTGCACTCACTGCACTGCATCCCCAGTGGTGCCAGTGCACTCACTGGACTCACTGCAGTGCATTCCCTCTGGTGCCAGTGCACTCTCTGGACTCACTGCACTGCATCCCCAGTGGTGCCAGTGCACTCTCTGGACTCACTGCAGTGCATCCCCAGTGGTGCCAGTGCACTCTCTGGACTCACTGCAGTGCATCCCCAGTGGTGCCAGTGCACTCTCTGGAATCACTGAAGTGCATCCCCCGTGGTGCCAGTGCGATCTCTGGACTCACTGCACTGCATTCCCAGTGGTGCCAGTGCACACTCTGGACTCACTGCACTGCATCCCCAGTGGTGCCAGTGCACTCTCTGGACTCACTGCAGTGCATCCCCAGTTTTGCCAGTGCACTCTCTGGACTCACTGCACTGCATACCCAGTGGTGCCAGTGCACTCTCTGGACTCACTGCACTGCATCCCCAGTGGAGCCAGTGCACTCTCTGGACTCACTGCACTGCATCCCCAGTGGTGCCAGTGCACTCTGTGGACTCACTGCAGTGCATCCCCAGTGGAGCCCGTGCACTCTCTGGACTCACTGCAGTGCATCCCCAGTGGTGCCAGTGCACTCTCTGGACTCACTGCACTGCATCCCCAGTGGTGCCAGTGCACTCTGTGGACTCACTGCAGTGCATCCCCAGTGGTGCCAGTGCACTCTCTGGACTCACTGAAGTGCATTCTCAGTGGTGCCAGTGCACTCTCTGGACTCACTGCAGTGCATCCCCAGTGGTGCCAGTACACTCACTGGACTGACTGCACTGCATCCCCAGTGGTGCTAGTGCACTCTCTGGACTCACTGCACTGCATCCCCAGTGGTGCCAGAGCACTCTCTGGACTCACTGCAGTGCATCCCCAGTGGTGCCAGTGCACTCTGTGGACTCACTGTACTGCATCTCCAGTGGTGCCAGTGCACTCTGTGGGCTCACTGCTGTGCATCCCCATTGGTGCCAGTGCACTCTCTGGACTCACTGCACTGCATGCCCAGTGGTGCCAGTGCACTCTCTGGACTCACTGCACTGCATCCCCAGTGGAGCAAGTGCACTCTCTGGACTCACTGCAGTGCATCCCCAGTGGTGCCAGTGCAGTCTCTGCACTCACTGAATTGCATCCCCAGTGGTGCCAGTGAACTCTCTGGACTCACTGCAGTGCATCCCCAGTGGTGCCAGTGCACTCTCTGGACTCACTGAACTGCATCCCCAGTGGTGCCAGTGCACTCTCTGGACTCACTTCACTGCATCCCCAGTGCTGCCAGTGCACTCTCTGGACTCACTGCAGTGCATCCCCAGTGGTGCCAGTGCACTCTCTGGACTCACTGCAGTGCATCCCCAGTGGAGCCCGTGCACTCTCTGGACTCACTGAAGTGCATCCCCAGTGGTGCCAGTGCACTCTCTGGACTCACTGCACTGCATCCCCAGTGGTGCCAGTGCACTCTGTGGACTCACTGCAGTGCATCCCCAGTGGAGCCCGTGCACTCTCTGGACTCACTGCAGTGCATCCCCAGTGGTGCCAGTACACTCACTGGACTGACTGCACTGCATCCCCAGTGGTGCTAGTGCACTCTCTGGACTCACTGCACTGCATCGCCAGTGGTGCCAGAGCACTCTCTGGACTCACTGCAGTGCATCCCCAGTGGTGCCAGTGCACTCTCTGGACTCACTGTACTGCATCCCCAGTGGTCCAGTGCACTCTGTGGGCTCACTGCTGTGCATCCCCATTGGTGCCAGTGCACTCTCTGGACTCACTGCACTGCATCCCCAGTGGTGCCAGTGCACTCTCTGGACTCACTGCACTGCATCCCCAGTGGTGCAAGTGCACTCTCTGGACTCACTGCAGTGCATCCCCAGTGGTGCCAGTGCACTCTCTGGACTCACTGCACTGCATGCCCAGTGGTGCCAGTGCACTCTCTGGACTCACTGAAGTGCATCCCCAGTGGTGCCAGTGCACTCTCTGGACTCACTGCACTGCATCCCCAGTGGTGCCAGTGCACTCTGTGGACTCACTGCAGTGCATCCCCAGCGGTGCCAGTGCACTCTCTGGACTCACTTCAGTGCATCCCCAGTGGTGCCAGTACACTCACTGGACTGACTGCACTGCATCCCCAGTGGTGCTAGTGCACTCTCTGGACTCACTGCACTGCATCGCCAGTGGTGCCAGTGCACTCTCTGGACTCACTGCACTGCATCCCCAGTGGTGCCAGTGCACTCTCTGGACTCACTGCACTGCATCCCCAGTGGTGCCAGTGCACTCTCTGGACTCACTGCACTGCATCCCCAGTGGTGCAAGTGCACTCTCTGGACTCACTGCAGTGCATCCCCAGTGGTGCCAATGCACTCTCTAGACTCACTGCAGTGCATCCCCAGTGTTGCCAGTACACTCACTGGACTCACTGCACTGCATCCCCAGTGGTGCCAGTGCACTCTCTGGACTCACTGCACTGCATCTCCAATGGTGCCAGTGTACTCTCTGGACTCACTGCACTGCATCCCCAGTGGAGCCAGTGCACACTGTGGACTCACTGAAGTGCATCCCCATTGGTGCCAGTGCACTCTCTGGACTCACTGCACTGCATCCCCAGTGGTGCCAGTGCACTCTCTGGACTCACTGCAGTGCATCCCAAGTGGTGCCAAAGCACTCTCTGGACTCACTGCAGTGCATCCCCAGTGGTGCCAGTACACTCACTGGACTCACTGCACTGCATCCCCAGTGGTGCCAGTGCAGTCTCTGCACTCACTGAAGTGCATCTCCAGTGTGCCAGTGAACTCTCTGGACTCACTGCAGTGCATCCCCAGTGGTGCCAGTGCACTCTCTGGACTCACTGCACTGCATCCCCAGTGGTGCCAGTGCACTCTCTGGACTCACTGCAGTGCATCCCCAGTGGTGCCAGTGCACTCTCTGGACTCACTGCACTGCATCTCCAATGGTGCCAGTGTACTCTCTGGACTCACTGCACTGCATCCCCAGTGGAGCCAGTGCACTCTGTGGACTCACTGAAGTGCATCCCCATTGGTGCCAGTGCACTCTCTGGACTCACTGCACTGCATCCCCAGTGGTGCCAGTGCACTCTCTGGACTCACTGCACTGCATCCCCAGTGGTGCCAGTGCACTCTCTGGACTCACTGCAGTGCATCCCAAGTGGTGCCAAAGCACTCTCTGGACTCACTGCAGTGCATCCCCAGTGGTGCCAGTACACTCACTGGACTCACTGCACTGCATCCCCAGTGGTGCCAGTGCAGTCTCTGCACTCACTGAAGTGCATCTCCAGTGGTGCCAGTGAACTCTCTGGACTCACTGCAGTGCATCCCCAGTGGTGCCAGTGCACTCTCTGGACTCACTGCACTGCATCCCCAGTGGTGCCAGTGCACTCTCTGGACTCACTGCACTGCATCCCCAGTGGTGCCAGTGCACTCTCTGGACTCACTGCACTGCATCTCCAATGGTGCCAGTGCACTCTCTGGACTCACTGCACTGCATCCCCAGTGGTGCCAATGCACTCTCTGGACTCACTGCTGTGCATCCCCAGTGGTGCCAGTGCACTCTCTGGACTCACTGCACTGCATCCCCAGTGGTGCCAGTGCACTCTCTGGACTCACTGCACTGCATCCCCAGTGGTGCCAGTGCACTCTGTGGGCTCACTGCTGTGCATCCCCATTGGTGCCAGTGCACTCTCTGGACTCACTGCACTGCATCCCCAGTGGTGCCAGTGCACTCTCTGGACTCACTGCACTGCATCCCCAGTGGTGCAAGTGCACTCTCTGGACTCACTGCAGTGCATCCCCAGTGGTGCCAGTGCACTCTCTGGACTCACTGCAGTGCATCCCCAGTGGAGCCCGTGCACTCTCTGGACTCACTGAAGTGCATCCCCAGTGGTGCCAGTGCACTCTCTGGACTCACTGCACTGCATCCCCAGTGGTGCCAGTGCACTCTGCGGACTCACTGCACTGCATCCCCAGTGGTGCCAGTGCACTCTCTGGACTCACTGCAGTGCATCCCCAGTGGTGCCAGTACACTCACTGGACTGACTGCACTGCATCCCCAGTGGTGCCAGTGCAGTCTCTGCACTCACTGAATTGCATCCCCAGTGGTGCCAGTGAACTCTCTGGACTCACTGCAGTGCATCCCCAGTGGTGCCAGTGCACTCTCTGGACTCACTGAACTGCATCCCCAGTGGTGCCAGTGCACTCTCTGGACTCACTTCACTGCATCCCCAGTGCTGCCAGTGCACTCTCTGGACTCACTGCAGTGCATCCCCAGTGGTGCCAGTGCACTCTCTGGACTCACTGCAGTGCATCCCCAGTGGAGCCCGTGCACTCTCTGGACTCACTGAAGTGCATCCCCAGTGGTGCCAGTGCACTCTCTGGACTCACTGCACTGCATCCCCAGTGGTGCCAGTGCACTCTGTGGACTCACTGCAGTGCATCCCCAGTGGTGCCAGTGCACTCTCTGGACTCACTGCAGTGCATCCCCAGTGGTGCCAGTACACTCACTGGACTGACTGCACTGCATCCCCAGTGGTGCTAGTGCACTCTCTGGACTCACTGCACTGCATCGCCAGTGGTGCCAGAGCACTCTCTGGACTCACTGCAGTGCATCCCCAGTGGTGCCAGTGCACTCTCTGGACTCACTGTACTGCATCCCCAGTGGTCCAGTGCACTCTGTGGGCTCACTGCTGTGCATCCCCATTGGTGCCAGTGCACTCTCTGGACTCACTGCACTGCATCCCCAGTGGTGCCAGTGCACTCTCTGGACTCACTGCACTACATCCCCAGTGGTGCAAGTGCACTCTCTGGACTCACTGCAGTGCATCCCCAGTGGTGCCAGTGCACTCTCTGGACTCACTGCAGTGCATCCCCAGTGGAGCCCGTGCACTCTCTGGACTCACTGAAGTGCATCCCCAGTGGTGCCAGTGCACTCTCTGGACTCACTGCACTGCATCCCCAGTGGTGCCAGTGCACTCTGTGGACTCACTGCAGTGCATCCCCAGCGGTGCCAGTGCACTCTCTGGACTCACTGCAGTGCATCCCCAGTGGTGCCAGTACACTCACTGGACTGACTGCAGTGCATCCCAAGTGGTGCTAGTGCACTCTCTGGACTCACTGCACTGCATCGCCAGTGGTGCCAGTGCACTCTCTGGACTCACTGCACTGCATCCCCAGTGGTGCCAGTGCACTCTCTGGACTCACTGCACTGCATCCCCAGTGGTGCCAGTGCACTCTCTGGACTCACTGCACTGCATCCCCAGTGGTGCAAGTGCACTCTCTGGACTCACTGCAGTGCATCCCCAGTGGTGCCAATGCACTCTCTGGACTCACTGCAGTGCATCCCCAGTGGTGCCAGTACACTCACTGGACTCACTGAACTGCATCCCCAGTGGTGCCAGTGCACTCTCTGGACTCACTGCACTGCATCTCCAATGGTGCCAGTGTACTCTCTGGACTCACTGCACTGCATCCGCAGTGGAGCCAGTGCACTCTGTGGACTCACTGAAGTGCATCCCCATTGGTGCCAGTGCACTCTCTGGACTCACTGCAGTGCATCCCCAGTGGTGCCAGTGCACTCTCTGGACTCACTGAAGTGCATTCTCTGTGGTGCCAGTGCACTCTCTGGACTCACTGCAGTGCATCCCAAGTGGTGCCAAAGCACTCTCTGGACTCACTGCAGTGCATCCCCAGTGGTGCCAGTACACTCACTGGACTCACTGCACTGCATCCCCAGTGGTGCCAGTGCAGTCTCTGCACTCACTGAAGTGCATCTCCAGTGGTGCCAGTGAACTCTCTGGACTCACTGCAGTGCATCCCCAGTGGTGCCAGTGCACTCTCTGGACTCACTGCACTGCATCCCCAGTGGTGCCAGTGCACTCTCTGGACTCACTGCAGTGCATCCCCAGTGGTGCCAGTGCACTCTCTGGACTCACTGCACTGCATCTCCAATGGTGCCAGTGTACTCTCTGGACTCACTGCACTGCATCCCCAGTGGAGCCAGTGCACTCTGTGGACTCACTGAAGTGCATCCCCATTGGTGCCAGTGCACTCTCTGGACTCACTGCACTGCATCCCCAGTGGTGCCAGTGCACTCTCTGGACTCACTGCACTGCATCCCCAGTGGTGCCAGTGCACTCTCTGGACTCACTGCAGTGCATCCCCACTGGTGCCAAAGCACTCTCTGGACTCACTGCAGTGCATCCCCAGTGGTGCCAGTACACTCACTGGACTCACTGCACTGCATCCCCAGTGGTGCCAGTGCAGTCTCTGCACTCACTGAAGTGCATCTCCAGTGGTGCCAGTGAACTCTCTGGACTCACTGCAGTGCATCCCCAGTGGTGCCAGTGCACTCTCTGGACTCACTGCACTGCATCCCCAGTGGTGCCAGTGCACTCTCTGGACTCACTGCACTGCATCCCCAGTGGTGCCAGTGCACTCTCTGGACTCACTGCACTGCATCTCCAATGGTGCCAGTGCACTCTCTGGACTCACTGCACTGCATCCCCAGTGGTGCCAATGCACTCTCTGGACTCACTGCTGTGCATCCCCAGTGGTGCCAGTGCACTCTCTGGACTCACTGCACTGCATCCCCAGTGGTGCCAGTGCACTCTCTGGACTCACTGCACTGCATCCCCAGTGGTGCCAGTGCACTCTGTGGGCTCACTGCTGTGCATCCCCATTGGTGCCAGTGCACTCTCTGGACTCACTGCACTGCATCCCCAGTGGTGCCAGTGCACTCTCTGGACTCACTGCACTGCATCCCCAGTGGTGCAAGTGCACTCTCTGGACTCACTGCAGTGCATCCCCAGTGGTGCCAGTGCACTCTCTGGACTCACTGCAGTGCATCCCCAGTGTAGCCCGTGCACTCTCTGGACTCACTGAAGTGCATCCCCAGTGGTGCCAGTGCACTCTCTGGACTCACTGCACTGCATCCCCAGTGGTGCCAGTGCACTCTGTGGACTCACTGCACTGCATCCCCAGTGGTGCCAGTGCACTCTCTGGACTCACTGCAGTGCATCCCCAGTGGTGCCAGTACACTCACTGGACTGACTGCACTGCATCCCCAGTGGTGCTAGTGCACTCTCTGGACTCACTGCACTGCATCGCCAGTGGTGCCAGTGCACTCTCTGGACTCACTGCAGTGCATCCCCAGTGGTGCCAGTGCACTCTCTGGACTCACTGCACTGCATCCCCAGTGGTGCCAGTGCACTCTCTGGACTCACTGCACTGCATCCCCAGTGGTGCAAGTGCACTCTCTGGACTCACTGCAGTGCATCCCCAGTGGTGCCAGTACACTCACTGGACTCACTGCACTGCATCCCCAGTGGTGCCAGTGCACTCTGTGGACTCACTGCTGTGCATCCCCATTGGTGCCAGTGTACTCTCTGGACTCACTGCACTGCATCCCCAGTGGAGCCAGTGCACTCTGTGGACTCACTGAAGTGCATCCCCATTGGTGCCAGTGCACTCTCTGGACTCACTGCACTGCATCCCCAGTGGTGCCAGTGCACTCTCTGGACTCTCTGCACTGCATCTCCAATGGTGCCAGTGCACTCTCTGGACTCACTGCACTGCATCCCCAGTGGTGCCAATGCACTCTCTGGACTCACTGCTGTGCATCCCCAGTGGTGCCAGTGCACTCTCTGGACTCACTGCACTGCATCCCCAGTGGTGCAAGTGCACTCTCTGGACTCACTGCAGTGCATCTCAAGTGGTGCCAATGCACTCTCTGGACTCACTGCAGTGCATCCCCAGTGGTGCCAGTACACTCACTGGACTCACTGCACTGCATCCCCAGTGGTGCCAGTGCACTCTCTGCACTCACTGAAGTGCAGCCCCATTGGTGCCAGTGAACTATCTGGACTCACTGCAGTGCATCCCCAGTGGTGCCAGTGCACTCTCTGGACTCACTGCACTGCATCCCCAGTGGTGCCAGTGCACTCTCTGGACTCACTGCACTGCATCCCCAGTGGTGCCAGTGCACTCTCTGGACTCACTGCACTGCATCTCCAATGGTGCCAGTGCACTCTCTGGACTCACTGCACTGCATCCCCAGTGGTGCCAATGCACTCTCTGGACTCACTGCTGTGCATCCCCAGTGGTGCCAGTGCACTCTCTGGACTCACTGTACTGCATCCCCATTGGTGCCAGTGCACTCTCTGGACTCACTGCACTGCATCCCCAGTGGTGCCAGTGCACTCTCTGGACTTGCTCCACTGCATCCCCAGTGGTGCCAGTGCACTCTCTGGACTCACTGCACTGCAACCCCAGTGTTGCCAGTGCACTCTCTGGACTCACTGCAATGCATACTCAGTGGAGCCCGTGCACTCTCTGGACTCACTGCACAGCATCCCCAGTGGTGCCAGTGCACTCTCTGGACTCACTGCAGTGCATCCCCAGTGGTGCCAGTGCACTCTTTGGACTCACTGAAGTGCATTCTCAGTGGTGCAAGTGCACTCTCTGGACTCACTGCACTGCATCCCCAGTGGTGCCAGTGCGCTCTCTGGACTCACTGCATTGCATCCCCAGTGGTGCCAGTACACTCTCTGGACTCACTGAAGGGCATTCTCAGTGGTGCCAGTGCACTCTCTGGACTCACTGCAGTGCATCCCCAGTGGTGCCAGTGCACTCTCTGGACTCACCGCACCGCATACCCAGTGGTGCCAGTGCACTCTCTGGAGTAACTGCAGTGCATCACCAGTGGTGCCACTGCTCTCTCTGGACTCACTGCACTGCATCCCCAGTGGTGCCAGAGCACTCTCTGGACTCACTGCACTGCATCCCCAGCGGTGCCAGTGCACTCTCTGGACTCACTGCACTGCATCCCCAGTGGTGCCAGAGCACTCTCTGGACTCACTGCACTGCATCCCCAGTGGAGCCAGTGCGATCTCTGGACTCACTGCACTGCATCCCCAGTGGTGCCAGTGCACTCTCTGGACTCACTGCAGTGCATCCCCAGTGGAGCCCGTGCACTCTGTGGACTCACTGCAGTGCATTCTCAGTGGTGCCAGTGCACTCTCTGGACTCACTGCACTGCATCCCCAGTGGTGCCAGTACACTCACTGGACTGACTGCACTGCATCCCCAGTGGTGCTAGTGCACTCTCTGGACTCACTGCACTGCATCTCCAGTGGTGCCAGAGCACTCTCTGGACTCACTGCAGTGCATCCCCAGTGGTGCCAGTGCACTCTCTGGACTCACTGCGCTGCATCCCCAGTGGTGCCAGTGCACTCTGTGGACTCACTGCTGTGCATCCCCATTGGTGCGAGTGCACTCTCTGGACTCACTGCACTGCATCCCCAGTGGTGCCAGTGCACTCTGTGGACTCACTGCAGTGCATCCCCAGTGGTGCCAATGCACTCTCTGGACCTCCGGCACCGCATCCCCAGTGGAGCCAGTGCACTCTCTGGACTCGCGGCACTGCATCCCCAGTGGTTCCAGTGCACTCTCTCGAGTCACTGCACTACATCCCCAGTTGTGCCAGTGCACTCACTGGACTCACTGTACTGCATCATCAGTGGTGCCAGTGCACTCTCTGGACTCACTGCACTGCATCCCCAGTGGTGCCAGTGCACTCTCTGGACTCACTGCACTGCATCCCCAGTGGTGCCAGTGCTATCCCTGGACTCACTGTAGTGCATCCCCAGTGGTGCCAGTGCACTCTCTGGACTCACTGCAGTGCATCCCCAGTGGTGCCAGTGCACTCTCTGGACTCACTGAAGTGCATTCTCTGTGGTGCCAGTGCACTCTCTGGACTCACTGCAGTGCATCCCCAGTTGTGCCAGTGCACTCACTGGACTCACTGCACTGCATCCCCAGTGGTGCCAGTGCTATCCCTGGACTCACTGTAGTGCATCCCCAGTGGTGCCAGTGCACTCTCTGGACTCACTGCAGGGCATCCCCAGTGGTGCCAGTGCACTCTCTGGACTCACTGCACTGCATCCCCAGTGCTGCCAGTGCACTCTCTGGACTCACTGCACTGCATCACCTGTGGTGCCAGTGCACTCTCTGGACTCACTGCACCGCATCCGCAGTGGTGCCAGTGCACTCTCTAGAGTCACTGCGCTGCATCCCCAGTTGTGCCAGTGCACTCTCTGGACTCACTGCAGTGCATCCCCAGTGGTGCCAGTGCACTCTCTGGACTCACTGCAGTGCATCCCCAGTGGTACCAGTGCACTCTCTGGACTCGCGTCACTGCATCCCCAGTGGTGCCACTGCACTCTCTGGACTCACTGCACTGCATCCCCAGTGGTGCCAGTGCTATCCCTGGACTCACTGTAGTGCATCCCCAGTGGTGCCAGTGCACTCTCTGGACTCACTGCAGGGCATCCCCAGTGGTGCCAGTGCACTCTCTGGACTCACTGCACTGCATCCCCAGTGGTGCAAGTGCACTCTCTGGACTCACTGCAGTGCATCCCCAGTGGTGCCAGTGCACTCTCTGGACTCACTGCAGTGCATCCCCAGTGGAGCCCGTGCACTCTCTGGACTCACTGAAGTGCATCCCCAGTGGTGCCAGTGCACTCTCTGGACTCACTGCACTGCATCCCCAGTGGTGCCAGTGCACTCTGTGGACTCACTGCACTGCATCCCCAGTGGTGCCAGTGCACTCTCTGGACTCACTGCAGTGCATCCCCAGTGGTGCCAGTACACTCACTGGACTGACTGCACTGCATCCCCAGTGGTGCTAGTGCACTCTCTGGACTCACTGCACTGCATCGCCAGTGGTGCCAGTGCACTCTCTGGACTCACTGCACTGCATCCCCAGTGGTGCCAGTGCACTCTCTGGACTCACTGCACTGCATCCCCAGTGGTGCCAGTGCACTCTCTGGACTCACTGCACTGCATCCCCAGTGGTGCAAGTGCACTCTCTGGACTCACTGCAGTGCATCCCCAGTGGTGCCAGTACACTCACTGGACTCACTGCACTGCATCCCCAGTGGTGCCAGTGCACTCTGTGGACTCACTGCTGTGCATCCCCATTGGTGCCAGTGTACTCTCTGGACTCACTGCACTGCATCCCCAGTGGAGCCAGTGCACTCTGTGGACTCACTGAAGTGCATCCCCATTGGTGCCAGTGCACTCTCTGGTCTCACTGCACTGCATCCCCAGTGGTGCCAGTGCACTCTCTGGACTCTCTGCACTGCATGTCCAATGGTGCCAGTGCACTCTCTGGACTCACTGCACTGCATCCCCAGTGGTGCCAATGCACTCTCTGGACTCACTGCTGTGCATCCCCAGTGGTGCCAGTGCACTCTCTGGACTCACTGCACTGCATCCCCAGTGGTGCCAGTGCACTCTCTGGGCTCACTGCACTGCATCCCCAGTGGTGCCAGTGCACTCTCTGGACTCACTGCAGTGCATCCCAAGTGGTGCCAAAGCACTCTCTGGACTCACTGCAGTGCATCCCCAGTGGTGCCAGTACACTCACTGGACTCACTGCACTGCATCCCCAGTGGTGCCAGTGCAGTCTCTGCACTCACTGAAGTGCATCTCCAGTGGTGCCAGTGAACTCTCTGGACTCACTGCAGTGCATCCCCAGTGGTGCCAGTGCACTCTCTGGACTCACTGCACTGCATCCCCAGTGGTGCCAGTGCACTCTCTGGACTCACTGCAGTGCATCCCCAGTGGTGCCAGGGCACTCTCTGGACTCACTGCACTGCATCTCCAATGGTGCCAGTGTACTCTCTGGACTCACTGCACTGCATCCCCAGTGGAGCCAGTGCACTCTGTGGACTCACTGAAGTGCATCCCCATTGGTGCCAGTGCACTCTCTGGACTCACTGCACTGCATCCCCAGTGGTGCCAGTGCACTCTCTGGACTCACTGCACTGCATCCCCAGTGGTGCCAGTGCACTCTCTGGACTCACTGCAGTGCATCCCCACTGGTGCCAAAGCACTCTCTGGACTCACTGCAGTGCATCATCAGTGGTGCCAGTACACTCACTGGACTCACTGCACTGCATCCCCAGTGGTGCCAGTGCAGTCTCTGCACTCACTGAAGTGCATCTCCAGTGGTGCCAGTGAACTCTCTGGACTCACTGCAGTGCATCCCCAGTGGTGCCAGTGCACTCTCTGGACTCACTGCACTGCATCCCCAGTGGTGCCAGTGCACTCTCTGGACTCACTGCACTGCATCCCCAGTGGTGCCAGTGCACTCTCTGGACTCACTGCACTGCATCTCCAATGGTGCCAGTGCACTCTCTGGACTCACTGCACTGCATCCCCAGTGGTGCCAATGCACTCTCTGGACTCACTGCTGTGCATCCCCAGTGGTGCCAGTGCACTCTCTGGACTCACTGCACTGCATCCCCAGTGGTGCCAGTGCACTCTCTGGACTCACTGCACTGCATCCCCAGTGGTGCCAGTGCACTCTGTGGGCTCACTGCTGTGCATCCCCATTGGTGCCAGTGCACACTCTGGACTCACTGCACTGCATCCCCAGTGGTGCCAGTGCACTCTCTGGACTCACTGCACTGCATCCCCAGTGGTGCAAGTGCACTCTCTGGACTCACTGCAGTGCATCCCCAGTGGTGCCAGTGCACTCTCTGGACTCACTGCAGTGCATCCCCAGTGTAGCCCGTGCACTCTCTGGACTCACTGAAGTGCATTCCCAGTGGTGCCAGTGCACTCTCTGGACTCACTGCACTGCATCCCCAGTGGTGCCAGTGCACTCTGTGGACTCACTGCACTGCATCCCCAGTGGTGCCAGTGCACTCTCTGGACTCACTGCAGTGCATCCCCAGTGGTGCCAGTACACTCACTGGACTGACTGCACTGCATCCCCAGTGGTGCTAGTGCACTCTCTGGACTCACTGCACTGCATCGCCAGTGGTGCCAGTGCACTCTCTGGACTCACTGCACTGCATCCCCAGTGGTGCCAGTGCACTCTCTGGACTCACTGCACTGCATCCCCAGTGGTGCCAGTGCACTCTCTGGACTCACTGCACTGCATCCCCAGTGGTGCAAGTGCACTCTCTGGACTCACTGCAGTGCATCCCCAGTGGTGCCAGTACACTCACTGGACTCACTGCACTGCATCCCCAGTGGTGCCAGTGCACTCTGTGGACTCACTGCTGTGCATCCCCATTGGTGCCAGTGTACTCTCTGGACTCACTGCACTGCATCCCCAGTGGAGCCAGTGCACTCTGTGGACTCACTGAAGTGCATCCCCATTGGTGCCAGTGCACTCTCTGGACTCACTGCACTGCATCCCCAGTGGTGCCAGTGCACTCTCTGGACTCTCTGCACTGCATCTCCAATGGTGCCAGTGCACTCTCTGGACTCACTGCACTGCATCCCCAGTGGTGCCAATGCACTCTCTGGACTCACTGCTGTGCATCCCCAGTGGTGCCAGTGCACTCTCTGGACTCACTGCACTGCATCCCCAGTGGTGCCAGTGCACTCTCTGGGCTCACTGCAGTGCATCCCCAGTGGTGCCAGTGCACTCTGTGGACTCACTGCTGTGCATCCCCATTGGTGCCAGTGCACTCTCTGGACTCACTGCACTGCATCCCCAGTGGTGTCAGTGCACTCTCTGGACTCACTGCACTGCATCCCCAGTGGTGCAAGTGCACTCTCTGGACTCACTGCAGTGCATCCCAAGTGGTGCCAATGCACTCTCTGGACTCACTGCAGTGCATCCCCAGTGGTGCCAGTACACTCACTGGACTCACTGCACTGCATCCCCAGTGGTGCCAGTGCACTCTCTGCACTCACTGAAGTGCAGCCCCATTGGTGCCAGTGAACTATCTGGACTCACTGCAGTGCATCCCCAGTGGTGCCAGTGCACTCTCTGGACTCACTGCACTGCATCCCCAGTGGTGCCAGTGCACTCTCTGGACTCACTGCACTGCATCTCCAATGGTGCCAGTGCACTCTCTGGACTCACTGCACTGCATCCCCAGTGGTGCCAATGCACTCTCTGGACTCACTGCTGTGCATCCCCAGTGGTGCCAGTGCACTCTCTGGACTCACTGTACTGCATCCCCAGTGGTGCCAGTGCACTCTCTGGACTCACTACACTGCATCCCCATTGGTGCCAGTGCACTCTCTGGACTCACTGCACTGCATCCCCAGTGGTGCCAGTGCACTCTCTGGACTTGCTCCACTGCATCCCCAGTGGTGCCAGTGCACTCTCTGGACTCACTGCACTGCAACCCCAGTGTTGCCAGTGCAATCTCTGGACTCACTGCAATGCATACTCAGTGGAGCCCGTGCACTCTCTGGACTCACTGCACAGCATCCCCAGTGGTGCCAGTGCACTCTCTGGACTCACTGCAGTGCATCCCCAGTGGTGCCAGTGCACTCTTTGGACTCACTGAAGTGCATTCTCAGTGGTGCAAGTGCACTCTCTGGACTCACTGCACTGCATCCCCAGTGGTGCCAGTGCGCTCTCTGGACTCACTGCATTGCATCCCCAGTGGTGCCAGTACACTCTCTGGACTCACTGAAGGGCATTCTCAGTGGTGCCAGTGCACTCTCTGGACTCACTGCAGTGCATCCCCAGTGGTGCCAGTGCACTCTCTGGACTCACCGCACCGCATACCCAGTGGTGCCAGTGCACTCTCTGGAGTAACTGCAGTGCATCACCAGTGGTGCCACTGCTCTCTCTGGACTCACTGCACTGCATCCCCAGTGGTGCCAGAGCACTCTCTGGACTCACTGCACTGCATCCCCAGCGGTGCCAGTGCACTCTCTGGACTCACTGCACTGCATCCCCAGTGGTGCCAGAGCACTCTCTGGACTCACTACACTGCATCCCCAGTGGAGCCAGTGCGATCTCTGGACTCACTGCACTGCATCCCCAGTGGTGCCAGTGCACTCTCTGGACTCACTGCAGTGCATCCCCAGTGGAGCCCGTGCACTCTGTGGACTCAGTGCAGTGCATTCTCAGTGGTGCCAGTGCACTCTCTGGACTCACTGCACTGCATCCCCAGTGGTGCCAGTACACTCACTGGACTGACTGCACTGCATCCCCAGTGGTGCTAGTGCACTCTCTGGACTCACTGCACTGCATCTCCAGTGGTGCCAGAGCACTCTCTGGACTCACTGCAGTGCATCCCCAGTGGTGCCTGTGCACTCTCTGGACTCACTGCGCTGCATCCCCAGTGGTGCCAGTGCACTCTGTGGACTCACTGCTGTGCATCCCCATTGGTGCGAGTGCACTCTCTGGACTCACTGCACTGCATCCCCAGTGGTGCCAGTGCACTCTGTGGACTCACTGCAGTGCATCCCCAGTGGTGCCAATGCACTCTCTGGACCTCCGGCACCGCATTCCCAGTGGAGCCAGTGCACTCTCTGGACTCGCGGCACTGCATCCCCAGTGGTTCCAGTGCACTCTCTCGAGTCACTGCACTACATCCCCAGTTGTGCCAGTGCACTCACTGGACTCACTGTACTGCATCATCAGTGGTGCCAGTGCACTCTCTGGACTCACTGCACTGCATCCCCAGTGGTGCCAGTGCACTCTCTGGACTCACTGCACTGCATCCCCAGTGGTGCCAGTGCTATCCCTGGACTCACTGTAGTGCATCCCCAGTGGTGCCAGTGCACTCTCTGGACTCACTGCAGTGCATCCCCAGTGGTGCCAGTGCACTCTCTGGACTCACTGAAGTGCATTCTCTGTGGTGCCAGTGCACTCTCTGGACTCACTGCAGTGCATCCCCAGTTGTGCCAGTGCACTCACTGGACTCACTGCACTGCATCCCCAGTGGTGCCAGTGCTATCCCTGGACTCACTGTAGTGCATCCCCAGTGGTGCCAGTGCACTCTCTGGACTCACTGCAGGGCATCCCCAGTGGTGCCAGTGCACTCTCTGGACTCACTGCACTGCATCCCCAGTGCTGCCAGTGCACTCTCTGGACTCACTGCACTGCATCACCTGTGGTGCCAGTGCACTCTCTGGACTCACTGCACCGCATCCGCAGTGGTGCCAGTGCACTCTCTAGAGTCACTGCGCTGCATCCCCAGTTGTGCCAGTGCACTCTCTGGACTCACTGCAGTGCATCCCCAGTGGTGCCAGTGCACTCTCTGGACTCACTGCAGTGCATCCCCAGTGGTACCAGTGCACTCTCTGGACTCGCGTCACTGCATCCCCAGTGGTGCCACTGCACTCTCTGGACTCACTGCACTGCATCCCCAGTGGTGCCAGTGCTATCCCTGGACTCACTGTAGTGCATCCCCAGTGGTGCCAGTGCACTCTCTGGACTCACTGCAGGGCATCCCCAGTGGTGCCAGTGCACTCTCTGGACTCACTGCACTGCATCCCCAGTGGTGCAAGTGCACTCTCTGGACTCACTGCAGTGCATCCCCAGTGGTGCCAGTGCACTCTCTGGACTCACTGCAGTGCATCCCCAGTGGAGCCCGTGCACTCTCTGGACTCACTGAAGTGCATCCCCAGTGGTGCCAGTGCACTCTCTGGACTCACTGCACTGCATCCCCAGTGGTGCCAGTGCACTCTGTGGACTCACTGCACTGCATCCCCAGTGGTGCCAGTGCACTCTCTGGACTCACTGCAGTGCATCCCCAGTGGTGCCAGTACACTCACTGGACTGACTGCACTGCATCCCCAGTGGTGCTAGTGCACTCTCTGGACTCACTGCACTGCATCGCCAGTGGTGCCAGTGCACTCTCTGGACTCACTGCACTGCATCCCCAGTGGTGCCAGTGCACTCTCTGGACTCACTGCACTGCATCCCCAGTGGTGCCAGTGCACTCTCTGGACTCACTGCACTGCATCCCCAGTGGTGCAAGTGCACTCTCTGGACTCACTGCAGTGCATCCCCAGTGGTGCCAGTACACTCACTGGACTCACTGCACTGCATCCCCAGTGGTGCCAGTGCACTCTGTGGACTCACTGCTGTGCATCCCCATTGGTGCCAGTGTACTCTCTGGACTCACTGCACTGCATCCCCAGTGGAGCCAGTGCACTCTGTGGACTCACTGAAGTGCATCCCCATTGGTGCCAGTGCACTCTCTGGACTCACTGCACTGCATCCCCAGTGGTGCCAGTGCACTCTCTGGACTCTCTGCACTGCATCTCCAATGGTGCCAGTGCACTCTCTGGACTCACTGCACTGCATCCCCAGTGGTGCCAATGCACTCTCTGGACTCACTGCTGTGCATCCCCAGTGGTGCCAGTGCACTCTCTGGACTCACTGCACTGCATCCCCAGTGGTGCAAGTGCACTCTCTGGACTCACTGCAGTGCATCTCAAGTGGTGCCAATGCACTCTCTGGACTCACTGCAGTGCATCCCCAGTGGTGCCAGTACACTCACTGGACTCACTGCACTGCATCCCCAGTGGTGCCAGTGCACTCTCTGCACTCACTGAAGTGCAGCCCCATTGGTGCCAGTGAACTATCTGGACTCACTGCAGTGCATCCCCAGTGGTGCCAGTGCACTCTCTGGACTCACTGCACTGCATCCCCAGTGGTGCCAGTGCACTCTCTGGACTCACTGCACTGCATCCCCAGTGGTGCCAGTGCACTCTCTGGACTCACTGCACTGCATCTCCAATGGTGCCAGTGCACTCTCTGGACTCACTGCACTGCATCCCCAGTGGTGCCAATGCACTCTCTGGACTCACTGCTGTGCATCCCCAGTGGTGCCAGTGCACTCTCTGGACTCACTGTACTGCATCCCCAGTGGTGCCAGTGCACTCTCTGGACTCACTACACTGCATCCCCATTGGTGCCAGTGCACTCTCTGGACTCACTGCACTGCATCCCCAGTGGTGCCAGTGCACTCTCTGGACTTGCTCCACTGCATCCCCAGTGGTGCCAGTGCACTCTCTGGACTCACTGCACTGCAACCCCAGTGTTGCCAGTGCACTCTCTGGACTCACTGCAATGCATACTCAGTGGAGCCCGTGCACTCTCTGGACTCACTGCACAGCATCCCCAGTGGTGCCAGTGCACTCTCTGGACTCACTGCAGTGCATCCCCAGTGGTGCCAGTGCACTCTTTGGACTCACTGAAGTGCATTCTCAGTGGTGCAAGTGCACTCTCTGGACTCACTGCACTGCATCCCCAGTGGTGCCAGTGCACTCTCTGGACTTGCTCCACTGCATCCCCAGTGGTGCCAGTGCACTCTCTGGACTCACTGCACTGCAACCCCAGTGTTGCCAGTGCACTCTCTGGACTCACTGCAATGCATACTCAGTGGAGCCCGTGCACTCTCTGGACTCACTGCACAGCATCCCCAGTGGTGCCAGTGCACTCTCTGGACTCACTGCAGTGCATCCCCAGTGGTGCCAGTGCACTCTTTGGACTCACTGAAGTGCATTCTCAGTGGTGCAAGTGCACTCTCTGGACTCACTGCACTGCATCCCCAGTGGTGCCAGTGCGCTCTCTGGACTCACTGCATTGCATCCCCAGTGGTGCCAGTACACTCTCTGGACTCACTGAAGGGCATTCTCAGTGGTGCCAGTGCACTCTCTGGACTCACTGCAGTGCATCCCCAGTGGTGCCAGTGCACTCTCTGGACTCACCGCACCGCATACCCAGTGGTGCCAGTGCACTCTCTGGAGTAACTGCAGTGCATCACCAGTGGTGCCACTGCTCTCTCTGGACTCACTGCACTGCATCCCCAGTGGTGCCAGAGCACTCTCTGGACTCACTGCACTGCATCCCCAGCGGTGCCAGTGCACTCTCTGGACTCACTGCACTGCATCCCCAGTGGTGCCAGAGCACTCTCTGGACTCACTGCACTGCATCCCCAGTGGAGCCAGTGCGATCTCTGGACTCACTGCACTGCATCCCCAGTGGTGCCAGTGCACTCTCTGGACTCACTGCAGTGCATCCCCAGTGGAGCCCGTGCACTCTGTGGACTCACTGCAGTGCATTCTCAGTGGTGCCAGTGCACTCTCTGGACTCACTGCACTGCATCCCCAGTGGTGCCAGTACACTCACTGGACTGACTGCACTGCATCCCCAGTGGTGCTAGTGCACTCTCTGGACTCACTGCACTGCATCTCCAGTGGTGCCAGAGCACTCTCTGGACTCACTGCAGTGCATCCCCAGTGGTGCCAGTGCACTCTCTGGACTCACTGCGCTGCATCCCCAGTGGTGCCAGTGCACTCTGTGGACTCACTGCTGTGCATCCCCATTGGTGCGAGTGCACTCTCTGGACTCACTGCACTGCATCCCCAGTGGTGCCAGTGCACTCTGTGGACTCACTGCAGTGCATCCCCAGTGGTGCCAATGCACTCTCTGGACCTCCGGCACCGCATCCCCAGTGGAGCCAGTGCACTCTCTGGACTCGCGGCACTGCATCCCCAGTGGTTCCAGTGCACTCTCTCGAGTCACTGCACTACATCCCCAGTTGTGCCAGTGCACTCACTGGACTCACTGTACTGCATCATCAGTGGTGCCAGTGCACTCTCTGGACTCACTGCACTGCATCCCCAGTGGTGCCAGTGCACTCTCTGGACTCACTGCACTGCATCCCCAGTGGTGCCAGTGCTATCCCTGGACTCACTGTAGTGCATCCCCAGTGGTGCCAGTGCACTCTCTGGACTCACTGCAGTGCATCCCCAGTGGTGCCAGTGCACTCTCTGGACTCACTGAAGTGCATTCTCTGTGGTGCCAGTGCACTCTCTGGACTCACTGCAGTGCATCCCCAGTTGTGCCAGTGCACTCACTGGACTCACTGCACTGCATCCCCAGTGGTGCCAGTGCTATCCCTGGACTCACTGTAGTGCATCCCCAGTGGTGCCAGTGCACTCTCTGGACTCACTGCAGGGCATCCCCAGTGGTGCCAGTGCACTCTCTGGACTCACTGCACTGCATCCCCAGTGCTGCCAGTGCACTCTCTGGACTCACTGCACTGCATCACCTGTGGTGCCAGTGCACTCTCTGGACTCACTGCACCGCATCCGCAGTGGTGCCAGTGCACTCTCTAGAGTCACTGCGCTGCATCCCCAGTTGTGCCAGTGCACTCTCTGGACTCACTGCAGTGCATCCCCAGTGGTGCCAGTGCACTCTCTGGACTCACTGCAGTGCATCCCCAGTGGTACCAGTGCACTCTCTGGACTCGCGTCACTGCATCCCCAGTGGTGCCACTGCACTCTCTGGACTCACTGCACTGCATCCCCAGTGGTGCCAGTGCTATCCCTGGACTCACTGTAGTGCATCCCCAGTGGTGCCAGTGCACTCTCTGGACTCACTGCAGGGCATCCCCAGTGGTGCCAGTGCACTCTCTGGACTCACTGCACTGCATCCCCAGTGGTGCAAGTGCACTCTCTGGACTCACTGCAGTGCATCCCCAGTGGTGCCAGTGCACTCTCTGGACTCACTGCAGTGCATCCCCAGTGGAGCCCGTGCACTCTCTGGACTCACTGAAGTGCATCCCCAGTGGTGCCAGTGCACTCTCTGGACTCACTGCACTGCATCCCCAGTGGTGCCAGTGCACTCTGTGGACTCACTGCACTGCATCCCCAGTGGTGCCAGTGCACTCTCTGGACTCACTGCAGTGCATCCCCAGTGGTGCCAGTACACTCACTGGACTGACTGCACTGCATCCCCAGTGGTGCTAGTGCACTCTCTGGACTCACTGCACTGCATCGCCAGTGGTGCCAGTGCACTCTCTGGACTCACTGCACTGCATCCCCAGTGGTGCCAGTGCACTCTCTGGACTCACTGCACTGCATCCCCAGTGGTGCCAGTGCACTCTCTGGACTCACTGCACTGCATCCCCAGTGGTGCAAGTGCACTCTCTGGACTCACTGCAGTGCATCCCCAGTGGTGCCAGTACACTCACTGGACTCACTGCACTGCATCCCCAGTGGTGCCAGTGCACTCTGTGGACTCACTGCTGTGCATCCCCATTGGTGCCAGTGTACTCTCTGGACTCACTGCACTGCATCCCCAGTGGAGCCAGTGCACTCTGTGGACTCACTGAAGTGCATCCCCATTGGTGCCAGTGCACTCTCTGGTCTCACTGCACTGCATCCCCAGTGGTGCCAGTGCACTCTCTGGACTCTCTGCACTGCATGTCCAATGGTGCCAGTGCACTCTCTGGACTCACTGCACTGCATCCCCAGTGGTGCCAATGCACTCTCTGGACTCACTGCTGTGCATCCCCAGTGGTGCCAGTGCACTCTCTGGACTCACTGCACTGCATCCCCAGTGGTGCCAGTGCACTCTCTGGGCTCACTGCACTGCATCCCCAGTGGTGCCAGTGCACTCTCTGGACTCACTGCAGTGCATCCCAAGTGGTGCCAAAGCACTCTCTGGACTCACTGCAGTGCATCCCCAGTGGTGCCAGTACACTCACTGGACTCACTGCACTGCATCCCCAGTGGTGCCAGTGCAGTCTCTGCACTCACTGAAGTGCATCTCCAGTGGTGCCAGTGAACTCTCTGGACTCACTGCAGTGCATCCCCAGTGGTGCCAGTGCACTCTCTGGACTCACTGCACTGCATCCCCAGTGGTGCCAGTGCACTCTCTGGACTCACTGCAGTGCATCCCCAGTGGTGCCAGGGCACTCTCTGGACTCACTGCACTGCATCTCCAATGGTGCCAGTGTACTCTCTGGACTCACTGCACTGCATCCCCAGTGGAGCCAGTGCACTCTGTGGACTCACTGAAGTGCATCCCCATTGGTGCCAGTGCACTCTCTGGACTCACTGCACTGCATCCCCAGTGGTGCCAGTGCACTCTCTGGACTCACTGCACTGCATCCCCAGTGGTGCCAGTGCACTCTCTGGACTCACTGCAGTGCATCCCCACTGGTGCCAAAGCACTCTCTGGACTCACTGCAGTGCATCATCAGTGGTGCCAGTACACTCACTGGACTCACTGCACTGCATCCCCAGTGGTGCCAGTGCAGTCTCTGCACTCACTGAAGTGCATCTCCAGTGGTGCCAGTGAACTCTCTGGACTCACTGCAGTGCATCCCCAGTGGTGCCAGTGCACTCTCTGGACTCACTGCACTGCATCCCCAGTGGTGCCAGTGCACTCTCTGGACTCACTGCACTGCATCCCCAGTGGTGCCAGTGCACTCTCTGGACTCACTGCACTGCATCTCCAATGGTGCCAGTGCACTCTCTGGACTCACTGCACTGCATCCCCAGTGGTGCCAATGCACTCTCTGGACTCACTGCTGTGCATCCCCAGTGGTGCCAGTGCACTCTCTGGACTCACTGCACTGCATCCCCAGTGGTGCCAGTGCACTCTCTGGACTCACTGCACTGCATCCCCAGTGGTGCCAGTGCACTCTGTGGGCTCACTGCTGTGCATCCCCATTGGTGCCAGTGCACACTCTGGACTCACTGCACTGCATCCCCAGTGGTGCCAGTGCACTCTCTGGACTCACTGCACTGCATCCCCAGTGGTGCAAGTGCACTCTCTGGACTCACTGCAGTGCATCCCCAGTGGTGCCAGTGCACTCTCTGGACTCACTGCAGTGCATCCCCAGTGTAGCCCGTGCACTCTCTGGACTCACTGAAGTGCATTCCCAGTGGTGCCAGTGCACTCTCTGGACTCACTGCACTGCATCCCCAGTGGTGCCAGTGCACTCTGTGGACTCACTGCACTGCATCCCCAGTGGTGCCAGTGCACTCTCTGGACTCACTGCAGTGCATCCCCAGTGGTGCCAGTACACTCACTGGACTGACTGCACTGCATCCCCAGTGGTGCTAGTGCACTCTCTGGACTCACTGCACTGCATCGCCAGTGGTGCCAGTGCACTCTCTGGACTCACTGCACTGCATCCCCAGTGGTGCCAGTGCACTCTCTGGACTCACTGCACTGCATCCCCAGTGGTGCCAGTGCACTCTCTGGACTCACTGCACTGCATCCCCAGTGGTGCAAGTGCACTCTCTGGACTCACTGCAGTGCATCCCCAGTGGTGCCAGTACACTCACTGGACTCACTGCACTGCATCCCCAGTGGTGCCAGTGCACTCTGTGGACTCACTGCTGTGCATCCCCATTGGTGCCAGTGTACTCTCTGGACTCACTGCACTGCATCCCCAGTGGAGCCAGTGCACTCTGTGGACTCACTGAAGTGCATCCCCATTGGTGCCAGTGCACTCTCTGGACTCACTGCACTGCATCCCCAGTGGTGCCAGTGCACTCTCTGGACTCTCTGCACTGCATCTCCAATGGTGCCAGTGCACTCTCTGGACTCACTGCACTGCATCCCCAGTGGTGCCAATGCACTCTCTGGACTCACTGCTGTGCATCCCCAGTGGTGCCAGTGCACTCTCTGGACTCACTGCACTGCATCCCCAGTGGTGCCAGTGCACTCTCTGGGCTCACTGCAGTGCATCCCCAGTGGTGCCAGTGCACTCTGTGGACTCACTGCTGTGCATCCCCATTGGTGCCAGTGCACTCTCTGGACTCACTGCACTGCATCCCCAGTGGTGTCAGTGCACTCTCTGGACTCACTGCACTGCATCCCCAGTGGTGCAAGTGCACTCTCTGGACTCACTGCAGTGCATCCCAAGTGGTGCCAATGCACTCTCTGGACTCACTGCAGTGCATCCCCAGTGGTGCCAGTACACTCACTGGACTCACTGCACTGCATCCCCAGTGGTGCCAGTGCACTCTCTGCACTCACTGAAGTGCAGCCCCATTGGTGCCAGTGAACTATCTGGACTCACTGCAGTGCATCCCCAGTGGTGCCAGTGCACTCTCTGGACTCACTGCACTGCATCCCCAGTGGTGCCAGTGCACTCTCTGGACTCACTGCACTGCATCTCCAATGGTGCCAGTGCACTCTCTGGACTCACTGCACTGCATCCCCAGTGGTGCCAATGCACTCTCTGGACTCACTGCTGTGCATCCCCAGTGGTGCCAGTGCACTCTCTGGACTCACTGTACTGCATCCCCAGTGGTGCCAGTGCACTCTCTGGACTCACTACACTGCATCCCCATTGGTGCCAGTGCACTCTCTGGACTCACTGCACTGCATCCCCAGTGGTGCCAGTGCACTCTCTGGACTTGCTCCACTGCATCCCCAGTGGTGCCAGTGCACTCTCTGGACTCACTGCACTGCAACCCCAGTGTTGCCAGTGCAATCTCTGGACTCACTGCAATGCATACTCAGTGGAGCCCGTGCACTCTCTGGACTCACTGCACAGCATCCCCAGTGGTGCCAGTGCACTCTCTGGACTCACTGCAGTGCATCCCCAGTGGTGCCAGTGCACTCTTTGGACTCACTGAAGTGCATTCTCAGTGGTGCAAGTGCACTCTCTGGACTCACTGCACTGCATCCCCAGTGGTGCCAGTGCGCTCTCTGGACTCACTGCATTGCATCCCCAGTGGTGCCAGTACACTCTCTGGACTCACTGAAGGGCATTCTCAGTGGTGCCAGTGCACTCTCTGGACTCACTGCAGTGCATCCCCAGTGGTGCCAGTGCACTCTCTGGACTCACCGCACCGCATACCCAGTGGTGCCAGTGCACTCTCTGGAGTAACTGCAGTGCATCACCAGTGGTGCCACTGCTCTCTCTGGACTCACTGCACTGCATCCCCAGTGGTGCCAGAGCACTCTCTGGACTCACTGCACTGCATCCCCAGCGGTGCCAGTGCACTCTCTGGACTCACTGCACTGCATCCCCAGTGGTGCCAGAGCACTCTCTGGACTCACTACACTGCATCCCCAGTGGAGCCAGTGCGATCTCTGGACTCACTGCACTGCATCCCCAGTGGTGCCAGTGCACTCTCTGGACTCACTGCAGTGCATCCCCAGTGGAGCCCGTGCACTCTGTGGACTCAGTGCAGTGCATTCTCAGTGGTGCCAGTGCACTCTCTGGACTCACTGCACTGCATCCCCAGTGGTGCCAGTACACTCACTGGACTGACTGCACTGCATCCCCAGTGGTGCTAGTGCACTCTCTGGACTCACTGCACTGCATCTCCAGTGGTGCCAGAGCACTCTCTGGACTCACTGCAGTGCATCCCCAGTGGTGCCTGTGCACTCTCTGGACTCACTGCGCTGCATCCCCAGTGGTGCCAGTGCACTCTGTGGACTCACTGCTGTGCATCCCCATTGGTGCGAGTGCACTCTCTGGACTCACTGCACTGCATCCCCAGTGGTGCCAGTGCACTCTGTGGACTCACTGCAGTGCATCCCCAGTGGTGCCAATGCACTCTCTGGACCTCCGGCACCGCATTCCCAGTGGAGCCAGTGCACTCTCTGGACTCGCGGCACTGCATCCCCAGTGGTTCCAGTGCACTCTCTCGAGTCACTGCACTACATCCCCAGTTGTGCCAGTGCACTCACTGGACTCACTGTACTGCATCATCAGTGGTGCCAGTGCACTCTCTGGACTCACTGCACTGCATCCCCAGTGGTGCCAGTGCACTCTCTGGACTCACTGCACTGCATCCCCAGTGGTGCCAGTGCTATCCCTGGACTCACTGTAGTGCATCCCCAGTGGTGCCAGTGCACTCTCTGGACTCACTGCAGTGCATCCCCAGTGGTGCCAGTGCACTCTCTGGACTCACTGAAGTGCATTCTCTGTGGTGCCAGTGCACTCTCTGGACTCACTGCAGTGCATCCCCAGTTGTGCCAGTGCACTCACTGGACTCACTGCACTGCATCCCCAGTGGTGCCAGTGCTATCCCTGGACTCACTGTAGTGCATCCCCAGTGGTGCCAGTGCACTCTCTGGACTCACTGCAGGGCATCCCCAGTGGTGCCAGTGCACTCTCTGGACTCACTGCACTGCATCCCCAGTGCTGCCAGTGCACTCTCTGGACTCACTGCACTGCATCACCTGTGGTGCCAGTGCACTCTCTGGACTCACTGCACCGCATCCGCAGTGGTGCCAGTGCACTCTCTAGAGTCACTGCGCTGCATCCCCAGTTGTGCCAGTGCACTCTCTGGACTCACTGCAGTGCATCCCCAGTGGTGCCAGTGCACTCTCTGGACTCACTGCAGTGCATCCCCAGTGGTACCAGTGCACTCTCTGGACTCGCGTCACTGCATCCCCAGTGGTGCCACTGCACTCTCTGGACTCACTGCACTGCATCCCCAGTGGTGCCAGTGCTATCCCTGGACTCACTGTAGTGCATCCCCAGTGGTGCCAGTGCACTCTCTGGACTCACTGCAGGGCATCCCCAGTGGTGCCAGTGCACTCTCTGGACTCACTGCACTGCATCCCCAGTGGTGCAAGTGCACTCTCTGGACTCACTGCAGTGCATCCCCAGTGGTGCCAGTGCACTCTCTGGACTCACTGCAGTGCATCCCCAGTGGAGCCCGTGCACTCTCTGGACTCACTGAAGTGCATCCCCAGTGGTGCCAGTGCACTCTCTGGACTCACTGCACTGCATCCCCAGTGGTGCCAGTGCACTCTGTGGACTCACTGCACTGCATCCCCAGTGGTGCCAGTGCACTCTCTGGACTCACTGCAGTGCATCCCCAGTGGTGCCAGTACACTCACTGGACTGACTGCACTGCATCCCCAGTGGTGCTAGTGCACTCTCTGGACTCACTGCACTGCATCGCCAGTGGTGCCAGTGCACTCTCTGGACTCACTGCACTGCATCCCCAGTGGTGCCAGTGCACTCTCTGGACTCACTGCACTGCATCCCCAGTGGTGCCAGTGCACTCTCTGGACTCACTGCACTGCATCCCCAGTGGTGCAAGTGCACTCTCTGGACTCACTGCAGTGCATCCCCAGTGGTGCCAGTACACTCACTGGACTCACTGCACTGCATCCCCAGTGGTGCCAGTGCACTCTGTGGACTCACTGCTGTGCATCCCCATTGGTGCCAGTGTACTCTCTGGACTCACTGCACTGCATCCCCAGTGGAGCCAGTGCACTCTGTGGACTCACTGAAGTGCATCCCCATTGGTGCCAGTGCACTCTCTGGACTCACTGCACTGCATCCCCAGTGGTGCCAGTGCACTCTCTGGACTCTCTGCACTGCATCTCCAATGGTGCCAGTGCACTCTCTGGACTCACTGCACTGCATCCCCAGTGGTGCCAATGCACTCTCTGGACTCACTGCTGTGCATCCCCAGTGGTGCCAGTGCACTCTCTGGACTCACTGCACTGCATCCCCAGTGGTGCAAGTGCACTCTCTGGACTCACTGCAGTGCATCTCAAGTGGTGCCAATGCACTCTCTGGACTCACTGCAGTGCATCCCCAGTGGTGCCAGTACACTCACTGGACTCACTGCACTGCATCCCCAGTGGTGCCAGTGCACTCTCTGCACTCACTGAAGTGCAGCCCCATTGGTGCCAGTGAACTATCTGGACTCACTGCAGTGCATCCCCAGTGGTGCCAGTGCACTCTCTGGACTCACTGCACTGCATCCCCAGTGGTGCCAGTGCACTCTCTGGACTCACTGCACTGCATCCCCAGTGGTGCCAGTGCACTCTCTGGACTCACTGCACTGCATCTCCAATGGTGCCAGTGCACTCTCTGGACTCACTGCACTGCATCCCCAGTGGTGCCAATGCACTCTCTGGACTCACTGCTGTGCATCCCCAGTGGTGCCAGTGCACTCTCTGGACTCACTGTACTGCATCCCCAGTGGTGCCAGTGCACTCTCTGGACTCACTACACTGCATCCCCATTGGTGCCAGTGCACTCTCTGGACTCACTGCACTGCATCCCCAGTGGTGCCAGTGCACTCTCTGGACTTGCTCCACTGCATCCCCAGTGGTGCCAGTGCACTCTCTGGACTCACTGCACTGCAACCCCAGTGTTGCCAGTGCACTCTCTGGACTCACTGCAATGCATACTCAGTGGAGCCCGTGCACTCTCTGGACTCACTGCACAGCATCCCCAGTGGTGCCAGTGCACTCTCTGGACTCACTGCAGTGCATCCCCAGTGGTGCCAGTGCACTCTTTGGACTCACTGAAGTGCATTCTCAGTGGTGCAAGTGCACTCTCTGGACTCACTGCACTGCATCCCCAGTGGTGCCAGTGCGCTCTCTGGACTCACTGCATTGCATCCCCAGTGGTGCCAGTACACTCTCTGGACTCACTGAAGGGCATTCTCAGTGGTGCCAGTGCACTCTCTGGACTCACTGCAGTGCATCCCCAGTGGTGCCAGTGCACTCTCTGGACTCACCGCACCGCATACCCAGTGGTGCCAGTGCACTCTCTGGAGTAACTGCAGTGCATCACCAGTGGTGCCACTGCTCTCTCTGGACTCACTGCACTGCATCCCCAGTGGTGCCAGAGCACTCTCTGGACTCACTGCACTGCATCCCCAGCGGTGCCAGTGCACTCTCTGGACTCACTGCACTGCATCCCCAGTGGTGCCAGAGCACTCTCTGGACTCACTGCACTGCATCCCCAGTGGAGCCAGTGCGATCTCTGGACTCACTGCACTGCATCCCCAGTGGTGCCAGTGCACTCTCTGGACTCACTGCAGTGCATCCCCAGTGGAGCCCGTGCACTCTGTGGACTCACTGCAGTGCATTCTCAGTGGTGCCAGTGCACTCTCTGGACTCACTGCACTGCATCTCCAATGGTGCCAGTGCACTCTCTGGACTCACTGCACTGCATCCCCAGTGGTGCCAATGCACTCTCTGGACTCACTGCTGTGCATCCCCAGTGGTGCCAGTGCACTCTCTGGACTCACTGCACTGCATCCCCAGTGGTGCCAGTGCACTCTCTGGACTCACTGCACTGCATCCCCAGTGGTGCCAGTGCACTCTGTGGGCTCACTGCTGTGCATCCCCATTGGTGCCAGTGCACACTCTGGACTCACTGCACTGCATCCCCAGTGGTGCCAGTGCACTCTCTGGACTCACTGCACTGCATCCCCAGTGGTGCAAGTGCACTCTCTGGACTCACTGCAGTGCATCCCCAGTGGTGCCAGTGCACTCTCTGGACTCACTGCAGTGCATCCCCAGTGTAGCCCGTGCACTCTCTGGACTCACTGAAGTGCATTCCCAGTGGTGCCAGTGCACTCTCTGGACTCACTGCACTGCATCCCCAGTGGTGCCAGTGCACTCTGTGGACTCACTGCACTGCATCCCCAGTGGTGCCAGTGCACTCTCTGGACTCACTGCAGTGCATCCCCAGTGGTGCCAGTACACTCACTGGACTGACTGCACTGCATCCCCAGTGGTGCTAGTGCACTCTCTGGACTCACTGCACTGCATCGCCAGTGGTGCCAGTGCACTCTCTGGACTCACTGCACTGCATCCCCAGTGGTGCCAGTGCACTCTCTGGACTCACTGCACTGCATCCCCAGTGGTGCCAGTGCACTCTCTGGACTCACTGCACTGCATCCCCAGTGGTGCAAGTGCACTCTCTGGACTCACTGCAGTGCATCCCCAGTGGTGCCAGTACACTCACTGGACTCACTGCACTGCATCCCCAGTGGTGCCAGTGCACTCTGTGGACTCACTGCTGTGCATCCCCATTGGTGCCAGTGTACTCTCTGGACTCACTGCACTGCATCCCCAGTGGAGCCAGTGCACTCTGTGGACTCGCTGAAGTGCATCCCCATTGGTGCCAGTGCACTCTCTGGACTCACTGCACTGCATCCCCAGTGGTGCCAGTGCACTCTCTGGACTCTCTGCACTGCATCTCCAATGGTGCCAGTGCACTCTCTGGACTCACTGCACTGCATCCCCAGTGGTGCCAATGCACTCTCTGGACTCACTGCTGTGCATCCCCAGTGGTGCCAGTGCACTCTCTGGACTCACTGCACTGCATCCCCAGTGGTGCCAGTGCACTCTCTGGGCTCACTGCAGTGCATCCCCAGTGGTGCCAGTGCACTCTGTGGACTCACTGCTGTGCATCCCCATTGGTGCCAGTGCACTCTCTGGACTCACTGCACTGCATCCCCAGTGGTGTCAGTGCACTCTCTGGACTCACTGCACTGCATCCCCAGTGGTGCAAGTGCACTCTCTGGACTCACTGCAGTGCATCCCAAGTGGTGCCAATGCACTCTCTGGACTCACTGCAGTGCATCCCCAGTGGTGCCAGTACACTCACTGGACTCACTGCACTGCATCCCCAGTGGTGCCAGTGCACTCTCTGCACTCACTGAAGTGCAGCCCCATTGGTGCCAGTGAACTATCTGGACTCACTGCAGTGCATCCCCAGTGGTGCCAGTGCACTCTCTGGACTCACTGCACTGCATCCCCAGTGGTGCCAGTGCACTCTCTGGACTCACTGCACTGCATCTCCAATGGTGCCAGTGCACTCTCTGGACTCACTGCACTGCATCCCCAGTGGTGCCAATGCACTCTCTGGACTCACTGCTGTGCATCCCCAGTGGTGCCAGTGCACTCTCTGGACTCACTGTACTGCATCCCCAGTGGTGCCAGTGCACTCTCTGGACTCACTACACTGCATCCCCATTGGTGCCAGTGCACTCTCTGGACTCACTGCACTGCATCCCCAGTGGTGCCAGTGCACTCTCTGGACTTGCTCCACTGCATCCCCAGTGGTGCCAGTGCACTCTCTGGACTCACTGCACTGCAACCCCAGTGTTGCCAGTGCAATCTCTGGACTCACTGCAATGCATACTCAGTGGAGCCCGTGCACTCTCTGGACTCACTGCACAGCATCCCCAGTGGTGCCAGTGCACTCTCTGGACTCACTGCAGTGCATCCCCAGTGGTGCCAGTGCACTCTTTGGACTCACTGAAGTGCATTCTCAGTGGTGCAAGTGCACTCTCTGGACTCACTGCACTGCATCCCCAGTGGTGCCAGTGCGCTCTCTGGACTCACTGCATTGCATCCCCAGTGGTGCCAGTACACTCTCTGGACTCACTGAAGGGCATTCTCAGTGGTGCCAGTGCACTCTCTGGACTCACTGCAGTGCATCCCCAGTGGTGCCAGTGCACTCTCTGGACTCACCGCACCGCATACCCAGTGGTGCCAGTGCACTCTCTGGAGTAACTGCAGTGCATCACCAGTGGTGCCACTGCTCTCTCTGGACTCACTGCACTGCATCCCCAGTGGTGCCAGAGCACTCTCTGGACTCACTGCACTGCATCCCCAGCGGTGCCAGTGCACTCTCTGGACTCACTGCACTGCATCCCCAGTGGTGCCAGAGCACTCTCTGGACTCACTACACTGCATCCCCAGTGGAGCCAGTGCGATCTCTGGACTCACTGCACTGCATCCCCAGTGGTGCCAGTGCACTCTCTGGACTCACTGCAGTGCATCCCCAGTGGAGCCCGTGCACTCTGTGGACTCAGTGCAGTGCATTCTCAGTGGTGCCAGTGCACTCTCTGGACTCACTGCACTGCATCCCCAGTGGTGCCAGTACACTCACTGGACTGACTGCACTGCATCCCCAGTGGTGCTAGTGCACTCTCTGGACTCACTGCACTGCATCTCCAGTGGTGCCAGAGCACTCTCTGGACTCACTGCAGTGCATCCCCAGTGGTGCCTGTGCACTCTCTGGACTCACTGCGCTGCATCCCCAGTGGTGCCAGTGCACTCTGTGGACTCACTGCTGTGCATCCCCATTGGTGCGAGTGCACTCTCTGGACTCACTGCACTGCATCCCCAGTGGTGCCAGTGCACTCTGTGGACTCACTGCAGTGCATCCCCAGTGGTGCCAATGCACTCTCTGGACCTCCGGCACCGCATTCCCAGTGGAGCCAGTGCACTCTCTGGACTCGCGGCACTGCATCCCCAGTGGTTCCAGTGCACTCTCTCGAGTCACTGCACTACATCCCCAGTTGTGCCAGTGCACTCACTGGACTCACTGTACTGCATCATCAGTGGTGCCAGTGCACTCTCTGGACTCACTGCACTGCATCCCCAGTGGTGCCAGTGCACTCTCTGGACTCACTGCACTGCATCCCCAGTGGTGCCAGTGCTATCCCTGGACTCACTGTAGTGCATCCCCAGTGGTGCCAGTGCACTCTCTGGACTCACTGCAGTGCATCCCCAGTGGTGCCAGTGCACTCTCTGGACTCACTGAAGTGCATTCTCTGTGGTGCCAGTGCACTCTCTGGACTCACTGCAGTGCATCCCCAGTTGTGCCAGTGCACTCACTGGACTCACTGCACTGCATCCCCAGTGGTGCCAGTGCTATCCCTGGACTCACTGTAGTGCATCCCCAGTGGTGCCAGTGCACTCTCTGGACTCACTGCAGGGCATCCCCAGTGGTGCCAGTGCACTCTCTGGACTCACTGCACTGCATCCCCAGTGCTGCCAGTGCACTCTCTGGACTCACTGCACTGCATCACCTGTGGTGCCAGTGCACTCTCTGGACTCACTGCACCGCATCCGCAGTGGTGCCAGTGCACTCTCTAGAGTCACTGCGCTGCATCCCCAGTTGTGCCAGTGCACTCTCTGGACTCACTGCAGTGCATCCCCAGTGGTGCCAGTGCACTCTCTGGACTCACTGCAGTGCATCCCCAGTGGTACCAGTGCACTCTCTGGACTCGCGTCACTGCATCCCCAGTGGTGCCACTGCACTCTCTGGACTCACTGCACTGCATCCCCAGTGGTGCCAGTGCTATCCCTGGACTCACTGTAGTGCATCCCCAGTGGTGCCAGTGCACTCTCTGGACTCACTGCAGGGCATCCCCAGTGGTGCCAGTGCACTCTCTGGACTCACTGCACTGCATCCCCAGTGGTGCAAGTGCACTCTCTGGACTCACTGCAGTGCATCCCCAGTGGTGCCAGTGCACTCTCTGGACTCACTGCAGTGCATCCCCAGTGGAGCCCGTGCACTCTCTGGACTCACTGAAGTGCATCCCCAGTGGTGCCAGTGCACTCTCTGGACTCACTGCACTGCATCCCCAGTGGTGCCAGTGCACTCTGTGGACTCACTGCACTGCATCCCCAGTGGTGCCAGTGCACTCTCTGGACTCACTGCAGTGCATCCCCAGTGGTGCCAGTACACTCACTGGACTGACTGCACTGCATCCCCAGTGGTGCTAGTGCACTCTCTGGACTCACTGCACTGCATCGCCAGTGGTGCCAGTGCACTCTCTGGACTCACTGCACTGCATCCCCAGTGGTGCCAGTGCACTCTCTGGACTCACTGCACTGCATCCCCAGTGGTGCCAGTGCACTCTCTGGACTCACTGCACTGCATCCCCAGTGGTGCAAGTGCACTCTCTGGACTCACTGCAGTGCATCCCCAGTGGTGCCAGTACACTCACTGGACTCACTGCACTGCATCCCCAGTGGTGCCAGTGCACTCTGTGGACTCACTGCTGTGCATCCCCATTGGTGCCAGTGTACTCTCTGGACTCACTGCACTGCATCCCCAGTGGAGCCAGTGCACTCTGTGGACTCACTGAAGTGCATCCCCATTGGTGCCAGTGCACTCTCTGGACTCACTGCACTGCATCCCCAGTGGTGCCAGTGCACTCTCTGGACTCTCTGCACTGCATCTCCAATGGTGCCAGTGCACTCTCTGGACTCACTGCACTGCATCCCCAGTGGTGCCAATGCACTCTCTGGACTCACTGCTGTGCATCCCCAGTGGTGCCAGTGCACTCTCTGGACTCACTGCACTGCATCCCCAGTGGTGCAAGTGCACTCTCTGGACTCACTGCAGTGCATCTCAAGTGGTGCCAATGCACTCTCTGGACTCACTGCAGTGCATCCCCAGTGGTGCCAGTACACTCACTGGACTCACTGCACTGCATCCCCAGTGGTGCCAGTGCACTCTCTGCACTCACTGAAGTGCAGCCCCTTTGGTGCCAGTGAACTATCTGGACTCACTGCAGTGCATCCCCAGTGGTGCCAGTGCACTCTCTGGACTCACTGCACTGCATCCCCAGTGGTGCCAGTGCACTCTCTGGACTCACTGCACTGCATCCCCAGTGGTGCCAGTGCACTCTCTGGACTCACTGCACTGCATCTCCAATGGTGCCAGTGCACTCTCTGGACTCACTGCACTGCATCCCCAGTGGTGCCAATGCACTCTCTGGACTCACTGCTGTGCATCCCCAGTGGTGCCAGTGCACTCTCTGGACTCACTGTACTGCATCCCCAGTGGTGCCAGTGCACTCTCTGGACTCACTACACTGCATCCCCATTGGTGCCAGTGCACTCTCTGGACTCACTGCACTGCATCCCCAGTGGTGCCAGTGCACTCTCTGGACTTGCTCCACTGCATCCCCAGTGGTGCCAGTGCACTCTCTGGACTCACTGCACTGCAACCCCAGTGTTGCCAGTGCACTCTCTGGACTCACTGCAATGCATACTCAGTGGAGCCCGTGCACTCTCTGGACTCACTGCACAGCATCCCCAGTGGTGCCAGTGCACTCTCTGGACTCACTGCAGTGCATCCCCAGTGGTGCCAGTGCACTCTTTGGACTCACTGAAGTGCATTCTCAGTGGTGCAAGTGCACTCTCTGGACTCACTGCACTGCATCCCCAGTGGTGCCAGTGCGCTCTCTGGACTCACTGCATTGCATCCCCAGTGGTGCTAGTACACTCTCTGGACTCACTGAAGGGCATTCTCAGTGGTGCCAGTGCACTCTCTGGACTCACTGCAGTGCATCCCCAGTGGTGCCAGTGCACTCTCTGGACTCACCGCACCGCATACCCAGTGGTGCCAGTGCACTCTCTGGAGTAACTGCAGTGCATCACCAGTGGTGCCACTGCTCTCTCTGGACTCACTGCACTGCATCCCCAGTGGTGCCAGAGCACTCTCTGGACTCACTGCACTGCATCCCCAGCGGTGCCAGTGCACTCTCTGGACTCACTGCACTGCATCCCCAGTGGTGCCAGAGCACTCTCTGGACTCACTGCACTGCATCCCCAGTGGAGCCAGTGCGATCTCTGGACTCACTGCACTGCATCCCCAGTGGTGCCAGTGCACTCTCTGGACTCACTGCAGTGCATCCCCAGTGGAGCCCGTGCACTCTGTGGACTCACTGCAGTGCATTCTCAGTGGTGCCAGTGCACTCTCTGGACTCACTGCACTGCATCCCCAGTGGTGCCAGTACACTCACTGGACTGACTGCACTGCATCCCCAGTGGTGCTAGTGCAATCTCTGGACTCACTGCACTGCATCTCCAGTGGTGCCAGAGCACTCTCTGGACTCACTGCAGTGCATCCCCAGTGGTGCCAGTGCACTCTCTGGACTCACTGCGCTGCATCCCCAGTGGTGCCAGTGCACTCTGTGGACTCACTGCTGTGCATCCCCATTGGTGCGAGTGCACTCTCTGGACTCACTGCACTGCATCCCCAGTGGTGCCAGTGCACTCTGTGGACTCACTGCAGTGCATCCCCAGTGGTGCCAATGCACTCTCTGGACCTCCGGCACCGCATCCCCAGTGGAGCCAGTGCACTCTCTGGACTCGCGGCACTGCATCCCCAGTGGTTCCAGTGCACTCTCTCGAGTCACTGCACTACATCCCCAGTTGTGCCAGTGCACTCACTGGACTCACTGTACTGCATCATCAGTGGTGCCAGTGCACTCTCTGGACTCACTGCACTGCATCCCCAGTGGTGCCAGTGCACTCTCTGGACTCACTGCACTGCATCCCCAGTGGTGCCAGTGCTATCCCTGGACTCACTGTAGTGCATCCCCAGTGGTGCCAGTGCACTCTCTGGACTCACTGCAGTGCATCCCCAGTGGTGCCAGTGCACTCTCTGGACTCACTGAAGTGCATTCTCTGTGGTGCCAGTGCACTCTCTGGACTCACTGCAGTGCATCCCCAGTTGTGCCAGTGCACTCACTGGACTCACTGCACTGCATCCCCAGTGGTGCCAGTGCTATCCCTGGACTCACTGTAGTGCATCCCCAGTGGTGCCAGTGCACTCTCTGGACTCACTGCAGGGCATCCCCAGTGGTGCCAGTGCACTCTCTGGACTCACTGCACTGCATCCCCAGTGCTGCCAGTGCACTCTCTGGACTCACTGCACTGCATCACCTGTGGTGCCAGTGCACTCTCTGGACTCACTGCACCGCATCCGCAGTGGTGCCAGTGCACTCTCTAGAGTCACTGCGCTGCATCCCCAGTTGTGCCAGTGCACTCTCTGGACTCACTGCAGTGCATCCCCAGTGGTGCCAGTGCACTCTCTGGACTCACTGCAGTGCATCCCCAGTGGTACCAGTGCACTCTCTGGACTCGCGTCACTGCATCCCCAGTGGTGCCACTGCACTCTCTGGACTCACTGCACTGCATCCCCAGTGGTGCCAGTGCTATCCCTGGACTCACTGTAGTGCATCCCCAGTGGTGCCAGTGCACTCTCTGGACTCACTGCAGGGCATCCCCAGTGGTGCCAGTGCACTCTCTGGACTCACTGCACTGCATCCCCAGTGGTGCAAGTGCACTCTCTGGACTCACTGCAGTGCATCCCCAGTGGTGCCAGTGCACTCTCTGGACTCACTGCAGTGCATCCCCAGTGGAGCCCGTGCACTCTCTGGACTCACTGAAGTGCATCCCCAGTGGTGCCAGTGCACTCTCTGGACTCACTGCACTGCATCCCCAGTGGTGCCAGTGCACTCTGTGGACTCACTGCACTGCATCCCCAGTGGTGCCAGTGCACTCTCTGGACTCACTGCAGTGCATCCCCAGTGGTGCCAGTACACTCACTGGACTGACTGCACTGCATCCCCAGTGGTGCTAGTGCACTCTCTGGACTCACTGCACTGCATCGCCAGTGGTGCCAGTGCACTCTCTGGACTCACTGCACTGCATCCCCAGTGGTGCCAGTGCACTCTCTGGACTCACTGCACTGCATCCCCAGTGGTGCCAGTGCACTCTCTGGACTCACTGCACTGCATCCCCAGTGGTGCAAGTGCACTCTCTGGACTCACTGCAGTGCATCCCCAGTGGTGCCAGTACACTCACTGGACTCACTGCACTGCATCTCCAGTGGTGCCAGTGCACTCTGTGGACTCACTGCTGTGCATCCCCATTGGTGCCAGTGTACTCTCTGGACTCACTGCACTGCATCCCCAGTGGAGCCAGTGCACTCTGTGGACTCACTGAAGTGCATCCCCATTGGTGCCAGTGCACTCTCTGGTCTCACTGCACTGCATCCCCAGTGGTGCCAGTGCACTCTCTGGACTCTCTGCACTGCATGTCCAATGGTGCCAGTGCACTCTCTGGACTCACTGCACTGCATCCCCAGTGGTGCCAATGCACTCTCTGGACTCACTGCTGTGCATCCCCAGTGGTGCCAGTGCACTCTCTGGACTCACTGCACTGCATCCCCAGTGGTGCCAGTGCACTCTCTGGGCTCACTGCACTGCATCCCCAGTGGTGCCAGTGCACTCTCTGGACTCACTGCAGTGCATCCCAAGTGGTGCCAAAGCACTCTCTGGACTCACTGCAGTGCATCCCCAGTGGTGCCAGTACACTCACTGGACTCACTGCACTGCATCCCCAGTGGTGCCAGTGCAGTCTCTGCACTCACTGAAGTGCATCTCCAGTGGTGCCAGTGAACTCTCTGGACTCACTGCAGTGCATCCCCAGTGGTGCCAGTGCACTCTCTGGACTCACTGCACTGCATCCCCAGTGGTGCCAGTGCACTCTCTGGACTCACTGCAGTGCATCCCCAGTGGTGCCAGGGCACTCTCTGGACTCACTGCACTGCATCTCCAATGGTGCCAGTGTACTCTCTGGACTCACTGCACTGCATCCCCAGTGGAGCCAGTGCACTCTGTGGACTCACTGAAGTGCATCCCCATTGGTGCCAGTGCACTCTCTGGACTCACTGCACTGCATCCCCAGTGGTGCCAGTGCACTCTCTGGACTCACTGCACTGCATCCCCAGTGGTGCCAGTGCACTCTCTGGACTCACTGCAGTGCATCCCCACTGGTGCCAAAGCACTCTCTGGACTCACTGCAGTGCATCATCAGTGGTGCCAGTACACTCACTGGACTCACTGCACTGCATCCCCAGTGGTGCCAGTGCAGTCTCTGCACTCACTGAAGTGCATCTCCAGTGGTGCCAGTGAACTCTCTGGACTCACTGCAGTGCATCCCCAGTGGTGCCAGTGCACTCTCTGGACTCACTGCACTGCATCCCCAGTGGTGCCAGTGCACTCTCTGGACTCACTGCACTGCATCCCCAGTGGTGCCAGTGCACTCTCTGGACTCACTGCACTGCATCTCCAATGGTGCCAGTGCACTCTCTGGACTCACTGCACTGCATCCCCAGTGGTGCCAATGCACTCTCTGGACTCACTGCTGTGCATCCCCAGTGGTGCCAGTGCACTCTCTGGACTCACTGCACTGCATCCCCAGTGGTGCCAGTGCACTCTCTGGACTCACTGCACTGCATCCCCAGTGGTGCCAGTGCACTCTGTGGGCTCACTGCTGTGCATCCCCATTGGTGCCAGTGCACTCTCTGGACTCACTGCACTGCATCCCCAGTGGTGCCAGTGCACTCTCTGGACTCACTGCACTGCATCCCCAGTGGTGCAAGTGCACTCTCTGGACTCACTGCAGTGCATCCCCAGTGGTGCCAGTGCACTCTCTGGACTCACTGCAGTGCATCCCCAGTGTAGCCCGTGCACTCTCTGGACTCACTGCAGTGCATTCCCAGTGGTGCCAGTGCACTCTCTGGACTCACTGCACTGCATCCCCAGTGGTGCCAGTGCACTCTGTGGACTCACTGCACTGCATCCCCAGTGGTGCCAGTGCACTCTCTGGACTCACTGCAGTGCATCCCCAGTGGTGCCAGTACACTCACTGGACTGACTGCACTGCATCCCCAGTGGTGCTAGTGCACTCTCTGGACTCACTGCACTGCATCGCCAGTGGTGCCAGTGCACTCTCTGGACTCACTGCACTGCATCCCCAGTGGTGCCAGTGCACTCTCTGGACTCACTGCACTGCATCCCCAGTGGTGCCAGTGCACTCTCTGGACTCACTGCACTGCATCCCCAGTGGTGCAAGTGCACTCTCTGGACTCACTGCAGTGCATCCCCAGTGGTGCCAGTACACTCACTGGACTCACTGCACTGCATCCCCAGTGGTGCCAGTGCACTCTGTGGACTCACTGCTGTGCATCCCCATTGGTGCCAGTGTACTCTCTGGACTCACTGCACTGCATCCCCAGTGGAGCCAGTGCACTCTGTGGACTCACTGAAGTGCATCCCCATTGGTGCCAGTGCACTCTCTGGACTCACTGCACTGCATCCCCAGTGGTGCCAGTGCACTCTCTGGACTCTCTGCACTGCATCTCCAATGGTGCCAGTGCACTCTCTGGACTCACTGCACTGCATCCCCAGTGGTGCCAATGCACTCTCTGGACTCACTGCTGTGCATCCCCAGTGGTGCCAGTGCACTCTCTGGACTCACTGCACTGCATCCCCAGTGGTGCCAGTGCACTCTCTGGGCTCACTGCAGTGCATCCCCAGTGGTGCCAGTGCACTCTGTGGACTCACTGCTGTGCATCCCCATTGGTGCCAGTGCACTCTCTGGACTCACTGCACTGCATCCCCAGTGGTGTCAGTGCACTCTCTGGACTCACTGCACTGCATCCCCAGTGGTGCAAGTGCACTCTCTGGACTCACTGCAGTGCATCCCAAGTGGTGCCAATGCACTCTCTGGACTCACTGCAGTGCATCCCCAGTGGTGCCAGTACACTCACTGGACTCACTGCACTGCATCCCCAGTGGTGCCAGTGCACTCTCTGCACTCACTGAAGTGCAGCCCCATTGGTGCCAGTGAACTATCTGGACTCACTGCAGTGCATCCCCAGTGGTGCCAGTGCACTCTCTGGACTCACTGCACTGCATCCCCAGTGGTGCCAGTGCACTCTCTGGACTCACTGCACTGCATCTCCAATGGTGCCAGTGCACTCTCTGGACTCACTGCACTGCATCCCCAGTGGTGCCAATGCACTCTCTGGACTCACTGCTGTGCATCCCCAGTGGTGCCAGTGCACTCTCTGGACTCACTGTACTGCATCCCCAGTGGTGCCAGTGCACTCTCTGGACTCACTACACTGCATCCCCATTGGTGCCAGTGCACTCTCTGGACTCACTGCACTGCATCCCCAGTGGTGCCAGTGCACTCTCTGGACTTGCTCCACTGCATCCCCAGTGGTGCCAGTGCACTCTCTGGACTCACTGCACTGCAACCCCAGTGTTGCCAGTGCAATCTCTGGACTCACTGCAATGCATACTCAGTGGAGCCCGTGCACTCTCTGGACTCACTGCACAGCATCCCCAGTGGTGCCAGTGCACTCTCTGGACTCACTGCAGTGCATCCCCAGTGGTGCCAGTGCACTCTTTGGACTCACTGAAGTGCATTCTCAGTGGTGCAAGTGCACTCTCTGGACTCACTGCACTGCATCCCCAGTGGTGCCAGTGCGCTCTCTGGACTCACTGCATTGCATCCCCAGTGGTGCCAGTACACTCTCTGGACTCACTGAAGGGCATTCTCAGTGGTGCCAGTGCACTCTCTGGACTCACTGCAGTGCATCCCCAGTGGTGCCAGTGCACTCTCTGGACTCACCGCACCGCATACCCAGTGGTGCCAGTGCACTCTCTGGAGTAACTGCAGTGCATCACCAGTGGTGCCACTGCTCTCTCTGGACTCACTGCACTGCATCCCCAGTGGTGCCAGAGCACTCTCTGGACTCACTGCACTGCATCCCCAGCGGTGCCAGTGCACTCTCTGGACTCACTGCACTGCATCCCCAGTGGTGCCAGAGCACTCTCTGGACTCACTACACTGCATCCCCAGTGGAGCCAGTGCGATCTCTGGACTCACTGCACTGCATCCCCAGTGGTGCCAGTGCACTCTCTGGACTCACTGCAGTGCATCCCCAGTGGAGCCCGTGCACTCTGTGGACTCAGTGCAGTGCATTCTCAGTGGTGCCAGTGCACTCTCTGGACTCACTGCACTGCATCCCCAGTGGTGCCAGTACACTCACTGGACTGACTGCACTGCATCCCCAGTGGTGCTAGTGCACTCTCTGGACTCACTGCACTGCATCTCCAGTGGTGCCAGAGCACTCTCTGGACTCACTGCAGTGCATCCCCAGTGGTGCCTGTGCACTCTCTGGACTCACTGCGCTGCATCCCCAGTGGTGCCAGTGCACTCTGTGGACTCACTGCTGTGCATCCCCATTGGTGCGAGTGCACTCTCTGGACTCACTGCACTGCATCCCCAGTGGTGCCAGTGCACTCTGTGGACTCACTGCAGTGCATCCCCAGTGGTGCCAATGCACTCTCTGGACCTCCGGCACCGCATTCCCAGTGGAGCCAGTGCACTCTCTGGACTCGCGGCACTGCATCCCCAGTGGTTCCAGTGCACTCTCTCGAGTCACTGCACTACATCCCCAGTTGTGCCAGTGCACTCACTGGACTCACTGTACTGCATCATCAGTGGTGCCAGTGCACTCTCTGGACTCACTGCACTGCATCCCCAGTGGTGCCAGTGCACTCTCTGGACTCACTGCACTGCATCCCCAGTGGTGCCAGTGCTATCCCTGGACTCACTGTAGTGCATCCCCAGTGGTGCCAGTGCACTCTCTGGACTCACTGCAGTGCATCCCCAGTGGTGCCAGTGCACTCTCTGGACTCACTGAAGTGCATTCTCTGTGGTGCCAGTGCACTCTCTGGACTCACTGCAGTGCATCCCCAGTTGTGCCAGTGCACTCACTGGACTCACTGCACTGCATCCCCAGTGGTGCCAGTGCTATCCCTGGACTCACTGTAGTGCATCCCCAGTGGTGCCAGTGCACTCTCTGGACTCACTGCAGGGCATCCCCAGTGGTGCCAGTGCACTCTCTGGACTCACTGCACTGCATCCCCAGTGCTGCCAGTGCACTCTCTGGACTCACTGCACTGCATCACCTGTGGTGCCAGTGCACTCTCTGGACTCACTGCACCGCATCCGCAGTGGTGCCAGTGCACTCTCTAGAGTCACTGCGCTGCATCCCCAGTTGTGCCAGTGCACTCTCTGGACTCACTGCAGTGCATCCCCAGTGGTGCCAGTGCACTCTCTGGACTCACTGCAGTGCATCCCCAGTGGTACCAGTGCACTCTCTGGACTCGCGTCACTGCATCCCCAGTGGTGCCACTGCACTCTCTGGACTCACTGCACTGCATCCCCAGTGGTGCCAGTGCTATCCCTGGACTCACTGTAGTGCATCCCCAGTGGTGCCAGTGCACTCTCTGGACTCACTGCAGGGCATCCCCAGTGGTGCCAGTGCACTCTCTGGACTCACTGCACTGCATCCCCAGTGGTGCAAGTGCACTCTCTGGACTCACTGCAGTGCATCCCCAGTGGTGCCAGTGCACTCTCTGGACTCACTGCAGTGCATCCCCAGTGGAGCCCGTGCACTCTCTGGACTCACTGAAGTGCATCCCCAGTGGTGCCAGTGCACTCTCTGGACTCACTGCACTGCATCCCCAGTGGTGCCAGTGCACTCTGTGGACTCACTGCACTGCATCCCCAGTGGTGCCAGTGCACTCTCTGGACTCACTGCAGTGCATCCCCAGTGGTGCCAGTACACTCACTGGACTGACTGCACTGCATCCCCAGTGGTGCTAGTGCACTCTCTGGACTCACTGCACTGCATCGCCAGTGGTGCCAGTGCACTCTCTGGACTCACTGCACTGCATCCCCAGTGGTGCCAGTGCACTCTCTGGACTCACTGCACTGCATCCCCAGTGGTGCCAGTGCACTCTCTGGACTCACTGCACTGCATCCCCAGTGGTGCAAGTGCACTCTCTGGACTCACTGCAGTGCATCCCCAGTGGTGCCAGTACACTCACTGGACTCACTGCACTGCATCCCCAGTGGTGCCAGTGCACTCTGTGGACTCACTGCTGTGCATCCCCATTGGTGCCAGTGTACTCTCTGGACTCACTGCACTGCATCCCCAGTGGAGCCAGTGCACTCTGTGGACTAACTGAAGTGCATCCCCATTGGTGCCAGTGCACTCTCTGGTCTCACTGCACTGCATCCCCAGCGGTGCCAGTGCACTCTCTGGACTCTCTGCACTGCATGTCCAATGGTGCCAGTGCACTCTCTGGACTCACTGCACTGCATCCCCAGTGGTGCCAATGCACTCTCTGGACTCACTGCTGTGCATCCCCAGTGGTGCCAGTGCACTCTCTGGACTCACTGCACTGCATCCCCAGTGGTGCCAGTGCACTCTCTGGGCTCACTGCAGTGCATCCCCAGTGGTGCCAGTGCACTCTGTGGACTCACTGCTGTGCATCCCCATTGGTGCCAGTGCACTCTCTGGACTCACTGCACTGCATCCCCAGTGGTGTCAGTGCACTCTCTGGACTCACTGCACTGCATCCCCAGTGGTGCAAGTGCACTCTCTGGACTCACTGCAGTGCATCCCAAGTGGTGCCAATGCACTCTCTGGACTCACTGCAGTGCATCCCCAGTGGTGCCAGTACACTCACTGGACTCACTGCACTGCATCCCCAGTGGTGCCAGTGCACTCTCTGCACTCACTGAAGTGCAGCCCCATTGGTGCCAGTGAACTATCTGGACTCACTGCAGTGCATCCCCAGTGGTGCCAGTGCACTCTCTGGACTCACTGCACTGCATCCCCAGTGGTGCCAGTGCACTCTCTGGACTCACTGCACTGCATCCCCAGTGGTGCCAGTGCACTCTCTGGACTCACTGCACTGCATCCCCAGTGGTGCCAGTGCACTCTCTGGACTCACTGCACTGCATCCCCAGTGGTGCCAATGCACTCTCTGGACTCACTGCTGTGCATCCCCAGTGGTGCCAGTGCACTCTCTGGACTCACTGTACTGCATCCCCAGTGGTGCCAGTGCACTCTCTGGACTCACTACACTGCATCCCCATTGGTGCCAGTGCACTCTCTGGACTCACTGCACTGCATCCCCAGTGGTGCCAGTGCACTCTCTGGACTTGCTCCACTGCATCCCCAGTGGTGCCAGTGCACTCTCTGGACTCACTGCACTGCAACCCCAGTGTTGCCAGTGCACTCTCTGGACTCACTGCAATGCATACTCAGTGGAGCCCGTGCACTCTCTGGACTCACTGCACAGCATCCCCAGTGGTGCCAGTGCACTCTCTGGACTCACTGCAGTGCATCCCCAGTGGTGCCAGTGCACTCTTTGGACTCACTGAAGTGCATTCTCAGTGGTGCAAGTGCACTCTCTGGACTCACTGCACTGCATCCCCAGTGGTGCCAGTGCGCTCTCTGGACTCACTGAAGTGCATCCCCAGTGGTGCCAGTACACTCTCTGGACTCACTGAAGTGCATCCCCAGTGGTGCCAGTACACTCTCTGGACTCACTGAAGGGCATTCTCAGTGGTGCCAGTGCACTCTCTGGACTCACTGCAGTGCATCCCCAGTGGTGCCAGTGCACTCTCTGGACTCACCGCACCGCATACCCAGTGGTGCCAGTGCACTCTCTGGAGTAACTGCAGTGCATCACCAGTGGTGCCACTGCTCTCTCTGGACTCACTGCAGTGCATCCCCAGTGGTGCCAGTGCACTCTCTGGACTCACTGCACTGCATCTCCAATGGTGCCAGTGTACTCTCTGGACTCACTGCACTGCATCCCCAGTGGAGCCAGTGCACTCTGTGGACTCACTGAAGTGCATCCCCATTGGTGCCAGTGCACTCTCTGGACTCACTGCACTGCATCCCCAGTGGTGCCAGTGCACTCTCTGGACTCACTGCACTGCATCCCCAGTGGTGCCAGTGCACTCTCTGGACTCACTGCAGTGCATCCCAAGTGGTGCCAAAGCACTCTCTGGACTCACTGCAGTGCATCCCCAGTGGTGCCAGTACACTCACTGGACTCACTGCACTGCATCCCCAGTGGTGCCAGTGCAGTCTCTGCACTCACTGAAGTGCATCTCCAGTGGTGCCAGTGAACTCTCTGGACTCACTGCAGTGCATCCCCAGTGGTGCCAGTGCACTCTCTGGACTCACTGCACTGCATCCCCAGTGGTGCCAGTGCACTCTCTGGACTCACTGCACTGCATCCCCAGTGGTGCCAGTGCACTCTCTGGACTCACTGCACTGCATCTCCAATGGTGCCAGTGCACTCTCTGGACTCACTGCACTGCATCCCCAGTGGTGCCAATGCACTCTCTGGACTCACTGCTGTGCATCCCCAGTGGTGCCAGTGCACTCTCTGGACTCACTGCACTGCATCCCCAGTGGTGCCAGTGCACTCTCTGGACTCACTGCACTGCATCCCCAGTGGTGCCAGTGCACTCTGTGGGCTCACTGCTGTGCATCCCCATTGGTGCCAGTGCACTCTCTGGACTCACTGCACTGCATCCCCAGTGGTGCCAGTGCACTCTCTGGACTCACTGCACTGCATCCCCAGTGGTGCAAGTGCACTCTCTGGACTCACTGCAGTGCATCCCCAGTGGTGCCAGTGCACTCTCTGGACTCACTGCAGTGCATCCCCAGTGGAGCCCGTGCACTCTCTGGACTCACTGAAGTGCATCCCCAGTGGTGCCAGTGCACTCTCTGGACTCACTGCACTGCATCCCCAGTGGTGCCAGTGCACTCTGCGGACTCACTGCACTGCATCCCCAGTGGTGCCAGTGCACTCTCTGGACTCACTGCAGTGCATCCCCAGTGGTGCCAGTACACTCACTGGACTGACTGCACTGCATCCCCAGTGGTGCCAGTGCAGTCTCTGCACTCACTGAATTGCATCCCCAGTGGTGCCAGTGAACTCTCTGGACTCACTGCAGTGCATCCCCAGTGGTGCCAGTGCACTCTCTGGACTCACTGAACTGCATCCCCAGTGGTGCCAGTGCACTCTCTGGACTCACTTCACTGCATCCCCAGTGCTGCCAGTGCACTCTCTGGACTCACTGCAGTGCATCCCCAGTGGTGCCAGTGCACTCTCTGGACTCACTGCAGTGCATCCCCAGTGGAGCCCGTGCACTCTCTGGACTCACTGAAGTGCATCCCCAGTGGTGCCAGTGCACTCTCTGGACTCACTGCACTGCATCCCCAGTGGTGCCAGTGCACTCTGTGGACTCACTGCAGTGCATCCCCAGTGGTGCCAGTGCACTCTCTGGACTCACTGCAGTGCATCCCCAGTGGTGCCAGTACACTCACTGGACTGACTGCACTGCATCCCCAGTGGTGCTAGTGCACTCTCTGGACTCACTGCACTGCATCGCCAGTGGTGCCAGAGCACTCTCTGGACTCACTGCAGTGCATCCCCAGTGGTGCCAGTGCACTCTCTGGACTCACTGTACTGCATCCCCAGTGGTCCAGTGCACTCTGTGGGCTCACTGCTGTGCATCCCCATTGGTGCCAGTGCACTCTCTGGACTCACTGCACTGCATCCCCAGTGGTGCCAGTGCACTCTCTGGACTCACTGCACTACATCCCCAGTGGTGCAAGTGCACTCTCTGGACTCACTGCAGTGCATCCCCAGTGGTGCCAGTGCACTCTCTGGACTCACTGCAGTGCATCCCCAGTGGAGCCCGTGCACTCTCTGGACTCACTGAAGTGCATCCCCAGTGGTGCCAGTGCACTCTCTGGACTCACTGCACTGCATCCCCAGTGGTGCCAGTGCACTCTGTGGACTCACTGCAGTGCATCCCCAGCGGTGCCAGTGCACTCTCTGGACTCACTGCAGTGCATCCCCAGTGGTGCCAGTACACTCACTGGACTGACTGCACTGCATCCCAAGTGGTGCTAGTGCACTCTCTGGACTCACTGCACTGCATCGCCAGTGGTGCCAGTGCACTCTCTGGACTCACTGCACTGCATCCCCAGTGGTGCCAGTGCACTCTCTGGACTCACTGCACTGCATCCCCAGTGGTGCCAGTGCACTCTCTGGACTCACTGCACTGCATCCCCAGTGGTGCAAGTGCACTCTCTGGACTCACTGCAGTGCATCCCCAGTGGTGCCAATGCACTCTCTGGACTCACTGCAGTGCATCCCCAGTGGTGCCAGTACACTCACTGGACTCACTGAACTGCATCCCCAGTGGTGCCAGTGCACTCTCTGGACTCACTGCACTGCATCTCCAATGGTGCCAGTGTACTCTCTGGACTCACTGCACTGCATCCGCAGTGGAGCCAGTGCACTCTGTGGACTCACTGAAGTGCATCCCCATTGGTGCCAGTGCACTCTCTGGACTCACTGCAGTGCATCCCCAGTGGTGCCAGTGCACTCTCTGGACTCACTGAAGTGCATTCTCTGTGGTGCCAGTGCACTCTCTGGACTCACTGCAGTGCATCCCAAGTGGTGCCAAAGCACTCTCTGGACTCACTGCAGTGCATCCCCAGTGGTGCCAGTACACTCACTGGACTCACTGCACTGCATCCCCAGTGGTGCCAGTGCAGTCTCTGCACTCACTGAAGTGCATCTCCAGTGGTGCCAGTGAACTCTCTGGACTCACTGCAGTGCATCCCCAGTGGTGCCAGTGCACTCTCTGGACTCACTGCACTGCATCCCCAGTGGTGCCAGTGCACTCTCTGGACTCACTGCAGTGCATCCCCAGTGGTGCCAGTGCACTCTCTGGACTCACTGCACTGCATCTCCAATGGTGCCAGTGTACTCTCTGGACTCACTGCACTGCATCCCCAGTGGAGCCAGTGCACTCTGTGGACTCACTGAAGTGCATCCCCATTGGTGCCAGTGCACTCTCTGGACTCACTGCACTGCATCCCCAGTGGTGCCAGTGCACTCTCTGGACTCACTGCACTGCATCCCCAGTGGTGCCAGTGCACTCTCTGGACTCACTGCAGTGCATCCCCACTGGTGCCAAAGCACTCTCTGGACTCACTGCAGTGCATCCCCAGTGGTGCCAGTACACTCACTGGACTCACTGCACTGCATCCCCAGTGGTGCCAGTGCAGTCTCTGCACTCACTGAAGTGCATCTCCAGTGGTGCCAGTGAACTCTCTGGACTCACTGCAGTGCATCCCCAGTGGTGCCAGTGCACTCTCTGGACTCACTGCACTGCATCCCCAGTGGTGCCAGTGCACTCTCTGGACTCACTGCACTGCATCCCCAGTGGTGCCAGTGCACTCTCTGGACTCACTGCACTGCATCTCCAATGGTGCCAGTGCACTCTCTGGACTCACTGCACTGCATCCCCAGTGGTGCCAATGCACTCTCTGGACTCACTGCTGTGCATCCCCAGTGGTGCCAGTGCACTCTCTGGACTCACTGCACTGCATCCCCAGTGGTGCCAGTGCACTCTCTGGACTCACTGCACTGCATCCCCAGTGGTGCCAGTGCACTCTGTGGGCTCACTGCTGTGCATCCCCATTGGTGCCAGTGCACTCTCTGGACTCACTGCACTGCATCCCCAGTGGTGCCAGTGCACTCTCTGGACTCACTGCACTGCATCCCCAGTGGTGCAAGTGCACTCTCTGGACTCACTGCAGTGCATCCCCAGTGGTGCCAGTGCACTCTCTGGACTCACTGCAGTGCATCCCCAGTGTAGCCCGTGCACTCTCTGGACTCACTGAAGTGCATCCCCAGTGGTGCCAGTGCACTCTCTGGACTCACTGCACTGCATCCCCAGTGGTGCCAGTGCACTCTGTGGACTCACTGCACTGCATCCCCAGTGGTGCCAGTGCACTCTCTGGACTCACTGCAGTGCATCCCCAGTGGTGCCAGTACACTCACTGGACTGACTGCACTGCATCCCCAGTGGTGCTAGTGCACTCTCTGGACTCACTGCACTGCATCGCCAGTGGTGCCAGTGCACTCTCTGGACTCACTGCACTGCATCCCCAGTGGTGCCAGTGCACTCTCTGGACTCACTGCACTGCATCCCCAGTGGTGCCAGTGCACTCTCTGGACTCACTGCACTGCATCCCCAGTGGTGCAAGTGCACTCTCTGGACTCACTGCAGTGCATCCCCAGTGGTGCCAGTACACTCACTGGACTCACTGCACTGCATCCCCAGTGGTGCCAGTGCACTCTGTGGACTCACTGCTGTGCATCCCCATTGGTGCCAGTGTACTCTCTGGACTCACTGCACTGCATCCCCAGTGGAGCCAGTGCACTCTGTGGACTCACTGAAGTGCATCCCCATTGGTGCCAGTGCACTCTCTGGACTCACTGCACTGCATCCCCAGTGGTGCCAGTGCACTCTCTGGACTCTCTGCACTGCATCTCCAATGGTGCCAGTGCACTCTCTGGACTCACTGCACTGCATCCCCAGTGGTGCCAATGCACTCTCTGGACTCACTGCTGTGCATCCCCAGTGGTGCCAGTGCACTCTCTGGACTCACTGCACTGCATCCCCAGTGGTGCAAGTGCACTCTCTGGACTCACTGCAGTGCATCTCAAGTGGTGCCAATGCACTCTCTGGACTCACTGCAGTGCATCCCCAGTGGTGCCAGTACACTCACTGGACTCACTGCACTGCATCCCCAGTGGTGCCAGTGCACTCTCTGCACTCACTGAAGTGCAGCCCCATTGGTGCCAGTGAACTATCTGGACTCACTGCAGTGCATCCCCAGTGGTGCCAGTGCACTCTCTGGACTCACTGCACTGCATCCCCAGTGGTGCCAGTGCACTCTCTGGACTCACTGCACTGCATCCCCAGTGGTGCCAGTGCACTCTCTGGACTCACTGCACTGCATCTCCAATGGTGCCAGTGCACTCTCTGGACTCACTGCACTGCATCCCCAGTGGTGCCAATGCACTCTCTGGACTCACTGCTGTGCATCCCCAGTGGTGCCAGTGCACTCTCTGGACTCACTGTACTGCATCCCCAGTGGTGCCAGTGCACTCTCTGGACTCACTACACTGCATCCCCATTGGTGCCAGTGCACTCTCTGGACTCACTGCACTGCATCCCCAGTGGTGCCAGTGCACTCTCTGGACTTGCTCCACTGCATCCCCAGTGGTGCCAGTGCACTCTCTGGACTCACTGCACTGCAACCCCAGTGTTGCCAGTGCACTCTCTGGACTCACTGCAATGCATACTCAGTGGAGCCCGTGCACTCTCTGGACTCACTGCACAGCATCCCCAGTGGTGCCAGTGCACTCTCTGGACTCACTGCAGTGCATCCCCAGTGGTGCCAGTGCACTCTTTGGACTCACTGAAGTGCATTCTCAGTGGTGCAAGTGCACTCTCTGGACTCACTGCACTGCATCCCCAGTGGTGCCAGTGCGCTCTCTGGACTCACTGCATTGCATCCCCAGTGGTGCCAGTACACTCTCTGGACTCACTGAAGGGCATTCTCAGTGGTGCCAGTGCACTCTCTGGACTCACTGCAGTGCATCCCCAGTGGTGCCAGTGCACTCTCTGGACTCACCGCACCGCATACCCAGTGGTGCCAGTGCACTCTCTGGAGTAACTGCAGTGCATCACCAGTGGTGCCACTGCTCTCTCTGGACTCACTGCACTGCATCCCCAGTGGTGCCAGAGCACTCTCTGGACTCACTGCACTGCATCCCCAGCGGTGCCAGTGCACTCTCTGGACTCACTGCACTGCATCCCCAGTGGTGCCAGAGCACTCTCTGGACTCACTGCACTGCATCCCCAGTGGAGCCAGTGCGATCTCTGGACTCACTGCACTGCATCCCCAGTGGTGCCAGTGCACTCTCTGGACTCACTGCAGTGCATCCCCAGTGGAGCCCGTGCACTCTGTGGACTCACTGCAGTGCATTCTCAGTGGTGCCAGTGCACTCTCTGGACTCACTGCACTGCATCCCCAGTGGTGCCAGTACACTCACTGGACTGACTGCACTGCATCCCCAGTGGTGCTAGTGCACTCTCTGGACTCACTGCACTGCATCTCCAGTGGTGCCAGAGCACTCTCTGGACTCACTGCAGTGCATCCCCAGTGGTGCCAGTGCACTCTCTGGACTCACTGCGCTGCATCCCCAGTGGTGCCAGTGCACTCTGTGGACTCACTGCTGTGCATCCCCATTGGTGCGAGTGCACTCTCTGGACTCACTGCACTGCATCCCCAGTGGTGCCAGTGCACTCTGTGGACTCACTGCAGTGCATCCCCAGTGGTGCCAATGCACTCTCTGGACCTCCGGCACCGCATCCCCAGTGGAGCCAGTGCACTCTCTGGACTCGCGGCACTGCATCCCCAGTGGTTCCAGTGCACTCTCTCGAGTCACTGCACTACATCCCCAGTTGTGCCAGTGCACTCACTGGACTCACTGTACTGCATCATCAGTGGTGCCAGTGCACTCTCTGGACTCACTGCACTGCATCCCCAGTGGTGCCAGTGCACTCTCTGGACTCACTGCACTGCATCCCCAGTGGTGCCAGTGCTATCCCTGGACTCACTGTAGTGCATCCCCAGTGGTGCCAGTGCACTCTCTGGACTCACTGCAGTGCATCCCCAGTGGTGCCAGTGCACTCTCTGGACTCACTGAAGTGCATTCTCTGTGGTGCCAGTGCACTCTCTGGACTCACTGCAGTGCATCCCCAGTTGTGCCAGTGCACTCACTGGACTCACTGCACTGCATCCCCAGTGGTGCCAGTGCTATCCCTGGACTCACTGTAGTGCATCCCCAGTGGTGCCAGTGCACTCTCTGGACTCACTGCAGGGCATCCCCAGTGGTGCCAGTGCACTCTCTGGACTCACTGCACTGCATCCCCAGTGCTGCCAGTGCACTCTCTGGACTCACTGCACTGCATCACCTGTGGTGCCAGTGCACTCTCTGGACTCACTGCACCGCATCCGCAGTGGTGCCAGTGCACTCTCTAGAGTCACTGCGCTGCATCCCCAGTTGTGCCAGTGCACTCTCTGGACTCACTGCAGTGCATCCCCAGTGGTGCCAGTGCACTCTCTGGACTCACTGCAGTGCATCCCCAGTGGTACCAGTGCACTCTCTGGACTCGCGTCACTGCATCCCCAGTGGTGCCACTGCACTCTCTGGACTCACTGCACTGCATCCCCAGTGGTGCCAGTGCTATCCCTGGACTCACTGTAGTGCATCCCCAGTGGTGCCAGTGCACTCTCTGGACTCACTGCAGGGCATCCCCAGTGGTGCCAGTGCACTCTCTGGACTCACTGCACTGCATCCCCAGTGGTGCAAGTGCACTCTCTGGACTCACTGCAGTGCATCCCCAGTGGTGCCAGTGCACTCTCTGGACTCACTGCAGTGCATCCCCAGTGGAGCCCGTGCACTCTCTGGACTCACTGAAGTGCATCCCCAGTGGTGCCAGTGCACTCTCTGGACTCACTGCACTGCATCCCCAGTGGTGCCAGTGCACTCTGTGGACTCACTGCACTGCATCCCCAGTGGTGCCAGTGCACTCTCTGGACTCACTGCAGTGCATCCCCAGTGGTGCCAGTACACTCACTGGACTGACTGCACTGCATCCCCAGTGGTGCTAGTGCACTCTCTGGACTCACTGCACTGCATCGCCAGTGGTGCCAGTGCACTCTCTGGACTCACTGCACTGCATCCCCAGTGGTGCCAGTGCACTCTCTGGACTCACTGCACTGCATCCCCAGTGGTGCCAGTGCACTCTCTGGACTCACTGCACTGCATCCCCAGTGGTGCAAGTGCACTCTCTGGACTCACTGCAGTGCATCCCCAGTGGTGCCAGTACACTCACTGGACTCACTGCACTGCATCCCCAGTGGTGCCAGTGCACTCTGTGGACTCACTGCTGTGCATCCCCATTGGTGCCAGTGTACTCTCTGGACTCACTGCACTGCATCCCCAGTGGAGCCAGTGCACTCTGTGGACTCACTGAAGTGCATCCCCATTGGTGCCAGTGCACTCTCTGGTCTCACTGCACTGCATCCCCAGTGGTGCCAGTGCACTCTCTGGACTCTCTGCACTGCATGTCCAATGGTGCCAGTGCACTCTCTGGACTCACTGCACTGCATCCCCAGTGGTGCCAATGCACTCTCTGGACTCACTGCTGTGCATCCCCAGTGGTGCCAGTGCACTCTCTGGACTCACTGCACTGCATCCCCAGTGGTGCCAGTGCACTCTCTGGGCTCACTGCACTGCATCCCCAGTGGTGCCAGTGCACTCTCTGGACTCACTGCAGTGCATCCCAAGTGGTGCCAAAGCACTCTCTGGACTCACTGCAGTGCATCCCCAGTGGTGCCAGTACACTCACTGGACTCACTGCACTGCATCCCCAGTGGTGCCAGTGCAGTCTCTGCACTCACTGAAGTGCATCTCCAGTGGTGCCAGTGAACTCTCTGGACTCACTGCAGTGCATCCCCAGTGGTGCCAGTGCACTCTCTGGACTCACTGCACTGCATCCCCAGTGGTGCCAGTGCACTCTCTGGACTCACTGCAGTGCATCCCCAGTGGTGCCAGGGCACTCTCTGGACTCACTGCACTGCATCTCCAATGGTGCCAGTGTACTCTCTGGACTCACTGCACTGCATCCCCAGTGGAGCCAGTGCACTCTGTGGACTCACTGAAGTGCATCCCCATTGGTGCCAGTGCACTCTCTGGACTCACTGCACTGCATCCCCAGTGGTGCCAGTGCACTCTCTGGACTCACTGCACTGCATCCCCAGTGGTGCCAGTGCACTCTCTGGACTCACTGCAGTGCATCCCCACTGGTGCCAAAGCACTCTCTGGACTCACTGCAGTGCATCATCAGTGGTGCCAGTACACTCACTGGACTCACTGCACTGCATCCCCAGTGGTGCCAGTGCAGTCTCTGCACTCACTGAAGTGCATCTCCAGTGGTGCCAGTGAACTCTCTGGACTCACTGCAGTGCATCCCCAGTGGTGCCAGTGCACTCTCTGGACTCACTGCACTGCATCCCCAGTGGTGCCAGTGCACTCTCTGGACTCACTGCACTGCATCCCCAGTGGTGCCAGTGCACTCTCTGGACTCACTGCACTGCATCTCCAATGGTGCCAGTGCACTCTCTGGACTCACTGCACTGCATCCCCAGTGGTGCCAATGCACTCTCTGGACTCACTGCTGTGCATCCCCAGTGGTGCCAGTGCACTCTCTGGACTCACTGCACTGCATCCCCAGTGGTGCCAGTGCACTCTCTGGACTCACTGCACTGCATCCCCAGTGGTGCCAGTGCACTCTGTGGGCTCACTGCTGTGCATCCCCATTGGTGCCAGTGCACACTCTGGACTCACTGCACTGCATCCCCAGTGGTGCCAGTGCACTCTCTGGACTCACTGCACTGCATCCCCAGTGGTGCAAGTGCACTCTCTGGACTCACTGCAGTGCATCCCCAGTGGTGCCAGTGCACTCTCTGGACTCACTGCAGTGCATCCCCAGTGTAGCCCGTGCACTCTCTGGACTCACTGAAGTGCATTCCCAGTGGTGCCAGTGCACTCTCTGGACTCACTGCACTGCATCCCCAGTGGTGCCAGTGCACTCTGTGGACTCACTGCACTGCATCCCCAGTGGTGCCAGTGCACTCTCTGGACTCACTGCAGTGCATCCCCAGTGGTGCCAGTACACTCACTGGACTGACTGCACTGCATCCCCAGTGGTGCTAGTGCACTCTCTGGACTCACTGCACTGCATCGCCAGTGGTGCCAGTGCACTCTCTGGACTCACTGCACTGCATCCCCAGTGGTGCCAGTGCACTCTCTGGACTCACTGCACTGCATCCCCAGTGGTGCCAGTGCACTCTCTGGACTCACTGCACTGCATCCCCAGTGGTGCAAGTGCACTCTCTGGACTCACTGCAGTGCATCCCCAGTGGTGCCAGTACACTCACTGGACTCACTGCACTGCATCCCCAGTGGTGCCAGTGCACTCTGTGGACTCACTGCTGTGCATCCCCATTGGTGCCAGTGTACTCTCTGGACTCACTGCACTGCATCCCCAGTGGAGCCAGTGCACTCTGTGGACTCACTGAAGTGCATCCCCATTGGTGCCAGTGCACTCTCTGGACTCACTGCACTGCATCCCCAGTGGTGCCAGTGCACTCTCTGGACTCTCTGCACTGCATCTCCAATGGTGCCAGTGCACTCTCTGGACTCACTGCACTGCATCCCCAGTGGTGCCAATGCACTCTCTGGACTCACTGCTGTGCATCCCCAGTGGTGCCAGTGCACTCTCTGGACTCACTGCACTGCATCCCCAGTGGTGCCAGTGCACTCTCTGGGCTCACTGCAGTGCATCCCCAGTGGTGCCAGTGCACTCTGTGGACTCACTGCTGTGCATCCCCATTGGTGCCAGTGCACTCTCTGGACTCACTGCACTGCATCCCCAGTGGTGTCAGTGCACTCTCTGGACTCACTGCACTGCATCCCCAGTGGTGCAAGTGCACTCTCTGGACTCACTGCAGTGCATCCCAAGTGGTGCCAATGCACTCTCTGGACTCACTGCAGTGCATCCCCAGTGGTGCCAGTACACTCACTGGACTCACTGCACTGCATCCCCAGTGGTGCCAGTGCACTCTCTGCACTCACTGAAGTGCAGCCCCATTGGTGCCAGTGAACTATCTGGACTCACTGCAGTGCATCCCCAGTGGTGCCAGTGCACTCTCTGGACTCACTGCACTGCATCCCCAGTGGTGCCAGTGCACTCTCTGGACTCACTGCACTGCATCTCCAATGGTGCCAGTGCACTCTCTGGACTCACTGCACTGCATCCCCAGTGGTGCCAATGCACTCTCTGGACTCACTGCTGTGCATCCCCAGTGGTGCCAGTGCACTCTCTGGACTCACTGTACTGCATCCCCAGTGGTGCCAGTGCACTCTCTGGACTCACTACACTGCATCCCCATTGGTGCCAGTGCACTCTCTGGACTCACTGCACTGCATCCCCAGTGGTGCCAGTGCACTCTCTGGACTTGCTCCACTGCATCCCCAGTGGTGCCAGTGCACTCTCTGGACTCACTGCACTGCAACCCCAGTGTTGCCAGTGCAATCTCTGGACTCACTGCAATGCATACTCAGTGGAGCCCGTGCACTCTCTGGACTCACTGCACAGCATCCCCAGTGGTGCCAGTGCACTCTCTGGACTCACTGCAGTGCATCCCCAGTGGTGCCAGTGCACTCTTTGGACTCACTGAAGTGCATTCTCAGTGGTGCAAGTGCACTCTCTGGACTCACTGCACTGCATCCCCAGTGGTGCCAGTGCGCTCTCTGGACTCACTGCATTGCATCCCCAGTGGTGCCAGTACACTCTCTGGACTCACTGAAGGGCATACTCAGTGGTGCCAGTGCACTCTCTGGACTCACTGCAGTGCATCCCCAGTGGTGCCAGTGCACTCTCTGGACTCACCGCACCGCATACCCAGTGGTGCCAGTGCACTCTCTGGAGTAACTGCAGTGCATCACCAGTGGTGCCACTGCTCTCTCTGGACTCACTGCACTGCATCCCCAGTGGTGCCAGAGCACTCTCTGGACTCACTGCACTGCATCCCCAGCGGTGCCAGTGCACTCTCTGGACTCACTGCACTGCATCCCCAGTGGTGCCAGAGCACTCTCTGGACTCACTACACTGCATCCCCAGTGGAGCCAGTGCGATCTCTGGACTCACTGCACTGCATCCCCAGTGGTGCCAGTGCACTCTCTGGACTCACTGCAGTGCATCCCCAGTGGAGCCCGTGCACTCTGTGGACTCAGTGCAGTGCATTCTCAGTGGTGCCAGTGCACTCTCTGGACTCACTGCACTGCATCCCCAGTGGTGCCAGTACACTCACTGGACTGACTGCACTGCATCCCCAGTGGTGCTAGTGCACTCTCTGGACTCACTGCACTGCATCTCCAGTGGTGCCAGAGCACTCTCTGGACTCACTGCAGTGCATCCCCAGTGGTGCCTGTGCACTCTCTGGACTCACTGCGCTGCATCCCCAGTGGTGCCAGTGCACTCTGTGGACTCACTGCTGTGCATCCCCATTGGTGCGAGTGCACTCTCTGGACTCACTGCACTGCATCCCCAGTGGTGCCAGTGCACTCTGTGGACTCACTGCAGTGCATCCCCAGTGGTGCCAATGCACTCTCTGGACCTCCGGCACCGCATTCCCAGTGGAGCCAGTGCACTCTCTGGACTCGCGGCACTGCATCCCCAGTGGTTCCAGTGCACTCTCTCGAGTCACTGCACTACATCCCCAGTGGTGCCAGTGCACTCACTGGACTCACTGTACTGCATCATCAGTGGTGCCAGTGCACTCTCTGGACTCACTGCACTGCATCCCCAGTGGTGCCAGTGCACTCTCTGGACTCACTGCACTGCATCCCCAGTGGTGCCAGTGCTATCCCTGGACTCACTGTAGTGCATCCCCAGTGGTGCCAGTGCACTCTCTGGACTCACTGCAGTGCATCCCCAGTGGTGCCAGTGCACTCTCTGGACTCACTGAAGTGCATTCTCTGTGGTGCCAGTGCACTCTCTGGACTCACTGCAGTGCATCCCCAGTTGTGCCAGTGCACTCACTGGACTCACTGCACTGCATCCCCAGTGGTGCCAGTGCTATCCCTGGACTCACTGTAGTGCATCCCCAGTGGTGCCAGTGCACTCTCTGGACTCACTGCAGGGCATCCCCAGTGGTGCCAGTGCACTCTCTGGACTCACTGCACTGCATCCCCAGTGCTGCCAGTGCACTCTCTGGACTCACTGCACTGCATCACCTGTGGTGCCAGTGCACTCTCTGGACTCACTGCACCGCATCCGCAGTGGTGCCAGTGCACTCTCTAGAGTCACTGCGCTGCATCCCCAGTTGTGCCAGTGCACTCTCTGGACTCACTGCAGTGCATCCCCAGTGGTGCCAGTGCACTCTCTGGACTCACTGCAGTGCATCCCCAGTGGTACCAGTGCACTCTCTGGACTCGCGTCACTGCATCCCCAGTGGTGCCACTGCACTCTCTGGACTCACTGCACTGCATCCCCAGTGGTGCCAGTGCTATCCCTGGACTCACTGTAGTGCATCCCCAGTGGTGCCAGTGCACTCTCTGGACTCACTGCAGGGCATCCCCAGTGGTGCCAGTGCACTCTCTGGACTCACTGCACTGCATCCCCAGTGGTGCAAGTGCACTCTCTGGACTCACTGCAGTGCATCCCCAGTGGTGCCAGTGCACTCTCTGGACTCACTGCAGTGCATCCCCAGTGGAGCCCGTGCACTCTCTGGACTCACTGAAGTGCATCCCCAGTGGTGCCAGTGCACTCTCTGGACTCACTGCACTGCATCCCCAGTGGTGCCAGTGCACTCTGTGGACTCACTGCACTGCATCCCCAGTGGTGCCAGTGCACTCTCTGGACTCACTGCAGTGCATCCCCAGTGGTGCCAGTACACTCACTGGACTGACTGCACTGCATCCCCAGTGGTGCTAGTGCACTCTCTGGACTCACTGCACTGCATCGCCAGTGGTGCCAGTGCACTCTCTGGACTCACTGCACTGCATCCCCAGTGGTGCCAGTGCACTCTCTGGACTCACTGCACTGCATCCCCAGTGGTGCCAGTGCACTCTCTGGACTCACTGCACTGCATCCCCAGTGGTGCAAGTGCACTCTCTGGACTCACTGCAGTGCATCCCCAGTGGTGCCAGTACACTCACTGGACTCACTGCACTGCATCCCCAGTGGTGCCAGTGCACTCTGTGGACTCACTGCTGTGCATCCCCATTGGTGCCAGTGTACTCTCTGGACTCACTGCACTGCATCCCCAGTGGAGCCAGTGCACTCTGTGGACTCACTGAAGTGCATCCCCATTGGTGCCAGTGCACTCTCTGGACTCACTGCACTGCATCCCCAGTGGTACCAGTGCACTCTCTGGACTCTCTGCACTGCATCTCCAATGGTGCCAGTGCACTCTCTGGACTCACTGCACTGCATCCCCAGTGGTGCCAATGCACTCTCTGGACTCACTGCTGTGCATCCCCAGTGGTGCCAGTGCACTCTCTGGACTCACTGCACTGCATCCCCAGTGGTGCAAGTGCACTCTCTGGACTCACTGCAGTGCATCTCAAGTGGTGCCAATGCACTCTCTGGACTCACTGCAGTGCATCCCCAGTGGTGCCAGTACACTCACTGGACTCACTGCACTGCATCCCCAGTGGTGCCAGTGCACTCTCTGCACTCACTGAAGTGCAGCCCCATTGGTGCCAGTGAACTATCTGGACTCACTGCAGTGCATCCCCAGTGGTGCCAGTGCACTCTCTGGACTCACTGCACTGCATCCCCAGTGGTGCCAGTGCACTCTCTGGACTCACTGCACTGCATCCCCAGTGGTGCCAGTGCACTCTCTGGACTCACTGCACTGCATCTCCAATGGTGCCAGTGCACTCTCTGGACTCACTGCACTGCATCCCCAGTGGTGCCAATGCACTCTCTGGACTCACTGCTGTGCATCCCCAGTGGTGCCAGTGCACTCTCTGGACTCACTGTACTGCATCCCCAGTGGTGCCAGTGCACTCTCTGGACTCACTACACTGCATCCCCATTGGTGCCAGTGCACTCTCTGGACTCACTGCACTGCATCCCCAGTGGTGCCAGTGCACTCTCTGGACTTGCTCCACTGCATCCCCAGTGGTGCCAGTGCACTCTCTGGACTCACTGCACTGCAACCCCAGTGTTGCCAGTGCACTCTCTGGACTCACTGCAATGCATACTCAGTGGAGCCCGTGCACTCTCTGGACTCACTGCACAGCATCCCCAGTGGTGCCAGTGCACTCTCTGGACTCACTGCAGTGCATCCCCAGTGGTGCCAGTGCACTCTTTGGACTCACTGAAGTGCATTCTCAGTGGTGCAAGTGCACTCTCTGGACTCACTGCACTGCATCCCCAGTGGTGCCAGTGCGCTCTCTGGACTCACTGCATTGCATCCCCAGTGGTGCCAGTACACTCTCTGGACTCACCGCACCGCATACCCAGTGGTGCCAGTGCACTCTCTGGAGTAACTGCAGTGCATCACCAGTGGTGCCACTGCTCTCTCTGGACTCACTGCACTGCATCCCCAGTGGTGCCAGAGCACTCTCTGGACTCACTGCACTGCATCCCCAGCGGTGCCAGTGCACTCTCTGGACTCACTGCACTGCATCCCCAGTGGTGCCAGAGCACTCTCTGGACTCACTGCACTGCATCCCCAGTGGAGCCAGTGCGATCTCTGGACTCACTGCACTGCATCCCCAGTGGTGCCAGTGCACTCTCTGGACTCACTGCAGTGCATCCCCAGTGGAGCCCGTGCACTCTGTGGACTCACTGCAGTGCATTCTCAGTGGTGCCAGTGCACTCTCTGGACTCACTGCACTGCATCCCCAGTGGTGCCAGTACACTCACTGGACTGACTGCACTGCATCCCCAGTGGTGCTAGTGCACTCTCTGGACTCACTGCACTGCATCTCCAGTGGTGCCAGAGCACTCTCTGGACTCACTGCAGTGCATCCCCAGTGGTGCCAGTGCACTCTCTGGACTCACTGCGCTGCATCCCCAGTGGTGCCAGTGCACTCTGTGGACTCACTGCTGTGCATCCCCATTGGTGCGAGTGCACTCTCTGGACTCACTGCACTGCATCCCCAGTGGTGCCAGTGCACTCTGTGGACTCACTGCAGTGCATCCCCAGTGGTGCCAATGCACTCTCTGGACCTCCGGCACCGCATCCCCAGTGGAGCCAGTGCACTCTCTGGACTCGCGGCACTGCATCCCCAGTGGTTCCAGTGCACTCTCTCGAGTCACTGCACTACATCCCCAGTTGTGCCAGTGCACTCACTGGACTCACTGTACTGCATCATCAGTGGTGCCAGTGCACTCTCTGGACTCACTGCACTGCATCCCCAGTGGTGCCAGTGCACTCTCTGGACTCACTGCACTGCATCCCCAGTGGTGCCAGTGCTATCCCTGGACTCACTGTAGTGCATCCCCAGTGGTGCCAGTGCACTCTCTGGACTCACTGCAGTGCATCCCCAGTGGTGCCAGTGCACTCTCTGGACTCACTGAAGTGCATTCTCTGTGGTGCCAGTGCACTCTCTGGACTCACTGCAGTGCATCCCCAGTTGTGCCAGTGCACTCACTGGACTGACTGCACTGCATCCCCAGTGGTGCCAGTGCTATCCCTGGACTCACTGTAGTGCATCCCCAGTGGTGCCAGTGCACTCTCTGGACTCACTGCAGGGCATCCCCAGTGGTGCCAGTGCACTCTCTGGACTCACTGCACTGCATCCCCAGTGCTGCCAGTGCACTCTCTGGACTCACTGCACTGCATCACCTGTGGTGCCAGTGCACTCTCTGGACTCACTGCACCGCATCCGCAGTGGTGCCAGTGCACTCTCTAGAGTCACTGCGCTGCATCCCCAGTTGTGCCAGTGCACTCTCTGGACTCACTGCAGTGCATCCCCAGTGGTGCCAGTGCACTCTCTGGACTCACTGCAGTGCATCCCCAGTGGTACCAGTGCACTCTCTGGACTCGCGTCACTGCATCCCCAGTGGTGCCACTGCACTCTCTGGACTCACTGCACTGCATCCCCAGTGGTGCCAGTGCTATCCCTGGACTCACTGTAGTGCATCCCCAGTGGTGCCAGTGCACTCTCTGGACTCACTGCAGGGCATCCCCAGTGGTGCCAGTGCACTCTCTGGACTCACTGCACTGCATCCCCAGTGGTGCAAGTGCACTCTCTGGACTCACTGCAGTGCATCCCCAGTGGTGCCAGTGCACTCTCTGGACTCACTGCAGTGCATCCCCAGTGGAGCCCGTGCACTCTCTGGACTCACTGAAGTGCATCCCCAGTGGTGCCAGTGCACTCTCTGGACTCACTGCACTGCATCCCCAGTGGTGCCAGTGCACTCTGTGGACTCACTGCACTGCATCCCCAGTGGTGCCAGTGCACTCTCTGGACTCACTGCAGTGCATCCCCAGTGGTGCCAGTACACTCACTGGACTGACTGCACTGCATCCCCAGTGGTGCTAGTGCACTCTCTGGACTCACTGCACTGCATCGCCAGTGGTGCCAGTGCACTCTCTGGACTCACTGCACTGCATCCCCAGTGGTGCCAGTGCACTCTCTGGACTCACTGCACTGCATCCCCAGTGGTGCCAGTGCACTCTCTGGACTCACTGCACTGCATCCCCAGTGGTGCAAGTGCACTCTCTGGACTCACTGCAGTGCATCCCCAGTGGTGCCAGTACACTCACTGGACTCACTGCACTGCATCTCCAGTGGTGCCAGTGCACTCTGTGGACTCACTGCTGTGCATCCCCATTGGTGCCAGTGTACTCTCTGGACTCACTGCACTGCATCCCCAGTGGAGCCAGTGCACTCTGTGGACTCACTGAAGTGCATCCCCATTGGTGCCAGTGCACTCTCTGGTCTCACTGCACTGCATCCCCAGTGGTGCCAGTGCACTCTCTGGACTCTCTGCACTGCATGTCCAATGGTGCCAGTGCACTCTCTGGACTCACTGCACTGCATCCCCAGTGGTGCCAATGCACTCTCTGGACTCACTGCTGTGCATCCCCAGTGGTGCCAGTGCACTCTCTGGACTCACTGCACTGCATCCCCAGTGGTGCCAGTGCACTCTCTGGGCTCACTGCACTGCATCCCCAGTGGTGCCAGTGCACTCTCTGGACTCACTGCAGTGCATCCCAAGTGGTGCCAAAGCACTCTCTGGACTCACTGCAGTGCATCCCCAGTGGTGCCAGTACACTCACTGGACTCACTGCACTGCATCCCCAGTGGTGCCAGTGCAGTCTCTGCACTCACTGAAGTGCATCTCCAGTGGTGCCAGTGAACTCTCTGGACTCACTGCAGTGCATCCCCAGTGGTGCCAGTGCACTCTCTGGACTCACTGCACTGCATCCCCAGTGGTGCCAGTGCACTCTCTGGACTCACTGCAGTGCATCCCCAGTGGTGCCAGGGCACTCTCTGGACTCACTGCACTGCATCTCCAATGGTGCCAGTGTACTCTCTGGACTCACTGCACTGCATCCCCAGTGGAGCCAGTGCACTCTGTGGACTCACTGAAGTGCATCCCCATTGGTGCCAGTGCACTCTCTGGACTCACTGCACTGCATCCCCAGTGGTGCCAGTGCACTCTCTGGACTCACTGCACTGCATCCCCAGTGGTGCCAGTGCACTCTCTGGACTCACTGCAGTGCATCCCCACTGGTGCCAAAGCACTCTCTGGACTCACTGCAGTGCATCATCAGTGGTGCCAGTACACTCACTGGACTCACTGCACTGCATCCCCAGTGGTGCCAGTGCAGTCTCTGCACTCACTGAAGTGCATCTCCAGTGGTGCCAGTGAACTCTCTGGACTCACTGCAGTGCATCCCCAGTGGTGCCAGTGCACTCTCTGGACTCACTGCACTGCATCCCCAGTGGTGCCAGTGCACTCTCTGGACTCACTGCACTGCATCCCCAGTGGTGCCAGTGCACTCTCTGGACTCACTGCACTGCATCTCCAATGGTGCCAGTGCACTCTCTGGACTCACTGCACTGCATCCCCAGTGGTGCCAATGCACTCTCTGGACTCACTGCTGTGCATCCCCAGTGGTGCCAGTGCACTCTCTGGACTCACTGCACTGCATCCCCAGTGGTGCCAGTGCACTCTCTGGACTCACTGCACTGCATCCCCAGTGGTGCCAGTGCACTCTGTGGGCTCACTGCTGTGCATCCCCATTGGTGCCAGTGCACTCTCTGGACTCACTGCACTGCATCCCCAGTGGTGCCAGTGCACTCTCTGGACTCACTGCACTGCATCCCCAGTGGTGCAAGTGCACTCTCTGGACTCACTGCAGTGCATCCCCAGTGGTGCCAGTGCACTCTCTGGACTCACTGCAGTGCATCCCCAGTGTAGCCCGTGCACTCTCTGGACTCACTGCAGTGCATTCCCAGTGGTGCCAGTGCACTCTCTGGACTCACTGCACTGCATCCCCAGTGGTGCCAGTGCACTCTGTGGACTCACTGCACTGCATCCCCAGTGGTGCCAGTGCACTCTCTGGACTCACTGCAGTGCATCCCCAGTGGTGCCAGTACACTCACTGGACTGACTGCACTGCATCCCCAGTGGTGCTAGTGCACTCTCTGGACTCACTGCACTGCATCGCCAGTGGTGCCAGTGCACTCTCTGGACTCACTGCACTGCATCCCCAGTGGTGCCAGTGCACTCTCTGGACTCACTGCACTGCATCCCCAGTGGTGCCAGTGCACTCTCTGGACTCACTGCACTGCATCCCCAGTGGTGCAAGTGCACTCTCTGGACTCACTGCAGTGCATCCCCAGTGGTGCCAGTACACTCACTGGACTCACTGCACTGCATCCCCAGTGGTGCCAGTGCACTCTGTGGACTCACTGCTGTGCATCCCCATTGGTGCCAGTGTACTCTCTGGACTCACTGCACTGCATCCCCAGTGGAGCCAGTGCACTCTGTGGACTCACTGAAGTGCATCCCCATTGGTGCCAGTGCACTCTCTGGACTCACTGCACTGCATCCCCAGTGGTGCCAGTGCACTCTCTGGACTCTCTGCACTGCATCTCCAATGGTGCCAGTGCACTCTCTGGACTCACTGCACTGCATCCCCAGTGGTGCCAATGCACTCTCTGGACTCACTGCTGTGCATCCCCAGTGGTGCCAGTGCACTCTCTGGACTCACTGCACTGCATCCCCAGTGGTGCCAGTGCACTCTCTGGGCTCACTGCAGTGCATCCCCAGTGGTGCCAGTGCACTCTGTGGACTCACTGCTGTGCATCCCCATTGGTGCCAGTGCACTCTCTGGACTCACTGCACTGCATCCCCAGTGGTGTCAGTGCACTCTCTGGACTCACTGCACTGCATCCCCAGTGGTGCAAGTGCACTCTCTGGACTCACTGCAGTGCATCCCAAGTGGTGCCAATGCACTCTCTGGACTCACTGCAGTGCATCCCCAGTGGTGCCAGTACACTCACTGGACTCACTGCACTGCATCCCCAGTGGTGCCAGTGCACTCTCTGCACTCACTGAAGTGCAGCCCCATTGGTGCCAGTGAACTATCTGGACTCACTGCAGTGCATCCCCAGTGGTGCCAGTGCACTCTCTGGACTCACTGCACTGCATCCCCAGTGGTGCCAGTGCACTCTCTGGACTCACTGCACTGCATCTCCAATGGTGCCAGTGCACTCTCTGGACTCACTGCACTGCATCCCCAGTGGTGCCAATGCACTCTCTGGACTCACTGCTGTGCATCCCCAGTGGTGCCAGTGCACTCTCTGGACTCACTGTACTGCATCCCCAGTGGTGCCAGTGCACTCTCTGGACTCACTACACTGCATCCCCATTGGTGCCAGTGCACTCTCTGGACTCACTGCACTGCATCCCCAGTGGTGCCAGTGCACTCTCTGGACTTGCTCCACTGCATCCCCAGTGGTGCCAGTGCACTCTCTGGACTCACTGCACTGCAACCCCAGTGTTGCCAGTGCAATCTCTGGACTCACTGCAATGCATACTCAGTGGAGCCCGTGCACTCTCTGGACTCACTGCACAGCATCCCCAGTGGTGCCAGTGCACTCTCTGGACTCACTGCAGTGCATCCCCAGTGGTGCCAGTGCACTCTTTGGACTCACTGAAGTGCATTCTCAGTGGTGCAAGTGCACTCTCTGGACTCACTGCACTGCATCCCCAGTGGTGCCAGTGCGCTCTCTGGACTCACTGCATTGCATCCCCAGTGGTGCCAGTACACTCTCTGGACTCACTGAAGGGCATTCTCAGTGGTGCCAGTGCACTCTCTGGACTCACTGCAGTGCATCCCCAGTGGTGCCAGTGCACTCTCTGGACTCACCGCACCGCATACCCAGTGGTGCCAGTGCACTCTCTGGAGTAACTGCAGTGCATCACCAGTGGTGCCACTGCTCTCTCTGGACTCACTGCACTGCATCCCCAGTGGTGCCAGAGCACTCTCTGGACTCACTGCACTGCATCCCCAGCGGTGCCAGTGCACTCTCTGGACTCACTGCACTGCATCCCCAGTGGTGCCAGAGCACTCTCTGGACTCACTACACTGCATCCCCAGTGGAGCCAGTGCGATCTCTGGACTCACTGCAGTGCATCCCCAGTGGTGCCAGTGCACTCTCTGGACTCACTGCAGTGCATCCCCAGTGGAGCCCGTGCACTCTGTGGACTCAGTGCAGTGCATTCTCAGTGGTGCCAGTGCACTCTCTGGACTCACTGCACTGCATCCCCAGTGGTGCCAGTACACTCACTGGACTGACTGCACTGCATCCCCAGTGGTGCTAGTGCACTCTCTGGACTCACTGCACTGCATCTCCAGTGGTGCCAGAGCACTCTCTGGACTCACTGCAGTGCATCCCCAGTGGTGCCTGTGCACTCTCTGGACTCACTGCGCTGCATCCCCAGTGGTGCCAGTGCACTCTGTGGACTCACTGCTGTGCATCCCCATTGGTGCGAGTGCACTCTCTGGACTCACTGCACTGCATCCCCAGTGGTGCCAGTGCACTCTGTGGACTCACTGCAGTGCATCCCCAGTGGTGCCAATGCACTCTCTGGACCTCCGGCACCGCATTCCCAGTGGAGCCAGTGCACTCTCTGGACTCGCGGCACTGCATCCCCAGTGGTTCCAGTGCACTCTCTCGAGTCACTGCACTACATCCCCAGTTGTGCCAGTGCACTCACTGGACTCACTGTACTGCATCATCAGTGGTGCCAGTGCACTCTCTGGACTCACTGCACTGCATCCCCAGTGGTGCCAGTGCACTCTCTGGACTCACTGCACTGCATCCCCAGTGGTGCCAGTGCTATCCCTGGACTCACTGTAGTGCATCCCCAGTGGTGCCAGTGCACTCTCTGGACTCACTGCAGTGCATCCCCAGTGGTGCCAGTGCACTCTCTGGACTCACTGAAGTGCATTCTCTGTGGTGCCAGTGCACTCTCTGGACTCACTGCAGTGCATCCCCAGTTGTGCCAGTGCACTCACTGGACTCACTGCACTGCATCCCCAGTGGTGCCAGTGCTATCCCTGGACTCACTGTAGTGCATCCCCAGTGGTGCCAGTGCACTCTCTGGACTCACTGCAGGGCATCCCCAGTGGTGCCAGTGCACTCTCTGGACTCACTGCACTGCATCCCCAGTGCTGCCAGTGCACTCTCTGGACTCACTGCACTGCATCACCTGTGGTGCCAGTGCACTCTCTGGACTCACTGCACCGCATCCGCAGTGGTGCCAGTGCACTCTCTAGAGTCACTGCGCTGCATCCCCAGTTGTGCCAGTGCACTCTCTGGACTCACTGCAGTGCATCCCCAGTGGTGCCAGTGCACTCTCTGGACTCACTGCAGTGCATCCCCAGTGGTACCAGTGCACTCTCTGGACTCGCGTCACTGCATCCCCAGTGGTGCCACTGCACTCTCTGGACTCACTGCACTGCATCCCCAGTGGTGCCAGTGCTATCCCTGGACTCACTGTAGTGCATCCCCAGTGGTGCCAGTGCACTCTCTGGACTCACTGCAGGGCATCCCCAGTGGTGCCAGTGCACTCTCTGGACTCACTGCACTGCATCCCCAGTGGTGCAAGTGCACTCTCTGGACTCACTGCAGTGCATCCCCAGTGGTGCCAGTGCACTCTCTGGACTCACTGCAGTGCATCCCCAGTGGAGCCCGTGCACTCTCTGGACTCACTGAAGTGCATCCCCAGTGGTGCCAGTGCACTCTCTGGACTCACTGCACTGCATCCCCAGTGGTGCCAGTGCACTCTGTGGACTCACTGCACTGCATCCCCAGTGGTGCCAGTGCACTCTCTGGACTCACTGCAGTGCATCCCCAGTGGTGCCAGTACACTCACTGGACTGACTGCACTGCATCCCCAGTGGTGCTAGTGCACTCTCTGGACTCACTGCACTGCATCGCCAGTGGTGCCAGTGCACTCTCTGGACTCACTGCACTGCATCCCCAGTGGTGCCAGTGCACTCTCTGGACTCACTGCACTGCATCCCCAGTGGTGCCAGTGCACTCTCTGGACTCACTGCACTGCATCCCCAGTGGTGCAAGTGCACTCTCTGGACTCACTGCAGTGCATCCCCAGTGGTGCCAGTACACTCACTGGACTCACTGCACTGCATCCCCAGTGGTGCCAGTGCACTCTGTGGACTCACTGCTGTGCATCCCCATTGGTGCCAGTGTACTCTCTGGACTCACTGCACTGCATCCCCAGTGGAGCCAGTGCACTCTGTGGACTCACTGAAGTGCATCCCCATTGGTGCCAGTGCACTCTCTGGTCTCACTGCACTGCATCCCCAGCGGTGCCAGTGCACTCTCTGGACTCTCTGCACTGCATGTCCAATGGTGCCAGTGCACTCTCTGGACTCACTGCACTGCATCCCCAGTGGTGCCAATGCACTCTCTGGACTCACTGCTGTGCATCCCCAGTGGTGCCAGTGCACTCTCTGGACTCACTGCACTGCATCCCCAGTGGTGCCAGTGCACTCTCTGGGCTCACTGCAGTGCATCCCCAGTGGTGCCAGTGCACTCTGTGGACTCACTGCTGTGCATCCCCATTGGTGCCAGTGCACTCTCTGGACTCACTGCACTGCATCCCCAGTGGTGTCAGTGCACTCTCTGGACTCACTGCACTGCATCCCCAGTGGTGCAAGTGCACTCTCTGGACTCACTGCAGTGCATCCCAAGTGGTGCCAATGCACTCTCTGGACTCACTGCAGTGCAACCCCAGTGGTGCCAGTACACTCACTGGACTCACTGCACTGCATCCCCAGTGGTGCCAGTGCACTCTCTGCACTCACTGAAGTGCAGCCCCATTGGTGCCAGTGAACTATCTGGACTCACTGCAGTGCATCCCCAGTGGTGCCAGTGCACTCTCTGGACTCACTGCACTGCATCCCCAGTGGTGCCAGTGCACTCTCTGGACTCACTGCACTGCATCCCCAGTGGTGCCAGTGCACTCTCTGGACTCACTGCACTGCATCCCCAGTGGTGCCAGTGCACTCTCTGGACTCACTGCACTGCATCCCCAGTGGTGCCAATGCACTCTCTGGACTCACTGCTGTGCATCCCCAGTGGTGCCAGTGCACTCTCTGGACTCACTGTACTGCATCCCCAGTGGTGCCAGTGCACTCTCTGGACTCACTACACTGCATCCCCATTGGTGCCAGTGCACTCTCTGGACTCACTGCACTGCATCCCCAGTGGTGCCAGTGCACTCTCTGGACTTGCTCCACTGCATCCCCAGTGGTGCCAGTGCACTCTCTGGACTCACTGCACTGCAACCCCAGTGTTGCCAGTGCACTCTCTGGACTCACTGCAATGCATACTCAGTGGAGCCCGTGCACTCTCTGGACTCACTGCACAGCATCCCCAGTGGTGCCAGTGCACTCTCTGGACTCACTGCAGTGCATCCCCAGTGGTGCCAGTGCACTCTTTGGACTCACTGAAGTGCATTCTCAGTGGTGCAAGTGCACTCTCTGGACTCACTGCACTGCATCCCCAGTGGTGCCAGTGCGCTCTCTGGACTCACTGAAGTGCATCCCCAGTGGTGCCAGTACACTCTCTGGACTCACTGAAGTGCATCCCCAGTGGTGCCAGTACACTCTCTGGACTCACTGAAGGGCATTCTCAGTGGTGCCAGTGCACTCTCTGGACTCACTGCAGTGCATCCCCAGTGGTGCCAGTGCACTCTCTGGACTCACCGCACCGCATACCCAGTGGTGCCAGTGCACTCTCTGGAGTAACTGCAGTGCATCACCAGTGGTGCCACTGCTCTCTCTGGACTCACTGCACTGCATCCCCAGTGGTGCCAGAGCACTCTCTGGACTCACTGCACTGCATCCCCAGCGGTGCCAGTGCACTCTCTGGACTCACTGCACTGCATCCCCAGTGGTGCCAGTGCACTCTGTGGACTCACTGCACTGCATCCCCAGTGGTGCCAGTGCACTCTCTGGACTCACTGCAGTGCATCCCCAGTGGTGCCAGTACACTCACTGGACTGACTGCACTGCATCCCCAGTGGTGCTAGTGCACTCTCTGGACTCACTGCACTGCATCGCCAGTGGTGCCAGTGCACTCTCTGGACTCACTGCACTGCATCCCCAGTGGTGCCAGTGCACTCTCTGGACTCACTGCACTGCATCCCCAGTGGTGCCAGTGCACTCTCTGGACTCACTGCACTGCATCCCCAGTGGTGCAAGTGCACTCTCTGGACTCACTGCAGTGCATCCCCAGTGGTGCCAGTACACTCACTGGACTCACTGCACTGCATCCCCAGTGGTGCCAGTGCACTCTGTGGACTCACTGCTGTGCATCCCCATTGGTGCCAGTGTACTCTCTGGACTCACTGCACTGCATCCCCAGTGGAGCCAGTGCACTCTGTGGACTCACTGAAGTGCATCCCCATTGGTGCCAGTGCACTCTCTGGTCTCACTGCACTGCATCCCCAGTGGTGCCAGTGCACTCTCTGGACTCTCTGCACTGCATGTCCAATGGTGCCAGTGCACTCTCTGGACTCACTGCACTGCATCCCCAGTGGTGCCAATGCACTCTCTGGACTCACTGCTGTGCATCCCCAGTGGTGCCAGTGCACTCTCTGGACTCACTGCACTGCATCCCCAGTGGTGCCAGTGCACTCTCTGGGCTCACTGCAGTGCATCCCCAGTGGTGCCAGTGCACTCTCTGGACTCACTGCTGTGCATCCCCATTGGTGCCAGTGCACTCTCTGGACTCACTGCACTGCATCCCCAGTGGTGTCAGTGCACTCTCTGGACTCACTGCACTGCATCCCCAGTGGTGCAAGTGCACTCTCTGGACTCACTGCAGTGCATCCCAAGTGGTGCCAATGCACTCTCTGGACTCACTGCAGTGCATCCCCAGTGGTGCCAGTACACTCACTGGACTCACTGCACTGCATCCCCAGTGGTGCCAGTGCACTCTCTGCACTCACTGAAGTGCAGCCCCATTGGTGCCAGTGAACTATCTGGACTCACTGCAGTGCATCCCCAGTGGTGCCAGTGCACTCTCTGGACTCACTGCACTGCATCCCCAGTGGTGCCAGTGCACTCTCTGGACTCACTGCACTGCATCCCCAGTGGTGCCAGTGCACTCTCTGGACTCACTGCAGTGCATCCCCAGTGGTGCCAGTGCACTCTCTGGACTTGCTCCACTGCATCCCCAGTGGTGCCAGTGCACTCTCTGGACTCACTGCACTGCAACCCCAGTGTTGCCAGTGCACTCTCTGGACTCACTGCAATGCATACTCAGTGGAGCCCGTGCACTCTCTGGACTCACTGCACAGCATCCCCAGTGGTGCCAGTGCACTCTCTGGACTCACTGCAGTGCATCCCCAGTGGTGCCAGTGCACTCTTTGGACTCACTGAAGTGCATTCTCAGTGGTGCAAGTGCACTCTCTGGACTCACTGCACTGCATCCCCAGTGGTGCCAGTGCGCTCTCTGGACTCACTGAAGTGCATCCCCAGTGGTGCCAGTACACTCTCTGGACTCACTGAAGGGCATTCTCAGTGGTGCCAGTGCACTCTCTGGACTCACTGCAGTGCATCCCCAGTGGTGCCAGTGCACTCTCTGGACTCACCGCACCGCATACCCAGTGGTGCCAGTGCACTCTCTGGAGTAACTGCAGTGCATCACCAGTGGTGCCACTGCTCTCTCTGGACTCACTGCACTGCATCCCCAGTGGTGCCAGAGCACTCTCTGGACTCACTGCACTGCATCCCCAGCGGTGCCAGTGCACTCTCTGGACTCACTGCACTGCATCCCCAGTGGTGCCAGAGCACTCTCTGGACTCACTGCACTGCATCCCCAGTGGAGCCAGTGCGATCTCTGGACTCACTGCACTGCATCCCCAGTGGTGCCAGTGCACTCTGTGGACTCACTGCAGTGCATCCCCAGTGGAGCCCGTGCACTCTGTGGACTCACTGCAGTGCATTCTCAGTGGTGCCAGTGCACTCTCTGGACTCACTGCACTGCATCCCCAGTGGTGCCAGTACACTCACTGGACTGACTGCACTGCATCCCCAGTGGTGCTAGTGCACTCTCTGGACTCACTGCACTGCATCTCCAGTGGTGCCAGAGCACTCTCTGGACTCACTGCAGTGCATCCCCAGTGGTGCCAGTGCACTCTCTGGACTCACTGCGCTGCATCCCCAGTGGTGCCAGTGCACTCTGTGGACTCACTGCTGTGCATCCCCATTGGTGCCAGTGCACTCTCTGGACTCACTGCACTGCATCCCCAGTGGTGCCAGTGCACTCTGTGGACTCACTGCAGTGCATCCCCAGTGGTGCCAATGCACTCTCTGGACCTCCGGCACCGCATCCCCAGTGGAGCCAGTGCACTCTCTGGACTCGCGGCACTGCATCCCCAGTGGTTCCAGTGCACTCTCTCGAGTCACTGCACTACATCCCCAGTTGTGCCAGTGCACTCACTGGACTCACTGTACTGCATCATCAGTGGTGCCAGTGCACTCTCTGGACTCACTGCAGTGCATCCCCAGTGGTGCCAGTGCACTCTCTGGACTCACTGCACTGCATCCCCAGTGCTGCCAGTGCACTCTCTGGACTCACTGCACTGCATCACCTGTGGTGCCAGTGCACTCTCTGGACTCACTGCACCGCATCCGCAGTGGTGCCAGTGCACTCTCTAGAGTCACTGCGCTGCATCCCCAGTTGTGCCAGTGCACTCTCTGGACTCACTGCAGTGCATCCCCAGTGGTGCCAGTGCACTCTCTGGACTCACTGCAGTGCATCCCCAGTGGTACCAGTGCACTCTCTGGACTCGCGTCACTGCATCCCCAGTGGTGCCACTGCACTCTCTGGACTCGCGTCACTGCATACCCAGTGGTGCCAGTGCACTCTCTGGACTCACTGAAGTGCATCCCCAGTGGTGCCAGTGCACTCTCTGGACTCACTGCAGTGCATTCCCGGTGGTGCCAGTGCACTCTCTGGACTCACTGCAGTGCATCCCCAGTGGTGCTAGTGCACTCTGGACTCACTGCAGTGCATCCCCAGTGGTGCCAGTGCACTCTCTGGACTCACTGCAGTGCATCCCCAGTGGTGCTAGTGCACTCTGGACTCACTGCAGTGCATCCCCAGTGGTGCCAGTGCACTCTCTGGACTCACTGCACTGCATCCCCAGTGGTGCCAGTGCACTCTCTGGACTCACTGTACTGCATCCCCAGTGGTGCCAGTGCACTCTCTGGACTCACCGCACTGCACCCTGAGTGGTGCCAGTGCACTCTCTGGACTCACTGCACCGCATCCCCAGTGGTGCCAGTGCACCCTCTAGAGTCACTGCGCTGCATCCCCAGTGGTGCCAGTGCACTCTCTGGAGTGACTGCAGTGCATCCCCAGTGGTGCCAGTGCACTCTCTGGACTCACTGCACTGCATCCCCAGTGGTGCCAGTGCACTCTCTGGACTCACTGCACTGCATCCCCAGTGGTGCCAGTGCACTCTCTGGACTCACCGCACTGCACCCTGAGTGGTGCCAGTGCACTCTCTGGACTCACTGCACCGCATCCCCAGTGGTGCCAGTGCACCCTCTAGAGTCACTGCGCTGCATCCCCAGTGGTGCCAGTGCACTCTCTGGACTCACTGCACTGCATCCCCAGTGGTGCCAGTGCACTCTCTTGACTCACTGCACTGCACCCTGAGTGGTGCCAGTGCACTCTCTGGACTCACTGCACTGCATCCCCAGTGGTGCCAAAGCACTCTCTGGACTCCCGCCACCGCATCCCCAGTGGTTCCAGTGCACTCTCTGCACTCACTGCACTGCATCCCGAGTGGTGCCAGTGCACTCTCTGGACTCACTGCAGTCCATCCCCAGTGGTGCCAGTGCTCTCTCTGGACTCACTGCACTGCATCCACATTGGTGCCAGTGCACTCTCTGGACTCACTGCGCTGCATCCCCAGTGGTGCCAGTACACTCACTGGACTCACTGCACTGTATCCCCAGTGGTGCCAGTGCACTCTCTGGACTCACTGCACTGCATCCCCAGTGGTGCCAGTGCACTCTCTGGACTCACTGCAGTGCATCCCCAGTGGTGCCAGTGCACTCTCTGGACTCACTGCACTGCATCCCCAGTGGTGCCAGTGCGCTCTCTGGACTCACTGCAGTGCATCCCCCGTGGTGCAAGTGCACTCTCTGGACTCACTGGAGTGCATCACCTGTGGTGCCAGTGCACTCTCTGGACTCACTGCACTGCATCCCCAGTGCTGCCAGGGCACTCTATGGACTCACTGCACTGCATCCCCAGTGGTGCCAGTGCACTCTCTGGACTCACTGAAGTGCATTCTCAGTGGAGCCTGTGCACTCTCTGGACTCACTGCACTGCATCCCCAGTGGTGCCAGTGCACTCGCTGGACTAACTGCACTGCATCCCCAGTGGTGCCAGTGCTATCCCTGGACTCACTGTAGTGCATCCCCAGTGGTGCCAGTGCACTCTCTGGACTCACTGCAGTGCAACCCCCGTGGTGCAAGTGCACTCTCTGGACTCACTGAAGTGCATTCTCAGTGGTGCCAGTGCACTCACTGGACTCACTGCACTGCATCCCCAGTGGTGCCAGTGCACTCTCTGGGCTCACTGCAGGGCATCCCCAGTGGTGCCAGTGCACTCTCTGGACTCACTGCAGTGCATCCCCAGTGGTGCCAGTGCTATCCCTGGACTCACTGTAGTGCATCCCCAGTGGTGCCAGTGCACTCTCTAGACTCACTGCAGGGCATCCCCAGTGGTGCCAGTGCACTCTCTGGACTCACTGCACTGCATCCCCAGTGGTGCCAGTGCACTCTCTGGACTCACTGCAGTGCATCCCCAGTAGTGCCAGTGCACTCTCTGCACTCACTTCACTGCATCGCCAGTGGTGCCAGTGCACTCTCTGGACTCACTGCACTGCATTCTTAGTGGTGACAGTGAAGTCTTTGGACTCACTGCACTCCATCCCCACTGGTGCCTTTGCACTCCCTGGACTCACTGCACTGCTCCAGCCGCGGCAGCCGCTCCAGCCGCGGTAGCCCTCCAGCCGTGGCAGCCGCTCCACTCGGTAGCGGCTGGAGCGGCTGCCGCGGCTGGAGCGGCTGGAGCGGCTGCCGCGGCTGGAGCGGCTGCCGCGGTTGGAGCGGCTGCCGCGGCTGGAGCGGCTGGAGCGGATGCCGCGGCTGGAGCGGCTGGAGCGGCTGCCGCGGCTGGAGCGTCTGGCGCGGCTGGAGGAGCTACCGCGTCTGGAGCGGTTAACGCGGCTGGAGCGGATGCCGAGGCTGGAGCGGATACCGCGGCTGGTGCGGCTGGAGAGGCTGCCGCGGCTGCAGCAGTGCAGTGAGTCCAGAGAGTGCACTGGCACCTTGGGGATGCAGTGCAGTGAGTAAAGAGAGTGCACTGGCACCACTGGGGATGCAATGCAGTGAGTCCAGAGAGTGCACTGGCACCACTGGGCATGCAGTGCTGTGAGTCCAGAGAGTGCCCCGGCAACACTGGGAATGCACTACAGTGACTGCAGAGACTGCACTGACACCACTGCGGATGCAGTGCCGCGAGTCCAGAGAGTGCACTGGCACCACTGAGAATGCATTTCAGTGAGTCCAGAGAGTGCCGTTCCAGCCTCGGCATCCGCTCCAGCCGAGTCAACCCCGCGGTAGCCCCTCCAGCCGCGGCAGACGCTCCAGACGCGGCAGCCGCTCCAGCAGCTCCAGCCGCGGCAGTCGCTCCAGCCCCTCCAGCCGCGCCAGCCTCTCCATCCGCGGCAGCCGCTCCAGCCGCGGCAACCGCTCCAGCCGCTCCAACCGCGGCAGCCGCTCCAGCCGCTACCGAGTGGAGCGGCTGCCACGGCTGGAGGGCTACCGCGGCTGGAGCGGCTGCCGCGGCTGGAGCAGTGCAGTGAGTCCAGGGAGTGCACTTGCACCACTGGGGATGCAGCGCAGTGACTCCAGAGAGTGCACTGGCACCACTGGGGATGCACTGCAGTGAGTCCAGAGAGTGCACTGGCTCCACTGAGAATGCACTTCAGTGAGTCCAGAGAGTGCACTGGCACCACTGGGGATGCACTGCAGTGAGTCAAGAGAGTGCACTGGCAGGACTGGGGATGCAGTGCAGTGAGTCCAGAGAGTGCACTGGCACCACTGGGGATGCCCTGCAGTGAGTCCAGAGAGCGCACTGGCACCACTGGGGATGCAGTGCAGTGAGTCCAGTGAGTGCACTGGCACCACTGGGGATGCACTGCAGTGAGTCCAGAAAGTGCACTGGCACCACTGGGGATGCAGTGCTGTGAGTCCAGAGAGTGCCCAGGCAACACTGGGAATGCACTACAGTGACTGCAGAGACTGCACTGACACCACTGCGGATGCAGTGCCGCGAGTCCAGAGAGTGCACTGGCACCAATGGGGATGCACAGCAGTGAGTCCACAGAGTGCACTGGCTCCACTCGGGATGCAGTACAGTGAGTCCAGAGAGTGCACTGGCACCACTGTGGATGCAGTGCCGTGAGTCCAGAGAATGCACTGGCACCACTGGGGATACGGTGCGGGAGTCCAGAGAGTGCACTGACACCACTGGGGATGCGGTGCCTGGAGTCCAGAGAGTGCTTTGGCACCACTGGGGATGCGGTGCAGTGAGTCCACAGAGTGCAATGGCACCACTGGGGATGCACTGCAGTGAGTCCAGAGTGCACTAGCACCACTGGGGATGCAGAGCAGTGAGTCCAGAGAGTGCACTGGCACCACTGAGAATGCATTTCAGTGAGTCCAGAGAGTGCACTGGCACCACTGGGGATGCTGTGCAGTGAGTCAAGAGAGTGCACTGGCAGGACTGGGGATGCAGTGCAGTGAGTCCAGAGAGTGCACTGGCACCACTGGGGATGCCCTGCAGTGAGTCCAGAGAGTGCACTGGCACCACTGGGGATGCCCTGCAGTGAGTCCAGAGAGTGCACTGGCACCACTGGGGATGCAGTGCAGTGAGTCCAGAGAGTGTACTGGCAGCACTGGGGATGCAGTGCAGTGAGTCCAGAGAGTGCACTGGCACCACTGAGAATGCACTTCAGTGTGTCCAGAGAGTGCACTGGCACCACTGGTGATGCAGTGCAGTGAGTCCAGAGAGTGCACTGGCACCACTGGTGATGCAGTGCAGTGAGTCCAGAGAGTGGCGCTCCAGCCTCGGTTTCCGCCCCAGCCGCGTCAACCGCTCCAGCCGCGGTAGCCCCTCCAGCCGCGGCAGCCGCTCCAGCCGCGGCAGCCGCTCCAGCCGCTCCAGCCGCGGTAACCGCTCCAAACGCGGCAGGAGCTCCAGCCGCGGCAGCCGCTCCAGCCGCTCTAGCCGCGGCAGCCGCTCCAGCCGCTACCGAGTGGAGCGGCTGCCACGCCTGGAGCGGTTGCCGCGGTTGGAGCGCCTGCCGCGTTTGGAGCGGCTGCCGCGGCTTCCGCGGCTGGTGCGGCTGCCGCGGTTGGAGAGTCTGCCGCGTATGCCGCGGACGGAGCGCCTGCCGCGGCTGGAGCGGCTGCCGCGGCTGCCGCGGCTGGAGTAGTGCACTGAGTCCAGAGAGTGCACTGGCACCACTGGGGATGCAGTGCAGTGAGTCCAGAGAGTGCACTGTCACCTTTGGGGATGCACTGCAGTGTCTGCAGAGAGTGCCCTGGCACCACTAGGGATGCAGTGCAGTGAGACCAGAGAGTGCACTGGCACCACTGGTGATGCAGTGCACTGAGTCCAGAGAGTGCACTGGCACCACTGTGGATGCAGTGCAGTGAGTCCACAGAGAGCACTGGCAGCACAGGGGATGCAGTGCAGTGAGTCCAGAGAGTGCACTGGCACCACTAGGGATGCACTGCAGTGAGTCCAGAGAGTGCACTGGCACCACTGGGGATGCACTGCAGTCACTCCAGAGAGTGCACTGGCACCACTGGGGATGCACTGCAGTGAGTCCAGACAGTGCACTGGCACCACTGGGGATGTAGTGCAGTGAGTCCAGAGAGTGCACTGGAACCACTGGGGATGCGGTGGCGGGAGTCCAGAGAGTGCTTTGGCACCACTGGGGATGCAGTACAGTGAGTCCAGAGAGTGCAATGGCACCACTGGGGATGCAGCGCAGTGACTCTAGAGAGTGCACTGGCACCACACAGGGTGCAGTGCGGTGAGTCCAGAGAGTGCACTGGCACCACTGGGGATGCAGTACAGTGAGTCCAGAGAGTGCACTGGCACCACTGGGTATGCAGTGCAGTGAGTCCAGAGAGTGCACTGGCACCACTGGGGATGCACTGCAGTGAGTCCAGAGTGCACTAGCACCACTGGGGATGCACTGCAGTGAGTCCAGAGAGTGCACTGGCACCACTGGGGATGCACTTCAGTGAGTCCAGAGAGTGCACTGGCACCACTGGGGATGCAGTGACGCGAGTCCAGAGAGTGCTCTGGCACCACTGGGGATGCACTGCAGTCACTCCAGAGAGCGCACTGGCACCACTGGGGATGCGCTGCAGTGAGTCCAGAGAGTGCACTGGCACAACTGGGGATGCAGCGCAGTGACTCTAGAGAGTGCACTGGCACCACTGGGGATGCAGTGCAGTGAGTCCAGAGAGTGCACTGGCACCACAGGTGATGCACTCCAGTGAGTCCAGAGAGTGCACTTGCACCACGGGGGATGCAGTGCAGTGACGTCAGAGAGTGCACAGGCAGCATTGGGGTGCAGTGCAGTGAGTCCAGAGAGTGCACTGGCACCACTGGGGATGCAGTGCAGTGAGTCCAGAGAGTGCACTGGCAGCACTGGGGATGCACTGCAGTGAGTCCTGAGAGTACACTGGCTCCACCGGGGATGCCCTGCAGTGAGTCCAGAGAGTGCACTGGCGATGCAGTGCAGTGAGTCCAGAGAGTGCACTGGCACCACTGGGGAAGCAGTGCAGTGAGTCCAGAGAGTGCACTGGCACCACTGGGGATGCACTGCAGTGAGTCCAGAGAGTGCACTGTCACTACTGGGGATGCAGTGCAGTGAGTCCAGAGAGTGCACTGGCACCACAGAGAATGCACTTCAGTGAGTCCAGAGAGTGCACTGGCACCACTGGGGATGCACTGCAGTGAGTCCAGAGAGTGCACTGGCACCACTGGGGATGCAGTGCAGTGAGTCCAGAGAGTGCACTGGCACCACTGGTGATGCACTACTGTGAGTCCAGAGAGTGCTCTTGCACCACAGGGGATGCAGTGCAGTGACTCAAGAGAGTGCACTGGCAGCACTGGGGATGCAGTGCAGTGAGTCCAGAGAGTGCACTGGCACCACTGGGGATGCAGAGCAGTGAGTCCAGAGAGTGCAATGGCACCACTGCGGATGCACTGCAGTGAGTCCAGAGAGTGCACTGGCTCCACTGGGGATGCACTGCAGTGAGTCCAGAGAGTGCACTGGCTCCACTGGGGATGCACTGCAGTGAGTCCAGAGAGTGCACTGGCACCACTGGGGATGCACTGCAGTGAGTCCAGAGAGTGTACTGGCACCACTGGGGATGCACTGCAGTGAGTCCAGAGAGTGCACTGGCACCACTGGGGATGCACTGCAGTGAGTCCACAGAGTGCACTAGCACTACTGGGGATGCAGTGCAGTGAGTCCAGAGAGTGCGCTGGAACCACTGGGGATGCAGTGCAGTGAGTCCAGAGAGTGCACTGGCACCAATGGGGATGCAGTGCAGTGACTCCAGAGAGTGCACTGGCACCACTGGGGATGCACTGCAGTGAGTCCAGTGAGTGCACTGGCACCACTGGGGATGCAGTGCAGTGAGTCCAGACAGTGCACTGGCACCACTGGAGATGCACTGCAGTGACTCCAGAGAGTGCACTGGCACCACTGGGGATGCAGTGCAGTAAGTCCAGTGAGTGTACTGGCACCACTGGGGATGCACTGCAGTGAGTCCAGAGAGTGCACTGGCACCACTGAGAATGCACTTCAGTGAGTCCAGAGAGTGCACTGGCACCACTGGGGATGCACTGCAGTGAGTCCAGAGAGTGCAGTGGCACCTCTGGGGATGCACTGCAGTGAGTCCAGAGAGTGCACTGGCACCACTGGGGATGCAGTGCAGTGAGTCCAGAGAGTGCACTGGCACCACTGGGGATGCAGTGCAGTGAGTCCAGAGAGTGCACTGGCACCACTGGGGATGCGGTGCTGGGAGTCCAGAGAGTGCATTGGTACCAGTGGGGATGCAGTGCAGTTACTCCAGAGACTGTACTGGCACCACCGGGGATGCAGTGCAGTGAGTCCAGAGAGTGCAGTGGCACCACTGGGGATGCACTGCAGTGAGCCCAGAGAGTGCACTGGCACCAGTGGGGATGCACTGCAGTCAGTCCAGTGAGTGCACTGGCACCACTGGAGATGCAGTGCAGTGAGTTCAGAGAGTGCACTGGCACCACTGGGGATGCAGTGCAGTGAGTCCAGTGAGTGTACTGGCACCACTGGGGATGCACTGCAGTGAGTCCAGAGAGTGCACTGGCACCACTGAGAGTGCACTTCAGTGAGTCCAGAGAGTGCACTGGCACCACTGGGGATGCACTGCAGTGAGTCCAGAGAGTGCAGTGGCACCACTGGGGATGCACTGCAGTGAGTCCAGAGAGTGCACTGGCACCACTGGGGATGCAGTGCAGTGAGTCCAGAGAGTGCACTGGCACCACTGGGGATGCAGTGCAGTGAGTCCAGAGAGTGCACTGGCACCACTGGGGATGCACTGCAGTGAGTCCAGAGAGTGCACTGGCACCACTGGGGATGCAGTGCAGTGAGTCCAGAGAGTGCACTGGCACCACTGGGGATGCAGTGCAGTGAGTCCAGAGAGTGCACTGGCACCACTGGGGATGCAGTGCAGTGAGTCCAGAGAGTGCACTGGCACCACTGGGGATGCAGTGCAGTGAGTCCAGAGAGTGCAGTGGCACCACTGGGGATGCAGTGCAGTGAGTCCAGAGACTGTACTGGCACCACTGCGGATGCAGTGCAGTGAGTCCAGAGAGTGCACTGGCACCACTGAGAATGCACTTCAGTGAGTCCAGAGAGTGCACTGGCACCACTGGGTATGCAGTGCAGTGAGTCCAGAGATTGCACTGGCACCACTGGGGATGCAGTGCTGTGACTCCAGAGAGCGCACTGGCACCACTGGGGATGCAGCGCAGTGAGTCCAGAGAGTGCACTGGCAGCACTGGGGATGCACTGCAGTGAGCCCAGAGACTGCACTGGCACCACTGGGGATGCACTGCAGTGAGTCCAGTGAGTGCACTGGCACCACTGGGGAAGCAGTACAGTGAGTCCACAGAGTGCACTGGCACCACTGGGGATGCCGTGCAGTGAGTCCAGAGAGTGCACTGGCACCACTGGGGATGCAGTGCAGTGAATCCACTGAGTGCACTGGCACCACTGGGGATGCAGTGCAGTGAGTCCAGAGAGTGCACTGGCACCACTGGGGATGCAGTGCAGTGAGTCCAGAGAGTGCACTGGCACCACTGGGGATGCACTGCAGTGAGTCCAGAGAGTGCACTGTCACTACTGGGGATGCAGTGCAGTGAGTCCAGAGAGTGCACTGGCACCACTGGGGATGCAGTGCAGTGAGTCCTGAGAGTGCACTGGCACCACTGGGGATGCACTGCAGTGAGTCCAGAGAGTGCTCTTGCACCACAGGGGATGCAGTGCAGTGACTCAAGAGAGTGCACTGGCAGCACTGGGGATGCAGTGCAGTGAGTCCAGAGAGTGCACTGGCACCACTGGGGATGCAGTGCAGTGAGTCCAGAGAGTGCAATGGCACCACTGCGGATGCAGTGCAGTGAGTCCAGAGAGTGCGCTGGAACCACTGGGGATGCAGTGCAGTGAGTCCAGAGAGTGCACTGGCACCAATGGGGATGCAGTGCAGTGACTCCAGAGAGTGCACTGGCACCACTGGGGATGCACTGCAGTGAGTCCAGTGAGTGCACTGGCACCACTGGGGATGCAGTGCAGTGAGTCCAGACAGTGCACTGGCACCACTGGGGAAGCAGTGCAGTGAGTCCAGAGAGTGCAGTGGCACCACTGGGGATGCAGTGCAGTGAGTCCAGAGAGTGCACTGGCAGCACTGGGGATGCAGTGCAGTGAGTCCAGAGAGTGCACTGGCACCACTGGGGATGCAGTTCAGTGAGTCCAGAGAGTGCACTGGCACCACTGGGGATGCAGTGCAGTGAGTCCAGAGAGTGCAGTGGCACCACTGGGGATGCACTGCAGTGAGCCCAGAGAGTGCACTGGCACCAGTGGGGATGCAGTGCAGTGAGTCCAGTGAGTGTACTGGCACCACTGGGGATGCACTGCAGTGAGTCCAGAGAGTGCACTGGCACCACTGAGAATGCACTTCAGTGAGTCCAGAGAGTGCACTGGCACCAGTGGGGATGCAGTGCAGTGAGTCCAGAGAGTGCAGTGGCACCACTGGGGATGCACTGCAGTGAGTCCAGAGAGTGCACTGGCACCACTGGGGATGCAGTGCAGTGAGTCCAGAGAGTGCACTGGCACCACTGGGGATGCAGTGCAGTGAGTCCAGAGAGTGCACTGGCACCACTGGGGATGCGGTGCTGGGAGTCCAGAGAGTGCTTTGGTACCAGTGGGGATGCAGTGCAGTTACTCCAGAGACTGTACTGGCACCACCGGGGATGCAGTGCAGTGAGTCCAGAGAGTGCACTGGCACCACTGGGTATGCAGTGCAGTGAGTCCAGAGATTGCACTGGCACCACTGGGGATGCAGTGCTGTGACTCCAGAGAGCGCACTGGCACCACTGGGGATGCAGCGCAGTGAGTCCAGAGAGTGCACTGGCACCACTGGGGATGCACTGCAGTGAGCCCAGAGAGTGCACTGGCTCCAGTGGGGATGCAGTGCAGTGAGTCCAGAGAGTGCACTGGCACCACTGGGGAAGCAGTGCAGTGAGTCCAGAGAGTGCACTGGCACCAGTGGGGATGCACTGCAGTGAGTCCAGAGAGTGCACTGGCACCACTGGGGATGCAGTACAGTTAGTCCACAGAGTGCACTGGCACCACTGGGGATGCCGTGCAGTGAGTCCAGAGAGTGCACTGGCACCACTGGGGATGCAGTGCAGTGAATCCAGTGAGTGCACTGGCACCACTGGGGATGCAGTGCAGTGAGTCCAGAGAGTGCACTGGCACTACTGGGGATGCAGTGCAGTGAGTCCAGAGAGTGCACTGGCACCACTGGGGATGCACTGCAGTGAGTCCAGAGAGTGCACTGTCACTACTGGGGATGCAGTGACGCGAGTCCAGAGAGTGCACTGGCACCACTGGGGATGCACTGCAGTGAGTGCAGAGATTGCACTGGCACCACTGGGGATGCAGTACAGTGAGTCCAGAGAGTGCTCTTGCACCACAGGGGATGCAGTGCAGTGACTCAAGAGAGTGCACTGGCAGCACTGGGGATGCAGTGCAGTGAGTCCAGAGAGTGCACTGGCACCACTGGGGATGCAGTGCAGTGAGTCCAGAGAGTGCAATGGCACCACTGCGGATGCAGTGCAGTGAGTCCAGAGAGTGCGCTGGAACCACTGGGGATGCAGTGCAGTGAGTCCAGAGAGTGCACTGGCACCAATGGGGATGCAGTGCAGTGACTCCAGAGAGTGCACTGGCACCACTGGGGATGCACTGCAGTGAGTCCAGTGAGTGCACTGGCACCACTGGGGATGCAGTGCAGTGAGTCCAGACAGTGCACTGGCACCACTGGGGAAGCAGTGCAGTGAGTCCAGAGAGTGCAGTGGCACCACTGGGGATGCAGTGCAGTGAGTCCAGAGAGTGCACTGGCAGCACTGGGGATGCAGTGCAGTGAGTCCAGAGAGTGCACTGGCACCACTGGGGATGCAGTTCAGTGAGTCCAGAGAGTGCACTGGCACCACTGGGGATGCAGTGCAGTGAGTCCAGAGAGTGCAGTGGCACCACTGGGGATGCACTGCAGTGAGCCCAGAGAGTGCACTGGCACCAGTGGGGATGCAGTGCAGTGAGTCCAGTGAGTGTACTGGCACCACTGGGGATGCACTGCAGTGAGTCCAGAGAGTGCACTGGCACCACTGAGAATGCACTTCAGTGAGTCCAGAGAGTGCACTGGCACCAGTGGGGATGCAGTGCAGTGAGTCCAGAGAGTGCAGTGGCACCACTGGGGATGCACTGCAGTGAGTCCAGAGAGTGCACTGGCACCACTGGGGATGCAGTGCAGTGAGTCCAGAGAGTGCACTGGCACCACTGGGGATGCAGTGCAGTGAGTCCAGAGAGTGCACTGGCACCACTGGGGATGCGGTGCTGGGAGTCCAGAGAGTGCTTTGGTACCAGTGGGGATGCAGTGCAGTTACTCCAGAGACTGTACTGGCACCACCGGGGATGCAGTGCAGTGAGTCCAGAGAGTGCACTGGCACCACTGGGTATGCAGTGCAGTGAGTCCAGAGATTGCACTGGCACCACTGGGGATGCAGTGCTGTGACTCCAGAGAGCGCACTGGCACCACTCGGGATGCAGCGCAGTGAGTCCAGAGAGTGCACTGGCACCACTGGGGATGCACTGCAGTGAGCCCAGAGAGTGCACTGGCTCCAGTGGGGATGCAGTGCAGTGAGTCCAGAGAGTGCACTGGCACCACTGGGGAAGCAGTGCAGTGAGTCCAGAGAGTGCACTGGCACCAGTGGGGATGCACTGCAGTGAGTCCAGAGAGTGCACTGGCACCACTGGGGATGCAGTACAGTTAGTCCACAGAGTGCACTGGCACCACTGGGGATGCCGTGCAGTGAGTCCAGAGAGTGCACTGGCACCACTGGGGATGCAGTGCAGTGAATCCAGTGAGTGCACTGGCACCACTGGGGATGCAGTGCAGTGAGTCCAGAGAGTGCACTGGCACTACTGGGGATGCAGTGCAGTGAGTCCAGAGAGTGCACTGGCACCACTGGGGATGCACTGCAGTGAGTCCAGAGAGTGCACTGTCACTACTGGGGATGCAGTGACGCGAGTCCAGAGAGTGCACTGGCACCACTGGGGATGCAGTGCAGTCACTCCAGAGAGCGCACTGGCACCACTGGGGATGCGCTGCAGTGAGTCCAGAGAGTGCACTGGCACAACTGGGGATGCAGCGCAGTGACTCTAGAGAGTGCACTGGCACCACTGGGGATGCAGTGCAGTGAGTCCAGAGAGTGCACTGGCACCACAGGTGATGCACTCCAGTGAGTCCAGAGAGTGCACTTGCACCACGGGGGATGCAGTGCAGTGACGTCAGAGAGTGCACTGGCAGCATTGGGGTGCAGTGCAGTGAGTCCAGAGAGTGCACTGGCACCACTGGGGATGCAGTGCAGTGAGTCCAGAGAGTGCACTGGCAGCACTGGGGATGCACTGCAGTGAGTCCTGAGAGTACACTGGCTCCACCGGGGATGCCCTGCAGTGAGTCCAGAGAGTGCACTGACGATGCAGTGCAGTGAGTCCAGAGAGTGCACTGGCACCACTGGGGATGCAGTGCAGTGAGTCCAGAGAGTGCACTGGCACCACTGAGAATGCACTTCAGTGAGTCCAGAGAGTGCAGTGGCACCACTGGGGATGCAGTGCAGAGAGCCCAGAGATTGCACTGGCACCACTAGGGATGCAGTGCTGTGACTCCAGAGAGCGCACTGGCACCACTGGGGATGCACTGCAGTGAGTCCAGAGAGTGCACTGGCACCACTGGGGAAGCAGTGCAGTGAGTCCAGAGAGTGCACTGGCACCACTGGGGATGCACTGCAGTGAGTCCAGAGAGTGCACTGTCACTACTGGGGATGCAGTGCAGTGAGTCCAGAGAGTGCACTGGCACCACTGAGAATGCACTTCAGTGAGTCCAGAGAGTGCACTGGCACCACTGGGGATGCACTGCAGTGAGTCCAGAGATTGCACTGGCACCACTGGGGATGCAGTACAGTGAGTCCACACAGTGCACTAGCACCACTGGGGATGCAGTGCAGTGAGTCCAGAGAGTGCACTGGCACCACTGGGGATGCAGTGCAGTGAGTCCAGAGAGTGCACTGGCACCACTGGTGATGCACTGCTGTGAGTCCAGAGAGTGCTCTTGCACCACAGGGGATGCAGTGCAGTGACTCAAGAGAGTGCACTGGCAGCACTGGGGATGCAGTGCAGTGAGTCCAGAGAGTGCACTGGCACCACTGGGGATGCACTGCAGTGAGTCCAGAGAGTGCAATGGCACCACTGCGGATGCACTGCAGTGAGTCCAGAGAGTGCACTGGCTCCACTGGGGATGCACTGCAGTGAGTCCAGAGAGTGCACTGGCACCACTGGGGATGCACTGCAGTGAGTCCACAGAGTGTACTGGCACCACTGGGGATGCACTGCAGTGAGTCCAGAGAGTGCACTGGCACCACTGGGGATGCACTGCAGTGAGTCCACAGAGTGCACTAGCACTACTGGGGATGCAGTGCAGTGAGTCCAGAGAGTGCGCTGGAACCACTGGGGACGCAGTGCAGTGAGTCCAGAGAGTGCACTGGCACCAATGGGGATGCAGTGCAGTGACTCCAGAGAGTGCACTGGCACCACTGGGGATGCACTGCAGTGAGTCCAGTGAGTGCACTGGCACCACTGGGGATGCAGTGCAGTGAGTCCAGACAGTGCACTGGCACCACTGGGGAAGCAGTGCAGTGAGTCCAGAGAGTGCAGTGGCACCACTGGGGATGCAGTGCAGTGAGTCCAGAGAGTGCACTGGCAGCACTGGGGATGCAGTGCAGTGAGTCCAGAGAGTGCACTGGCACCACTGGAGATGCAGTTCAGTGAGTCCAGAGAGTGCACTGGCACCACTGGGGATGCAGTGCAGTGAGTCCAGAGAGTGCAGTGGCACCACTGGGGATGCACTGCAGTGAGCCCAGAGAGTGCACTGGCACCAGTGGGGATGCACTGCAGTCAGTCCAGTGAGTGCACTGGCACCACTGGAGATGCACTGCAGTGAGTCCAGAGAGTGCACTGGCACCACTGGGGATGCAGTGCAGTGAGTCCAGTGAGTGTACTGGCACCACTGGGGATGCACTGCAGTGAGTCCAGAGAGTGCACTGGCACCACTGAGAATGCACTTCAGTGAGTCCAGAGAGTGCACTGGCACCACTGGGGATGCACTGCAGTGAGTCCAGAGACTGCACTGGCACCACTGGGGATGCACTGCAGTGAGTCCAGAGAGTGCACTGGCACCACTGGGGATGCAGTGCAGTGAGTCCAGAGAGTGCACTGGCACCACTGGGGATGCAGTGCAGTGAGTCCAGAGAGTGCACTGGCACCACTGGGGATGCGGTGCTGGGAGTCCAGAGAGTGCTTTGGTACCAGTGGGGATGCAGTGCAGTTACTCCAGAGACTGTACTGGCACCACCGGGGATGCAGTGCAGTGAGTCCAGAGAGTGCACTGGCACCACTGGGTATGCAGTGCAGTGAGTCCAGAGATTGCACTGGCACCACTGGGGATGCAGCGCAGTGAGTCCAGAGAGTGCACTGGCACCACTGGGGATGCACTGCAGTGAGCCCAAAGACTGCACTGGCACCACTGGGGATGCACTGCAGTGAGTCCAGTGAGTGCACTGGCACCACTGGGGAAGCAGTGCAGTGAGTCCAGAGAGTGTACTGGCACCACTGGGGATGCACTGCAGTGAGTCCAGAGAGTGCACTGGCACCACTGGGGATGCACTGCAGTGAGTCCAGAGAGTGCACTGTCACCACTGGGGATGCAGTGCAGTGAGTCCACAGAGTGCACTAGCACCACTGGGGATGCCGTGCAGTGAGTCCAGAGAGTGCACTGGCACCACTGGGGATGCAGTGCAGTGAATCCAGTGAGTGCACTGGCACCACTGGGGATGCAGTGCAGTGAGTCCAGAGAGTGCACTGGCACTACTTGGGATGCAGTGCAGTGAGTCCAGAGAGTGCACTTGCACCACTGGGGATGCACTGCAGTGAGTCCAGAGAGTGCACTGTCACTACTGGGGATGCAGTGCAGTGAGTCCAGAGAGTGCACTGGCACCACTGGGGATGCAGTGCAGTGAGTCCTGAGAGTGCACTGGCACCACTGGGGATGCAGTGCAGTGAGTGCAGAGATTGCACTGGCACCACTGGGGATGCAGTACAGTGAGTCCAGAGAGTGCTCTTGCACCACAGGGGATGCAGTGCAGTGACTCAAGAGAGTGCACTGGCAGCACTGGGGATGCAGTGCAGTGAGTCCAGAGAGTGCACTGGCACCACTGGGGATGCACTTCAGTGAGTCCAGAGAGTGCAATGGCACCACTGCGGATGCACTGCAGTGAGTCCAGAGAGTGCACTGGCTCCACTGGGGATGCACTGCAGTGAGTCCAGAGAGTGCACTGGCACCACTGGGGATGCACTGCAGTGAGTCCAGAGAGTGTACTGGCACCACTGGGGATGCACTGCAGTGAGTCCAGAGAGTGCACTGGCACCACTGGGGATGCACTGCAGTGAGTCCAGAGAGTGCACTGGCACCACTGGGGATGCACTGCAGTGAGTCCACAGAGTGCACTAGCACCACTGGGGAGGCAGTGCAGTGAGTCCAGAGAGTGCGCTGGAACCACTGGGGATGCAGTGCAGTGAGTCCAGAGAGTGCACTGGCACCAATGGGGATGCAGTGCAGTGACTCCAGAGAGTGCACTGGCAACCCCGGGGATGCACTGCAGTGAGTCCAGTGAGTGCACTGGCACCACTGGGGATGCAGTGCAGTGAGTCCAGACAGTGCACTGGCACCACTGGGGAAGCAGTGCAGTGAGTCCAGAGAGTGCAGTGGCACCACTGGGGATGCAGTGCAGTGAGTCCAGAGAGTGCACTGGCAGCACTGGGGATGCAGTGCAGTGAGTCCAGAGAGTGCACTGGCACCACTGGGGATGCAGTTCAGTGAGTCCAGAGAGTGCACTGGCACCACTGGGGATGCAGTGCAGTGAGTCCAGAGAGTGCAGTGGCACCACTGGGGATGCACTGCAGTGAGCCAAGAGAGTGCACTGGCACCAGTGGGGATGCACTGCAGTCAGTCCAGTGAGTGCACTGGCACCACTGGGGATGCACTGCAGTGAGTCCAGAGAGTGCACTGGCACCACTGGGGATGCAGTGCAGTGAGTCCAGTGAGTGTACTGGCACCACTGGGGATGCACTGCAGTGAGTCCAGAGAGTGCACTGGCACCACTGAGAATGCACTTCAGTGAGTCCAGAGAGTGCACTGGCACCAGTGGGGATGCAGTGCAGTGAGTCCAGAGAGTGCAGTGGCACCACTGGGGATGCACTTCAGTGAGTCCAGAGAGTGCACTGGCACCACTGGGGATGCAGTGCAGTGAGTCCAGAGAGTGCACTGGCACCACTGGGGATGCAGTGCAGTGAGTCCAGAGAGTGCACTGGCACCACTGGGGATGCGGTGCTGGGAGTCCAGAGAGTGCTTTGGTACCAGTGGGGATGCAGTGCAGTTACTCCAGAGACTGTACTGGCACCACCGGGGATGCAGTGCAGTGAGTCCAGAGAGTGCACTGGCACCACTGGGTATGCAGTGCAGTGAGTCCAGAGATTGCACTGGCACCACTGGGGATGCAGTGCTGTGACTCCAGAGAGCGCACTGGCACCACTGGGGATGCAGCGCAGTGAGTCCAGAGAGTGCACTGGCACCACTGGGGATGCACTGCAGTGAGCCCAGAGAGTGCACTGGCTCCAGTGGGGATGCACTGCAGTGAGTCCAGTGAGTGCACTGGCACCACAGGGGAAGCAGTGCAGTGAGTCCAGATAGTGCACTGGCACCAGTGGGGATGCACTGCAGTGAGTCCAGAGAGTGCACTGGCACCACTGGGGATGCACTGCAGTGAGTCCAGAGAGTGCCCTGTCACCACTGGGGATGCAGTACAGTGAGTCCACAGAGTGCACTGGCACCACTGGGGATGCCGTGCAGTGAGTCCAGAGAGTGCACTGGCACCACTGGGGATGCAGTGCAGTGAATCCAGTGAGTGCACTGGCACCACTGGGGATGCAGTGCAGTGAGTCCAGAGAGTGCACTGGCACTACTGGGGATGCAGTGCAGTGAGTCCAGAGAGTGCACTGGCACCACTGGGGATGCACTGCAGTGAGTCCAGAGAGTGCACTGTCACTACTGGGGATGCAGTGCAGTGAGTCCAGAGAGTGCACTGGCACCACTGGGGATGCAGTGCAGTGAGTCCTGAGAGTGCACTGGCACCACTGGGGATGCACTGCAGTGAGTCCAGAGATTGCACTGGCACCACTGGGGATGCAGTACAGTGAGTCCACACAGTGCACTAGCACCACTGGGGATGCAGTGCAGTGAGTCCAGAGAGTGCACTGGCACCACTGGGGATGCAGTGCAGTGAGTCCAGAGAGTGCACTGGCACCACTGGTGATGCACTGCTGTGAGTCCGGAGAGTGCTCTTGCACCACAGGGGATGCAGTGCAGTGACTCAAGAGAGTGCACTGGCAGCACTGGGGATGCAGTGCAGTGAGTCCAGAGAGTGCACTGGCACCACTGGAGATGCAGTGCAGTGAGTCCAGAGAGTGCAATGGCACCACTGGGGATGCACTGCAGTGAGTCCAGAGAGTGCACTGGCTCCACTGGGGATGCACTGCAGTGAGTCCAGAGAGTGCACTGGCACCACTGGGGATGCACTGCAGTGAGTCCAGAGAGTGTACTGGCACCACTGGGGATGCACTGAAGTGAGTCCAGAGAGTGCACTGGCACCACTGAGAATGCACTTCAGTGAGTCCAGAGAGTGCACTGGCACCACTGGGGATGCACTGCAGTGAGTCCACAGAGTGCACGAGCACCACTGGGGATGCAGTGCAGTGAGTCCAGAGAGTGCGCTGGAAGCACTGGGGATGCAGTGCAGTGAGTCCAGAGAGTGCACTGGCACCACTGGGGATGCAGTGCAGTGAGTCCAGAGAGTGCACTGGCACCAGTGGGGATGCACTGCAGTGAGTCCAGTGAGTGCACTGGCACCACTGGGGATGCACTGCAGTGAGTCCAGAGAGTGCACTGGCACCACTGGGGATGCACTGCAGTGAGTCCAGAGAGTGCAGTGGCACCACTAGGGATGCAGTGCAGTGAGTCCAGAGAGTGCACTGGCACCACTGGGGATGCAGTGCAGTGAGTCCAGAGAGTGCACTGGCACCACTGGGGATGCAGTTCAGTGAGTCCAGAGAGTGCACTGGCACCACTGGGGATGCAGGGCAGTGAGTCCAGAGAGTGCACTGGCACCACTGAGAATGCACTTCAGTGAGTCCAGAGAGTGCACTGGCACCACTGGGGATGCACTGCAGTGAGTCCAGAGAGAGCACTGGCACCACTGGGGATGCGGTGCCGGGAGTCCAGAGAGTGCTTTGGCACCAGTGGGGATGCACTGCAGTTATTCCAGAGACTGCACTGGCACCACTGGGGATGCACTGCAGTGAGCCCAGAGAGTGCACTGGCACCACTGGGGATGCACTGCAGTGAGTCCAGAGAGTGCACTGTCACCACTGGGGATGCACTGCAGTGAGTCCAGAGAGTGCACTGTCACCACTGGGGATGCAGTGCAGTGAGTCCAGAGAGTGCACTGGCACCACTGGGGATGCAGTGCAGTGAGTCCAGAGAGTGCACTGGCACCACTGGGGATGCACTGCAGTGAATCCAGTGAGTGCACTGGCACCACTGGGGATACAGTGCAGTGAGTCCAGAGAGTGCACTGGCACCACTGGGGATGCAGTGCAGTGAGTCCAGAGAGTGCACTGGCACCACTGGGGATGCACTGCAGTGAATCCAGTGAGTGCACTGGCACCACTCGGGATGTAGTGCAGTGACTCGAGAGAGTGCACTTGCACCACTGGGGATGCAGTGCAGTGAGTCCAGAGAGTGCACTGGCACCACTGGTTATGCACTGCAGTGAGTCCACAGAGTGCACTAGCACCACTGGGGATGCAGTGCAGTGAGTCCAGAGAGTGCACTGGCACCACTGGTTATGCACTGCAGTGAGTCCAGAGATTGCACTGGCACCACTGTGGATGCAGTGCAGTGAGTCCAGAGACTTCACTGGCACCACTGGGAATGCAGAGAAGTGAGTCCAGAGAGTGCACTGGCACCACTGGGGATGCAGTGCAGTGAGTCCAGAGAGTGCACTGGCACCACTGGGGATGCAGTGCAGTGAGTCCAGAGAGTGCACTGGCACCACCTGTGATGCAGTGCAGTGAGTCCAGAGAGTGCACTGGCACCAATGGGGCTGCAGTGCAGTGAGTCCAAAGAGTGCACTGGCACCACTGGGAATGCACTGCAGTGAGTCCAGTGAGTGCACTGGCACCACTGGTGATGCAGTACAGTGAGTCCAGAGAGTGCACTGGCACCACTGGGGATGCACTGCAGTGAGTCCAGAGAGTGCAGTGGCACCACTGGGGATGCACTACAGTGAGTCCAGAGATTGCACTGGCACCACTGGGGATGCCGTGCAGTGAGTCCAGAGAGTGCACTGGCACCACTGGGGATGCAGTGCATTGAGTCCAGAGAGTGCACTGGCACAACTGGGGATGCACTTCAGTGAGTCCAGAGAGTGCACTGGCACCAGTGGGGATGCAGTGCAGTGAGTCCAGAGAGTGCACTGGCACCACTGGGGATGCACTGAAGTGAGTCCAGAGATTACACTGGCACCACTGGGGATGCAGTGCAGTGAGTCCAGAGAGTGCACTGGTACCACTGGGGATGCACTGCAGTGAGTCCAGAGAGTGCACTGGCACCACTGGGGATGTGTCCAGTGAGTCCAGTGAGTGCACTGGCACCACTGGGGATGCAGTGCAGTGAGTCCAGAGAGTACACTGGCACCAGTGGGGATGCAGTGCAGTGAGTCCAGAGAGTGCACTGGCACCACTGGGGATGCAGTGCAGTGAGTCCAGAGAGTGCAGTGGCACCACTGGGGATGCACTGCAGTGAGCCAAGAGAGTGCACTGGCACCAGTGGGGATGCACTGCAGTCAGTCCAGTGAGTGCACTGGCACCACTGGGGATGCACTGCAGTGAGTCCAGAGAGTGCACTGGCACCACTGGGGATGCAGTGCAGTGAGTCCAGTGAGTGTACTGGCACCACTGGGGATGCACTGCAGTGAGTCCAGAGAGTGCACTGGCACCACTGAGAATGCACTTCAGTGAGTCCAGAGAGTGCACTGGCACCAGTGGGGATGCAGTGCAGTGAGTCCAGAGAGTGCAGTGGCACCACTGGGGATGCACTTCAGTGAGTCCAGAGAGTGCACTGGCACCACTGGGGATGCAGTGCAGTGAGTCCAGAGAGTGCACTGGCACCACTGGGGATGCAGTGCAGTGAGTCCAGAGAGTGCACTGGCACCACTGGGGATGCGGTGCTGGGAGTCCAGAGAGTGCTTTGGTACCAGTGGGGATGCAGTGCAGTTACTCCAGAGACTGTACTGGCACCACCGGGGATGCAGTGCAGTGAGTCCAGAGAGTGCACTGGCACCACTGGGTATGCAGTGCAGTGAGTCCAGAGATTGCACTGGCACCACTGGGGATGCAGTGCTGTGACTCCAGAGAGCGCACTGGCACCACTGGGGATGCAGCGCAGTGAGTCCAGAGAGTGCACTGGCACCACTGGGGATGCACTGCAGTGAGCCCAGAGAGTGCACTGGCTCCAGTGGGGATGCACTGCAGTGAGTCCAGTGAGTGCACTGGCACCACAGGGGAAGCAGTGCAGTGAGTCCAGAGAGTGCACTGGCACCAGTGGGGATGCACTGCAGTGAGTCCAGAGAGTGCACTGGCACCACTGGGGATGCACTGCAGTGAGTCCAGAGAGTGCACTGTCACCACTGGGGATGCAGTACAGTGAGTCCACAGAGTGCACTGGCACCACTGGGGATGCCGTGCAGTGAGTCCAGAGAGTGCACTGGCACCACTGGGGATGCAGTGCAGTGAATCCAGTGAGTGCACTGGCACCACTGGGGATGCAGTGCAGTGAGTCCAGAGAGTGCACTGGCACTACTGGGGATGCAGTGCAGTGAGTCCAGAGAGTGCACTGGCACCACTGGGGATGCACTGCAGTGAGTCCAGAGAGTGCACTGTCACTACTGGGGATGCAGTGCAGTGAGTCCAGAGAGTGCACTGGCACCACTGGGGATGCAGTGCAGTGAGTCCTGAGAGTGCACTGGCACCACTGGGGATGCACTGCAGTGAGTCCAGAGATTGCACTGGCACCACTGGGGATGCAGTACAGTGAGTCCACACAGTGCACTAGCACCACTGGGGATGCAGTGCAGTGAGTCCAGAGAGTGCACTGGCACCACTGGGGATGCAGTGCAGTGAGTCCAGAGAGTGCACTGGCACCACTGGTGATGCACTGCTGTGAGTCCGGAGAGTGCTCTTGCACCACAGGGGATGCAGTGCAGTGACTCAAGAGAGTGCACTGGCAGCACTGGGGATGCAGTGCAGTGAGTCCAGAGAGTGCACTGGCACCACTGGAGATGCAGTGCAGTGAGTCCAGAGAGTGCAATGGCACCACTGGGGATGCACTGCAGTGAGTCCAGAGAGTGCACTGGCTCCACTGGGGATGCACTGCAGTGAGTCCAGAGAGTGCACTGGCACCACTGGGGATGCACTGCAGTGAGTCCAGAGAGTGTACTGGCACCACTGGGGATGCACTGAAGTGAGTCCAGAGAGTGCACTGGCACCACTGAGAATGCACTTCAGTGAGTCCAGAGAGTGCACTGGCACCACTGGGGATGCACTGCAGTGAGTCCACAGAGTGCACGAGCACCACTGGGGATGCAGTGCAGTGAGTCCAGAGAGTGCGCTGGAAGCACTGGGGATGCAGTGCAGTGAGTCCAGAGAGTGCACTGGCACCACTGGGGATGCAGTGCAGTGAGTCCAGAGAGTGCACTGGCACCAGTGGGGATGCACTGCAGTGAGTCCAGTGAGTGCACTGGCACCACTGGGGATGCAGTGCAGTGAGTCCAGAGAGTGCACTGGCACCACTGGGGATGCACTGCAGTGAGTCCAGAGAGTGCAGTGGCACCACTAGGGATGCAGTGCAGTGAGTCCAGAGAGTGCACTGGCACCACTGGGGATGCAGTGCAGTGAGTCCAGAGAGTGCACTGGCACCACTGGGGATGCAGTTCAGTGAGTCCAGAGAGTGCACTGGCACCACTGGGGATGCAGGGCAGTGAGTCCAGAGAGTGCACTGGCACCACTGAGAATGCACTTCAGTGAGTCCAGAGAGTGCACTGGCACCACTGGGGATGCACTGCAGTGAGTCCAGAGAGTGCACTGGCACCACTGGGGATGCAGTGCTGTGACTCCAGAGAGTGCACTGGCACCACTGGGGATGCAGTGCAGTGAGTCCAGAGAGAGCACTGGCACCACTGGGGATGCGGTGCCGGGAGTCCAGAGAGTGCTTTGGCACCAGTGGGGATGCACTGCAGTTATTCCAGAGACTGCACTGGCACCACTGGGGATGCAGTGCAGTGAGTCCAGAGAGTGCACTGGCACCACTGGGGATGCACTGCAGTGAGTCCAGAGAGTGCACTGTCACCACTGGGGATGCACTGCAGTGAGTCCAGAGAGTGCACTGTCACCACTGGGGATGCAGTGCAGTGAGTCCAGAGAGTGCACTGGCACCACTGGGGATGCAGTGCAGTGAGTCCAGAGAGTGCACTGGCACCACTGGGGATGCACTGCAGTGAATCCAGTGAGTGCACTGGCACCACTGGGGATACAGTGCAGTGAGTCCAGAGAGTGCACTGGCACCACTGGGGATGCAGTGCAGTGAGTCCAGAGAGTGCACTGGCACCACTGGGGATGCATTGCAGTGAGTCCAGAGAGTGCACTGGCACCACAGATGATGCAGTACAGTGAGTCCAGTGAGTGCACTGGCACCACTCGGGATGTAGTGCAGTGACTCGAGAGAGTGCACTTGCACCACTGGGGATGCAGTGCAGTGAGTCCAGAGAGTGCACTGGCACCACTGGGGATGCACTGCAGTGAGTCCACAGAGTGCACTAGCACCACTGGGGATGCAGTGCAGTGAGTCCAGAGAGTGCACTGGCACCACTGGTGATGCACTGCAGTGAGTCCAGAGATTGCACTGGCACCACTGTGGATGCAGTGCAGTGAGTCCAGAGACTTCACTGGCACCACTGGGAATGCAGAGAAGTGAGTCCAGAGAGTGCACTGGCACCACTGGGGATGCAGTGCAGTGAGTCCAGAGAGTGCACTGGCACCACTGGGGATGCAGTGCAGTGAGTCCAGAGAGTGCACTGGCACCACCTGTGATGCAGTGCAGTGAGTCCAGAGAGTGCACTGGCACCAATGGAGCTGCAGTGCAGTGAGTCCAAAGAGTGCACTGGCACCACTGGGAATGCACTGCAGTGAGTCCAGTGAGTGCACTGGCACCACTGGTGATGCAGTACAGTGAGTCCAGAGAGTGCACTGGCACCACTGGGGATGCACTGCAGTGAGTCCAGAGAGTGCACTGGCACCACTGGGGATGCACTACAGTGAGTCCAGAGATTGCACTGGCACCACTGGGGATGCCGTGCAGTGAGTCCAGAGAGTGCACTGGCACCACTGGGGATGCAGTGCATTGAGTCCAGAGAGTGCACTGGCACAACTGGGGATGCACTTCAGTGAGTCCAGAGAGTGCACTGGCACCAGTGGGGATGCAGTGCAGTGAGTCCAGGGAGTGCACTGGCACCACTGGGGATGCACTGAAGTGAGTCCAGAGATTACACTGGCACCACTGGGGATGCAGTGCAGTGAGTCCAGAGAGTGCACTGGTACCACTGGGGATGCACTGCAGTGAGTCCAGAGAGTGCACTGGCACCACTGGGGATGTGTCCAGTGAGTCCAGTGAGTGCACTGGCACCACTGGGGATGCAGTGCAGTGAGTCCAGAGAGTACACTGGCACCAGTGGGGATGCAGTGCAGTGAGTCCAGAGAGTGCACTGGCACCACTGGGGATGCAGTGCAGTCAGTCCAGTGAGTGCACTGGCACCACTGGGGGTGCAGTACAGTGTGTCCAGAGAGTGCACTGGCACCACTGGGGATGCACTGCAGTGAGTCCAGACAGTGTACTGGCACCACTGGTGATGCCCTGCAGTGAGTCCAGAGAGTGCACTGGCACCACTGGGGATGCAGTGCAGTGAGTCCAGAGAGTGCACTGGCACCACTGGGGATGCACTGCAGTGAGTCCAGAGAGTGCACTGGCACCACTGGGGCTTCAGTGCAGTGAGTCAAGAGAGTGCACTGGCACCACTGGGGATGCACTGCAGTGAGTCCAGAGAGTGCACTGGCACCACTGGGGATGCACTGCAGTGAGTCCAGAGAGTGCACTGGCACCACTGGGGATGCAGTACAGTGAGTCCACAGAGTGCACTGGCACCAGTGGGGATGCGGTGCTGGGAGTCCAGAGAGTGCTTTGGCACCAGTGGGGATGCAGTGCAGTTACTCCAGAGACTGCACTGGCACCACCGGGGATGCAGTGCAGTGAGTCCAGAGAGTGCACTGGCACCAGTGGGGATGCAGTGCAGTGAGTCCAGTGAGTGCACTGGCACCACTGGGGAAGCAGTGCAGTGAGTCCAGAGAGTGCAGTGGCACCACTGGGGATGCAGTTTAGTGAGTCCAGAGAGTGCACTGGCACCACTGGGGATGCAGTGCAGTGAGTCCAGTGAGTGTACTGGCACCACTGGGGATGCACTGCAGTGAGTCCAGAGAGTGCACTGGCAACACTGAGAATGCACTTCAATGAGTCCAGAGAGTGCACTGGCACCACTGGGGATGCACTGCAGTGAGTCCAGAGAGTGCAGTGGCACCACTGGGGATGCACTGCAGTGAGTCCAGAGAGTGCTTTGGCACCAGTGGGTATGCACTGCAGTTACTCCAGAGACTGCACTGTCACCACTGGGGATGCAGTGCAGTGAGTGCAGAGAGTGCACTGGCACCAGTGGGGATGCACTGCAGTGAGTCCAGAGAGTGCACTGGCACCACTGGGGATGCACTGCAGTGAGTCCAGAGAGTGCACTGTCACCACTGGGGATGCAGTACAGTGAGTCCACAGAGTGCACTGGCACCACTGGGGATGCAGTGCAGTGAGTCCAGAGAGTGCACTGGCACCACTGGGGATGCAGTGCAGTGAATCCAGTGAGTGCACTGGCACCACTGGGGATGCAGTGCAGTGAGTCCTGAGAGTGCACTGGCACCACTGGGGATGCACTGCAGTGAGTCCAGAGATTGCACTGGCGCCACTGGGGATGCAGTACAGTGAGTCCACACAGTGCACTAGCACTACTGGGGATGCAGTGCAGTGAGTCCAGAGAGTGCACTGGCACCACTGGTGATGCAGTGCAGTGAGTCCAGAGAGTGCACTGGCACCACGGGTGATGCACTGCTGTGAGTCCAGAGAGTGCTCTTGCAAGACAGGGGATGCAGTGCAGTGACTCAAGAGAGTGCACTGGCAGCACTGGGGATGCAGTGCAGTGAGTCCAGAGAGTGCACTGGCACCACTGGAGATGCACTGCAGTGAGTCCAGAGAGTGCACTGGCTCCACTGGGGATGCACTGCAGTGAGTCCAGAGAGTGCACTGGCACCACTGGGGATGCACTGCAGTGAGTCCAGAGAGTGTACTGGCACCACTGGGGATGCACTGAAGTGAGTCCAGAGAGTGCACTGGCACCACTGAGAATGCACTTCAGTGAGTCCAGAGAGTGCACTGACACCACTGGGGATGCACTGCAGTGAGTCCACAGAGTGCACTAGCACCACTGGGGATGCAGTGCAGTGAGTCCAGAGAGTGCGCTGGCACCACTGGGGATGCAGTGCAGTGAGTCCAGAGAGTGCACTGGCACCACTGGGGATGCACTGCAGTGAGTCCAGTGAGTGCACTGGCACCACTGGGGATGCAGTGCAGTGAGTCCAGAGAGTGCACTGGCACCACTGGGGAAGCAGTGCAGTGAGTCCAGAGAGTGCAGTGGCACCACTAGGGATGCAGTGCAGTGAGTCCAGAGAGTGCACTGGCAGCACTGGGGATGCAGTGCAGTGAGTCCAGAGAGTGCACTGGCACCACTGGGGATGCACTTCAGTGAGTCCAGAGAGTGCACTGGCACCACTGGGGATGCAGTGCAGTGAGTCCAGAGAGTGCACTGGCACCACTGAGAATGCACTTCAGTGAGTCCAGAGAGTGCACTGGCACCACTGGGGATGCACTGCAGTGAGTCCAGAGATTGCACTGGCACCACTGGGGATGCAGTGCTGTGACTCCAGAGAGCGCACAGGCACCACTGGGGATGCAGTGCAGTGAGTCCAGAGAGTGCACTGGCACCACTCGGGATGCACTGAAGTGAGCCCAGAGAGTGCACTGGCACCAGTGGGGATGCACTGCAGTGAGTCCAGTGAGTGCACTGGCACCACTGGGGAAGCAGTGCAGTGAGTCCAGAGAGTGCAGTGGCACCACTGGGGATGCAGTTTAGTGAGTCCAGAGAGTGCACTGGCACCACTGGGGATGCAGTGCAGTGAGTCCAGTGAGTGTACTGGCACCACTGGGGATGCACTGCAGTGAGTCCAGAGAGTGCACTGGCACCACTGAGAATGCACTTCAATGAGTCCAGAGAGTGCACTGGCACCACTGGGGATGCACTGCAGTGAGGCCAGAGAGTGCAGTGGCACCACTGGGGATGCACTGCAGTGAGTCCAGAGAGTGCACTGGCACCAGTGGGGATGCACTGCAGTTACTCCAGAGACTGCACTGTCACCACTGGGGATGCAGTGCAGTGAGTGCAGAGAGTGCACTGGCACCAGTTGGGATGCACTGCAGTGAGTCCAGAGAGTGCACTGGCACCACTGGGGATGCACTGCAGTGAGTCCAGAGAGTGCACTGTCACCACTGGGGATGCACTGCAGTGAGTCCAGAGAGTGCACTGGCACCACTGGGGATGCAGTGCAGTGAGTCCAGAGAGTGCACTGGCACCACTGGGGATGCAGTGCAGTGAATCCAGTGAGTGCACTGGCACCACTGGGGATGCAGTGCAGTGAGTCCTGAGAGTGCACTGGCACCACTGGGGATGCAGTGCAGTGAGTCCAGAGAGTGCACTGGCACCACTGGGGATGCAGTACAGTGAGTCCACACAGTGCACTAGCACTACTGGGGATGCAGTGCAGTGAGTCCAGAGAGTGCACTGGCACCACTGGTGATGCACTGCAGTGAGTCCAGAGAGTGCACTGGCACCACTGGTGATGCACTGCTGTGAGTCCAGAGAGTGCTCTTGCACCACAGGGGATGCAGTGCAGTGACTCAAGAGAGTGCACTGGCAGCACTGGGGATGCAGTGCAGTGAGTCCAGAGAGTGCACTGGCACCACTGGAGATGCACTGCAGTGAGTCCAGAGAGTGCACTGGCTCCACTGGGGATGCACTGCAGTGAGTCCAGAGAGTGCACTGGCACCACTGGGGATGCACTGCAGTGAGTCCAGAGAGTGTACTGGCACCACTGGGGATGCACTGAAGTGAGTCCAGAGAGTGCACTGGCACCACTGAGAATGCACTTCAGTGAGTCCAGAGAGTGCACTGGCACCACTGGGGATGCACTGCAGTGAGTCCACAGAGTGCACTAGCACCACTGGGGATGCAGTGCAGTGAGTCCAGAGAGTGCGCTGGAACCACTGGGGATGCAGTGCAGTGAGTCCAGAGAGTGCACTGGCACCACTGGGGATGCAGTGCAGTGAGTCCAGAGAGTGCACTGGCACCATTGGGGATGCACTGCAGTGAGTCCAGTGAGTGCACTGGCACCACTGGGGATGCAGTGCAGTGAGTCCAGAGAGTGCACTGGCACCACTGGGGAAGCAGTGCAGTGAGTCCAGAGAGTGCACTGGCACCACTAGGGATGCAGTGCAGTGAGTCCAGAGAGTGCACTGGCAGCACTGGGGATGCAGTGCAGTGAGTCCAGAGAGTGCACTGGCACCACTGGGGATGCACTGCAGTGAGTCCAGAGAGTGCACTGGCACCACTGGGGATGCAGTACAGTGAGTCCACAGAGTGCACTGGCACCAGTGGGTATGCAGTACAGTGAGTCCAGAGAGTGCACTGGCACCACTGGGCATGCAGTGCAGTGAGTCCAGAGAGTGCACTGGCACCACTGGGGATGCGGTGCTGGGAGTCCAGAGAGTGCTTTGGCACCAGTGGGGATGCAGTGCAGTTACTCCAGAGACTGCACTGGCACCACCGGGGATGCAGTGCAGTGAGTCCAGAGAGTGCACTGGCACCAGTGGGGATGCACTGCAGTGAGTCCAGTGAGTGCACTGGCACCACTGGGGAAGCAGTGCAGTGAGTCCAGAGAGTGCAGTGGCACCACTGGGGATGCAGTTTAGTGAGTCCAGAGAGTGCACTGGCACCACTGGGGATGCAGTGCAGTGAGTCCAGAGAGTGCACTGGCACCACTGGGGCTTCAGTGCAGTGAGTCAAGAGAGTGCACTGGCACCACTGGGGATGCACTGCAGTGAGTCCAGAGAGTGCACTGGCACCACTGGGGATGCACTGCAGTGAGTCCAGAGAGTGCACTGGCACCACTGGGGATGCAGTACAGTGAGTCCACAGAGTGCACTGGCACCAGTGGGGATGCGGTGCTGGGAGTCCAGAGAGTGCTTTGGCACCAGTGGGGATGCAGTGCAGTTACTCCAGAGACTGCACTGGCACCACCGGGGATGCAGTGCAGTGAGTCCAGAGAGTGCACTGGCACCAGTGGGGATGCAGTGCAGTGAGTCCAGTGAGTGCACTGGCACCACTGGGGATGCAGTGCAGTGAGTCCAGAGAGTGCAGTGGCACCACTGGGGATGCAGTTTAGTGAGTCCAGAGAGTGCACTGGCACCACTGGGGATGCAGTGCAGTGAGTCCAGTGAGTGTACTGGCACCACTGGGGATGCACTGCAGTGAGTCCAGAGAGTGCACTGGCAACACTGAGAATGCACTTCAATGAGTCCAGAGAGTGCACTGGCACCACTGGGGATGCACTGCAGTGAGTCCAGAGAGTGCAGTGGCACCACTGGGGATGCACTGCAGTGAGTCCAGAGAGTGCTTTGGCACCAGTGGGTATGCACTGCAGTTACTCCAGAGACTGCACTGTCACCACTGGGGATGCAGTGCAGTGAGTGCAGAGAGTGCACTGGCACCAGTGGGGATGCACTGCAGTGAGTCCAGAGAGTGCACTGGCACCACTGGGGATGCACTGCAGTGAGTCCAGAGAGTGCACTGTCACCACTGGGGATGCAGTACAGTGAGTCCACAGAGTGCACTGGCACCACTGGGGATGCAGTGCAGTGAGTCCAGAGAGTGCACTGGCACCACTGGGGATGCAGTGCAGTGAATCCAGTGAGTGCACTGGCACCACTGGGGATGCAGTGCAGTGAGTCCTGAGAGTGCACTGGCACCACTGGGGATGCACTGCAGTGAGTCCAGAGATTGCACTGGCGCCACTGGGGATGCAGTACAGTGAGTCCACACAGTGCACTAGCACTACTGGGGATGCAGTGCAGTGAGTCCAGAGAGTGCACTGGCACCACTGGTGATGCAGTGCAGTGAGTCCAGAGAGTGCACTGGCACCACGGGTGATGCACTGCTGTGAGTCCAGAGAGTGCTCTTGCACCACAGGGGATGCAGTGCAGTGACTCAAGAGAGTGCACTGGCAGCACTGGGGATGCAGTGCAGTGAGTCCAGAGAGTGCACTGGCACCACTGGAGATGCACTGCAGTGAGTCCAGAGAGTGCACTGGCTCCACTGGGGATGCACTGCAGTGAGTCCAGAGAGTGCACTGGCACCACTGGGGATGCACTGCAGTGAATCCAGAGAGTGTACTGGCACCACTGGGGATGCACTGAAGTGAGTCCAGAGAGTGCACTGGCACCACTGAGAATGCACTTCAGTGAGTCCAGAGAGTGCACTGGCACCACTGGGGATGCACTGCAGTGAGTCCACAGAGTGCACTAGCACCACTGGGGATGCAGTGCAGTGAGTCCAGAGAGTGCGCTGGCACCACTGGGGATGCAGTGCAGTGAGTCCAGAGAGTGCACTGGCACCACTGGGGATGCACTGCAGTGAGTCCAGTGAGTGCACTGGCACCACTGGGGATGCAGTGCAGTGAGTCCAGAGAGTGCACTGGCACCACTGGGGAAGCAGTGCAGTGAGTCCAGAGAGTGCAGTGGCACCACTAGGGATGCAGTGCAGTGAGTCCAGAGAGTGCACTGGCAGCACTGGGGATGCAGTGCAGTGAGTCCAGAGAGTGCACTGGCACCACTGGGGATGCACTGCAGTGAGTCCAGTGAGTGCACTGGCACCACTGGGGAAGCAGTGCAGTGAGTCCAGAGAGTGCAGTGGCACCACTGGGGATGCAGTTTAGTGAGTCCAGAGAGTGCACTGGCACCACTGGGGATGCAGTGCAGTGAGTCTAGTGAGTGTACTGGCACCACTGGGGATGCACTGCAGTGAGTCCAGAGAGTGCACTGGCACCACTGAGAATGCACTTCAATGAGTGCAGAGAGTGCACTGGCACCACTGGGGATGCACTGCAGTGAGTCCAGAGCGTGCAGTGGCACCACTGGGGATGCACTGCAGTGAGTCCAGAGAGTGCACTGGCACCAGTGGGGATGCACTGCAGTTACTCCAGAGAATGCACTGTCACTACTGGGGATGCAGTGCAGTGAGTGCAGAGAGTGCACTGGCACCAGTTGGGATGCACTGCAGTGAGTCCAGAGAGTGCACTGGCACCACTGGGGATGCACTGCAGTGAGTCCAGAGAGTGCACTGTCACCACTGGGGATGCACTGCAGTGAGTCCAGAGAGTGCACTGGCACCACTGGGGATGCAGTGCAGTGAGTCCAGAGAGTGCACTGGCACCACTGGGGATGCAGTGCAGTGAATCCAGTGAGTGCACTGGCACCACTGGGGATGCAGTGCAGTGAGTCCTGAGAGTGCACTGGCACCACTGGGGATGCAGTACAGTGAGTCCAGAGATTGCACTGGCACCACTGGGGATGCAGTACAGTGAGTCCACACAGTGCACTAGCACTACTGGGGATGCAGTGCAGTGAGTCCAGAGAGTGCACTGGCACCACTGGTGATGCAGTGCAGTGAGTCCAGAGAGTGCACTGGCACCACTGGTGATGCACTGCTGTGAGTCCAGAGAGTGCTCTTGCACCACAGGGGATGCAGTGCAGTGACTCAAGAGAGTGCACTGGCAGCACTGGGGATGCAGTGCAGTGAGTCCAGAGAGTGCACTGGCACCACTGGAGATGCACTGCAGTGAGTCCAGAGAGTGCACTGGCTCCACTGGTGATGCACTGCAGTGAGTCCAGAGAGTGCACTGGCACCACTGGGGATGCACTGCAGTGAGTCCAGAGAATGTACTGGCACCACTGGGGATGCACTGAAGTGAGTCCAGAGAGTGCACTGGCACCACTGAGAATGCACTTCAGTGAGTCCAGAGAGTGCACTGGCACCACTGGGGATGCACTGCAGTGAGTCCACAGAGTGCACTAGCACCACTGGGGATGCAGTGCAGTGAGTCCAGAGAGTGCGCTGGAACCACTGGGGATGCAGTGCAGTGAGTCCAGAGAGTGCACTGGCACCACTGGGGATGCAGTGCAGTGAGTCCAGAGAGTGCACTGGCACCAGTGGGGATGCACTGCAGTGAGTCCAGTGAGTGCACTGGCACCACTGGGGATGCAGTGCAGTGAGTCCAGAGAGTGCACTGGCACCACTGGGGAAGCAGTGCAGTGAGTCCAGAGAGTGCAGTGGCACCACTGGGGATGCAGTGCAGTGAGTCCAGAGAGTGCACTGGCAGCACTGGGGATGCAGTGCAGTGAGTCCAGAGAGTGCACTGGCACCACTGGGGATGCACTTCAGTGAGTCCAGAGAGTGCACTGGCACCACTGGGGATGCAGTGCAGTGAGTCCAGAGAGTGCACTGGCACCACTGAGAATGCACTTCAGTGAGTCCAGAGAGTGCACTGGCACCACTGGGGATGCAGTGCAGTGAGTCCAGAGATTGCACTGGCACCACTGGGGATGCAGTGCTGTGACTCCAGAGAGCGCACAGGCACCACTGGGGATGCAGTGCAGTGAGTCCAGAGAGTGCACTGGCACCACTCGGGATGCACTGTAGTGAGCCCAGAGAGTGCACTGGCTCCACTGGGGATGCACTGCAGTGAGTCCAGAGAGTGCACTGGCACCAATGGGGATGCACTGCAGTGAGTCCAGAGAGTGTACTGGCACCACTGGGGATGCACTGAAGTGAGTCCAGAGAGTGCACTGGCACCACTGAGAATGCACTTCAGTGAGTCCAGAGAGTGCACTGGCACCACTGGGGATGCACTGCAGTGAGTCCACAGAGTGCACTAGCACCACTGGGGATGCAGTGCAGTGAGTCCAGAGAGTGCGCTGGAACCACTGGGGATGCAGTGCAGTGAGTCCAGAGAGTGCACTGGCACCACTGGGGATGCAGTGCAGTGAGTCCAGAGAGTGCACTGGCACCAGTGGGGATGCACTGCAGTGAGTCCAGTGAGTGCACTGGCACCACTGGGGATGCAGTGCAGTGAGTCCAGAGAGTGCACTGGCACCACTGGGGAAGCAGTGCAGTGAGTCCAGAGAGTGCAGTGGCACCACTGGGGATGCAGTGCAGTGAGTCCAGAGAGTGCACTGGCACCACTGGGGATGCAGTGCAGTGAGTCCAGAGAGTGCACTGGCACCACTGGGGATGCACTTCAGTGAGTCCAGAGAGTGCATTGGCACCACTGGGGATGCAGTGCAGTGAGTCCAGAGAGTGCACTGGCACCACTGAGAATGCACTTCAGTGAGTCCAGAGAGTGCACTGGCACCACTGGGGATGCAGTGCAGTGAGTCCAGAGATTGCACTGGCACCACTGGGGATGCAGTGCTGTGACTCCAGAGAGCGCACAGGCACCACTGGGGATGCAGTGCAGTGAGTCCAGAGAGTGCACTGGCACCACTCGGGATGCACTGTAGTGAGCCCAGAGAGTGCACTGGCACCAGTGGGGATGCACTGCAGTGAGTCCAGTGAGTGCACTGGCTCCACTGGGGAAGCAGTGCAGTGAGTCCAGAGAGTGCAGAGGCACCACTGGTGATGCAGTTTAGTGAGTGCAGAGAGTGCACTGGCACCACTGGGGATGCAGTGCAGTGAGTCCAGTGAGTGTACTGGCACCACTGGGGATGCACTGCAGTGAGTCCAGAGAGTGCACTGGCACCACTGAGAATGCACTTCAGTTAGTCCAGAGAGTGCACTGGCACCACTGGGGATGCACTTCAGTGAGTCCAGAGAGTGCACTGGCACCACTGGGGATGCAGTGCAGTGAGTCCAGAGAGTGCACTGGCACCACTGGGGATGCAGTGCTGTGACTCCAGAGAGTGCACTGGCACCACCGGGGATGTAGTGCAGTGAGTCCAGAGAGTGCACTGGCACCACTGGGGATGCACTACAGTGAGTCCAGAGATTGTACCATCACCACTGGGGATGCACTACAGTGAGTCCAGAGATTGTACCATCACCACTGGGGATGCAGTGCAGTGAGTCCAGAGAGTGCACTGGCACCACTGGGGATGCACTGCAGTGAGTCCAGAGAGTGCACTGGCACCACTGGGGATGCACTGCAGTGAGTCCAGAGAGTGCACTGACACCACTGGGGATGCAGTGCAGTGAGTCCAGAGAGTGCACTGGCACCACTGGGGATGCAGTTCAGTGAGTCCAGAGAGTGCACTGGCACCACTGGGGATGCAGTGCAGTGAGTCCAGAGAGTGCACTGGCACCACTGGGGATGCTGTGCAGTGAGTGCAGAGAGTGCACTGGCACCACCGGGGATTCACTGTAGTGAGTCCAGTGAGTGCACTGGCACCACTGGGGATGCAGTGCTGTGACTCCGGAGAGCGCACTGGCACCACTGGGGATGCAGTGCAGTCAGTCCAGTGAGTGCACTGACACCACATGGGATGCACTTCAGTGACTCGAGAGAGTGCACTGGCACCACTGGCGATGCACTGCAGTGAGTCCAGAGACTGCACTGGCACCACTGGGGATGCACTGCAGTGAGTCCAGAGAGTGCACTGGCACCACTGGGGATGCAGTGCAGTGAGTGCAGAGAGTGCAATGGCACCAATGGGGATGCACTTCAGTGAGTCCAGAGAGTGCACTGGCACCACTGGGGATGCACTGCAGTGAGTCCAGAGAGTGCACTGGCACCACTGTGGATGCACTGCAGTGAGTCCAGCGTGTGCACTGGCACCACTGTGGATGCAGTACAGTGAGTCCAGAGAGTGCACTGGCACCACTGGGGATGCACTACAGTGAGTCCACAGAGTGCACTGGCACCACTGGGGATGCAGTTTAGTGAGTCCAGAGACTGCACTGGCACCACTGGGGATGCAGTGCTGTGAGTCCAGAGAGCGCACTGGCACCACTGGGGATGGGTTTCAAGCCAACTGCATTAACCGCTCATGCTTCTTTCTTATGAGACGTTAGTAAACCAATTACATAGCCTTGTCAAGACTAAATCACAGGTAAAAATCCTGTACATCTCATGTGGCCAACCACTCCCAACTAGGATTCCAAGAACCAGGAGGTTCGGTGAAAATAGGGCTAGTGCTATTAGAGGGGTGATTATTAGGATAAGCCCTAAGCTGTCTTTCATGGAGAAGTGTGGGTGGAATGGGATTTTGTCGCAGTCTGATACGATTCCTAGTGGGTTATTTGATCCTGATTCGTGTAGGAAGGTTAGGTGGACTAGGGTGATTCCTGCAATTAGGAAGGGCAGTAGGAAGTGGATGGCGAAGAATCGGGTTAAGGTTGGATTGTCTACTGAGAATCCTCCTCAGGCTCATTCTACTAGAGTTTGCCCAATGTACGGGATGGCTGAGAATAGGTTGGTGATTACGGTGGCCCCTCAGAATGACATTTGTCCTCATGGTAGGACATACCCTACGAAGGCAGTTGCTATTAGGGTGAGTAGGAGGATTACTCCTGTGTTTCAGGTTTCTTTGTATAGGTAGGAGCCGTAGTAGAGGCCTCGTCCGATGTGTAAGTAGATGCAGATAAAGAAGAGCGAAGCACCATTGGCGTGGAGGTTGCGGATGAGCCATCCGTACTGGACGTCTCGGCATGTGTGAGCTACTGAGGAGAAGGCGAGTGAAGTGTCTGCGGTGTAGTGTATGGCTAGTAGCAGGCCTGTTAGGATTTGTGTGGCTAAGCAGATGGCTAGAAGGGAGCCGAAGTTTCATCAGGCAGAGATGTTGGAGGGGGCGGGTAGGTCGATTAGGGAGTTGTTGATTATTTTTAGTAGGGGATGGGATTTGCGGATGTTAGGGGCCATTAGTGAGTCTGTGTGTTATTAGGATTATTACCAGGATGGAGAGGGCGAAGGATCCTAGGTAGGCCTTAATTAGCCCTGTGTGTATTGAGGTTGCGGCTTTGCTTGCGGCTACTTGTAGTTCAGCAAGGCCCTCTGGCCCTATTTTTTTGAGTCAGGAGAGGTCGATCAAGTGTAGGGCAATGTTTTGTCCCTTTTCTAGTAGGTTTTTGGAGAAGAATCGGTGTACTAGGGGGTTGAAGTACCCTAATGCAGAGGAGAAGTTTATGAGGGGGGTTGGTTTGGGGTGAGTGAGGGTGTGTGTTATGTTCGATAGTTCTAGGGCTAGGATGATTCCTAGGATTGTTATGAGGATGGCAGCAGTTTTGGTGATAAGGGGTATGGTTATTGGGGGGGTTTTGGTTGGTGTGATGAAAGAGGTAATGATTATTCCTGCTGTAATGCTGCCTAGGGCGAGTCGGGTTAGGGGGGCGGTGATTAGTGGGTTGTTTTCGTTTATTGATACTATTGGGGGGATTCGGGTTTGTCCAGCTTGGACTAGGATGGTTATGCGGATGCTGTAGGTTGCGGTGAATGCTGTGGCTATAAGGGTTAGGAGTAGGGCTCAAGTATTTAGGTATGATGTGTTTAAGCTTTCGATGATGAGGTCTTTTGAGTAGAATCCGGCTAGGAATGGGGTTCCTATCAGCGCCAGGTTTCCGATGGTTAGGCAGGAAGTAGTGACTGGGAGTATTTTCTGTAAGCCTCCTATCTTTCGGATATCTTGTTCTCCGTTTAGGTTGTGGATGATAGACCCTGAGCATAGGAATAGTATGGCTTTAAAGAAGGCATGGGTTGAGATGTGTAGGAAGGCTAGTTGTGGGAGGTTTAGTCCGATAGTGACTATTATTAGTCCTAGTTGGCTGGATGTTGAGAAAGCAATGATTTTTTTGATGTCATTTTGGGTTAGGGCGCATGTGGCAGCGAATAGGGTTGATAGAGCACCTAGGCATAGGCAGGCAGTTAGGGCTGTCTGGTTGGTGGCTAGCAGGGGGTGCATGCGGATGAGCAGGAAGATTCCGGCTACTACTATGGTACTGGAGTGCAGTAGGGCTGATACTGGGGTGGGGCCTTCTATTGCTGCGGGCAGTCATGGGTGGAGTCCAAATTGGGCGGATTTTCCTGCGGCTGCGAGGATTAATCCTATGAGGGGGAGGATTGGGGTTTGGTGGGGGTGTACGGCTTGTTGGATCTCTCAGGTGTTGAATGTTGAAGCTAGTCATGCTATGCTCAGGATCAGTCCGATGTCTCCGATTCGGTTGTAGATTACGGCTCGTAGGGCGGCGGTGTTGGCATCTGCTCGGCCTTGTCATCAGCCGATGAGAAGGAAGGACATGATTCGTACTCCTTCCCAGCCTACGAATAGGAGGAATATGTTGTTTGCGGTTGTTAGGAGGAGTATGGCGACTAGGAATGTCAGTAGGTAGGTGAAAAATTTTGTTACGTATGGCTCTGAGGCCATGTATCATATGGCGAATTGTAGGATTGATCATGTTACAAATAGGGCGATTGGAAGAAATGTTATTGAGTATTGGTCTATTTTTAGGCTCAGGGGGATTTTAAAGTTTATAATGAATTTTCACTCCCAGTGGCAGGTGACAGATTCTACTCCCGAGTAGATGAATGCGGTTGTAGGGGCTAGGCTAATTAGGAATGCGGTTTTAACAGCGCGGGTGGTGGCTTGTGGGGTGTTTTTAAAGTTTTTAAATAGAAATGGCAGGATGATTGGGGTTAGGAGGATTGTCAGCGTGAGTAGTGTGAGGGAGTTGATTAGTAGTGTGGGGTTCACTACTTTTACTTGGATTTGCACCAAGATGGGTGGTTCCTAAGACCAGTGGATTGCTGTTATCCTTTAAAAGTAAGGGGGCTGAGGTTTTAGGCTCAGATGTAAGAGTTAGCAGCTCTTGTTGGTTAAACCCTCCCCTCGGCAGGTAAGAAGGTTTGAACTTCTATTCTTAGAATCACAGTCTAATGTTTGGTTTAAACTATACTTGCATGAGGGGATTCCGGAGATCAGTTCGGGTTTGAGGATTAGGAGGAATATTGGGATAATGTGGAGTGTTATGAGCAGGTGTTCTCGCGTGGTTGAGTTTTGCATAGATGTGATGTGGGAGGGGATTGAGCCTCGTTGGGTCATTAGTAGTATGAATAAGGTGTAGGAGGCGGTTAGTAGGGTTGCGATTCCTGTTAGGATGATCGTGAAGGCAGATCAGTTGAATAAGGTGATTATAATGGTTAGCTCTGCTATGAGGTTTGTTGTTGGGGGTAAGGCTATGTTTGTTAGATTGGCCAGCAATCATCAGGTAGCTATGAGTGGTAGGAGAGGTTGTAGGCCTCGTGTGAGTAGTAGAATTCGGCTGTGCGTACGTTCATAGTTTGTGTTGGCTAGGCAGAATAGTATGGAGGAAGTTAGTCCATGGGAAATTATTAGCATCATTGCCCCTGAGAATGATCAGTGGGTTTGGATTATTCCTGCGGCGATAACTAGGCCTATGTGGCTAACGGATGAATAAGCGATTAGTGATTTTAGGTCTGTCTGTCGTAGGCAGATTGAGCTAGTCATTAGGGCGCCTCATAGGGCCAGGGTTAGGAAGGGGTAGTGCAGGAGGTTGGACAGTGGGCCCATAAATAGAGTGACTCGTATAATTCCGTATCCTCCTAGCTTTAGTAGTAGGGCGGCGAGGAGTATTGAGCCTGCGATGGGTGCTTCTACGTGGGCTTTTGGCAGTCAGAGGTGTAGGCCGTATAGTGGGGCTTTTACTATGAATGCTATGAGCAGTGCTAGACCTGATAGTATTCCTGTCCATGAGGTGGATAGGGTTGGGTGGGTTAGTTGTAGGGTTGGCAGGTGCAGGGTGCCAATTTTCACGTATAGGTGTATGATTGTGATTAGCAGGGGTAGAGAGCTTACTGGCGTGTAGAATAGCAGGTACATGCCAGCGCTTAGGCGTTCTGGTTGGTTCCCACTCTCTGGACTCACTGCAGTGCATCCCCAGTGGTGCCAGTGCACTCTCTGGACTCACTGCAGGGCATCCCCAGTGGTGCCAGTGCACTCTCTGGACTCACTGCACTGCATCCCCAGTGGTGCCAGTGCACTCTCTGGACTCACTGAAGTGCATCCCCATTGTTGCCATTGCACTCTCTGCACTCACTGCACTGCATCCCCAGTGGTGCCAGTGCACTCTCTGGACTCACTGCAGTGCATCCCCAGTGGTGCCAGTGCAGTCTCTGGACTCACTGCAGTGCATCGCCAGTGGTGCCAGTGCACTCTCTCGAGTCACTGAAGTGCATCCCCAGTGGTGTCAGTGCACTCACTGGACTGACTGCACTGCATCCCCAGTGGTGCCAGTGCGCTCTCCGGAGTCACAGCACTGCATCCCCAGTGGTGCCAGTGCACTCACTGGACTCACTACAGTGAATCCCCGGTGGTGCCAGTGCACTCTCTGCACTCACTGCACAGCATCCCCAGTGGTGCCAGTGCACTCTCTGGACTCACTGCACTGCATCCCCAGTGGTGCCAGTGCACTCTCTGGACTCACTGAACTGCATCCCCAGTGGTGCCAGTGCACTCTCTGGACTCACTGCACTGCATCCCCAGTGGTGTCAGTGCACTCTCTGGACTCACTGAAGTGCATCCCCAGTGGTGCCAGTGCACTCTCTGGACTCACTGCAGTGCATCCCCAGTGGTGCCAGTGCACTCTCTGGACTCACTGCACTGCATCCCCAGTGGTGATGGTACAATCTCTGGACACACTGCACTGCATCCCCAGTGGTGATGGTACAATCTCTGGACTCACTGTAGTGCATCCCCAGTGGTGCCAGTGCACTCTCTGGACTCACTGCACTGCATCCCCGGTGGTGCCAGTGCACTCTCTGGAGTCACAGCACTGCATCCCCAGTGGTGCCAGTGCACTCTCTGGACTCACTGCACTGCATCCCCAGTGGTGCCAGTGCACTCTCTGGACTCACTGAAGTGCATCCCCAGTGGTGCCAGTGCACTCTCTGGACTAACTGAAGTGCATTCTCAGTGGTGCCAGTGCACTCTCTGGACTCACTGCACTGCATCCCCAGTGGTGCCAGTACACTCACTGGACTCACTGCACTGCATCCCCAGTGGTGCCAGTGCACTCTCTGCACTCACTAAACTGCATCACCAGTGGTGCCTCTGCACTCTCTGGACTCACTGCACTGCATCCCCAGTGGTGCCAGTGCACTCACTGGACTCACTGCAGTGCATCCCCACTGGTGCCAGTGCACTCTCTGGGCTCACTACAGTGCATCCCGAGTGGTGCCAGTGCACTCTCTGGACTCACTGCACTGCATCCCCAGTGGTGCCTGTGCGCTCTCTGGAGTCACAGCACTGCATCCCCAGTGGTGCCAGTGCAATCTCTGGACTCACTGCACTGCATCCCCAGTGGTGCCAGGGCACTCTCTGGACTCACTGCACTGCATCCCCAGTGGTGCCAGTGCACTCTCTGGACTCACTGCACTGCATCCCCAGTGCTGCCAGTGCACTCTCTGGACTCACTGCACTGCATCCCTAGTGGTGCCACTGCACTCTCTGGACTCACTGCACTGCTTCCCCAGTGGTGCCAGTGCACTCTCTGGACTCACTGCACTGCATCCCCAGTGGTGCCAGTGCACTCACTGGACTCACTGCAGTGCATCCCCACTGGTGCCAGTGCACTCTCTGGACTCACTGCACTGCATCCCCAGTGGTGCCAGTGCACTCTCTGGACTCACTGCACTGCATCCCCAGTGGTTCCAGCGCACTCTCTGGACTCACTGCACTGCATCCCCAGTGGTGCTAGTGCACTCTGTGGACTCACTGCAGTGCATCCCCAGTGGTGCCAGTGCACTCTCTGGACTCACTGAAGTGCATTCTCAGTGGTGCCAGTGCACTCTCTGGACTCACTTCAGTGCATCCCCAGTGGTGCCAGTACACTCTCTGGACTCACTGCAGTGCATCCCCAGTGGTGCCAGTGCACTCTCTGGACTCACTTCAGTGCATCCCCAGTGGAGCCAGTGCACTCTCTGGACTCACTGCAGTGCATCTCCAGTGGTGCCAGTGCACTCTCTGCACTCACTGCACTGCATCCCCAGTGCTGCCAGTGCACTCTCTTGAGTCACTGCACTGCATCCCCTGTGGTGCAAGAGCACTCTCTGGACTCACAGCAGTGCATCACCAGTGGTGCCAGTGCACTCTCTGGACTCACTGCACTGCATCCCCAGTGGTGCCAGTGCACTCTCTGGACTCACTGCACTGCATCCCCAGTAGTGCTAGTGCACTGTGTGGACTCACTGTACTGCATCCCCAGTGGTGCCAGTGCAATCTCTGGACTCACTGTACTGCATCCCCAGTGGTGCCAGTGCACTCTCAGGACTCACTGCACTGCATCCCCAGTGGTGCCAGTGCACTCACTGGATTCACTGCACTGCATCCCCAGTGGTGCCAGTGCACTCTCTGGACTCACAGCACTGCATCCCCAGTGGTGCCAGTGCACTCTCTGGACTCACTGCAGTGCATCCCCAGTGGTGACAGTGCACTCTCTGGACTCACTGCAGTGCATCCCCAGTGGTGCCAGTGCACTCTCTGGACTCACTGCAGTGCATCCCAACTGGTGCCAGTGCACTCTCTGCACTCACTGCACTGCATCCCCAGTGGTGACAGTGCAGTCTCTGGAGTAACTGCAGTGCATCCCCACTGGTGCCAGTGCACTCTCTGGACTCACTGCAGTGCATCCCCAGTGGTGCCACTGCACTCTCTGGACTCACTGCAGTGCATCCCCAGTGGTGCCAGTGCACTCTCTGGACTCATTGAAGTGCATTCTCAGTGGTGCCAGTGCACTCTCTGGACTCACTGCAGTGCATCCCCAGTGGTGCCAGTACACTCACTGGACTCACTGCACTGCATCCCCAGTGGTGCCAGTGCACTCTCTGGACTGACTAAACTGCATCCCCAGTGGTGCCACTGCACTCTCTGGACTCACTGCACTGCTTCCCCAGTGGTGCCAGTGCACTCACTGGACTCACTGCAGTGCATCCCCACTGGTGCCAGTGCACTCTCTGGGCTCACTTCAGTGCATCCCGAGTGGTGCCAGTGCACTCTCTGGACTCACTGCACTGCATCCCCAGTGGTGCCTGTGCGCTCTCTGGAGTCACAGCACTGCATCCCCAGTGGTGCCAGTGCAATCTCTGGACTCACTGCAGTGCATCCCCAGTGGTGCCAGTGCACTCTCTGGACTCACTGAAGTGCATTCTCAGTGGTGCCAGTGCACTCTCTGGACTCACTGCACTGCATCCCCAGTGGTGCCAGTGCACTCTCTGGACTCACTGAAGTGCATCCCCAGTGGTGCCAGTGCACTCTCTGGACTCACTGCACTGCATCCCCAGTGCTGCCAGTGCACTCTCTGGACTCACTGCACTGCATCCCTAGTGGTGCCACAGCACTCTGTGGACTCACTGCACTGCTTCCCCAGTGGTGCCAGTGCACTCTCTGGACTCACTGCAGTGCATCCCCAGTGGTGCCAGTGCACTCACTGGACTCACAGCAGTGCATCCCCAGTGGTGCCAGTGCACTCTCTGGACTCACTGCACTGCATCCCCAGTGGTACCAGCGCACTCTCTGGACTCACTGTACTGCATCCCCAGTGGTGCTAGTGCACTCTGTGGACTCACTGCAGTGCATCCCCAGTGGTGCCAGTGCACTCTCTGGACTCACTGAAGTGCATTCTCAGTGGTGCCAGTGCACTCTCTGGACTCACTTCAGTGCATCCCCAGTGGTGCCAGTACACTCTCTGGACTCACTGCAGTGCATCCCCAGTGGTGCCAGTGCACTCTCTGGACTCACTGCAGTGCATCCCCAGTGGAGCCAGTGCACTCTCTGGACTCACTGCAGTGCATCTCCAGTGGTGCCAGTGCACTCTCTGGACTCACTGCACTGCATCCCCGGTGCTGCCAGTGCACTCTCTTGAGTCACTGCACTGCATCCCCTGTGGTGCAAGAGCACTCTCTGGACTCACAGCAGTGCATCACCCGTGGTGCCAGTGCACTCTCTGGACTCACTGCACTGCATCCCCAGTGGTGCCAGTGCACTCTCTGGACTCACTGCACTGCATCCCCAGTAGTGCTAGTGCACTGTGTGGACTCACTGTACTGCATCCCCAGTGGTGCCAGTGCAATCTCTGGACTCACTGCAGTGCATCCCCAGTGGTGCCAGTGCACTGCACTGCATCCCCAGTGGTGCCAGTGCACTCTCTGGACTCACTGCACTGCATCCCCAGTGGTGCCAGTGCACTCTCTGGACTCACTGTACTGCATCCCCAGTGGTGACAGTGCACTCTCTGGACTCACTGCAGTGCATCCCCAGTGGTGCCAGTGCACTCTCTGGACTCACTGCAGTGCATCCCCACTGGTGCCAGTGCACTCTCTGCACTCACTGCACTGCATCCCCAGTGGTGACAGTGCAGTCTCTGGAGTAACTGCAGTGCATACCCACTGGTGCCAAAGCACTCTCTGGACTCACTGCAGTGCATCCCCAGTGGTGCCACTGCACTCTCTGGACTCACTGCAGTGCATCCCCAGTGGTGCCAGTGCACTCTCTGGACTCATTGAAGTGCATTCTCAGTGTTGCCAGTGCACTCTCTGGACTCACTGCAGTGCATCCCCAGTGGTGCCAGTACACTCACTGGACTCACTGCACTGCATCCCCAGTGGTGCCAGTGCACTCTCTGGACTCACTAAACTGCATCCCCAGTGGTGCCACTGCACTCTCTGGACTCACTGCACTGCTTCCCCAGTGGTGCCAGTGCACTCACTGGACTCACTGCAGTGCATCCCCACTGGTGCCAGTGCACTCTCTGGACTCACTGCACTGCATCCCCGGTGGTGCCAGTGCAGTCTCTGGAGTAACTGCACTGCATCCCCACTGGTGCCAAAGCACTCTCTGGACTCCCAGCACCGCATCCCCAGTGGTGCCAGTGCACTCTCTGGACTCACTGCACTGCATGCCCAGTGGTGCCAGTGCACTCTCTGGACTCACTGTACTGCATACCCACTGGTGCCAGTGCACTCTGTGGACTCACTGTACTGCATCCCCAGTGGTGCCAGTGCACTCTCTGGACTCACTGCACTGCATCCCCAGTGGTGCCAGTGCACTCTCTGGACTCACTGCACTGCATCCCCAGTGCTGCCAGTGCACTCTCTGGACTCACTGCACTGCATCCCTAGTGGTGCCACTGCACTCTCTGGACTCACTGCACTGCTTCCCCAGTGGTGCCAGTGCACTCTCTGGACTCACTGCACTGCATCCCCAGTGGTGCCAGTGCACTCTCTGGACTCACTGCAGTGCATCCCCACTGGTGCCAGTGCACTCTCTGGACTCACTGCACTGCATCCCCAGTGGTGCCAGTGCACTCTCTGGACTCACTGCACTGCATCCCCAGTGGTTCCAGCGCACTCTCTGGACTCACTGCACTGCATCCCCAGTGGTGCTAGTGCACTCTGTGGACTCACTGCAGTGCATCCCCAGTGGTGCCAGTGCACTCTCTGGACTCACTGAAGTGCATTCTCAGTGGTGCCAGTGCACTCTCTGGACTCACTTCAGTGCATCCCCAGTGGTGCCAGTACACTCTCTGGACTCACGGCAGTGCATCCCCAGTGGTGCCAGTGCACTCTCTGGACTCACTGCAGTGCATCCCCAGTGGAGCCAGTGCACTCTCTAGACTCACTGCAGTGCATCTCCAGTGGTGCCAGTGCACTCTCTGGACTCACTGCACTGCATCCCCAGTGCTGCCAGTGCACTCTCTTGAGTCACTGCACTGCATCCCCTGTGGTGCAAGAGCACTCTCTGGACTCACAGCAGTGCATCACCAGTGGTGCCAGTGCACTCTCTGGACTCACTGCAGTGCATCCCCAGTGGTGCCAGTGCACTCTCTGGACTCACTGCACTGCATCCCCAGTAGTGCTAGTGCACTGTGTGGACTCACTGTACTGCATCCCCAGTGGTGCCAGTGCAATCTCTGGACTCACTGTACTGCATCCCCAGTGGTGCCAGTGCACTCTCAGGACTCACTGCACTGCATCCCCAGTGGTGCCAGTGCACTCACTGGATTCACTGCACTGCATCCCCAGTGGTGCCAGTGCACTCTCTGGACTCACTGCACTGCATCCCCAGTGGTGCCAGTGCACTCTCTGGACTCACTGCAGTGCATCCCCAGTGGTGACAGTGCACTCTCTGGACTCACTGCAGTGCATCCCCAGTGGTGCCAGTGCACTCTCTGGACTCACTGCAGTGCATCCCAACTGGTGCCAGTGCACTCTCTGCACTCACTGCACTGCATCCCCAGTGGTGACAGTGCAGTCTCTGGAGTAACTGCAGTGCATCCCCACTGGTGCCAGTGCACTCTCTGGACTCACTGAAGTGCATCCCCAGTGGTGCCACTGCACTCTCTGGACTCACTGCAGTGCATCCCCAGTGGTGCCAGTGCACTCTCTGGACTCATTGAAGTGCATTCTCAGTGGTGCCAGTGCACTCTCTGGACTCACTGCAGTGCATCCCCAGTGGTGCCAGTACACTCACTGGACTCACTGCACTGCATCCCCAGTGGTGCCAGTGCACTCTCTGGACTCACTAAACTGCATCCCCTGTGCTGCCACTGCACTCTCTGGACTCACTGCACTGCTTCCCCAGTGGTGCCAGTGCACTCACTGGACTCACTGCAGTGCATCCCCACTGGTGCCACTGCACTCTCTGGGCTCACTTCAGTGCATCCCGAGTGGTGCCAGTGCACTCTCTGGACTCACTGCACTGCATCCCCAGTGGTGCCTGTGAGCTCTCTGGAGTCACAGCACTGCATCCCCAGTGGTGCCAGTGCAATCTCTGGACTCACTGCAGTGCATCCCCAGTGGTGCCAGTGCACTCTCTGGACTCACTGCACTGCATCCCCAGTGCTGCCAGTGCACTCTCTGGACTCACTGCACTGCATCCCTAGTGGTGCCACTGCACTCTCTGGACTCACTGCACTGCTTCCCCAGTGGTGCCACTGCACTCTCTGGACTCACTGCACTGCATCCCCAGTGGTGCCAGTGCACTCACTGGACTCACTGCAGTGTATCCCCAGTGGTGCCAGTGCACTCTCTGGACTCACTGCACTGCATCCCCAGTGGTGCCAGCGCACTCTCTGGACTCACTGCACTGCATCCCCAGTGGTGCTAGTGCACTCTGTGGACTCACTGCAGTGCATCCCCAGTGGTGCCAGTGCACTCTCTGGACTCACTGAAGTGCATTCTCAGTGGTGCCAGTGCACTCTCTGGACTCACTTCAGTGCATCCCCAGTGGTGCCAGTACACTCTCTGGACTCACTGCACTGCATCCCCAGTGGAGCCAGTGCACTCTCTGGACTCACTGCAGTGCATCTCCAGTGGTGCCAGTGCACTCTCTGGACTCACTGCACTGCATCCCCAGTGCTGCCAGTGCACTCTCTTGAGTCACTGCACTGCATCCCCTGTGGTGCAAGAGCACTCTCTGGACTCACAGCAGTGCATCACCCGTGGTGCCAGTGCACTCTCTGGACTCACTGCACTGCATCACCAGTGGTGCCAGTGCACTCTCTGGACTCACTGCACTGCATCCACAGTGGTGCCAGTGCACTGTGTGGACTCACTGTACTGCATCCCCAGTGGTGCCAGTGCAATCTCTGGACTCACTGCAGTGCATCCCCAGTGGTGCCAGTGCACTCTCAGGACTCACTGCACTGCATCCCCAGTGGTGCCAGTGCACTCACTGGATTCACTGCACTGCATCCCCAGTGGTGCCAGTGCACTCTCTGGACTCACTGCACTGCATCCCCAGTGGTGCCAGTGCACTCTGTGGACTCACTGTACTGCATCCCCAGTGGTGACAGTGCACTCTCTGGACTCACTGCAGTGCATCCCCAGTAGTGCCAGTGCACTCTCTGGACTCACTGCAGTGCATCCCCACTGGTGCCAGTGCACTCTCTGCACTCACTGCACTGCATCCCCAGTGGTTACAGTGCAGTCTCTGGAGTAACTGCAGTGCATACCCACTGGTGCCAAAGCACTCTCTGGACTCACTGCAGTGCATCCCCAGTGGTGCCACTGCACTCTCTGGACTCACTGCAGTGCATCCCCAGTGGTGCCAGTGCACTCTCTGGACTCATTGAAGTGCATTCTCAGTGTTGCCAGTGCACTCTCTGGACTCACTGCAGTGCATCCCCAGTGGTGCCAGTACACTCACTGGACTCACTGCACTGCATCCCCAGTGGTGCCAGTGCACTCTCTGGACTCACTAAACTGCATCCCCAGTGGTGCCACTGCACTCTCTGGACTCACTGCAGTGCATCCCCAGTGGTGCCAGTACACTCACTGGACTCACTGCACTGCTTCCCCAGTGGTGCCAGTGCACTCACTGGACTCACTGCAGTGCATCCCCACTGGTGCCAGTGCACTCTCTGGACTCACTGCACTGCATCCCCGGTGGTGCCAGTGCAGTCTCTGGAGTAACTGCACTGCATCCCCACTGGTGCCAAAGCACTCTCTGGACTCCCAGCACCGCATCCCCAGTGGTGCCAGTGCACTCTCTGGACTCACTGCAGTGCATCCCCAGTGGTGCCAGTGCACTCTCTGGACTCACTGCAGTGCATCCCCAGTGGTGCCAGTGCACTCTCTTGACTCACTGCACTGAAGCCCCAGTGGTGCCAGTGCACTCTCTGGACTCACTGCAGTGCATCCCCAGTGGTGCCAGTGCACTCTCTGGACTCACTGCACTGCATCCCCAGTGGTGCCAGTGCACTCTCTGGACTCACTGCAGGGCATCACCAGTGGTGCCAGTACACTGTCTGGACTCACTGCAGTGCATCCCCAGTGGTGCCAGTGCACTCTCTGGACTCACTGTACTGCACCCCCAGTGGTGCCAGTGCACTCACTGGACTGACTGCACTGCATCCCCAGTGGTGCCAGAGCACTCTCTGGACTCACTGCACTGCATCCCCACTGGTGCCAGTGTACTCTCTGGACTCACTGCACTGCATCCCCAGTGGTGCCAGTGCACTCACTGGACTCACTGGACACATCCCCAGTGGTGCCAGTGCACTCTCTGGACTCACTGCACTGCATCCCCAGTGGTACCAGTGCACTCTCTGGACTCACTGCACTGCATCCCCAGTGGTGCCAGTGTACTCTCTGGACTCACTGCAGTGCATCCCAACTGGTGCCAGTGCACTCTCTGGACTCACTGCACTGCATCCCCACTGGTGCCAGTGCACTCTCTGGACTCACTGAAGTGCATCTCCAGTTGTGCCAGTGCACTCTCTGGACTCAATGCACTGCATCCCCAGTGGTGCCAGTGCACTCTCTGGACTCACTGCACTGCATCCCCAGTGGTGCCAGTGCAATCTCTGGACTCACTGTAGTGCATCCCCAGTGGTGCCAGTGCACTCTCTGGACTCACTGCAGTGCATCCCCAGTGGTGCCAGTGCACTCTCTGGACTCACTGTACTGCATCACCAGTGGTGCCAGTGCACTCTCTGGACTCACTGCAGTGCATTCCCAGTGGTGCCAGTGCACTCTTTGGACTCACTGCACTGCAGCCCCATTGGTGCCAGTGCACTCTCTGGACTCACTGCACTGCATCACAGGTGGTGCCAGTGCACTCTCTGGACTCACTGCACTGCATCCCCAGTGGTGCCAGTGCACTCTCTGGACTCACTGCACTGCATCCCCAGTGGTGCCAGTGCACTCTCTGGACTCACTTCTCTGCATTCCCAGTGGTGCCAGTGAAGTCTCTGGACTCACTGCACTGCATCCACAGTGGTGCCAGTGCAATCTCTGGACTCACTGCAGTGCATCACCAGTGGTGCCAGTGCACTCTCTGGACTCACTGCACTGCATCCCCAGTGGTGCTAGTGCACTCTGTGGACTCACTGCAGTGCATCCCCAGTGGTGCCAGTGCACTCTCTGGACTCACTGCACTGCATCCCCAGTGGTGCAAGTGCACTCTCTCGAGTCACTGCACTACATCCCCAGTGGTGCCAGTGCACTCACTGGACTCACTGTACTGCATCATCTGTGGTGCCAGTGCACTCTCTGGACTCACTGCACTGTATCCCCAGTGGTGCCAGTGCACTCACTGGACTCACTGCACTGCATCCCCAGTGGTGCCAGTGCACTCTCTGGACTCACTGCACTGTATCCCCAGTGGTGCCAGTGCACTCATTGGATTCACTGCAGTGCATCCCCAGTGGTGCCAGTGCACTCTCTGGACTCACTGCACTGCATCCCCAGTGGTGACAGTGCACTCTCTGGACTCACTGCACTGCATCCCCAGTGGTGACAGTGCACTCTCTGGACTCACTGCAGTGCATCCCCAGTGGTGACAGTGCACTCTCTGGACTCACTGCAGTGCATCCCCAGTGGTGCCAGTGCACTCTCTGGACTCACTGCACTGCATCCCCAGTGGTGCCAGTGCAGTCTCTGGAATAACTGCAGTGCATCCCCACTGGTGCCAAAGCACTCTCTGGACTCCCGGCACCGCATCCCCAGTGGTGCCAGTGCACTCTCTGGACTCACTGCACTGCATCACCAGTGGTGCCAGTGCACTCTCTGGAGTCACAGCACTGCATCCCCAGTGGTGCCAGTGCACTCTCTGGACTCACTGCAGTGCATCCCCAGTGGTGCCAGTGCAATCTCTGGACTCACTGAAGTGCATTCTCAGTGGTGCCAGTGCACTCTCTGGACTCACTGCACTGCATCCCCAGTGGTGCCAGTGCACTCTCTGGACTCACTGAACTGCATCCCCAGTGGTGCCAGTGCACTCTCTGGACTCACTGCACTGCATCCCCAGTGGTGCCAGTGCACTCTCTGGACTCACTGCACTGCATCCCTAGTGGTGCCAGTGCACTCTCTGGACTCACTGCAGTGCATCCCCAGTGGTGCCAGTGCACTCTCTGGACTCACTGCACTGCATCCCCAGTGGTGCCAGTGCACTCACTGGACTCACTGCAGTGCATCCCCACTGGTGCCAGTGCACTCTCTGGACTCACTGCACTGCATCCCCAGTGCTTCCAGCGCACTCTCTGGACTCACTGCACTGCATCCCCAGTGGTGCTCGTGCACTCTGTGGACTCACTGCAGTGCATCCCCAGTGGTGCCAGTGCACTCTCTGGACTCACTGAAGTGCATTCTCAGTGGTGCCAGTGCACTCTCTGGACTCACTTCAGTGCATCCCCAGTGGTGCCAGTACACTCTCTGGACTCACTGCAGTGCATCCCCAGTGGTGCCAGTGCACTCTCTGGACTCACTGCAGTGCATCCCCAGTGGAGCCAGTGCACTCTCTGGACTCACTGCAGTGCATCCCCAGTGGTGCCATTGCACTCTCTGGACTCACTGCACTGCATCTCCAGTGGTGCCAGTGCACTCTCTGGACTCACTGCACTGCATCCCCAGTGCTGCCAGTGCACTCTCTTGAGTCACTGCACTGCATCCCCTGTGGTGCAAGAGCACTCTCCGGACTCACAGCAGTGCATCACCAGTGGTGCCAGTGCACTCTCTGGACTCACTGCACTGCATCCCCAGTGGTGCCAGTGCACTCTCTGGACTCACTGCACTGCATCCCCAGTGGTGCTAGTGCACTGTGTGGACTCACTGTACTGCATCCCCAGTGGTGCCAGTGCAATCTCTGGACTCACTGCAGTGCATCCCCAGTGGTGCCAGTGCACTCTCAGGACTCACTGCACTGCATCCCCAGTGGTGCCAGTGCACTCTCTGGACTCACTGCACTGCATCCCCAGTAGTGACAGTGCACTCTCTGGACTCACTGCAGTGCATCCCCAGTGGTGCCAGTGCACTCTCTGGACTCACTGCACTGCATCCCCAGTAGTGCCAGTGCACTCTCTGGACTCACTGCACTGCATCCCCAGTGGTGCCAGTGCACTCACTGGATTCACTGCACTGCATCCCCAGTGGTGCCAGTGCACTCTCTGGACTCACTGCACGGCATCCCCAGTGGTGCCAGTGCACTCTGTGGACTCACTGTACTGCATCCCCAGTGGTGACAGTGCACTCTCTGGACTCACTGCAGTGCATCCCCAGTGGTGCCAGTGCACTCTCTGGACTCACTGCAGTGCATCCCCACTGGTGCCAGTGCACTCTCTGGACTCACTGCACTGCTTCCCCTGTGGTGCCAGTGCACTCACTGGACTCACTGCAGTGCATCCCCACTGGAGCCAGTGCACTCTCTGGGCTCACTGCAGTGCATCCCCAGTGGTGCCAGTGCACTCTCTGGACTCACTGCGCTGCATCCCCAGTGGTGCCAGTGCGCTCTCTGGAGTCACAGCACTGCATCCCCAGTGGTGCCAGTGCAATCTCTGGACTCACTGCACTGCATACCCAGTGGTGCCAGTGCACTCTCTGGACTCACTGCACTGCATCCCCAGTGGTGCCAGTGCACTCTCTGGACTCACTGCACTGCATCCCCAGTGGTGCCAGTGCACTCTCTGGACTCACTGCAGTGCATCCCCAGTGGTGCCACTGCACTCTCTGGACTCACTGCACTGCATCCCCACTGGTGCCAGTGCACTCTCTGGACTCACTGAAGTGCATTCTCAGTGGTGCCAGTGCACTCTCTGGACTCACTGCAGTGCATCCCCAGTGGTGCCAGTACACTCACTGGACTCACTGCACTGCATCCCCAGTGGTGCCAGTGCACTCCCTGGACTCACTGCAGTGCATCCCCAGTGGTGCCAGTGCACTCACTGGACTGACTGCAGTGCATCCCCACTGGTGCCAGTGCACTCTCTGGGCTCACTGCAGTGCATCCCCAGTGGTGCCAGTGCACTCTCTGGACTCACTGCACTGCATCCCCAGTGGTGCCAGTGCACTCTCTGGACTCACTGAACTGCATCCCCAGTGGTGCCAGTGCACTCTCTGGACTCACTGCAGTGCATCCCCAGTGCTGCCAGTGCACTCTCTGGACTCACTGCACTGCATCCCCAGTGGTGCCACTGCAATCTCTGGACTCACTGCACTGCTTCCCCAGTGGTGCCAGTGCACTGTCTGGACTCACTGCACTGCATCCCCAGTGGTGCCAGTGCACTCACTGGACTCACTGCACTGCATCCCCATTGGTGCCAGTGCACTCTCTGGACTCACTGCACTGCATCCCCAGTGGTTCCAGCGCACTCTCTGGACTCACTGCACTGCATCCCCAGTGGTGCTAGTGCACTCTGTGGACTCACTGCAGTGCATCCCCAGTGGTGCCAGTGCACTCTCTGGACTCACTGCAGTGCATCCCCAGTGGTGCCAGTGCACTCTCTGGACTCACTGCAGTGCATCCCCAGTGGTGCCAGTACACTCTCTGGACTCACTGCAGTGCATCCCCAGTGGTGCCAGTGCACTCTCTGGACTCACTGCAGTGCATCCCCAGTGGAGCCAGTGCACTCTCTGGACTCACTGCAGTGCATCCGCAGTGGTGCCATTGCACTCTGTGGACTCACTGCACTGCATCCCCAGTGGTGCCAGTGCACTCTCTGGACTCACTGCACTGCATCCCCAGTGCTGCCAGTGCACTCTCTTGAGTCACTGCACTGCATCCCCTGTGGTGCAAGAGCACTCTCTGGACTCACTGTACTGCATCCCCAGTGGTGCCAGTGCAATCTCTGCACTCACTGCAGTGCATCCCCAGTGGTGCCAGTGCACTCTCAGGACTCACTGCACTGCATCCCCAGTGGTGCCAGTGCACTCTCTGGACTCACTGCACTGCATCCCCAGTAGTGACAGTGCACTCTCTGGACTCACTGCAGTGCATCCCCAGTGGTGCCAGTGCACTCTCTGGACTCACTGCACTGCATCCCAAGTAGTGCCAGTGCACTCTCTGGACTCACTGCACTGCATCCCCAGTGGTGCCAGTGCACTCACTGGATTCACTGCACTGCATCCCCAGTGGTGCCAGTGCACTCTCTGGACTCACTGCACGGCATCCCCAGTGGTGCCAGTGCACTCTGTGGACTCACTGTACTGCATCCCCAGTGGTGCCAGTGCACTCTCTGGACTCACTGCAGTGCATCCCCAGTGGTGCCAGTGCACTCTCTGGACTCACTGCAGTGCAACCCCACTGGTGCCAGTGCACTCTCTGGACTCACTGCAGTGCATCCCCAGTGGTGCCAGTACACTCTCTGGACTCACTGCAGTGCATCCCCAGTGGTGCCAGTGCACTCTCTGGACTCACTGCAGTGCATCCCCAGTGGAGCCAGTGCACTCTCTGGACTCACTGCAGTGCATCCGCAGTGGTGCCATTGCACTCTCTGGACTCACTGCACTGCATCCCCAGTGGTGCCAGTGCACTCTCTGGACTCACTGCACTGCATCCCCAGTGCTGCCAGTGCACTCTCTTGAGTCACTGCACTGCATCCCCTGTGGTGCAAGAGCACTCTCTGGACTCACTGTACTGCATCCCCAGTGGTGCCAGTGCAATCTCTGCACTCACTGCACTGCATCCCCAGTGGTGCCAGTGCACTCTCAGGACTCACTGCACTGCATCCCCAGTGGTGCCAGTGCACTCTCTGGACTCACTGCACTGCATCCCCAGTAGTGACAGTGCACTCTCTGGACTCACTGCAGTGCATCCCCAGTGGTGCCATTGCACTCTCTGGACTCACTGCACTGCATCTCCAGTGGTGCCAGTGCACTCTCTGGACTCACTGCACTGCATCCCCAGTGCTGCCAGTGCACTCTCTTGAGTCACTGCACTGCATCCCCTGTGGTGCAAGAGCACTCTCCGGACTCACAGCAGTGCATCACCAGTGGTGCCAGTGCACTCTCTGGACTCACTGCACTGCATCCCCAGTGGTGCCAGTGCACTCTCTGGACTCACTGCACTGCATCCCCAGTGGTGCTAGTGCACTGTGTGGACTCACTGTACTGCATCCCCAGTGGTGCCAGTGCAATCTCTGGACTCACTGCAGTGCATCCCCAGTGGTGCCAGTGCACTCTCAGGACTCACTGCACTGCATCCCCAGTGGTGCCAGTGCACTCTCTGGACTCACTGCACTGCATCCCCAGTAGTGCCAGTGCACTCTCTGGACTCACTGCAGTGCATCCCCAGTGGTGCCAGTGCACTCTCTGGACTCACTGCACTGCATCCCCAATAGTGCCAGTGCACTCTCTGGACTCACTGCACTGCATCCCCAGTGGTGCCAGTGCACTCACTGGATTCACTGCACTGCATCCCCAGTGGTGCCAGTGCACTCTCTGGACTCACTGCACGGCATCACCAGTGGTGCCAGTGCACTCTGTGGACTCACTGTACTGCATCCCCAGTGGTGACAGTGCACTCTCTGGACTCACTGCAGTGCATCCCCAGTGGTGCCAGTGCACTCTCTGGACTCACTGCAGTGCATCCCCACTGGTGCCAGTGCACTCTCTGGACTCACTGCACTGCTTCCCCTGTGGTGCCAGTGCACTCACTGGACTCACTGCAGTGCATCCCCACTGGAGCCAGTGCACTCTCTGGGCTCACTGCAGTGCATCCCCAGTGGTGCCAGTGCACTCTCTGGACTCACTGCGCTGCATCCCCAGTGGTGCCAGTGCGCTCTCTGGAGTCACAGCACTGCATCCCCAGTGGTGCCAGTGCAATCTCTGGACTCACTGCACTGCATACCCAGTGGTGCCAGTGCACTCTCTGGACTCACTGCACTGCATCCCCAGTGGTGCCAGTGCACTCTCTGGACTCACTGCACTGCATCCCCAGTGGTGCCAGTGCACTCTCTGGACTCACTGCAGTGCATCCCCAGTGGTGCCACTGCACTCTCTGGACTCACTGCACTGCATCCCCTCTGGTGCCAGTGCACTCTCTGGACTCACTGAAGTGCATTCTCAGTGGTGCCAGTGCACTCTCTGGACTCACTGCAGTGCATCCCCAGTGGTGCCAGTACACTCACTGGACTCACTGCACTGCATCCCCAGTGGTGCCAGTGCACTCTCTGGACTCACTGCAGTGCATCCCCAGTGGTGCCAGTGCACTCACTGGACTGACTGCAGTGCATCCCCACTGGTGCCAGTGCACTCTCTGGGCTCACTGCAGTGCATCCCCAGTGGTGCCAGTGCACTCTCTGGACTCACTGCACTGCATCCCCAGTGGTGCCAGTGCACTCTCTGGACTCACTGAACTGCATCCCCAGTGGTGCCAGTGCACTCTCTGGACTCACTGCACTGCATCCCCAGTGCTGCCAGTGCACTCTCTGGACTCACTGCACTGCATCCCCAGTGGTGCCACTGCAATCTCTGGACTCACTGCACTGCTTCCCCAGTGGTGCCAGTGCACTGTCTGGACTCACTGCACTGCATCCCCAGTGGTGCCAGTGCACTCACTGGACTCACTGCAGTGCATCCCCAGTGGTGCCAGTGCACTCTCTGGAGTCACTGCACTGCATCCCCATTGGTGCCAGTGCACTCTCTGGACTCACTGCACTGCATCCCCAGTGGTTCCAGCGCACTCTCTGGACTCACTGCACTGCATCCCCAGTGGTGCTAGTGCACTCTGTGGACTCACTGCAGTGCATCCCCAGTGGTGCCAGTGCACTCTCTGGACTCACTGCAGTGCATCCCCAGTGGTGCCAGTGCACTCTCTGGACTCACTGCAGTGCATCCCCAGTGGTGCCAGTACACTCTCTGGACTCACTGCAGTGCATCCCCAGTGGTGCCAGTGCACTCTCTGGACTCACTGCAGTGCATCCCCAGTGGAGCCAGTGCACTCTCTGGACTCACTGCAGTGCATCCGCAGTGGTGCCATTGCACTCTCTGGACTCACTGCACTGCATCCCCAGTGGTGCCAGTGCACTCTCTGGACTCACTGCACTGCATCCCCAGTGCTGCCAGTGCACTCTCTTGAGTCACTGCACTGCATCCCCTGTGGTGCAAGAGCACTCTCTGGACTCACTGTACTGCATCCCCAGTGGTGCCAGTGCAATCTCTGCACTCACTGCAGTGCATCCCCAGTGGTGCCAGTGCACTCTCAGGACTCACTGCAGTGCATCCCCAGTGGTGCCAGTGCACTCTCTGGACTCACTGCACTGCATCCCCAGTAGTGACAGTGCACTCTCTGGACTCACTGCAGTGCATCCCCAGTGGTGCCAGTGCACTCTCTGGACTCACTGCACTGCATCCCCAGTGGTGCCAGTGCACTCTCTGGACTCACTGCACTGCATCCCCAGTGGTGCCAGTGCACTCACTGGATTCACTGCACTGCATCCCCAGTGGTGCCAGTGCACTCTCTGGACTCACTGCACGGCATCCCCAGTGGTGCCAGTGCACTCTGTGGACTCACTGTACTGCATCCCCAGTGGTGCCAGTGCACTCTCTGGACTCACTGCAGTGCATCCCCAGTGGTGCCAGTGCACTCTCTGGACTCACTGCAGTGCAACCCCACTGGTGCCAGTGCACTCTCTGGACTCACTGCACTGCTTCCCCAGTGGTGCCAGTGCACTCACTGGACTCACTGCAGTGCATCCCCAGTGGTGCCAGTGCAGTCTCTGGGCTCACTGCAGTGCATCCCCAGTGGTGCCAGTGCACTCTCTGGACTCACTGCGCTGCATCCCCAGTGGTGCCAGTGCGCTCTCTGGAGTCACAGCACTGCATCCCCAGTGGTGCCAGTGCAATCTCTGGACTCACTGCACTGCATACCCAGTGGTGCCAGTGCACTCTCTGGACTCACTGCACTGCATCCCCGGTGGTGCCAGTACAGTCTCTGGAGTAACTGCACTGCATCCCCACTGGTACCAAAGCACTCTCTGGACTCCCAGCACCGCATCCCCAGTGGTGCCAGTGCACTCTCTGGACTCACTGCACTGCATCCCCAGTGGTGCCAGTGCACTCTCTGGACTCACTGCACTGCATCCCCAGTGGTGCCAGTGCACTCTCTGGACTCACTGCAGTGCATCCCCAGTGGTGCCACTGCACTCTCTGGACTCACTGCACTGCATCCCCAGTGGTGCCAGTGCACTCTCTGGACTCACTGAAGTGCATTCTCAGTGGTGCCAGTGCACTCTCTGGACTCACTGCAGTGCATCCCCAGTGGTGCCAGTACACTCACTGGACTCACTGCACTGCATCCCCAGTGGTGCCAGTGCACTCTCTGGACTCACTGCAGTGCATCTCCAGTGGTGCCAGTGCACTCACTGGACTGACTGCAGTGCATCCCCACTGGTGCCAGTGCACTCTCTGGGCTCACTGCAGTGCATCCCCAGTGGTGCCACTGCACTCTCTGGACTCACTGCACTGCATCCCCAGTGGTGCCAGTGCACTCTCTGGACTCACTGAACTGCATCCCCAGTGGTGCCAGTGCACTCTCTGGACTCACTGCACTGCATCCCCAGTGCTGCCAGTGCACTCTCTGGACTCACTGCACTGCATCCCCAGTGGTGCCACTGCACTCTCTGGACTCACTGCACTGCTTCCCCAGTGGTGCCAGTGCACTGTCTGGACTCACTGCACTGCATCCCCAGTGGTGCCAGTGCACTCACTGGACTCACTGCAGTGCATCCCCAGTGGTGCCAGTGCACTCTCTGGAGTCACTGCACTGCATCCCCATTGGTGCCAGTGCACTCTCTGGACTCACTGCACTGCATCCCCAGTGGTTCCAGCGCACTCTCTGGACTCACTGCAATGCATCCCCAGTAGTGCTAGTGCACTCTGTGGACTCACTGCAGTGCATCCCCAGTGGTGCCAGTGCACTCTCTGGACTCACTGCAGTGCATCCCCAGTGGTGCCAGTACACTCTCTGGACTCACTGCAGTGCATCCCCAGTGGTGCCAGTGCACTCTCTGGACTCACTGCAGTGCATCCCCAGTGGAGCCAGTGCACTCTCTGGACTCACTGCAGTGCATCCGCAGTGGTGCCATTGCACTCTCTGGACTCACTGCACTGCATCCCCAGTGGTGCCAGTGCACTCTCTGGACTCACTGCACTGCATCCCCAGTGCTGCCAGTGCACTCTCTTGAGTCACTGCACTGCATCCCCTGTGGTGCAAGAGCACTCTCTGGACTCACAGCAGTGCATCACCAGTGGTGCCAGTGCACTCTCTGGACTCACTGCACTGCATCCCCAGTGGTGCCAGTGCACTCTCTGGACTCACTGCACTGCATCCCCAGTGGTGCTAGTGCACTGTGTGGACTCACTGTACTGCATCCCCAGTGGTGCCAGTGCAATCTCTGGACTCACTGCAGTGCATCCCCAGTGGTGCCAGTGAACTCTCTGGACTCACTGCAGTGCATCCCCAGTGGTGCCAGTGCACTCTCTGGACTCACTGCGCTGCATCCCCAGTGGTGCCAGTGCACTCTCTGGACTCACTGCACTGCATCGCCAGTGCACTCTCTGGACTCACTGCAGGGCATCCCCGGTGGAGCCAGTGTACTCTCAGGACTCACTGCAGTGCATCCCCAGTGCTGCCAGTGCACTCTCTGGACTCACTGCACTGCATCCCCAGTGCTGCCAGTGCACTCTCTGGACTCACTGCACTGCACCCCAATGCTGCCAGTGCACTCTCTGACGTCACTGCACTGCATCCCCCGTGGTGCAAGTGCACTCTCTGGACTCACTGGAGTGCATCACCTGTGGTGCCAGTGCACTCTCTGGACTCACTGCACTGCATCCCCAGTGGTGCCAGTGCACTCTCTAGAGTCACTGCGCTGCATCCCCAGTTGTGCCAGTGCACTCTCTGGACTCACTGCAGCGCATCCCCAGTGGTGCCAGTGCGCTCTCTGGAGTGACTGCAGTGCATCCCCAGTGGTGCCAGTGCACTCTCTGGACTCACTGAAGTGCATTCTCAGTGGTGCCAGTGCACTCTCTGGACTCACTTCAGTGCATCCCCAGTGGTGCCAGTACACTCTCTGGACTCACTGCAGTGCATCCCCAGTGGTGCCAGTGCACTCTCTGGACTCACTGCAGTGCATCCCCAGTGGAGCCAGTGCACTCTCTGGACTCACTGCAGTGCATCCCCAGTGGTGCCATTGCACTCTCTGGACACACTACACTGCATCTCCAGTGGTGCCAGTGCACTCTCTGGACTCACTGCACTGCATCTCCAGTGCTGCCAGTGCACTCTCTTGAGTCACTGCACTGCATCCCCTGTGGTGCAAGAGCACTCTCCGGACTCACAGCAGTGCATCCCCAGTGGTGCCAGTGCACTCTCTGGACTCATCGCACTGCATCCCCAGTGGTGCCAGTGCACTCTCTGGACTCACTGCACTGCATCCCCAGTGGTGCTAGTGCACTGTGTGGACTCACTGTACTGCATCCCCAGTGGTGCCAGTGCAATCTCTGGACTCACTGCAGTGCATCCCCAGTGGTGCCAGTGCACTCTCAGGACTCACTGCACTGCATCCCCAGTGGTGCCAGTGCACTCTCTGGACTCACTGCACTGCATCCCCAGTAGTGACAGTGCACTCTCTGGACTCACTGCAGTGCATCCCCAGTGGTGCCAGTGCACTCTCTGGACTCACTGCACTGCATCCCCAGTAGTGCCAGTGCACTCTCTGGACTCACTGCACTGCATCCCCAGTGGTGCCAGTGCACTCACTGGATTCACTGCACTGCATCCCCAGTGGTGCCAGTGCACTCTCTGGACTCACTGCACGGCATCCCCAGTGGTGCCAGTGCACTCTGTGGACTCACTGTACTGCATCCCCAGTGGTGACAGTGCACTCTCTGGACTCACTGCAGTGCATCCCCAGTGGTGCCAGTGCACTCTCTGGACTCACTGCAGTGCATCCCCACTGGTGCCAGTGCACTCTCTGGACTCACTGCACTGCTTCCCCTGTGGTGCCAGTGCACTCACTGGACTCACTGCAGTGCATCCCCACTGGAGCCAGTGCACTCTGGGCTCACTGCAGTGCATCCCCAGTGGTGCCAGTGCACTCTCTGGACTCACTGCGCTGCATCCCCAGTGGTGCCAGTGCGCTCTCTGGAGTCACAGCACTGCATCCCCAGTGGTGCCAGTGCAATCTCTGGACTCACTGCACTGCATACCCAGTGGTGCCAGTGCACTCTCTGGACTCACTGCACTGCATCCCCAGTGGTGCCAGTGCACTCTCTGGACTCACTGCACTGCATCCCCAGTGGTGCCAGTGCACTCTCTGGACTCACTGCAGTGCATCCCCAGTGGTGCCACTGCACTCTCTGGACTCACTGCTCTGCATCCCCACTGGTGCCAGTGCACTCTCTGGACTCACTGAAGTGCATTCTCAGTGGTGCCAGTGCACTCTCTGGACTCACTGCAGTGCATCCCCAGTGGTGCCAGTACACTCACTGGACTCACTGCACTGCATCCCCAGTGGTGCCAGTGCACTCTCTGGACTCACTGCAGTGCATCCCCAGTGGTGCCAGTGCACTCACTGGACTGACTGCAGTGCATCCCCACTGGTGCCAGTGCACTCTCTGGACTCACTGCAGTGCATCCCCAGTGGTGCCAGTGCACTCTCTGGACTCACTGCACTGCATCCCCAGTGGTGCCAGTGCACTCTCTGGACTCACTGAACTGCATCCCCAGTGGTGCCAGTGCACTCTCTGGACTCACTGCACTGCATCTCCAGTGCTGCCAGTGCACTCTCTGGACTCACTGCACTGCATCCCCAGTGGTGCCACTGCAATCTCTGGACTCACTGCACTGCTTCCCCAGTGGTGCCAGTGCACTGTCTGGACTCACTGCACTGCATCCCCAGTGGTGCCAGTGCACTCACTGGACTCACTGCAGTGCATCCCCAGTGGTGCCAGTGCACTCTCTGGAGTCACTGCACTGCATCCCCATTGGTGCCAGTGCACTCTCTGGACTCACTGCACTGCATCCCCAGTGGTTCCAGCGCACTCTCTGGACTCACTGCACTGCATCCCCAGTGGTGCTAGTGCACTCTGTGGACTCACTGCAGTGCATCCCCAGTGGAGCCAGTGCACTCTCTGGACTCACTGCAGTGCATCCGCAGTGGTGCCATTGCACTCTCTGGACTCACTGCACTGCATCCCCAGTGGTGCCAGTGCACTCTCTGGACTCACTGCACTGCATCCCCAGTGCTGCCAGTGCACTCTCTTGAGTCACTGCACTGCATCCCCTGTGGTGCAAGAGCACTCTCTGGACTCACAGCAGTGCATCACCAGTGGTGCCAGTGCACTCTCTGGACTCACTGCACTGCATCCCCAGTGGTGCCAGTGCACTCTCTGGACTCACTGCACTGCATCCCCAGTGGTGCTAGTGCACTGTGTGGACTCACTGTACTGCATCCCCAGTGGTGCCAGTGCAATCTCTGGACTCACTGCAGTGCATCCCCAGTGGTGCCAGTGAACTCTCTGGACTCACTGCAGTGCATCCCCAGTGGTGCCAGTGCACTCTCTGGACTCACTGCGCTGCATCCCCAGTGGTGCCAGTGCACTCTCTGGACTCACTGCACTGCATCGCCAGTGCACTCTCTGGACTCACTGCAGGGCATCCCCGGTGGAGCCAGTGTACTCTCAGGACTCACTGCAGTGCATCCCCAGTGGTGCCAGTGCACTCTCTGGACTCACTGCACTGCATCCCCAGTGCTGCCAGTGCACTCTCTGGACTCACTGCACTGCACCCCAATGCTGCCAGTGCACTCTCTGACGTCACTGCACTGCATCCCCCGTGGTGCAAGTGCACTCTCTGGACTCACTGGAGTGCATCACCTGTGGTGCCAGTGCACTCTCTGGACTCACTGCACTGCATCCCCAGTGGTGCCAGTGCACTCTCTAGAGTCACTGCGCTGCATCCCCAGTTGTGCCAGTGCACTCTCTGGACTCACTGCAGCGCATCCCCAGTGGTGCCAGTGCGCTCTCTGGAGTGACTGCAGTGCATCCCCAGTGGTGCCAGTGCACTCTCTGGACTCACTGAAGTGCATTCTCAGTGGTGCCAGTGCACTCTCTGGACTCACTTCAGTGCATCCCCAGTGGTGCCAGTACACTCTCTGGACTCACTGCAGTGCATCCCCAGTGGTGCCAGTGCACTCTCTGGACTCACTGCAGTGCATCCCCAGTGGAGCCAGTGCACTCTCTGGACTCACTGCAGTGCATCCCCAGTGGTGCCATTGCACTCTCTGGACACACTACACTGCATCTCCAGTGGTGCCAGTGCACTCTCTGGACTCACTGCACTGCATCTCCAGTGCTGCCAGTGCACTCTCTTGAGTCACTGCACTGCATCCCCTGTGGTGCAAGAGCACTCTCCGGACTCACAGCAGTGCATCCCCAGTGGTGCCAGTGCACTCTCTGGACTCATCGCACTGCATCCCCAGTGGTGCCAGTGCACTCTCTGGACTCACTGCACTGCATCCCCAGTGGTGCTAGTGCACTGTGTGGACTCACTGTACTGCATCCCCAGTGGTGCCAGTGCAATCTCTGGACTCACTGCAGTGCATCCCCAGTGGTGCCAGTGCACTCTCAGGACTCACTGCACTGCATCCCCAGTGGTGCCAGTGCACTCTCTGGACTCACTGCACTGCATCCCCAGTAGTGACAGTGCACTCTCTGGACTCACTGCAGTGCATCCCCAGTGGTGCCAGTGCACTCTCTGGACTCACTGCACTGCATCCCCAGTAGTGCCAGTGCACTCTCTGGACTCACTGCACTGCATCCCCAGTGGTGCCAGTGCACTCACTGGATTCACTGCACTGCATCCCCAGTGGTGCCAGTGCACTCTCTGGACTCACTGCACGGCATCCCCAGTGGTGCCAGTGCACTCTGTGGACTCACTGTACTGCATCCCCAGTGGTGACAGTGCACTCTCTGGACTCACTGCAGTGCATCCCCAGTGGTGCCAGTGCACTCTCTGGACTCACTGCAGTGCATCCCCACTGGTGCCAGTGCACTCTCTGGACTCACTGCACTGCTTCCCCTGTGGTGCCAGTGCACTCACTGGACTCACTGCAGTGCATCCCCACTGGAGCCAGTGCACTCTGGGCTCACTGCAGTGCATCCCCAGTGGTGCCAGTGCACTCTCTGGACTCACTGCGCTGCATCCCCAGTGGTGCCAGTGCGCTCTCTGGAGTCACAGCACTGCATCCCCAGTGGTGCCAGTGCAATCTCTGGACTCACTGCACTGCATACCCAGTGGTGCCAGTGCACTCTCTGGACTCACTGCACTGCATCCCCAGTGGTGCCAGTGCACTCTCTGGACTCACTGCACTGCATCCCCAGTGGTGCCAGTGCACTCTCTGGACTCACTGCAGTGCATCCCCAGTGGTGCCACTGCACTCTCTGGACTCACTGCTCTGCATCCCCACTGGTGCCAGTGCACTCTCTGGACTCACTGAAGTGCATTCTCAGTGGTGCCAGTGCACTCTCTGGACTCACTGCAGTGCATCCCCAGTGGTGCCAGTACACTCACTGGACTCACTGCACTGCATCCCCAGTGGTGCCAGTGCACTCTCTGGACTCACTGCAGTGCATCCCCAGTGGTGCCAGTGCACTCACTGGACTGACTGCAGTGCATCCCCACTGGTGCCAGTGCACTCTCTGGACTCACTGCAGTGCATCCCCAGTGGTGCCAGTGCACTCTCTGGACTCACTGCACTGCATCCCCAGTGGTGCCAGTGCACTCTCTGGACTCACTGAACTGCATCCCCAGTGGTGCCAGTGCACTCTCTGGACTCACTGCACTGCATCTCCAGTGCTGCCAGTGCACTCTCTGGACTCACTGCACTGCATCCCCAGTGGTGCCACTGCAATCTCTGGACTCACTGCACTGCTTCCCCAGTGGTGCCAGTGCACTGTCTGGACTCACTGCACTGCATCCCCAGTGGTGCCAGTGCACTCACTGGACTCACTGCAGTGCATCCCCAGTGGTGCCAGTGCACTCTCTGGAGTCACTGCACTGCATCCCCATTGGTGCCAGTGCACTCTCTGGACTCACTGCACTGCATCCCCAGTGGTTCCAGCGCACTCTCTGGACTCACTGCACTGCATCCCCAGTGGTGCTAGTGCACTCTGTGGACTCACTGCAGTGCATCCCCAGTGGTGCCAGTGCACTCTCTGGACTCACTGCAGTGCATCCCCAGTGGTGCCAGTGCACTCTCTGGACTCACTGCAGTGCATCCCCAGTGGTGCCAGTACACTCTCTGGACTCACTGCAGTGCATCCCCAGTGGTGCCAGTGCACTCTCTGGACTCACTGCAGTGCATCCCCAGTGGAGCCAGTGCACTCTCTGGACTCACTGCAGTGCATCCGCAGTGGTGCCATTGCACTCTCTGGACTCACTGCAGTGCATCCCCAGTGGTGCCAGTGCACTCTCTGGACTCACTGCACTGCATCCCCAGTGCTGCCAGTGCACTCTCTTGAGTCACTGCACTGCATCCCCTGTGGTGCAAGAGCACTCTCTGGACTCACTGTACTGCATCCCCAGTGGTGCCAGTGCAATCTCTGCACTCACTGCAGTGCATCCCCAATGGTGCCAGTGCACTCTCTGGACTCACTGCACTGCATCCCCAGTGCTGCCAGTGCACTCTCTTGAGTCACTGCACTGCATCCCCTGTGGTGCAAGAGCACTCTCTGGACTCACAGCAGTGCATCACCAGTGGTGCCAGTGCACTCTCTGGACTCACTGCACTGCATCCCCAGTGGTGCCAGTGCACTCTCTGGACTCACTGCAGTGCATCCCCAGTGGTGCCAGTGCACTCTCTGGACTCACTGCACTGCATCCCCAGTAGTGACAGTGCACTCTCTGGACTCACTGCACTGCATCCCCAGTGGTGCCAGTGCACTCTCTGGACTCACTGCACTGCACCCCAATGCTGCCAGTGCACTCTCTGACGTCACTGCACTGCATCCCCCGTGGTGCAAGTGCACTCTCTGGACTCACTGGAGTGCATCACCTGTGGTGCCAGTGCACTCTCTGGACTCACTGCACTGCATCCCCAGTGGTGCCAGTGCACTCTCTAGAGTCACTGCGCTGCATCCCCAGTTGTGCCAGTGCACTCTCTGGACTCACTGCAGCGCATCCCCAGTGGTGCCAGTTCGCTCTCTGGAGTGACTGCAGTGCATCCCCAGTGGTGCCAGTGCACTCTCTGGACTCACTGAAGTGCATCCCCAGTGGTGCCAGTGCACTCTCTGGACTCACTGCAGTGAATCCCCAGTGGAGCTAGTGCACTCTGGACTCACTGCAGTGCATCCCCAGTGGTGCCAGTGCACTCTCTGGACTCACTGCACTGCATCCCCAGTGGTGCCAGTGCACTCTCTGGACTCACCGCACTGCACCCTGAGTGGTGCCAGTGCACTCTCTAGAGTCACTGCGCTGCATCCCCAGTGGTGCCATTGCACTCTCTGGACTCACTGTACTGCATCCCCAGTAGTGCCAAAGCACTCTCTGGACTCCCGCCACCGCATCCCGAGTGGTTCCAGTGCACTCTCTGGACTCACTGCACTACATCCCCAGTGGTGCCAGTGCACTGTCTGGACTCACTGCACCGCATCCCCAGTGGTGCCAGTGCACTCTCTGGAGTGACTGCAGTGCATCCCCAGTGGTGCCAGTGCACTCTCTGGACTCACTGCAGTGCATCCCTAGTGGTGCCAGTGCACTCTCTGGACTCACTGCGCTGCATCCCCTGTGCTGCCAGTGCTCTCTCTGGACTCACTGCACTGCATCCACAGTGGTGCCAGTGCACTCTCTGGACTCACTGCACTGCATCACCAGTGGTGCCAGTGCACTCTCTGGTCTCACTGCACTGCATCCCTAGTGGTGCCAGGGCACTCTCTGCAGACACTGCAGTGCATCCCCAAAGGTGACAGTGCACTCTATGGACTCACTGCACTGCATCCCCAGTGGTGCCAGTGCACTCTCTGGACTCAGTGCACTACTCCAGCCGCGGCAGTCGCTGCAGCCGCGGTAGCCCTCCAGCCTCGGCAGCCGCGGCAGCCGCGGCAGCCGCTCCAGCCGCGGCAGGCGCTCCGTCCGCGGCATACGCGGCAGACTCTCCAACCGCGGCAGCCGCACCAGCCGCGGAAGCCGCGGCAGCCGCTCCAAACGCGGCAGGCGCTCCAACCGCGGCAACCGCTCCAGGCGTGGCAGCCGCTCCACTCGGTAGCGGCTGGAGCGGCTGCCGCGGCTAGAGCGGCTGGAGCGGCTGCCGCGGCTGGAGCTCCTGCCGCGTTTGGAGCGGTTACCGCGGCTGGAGCGGCTGGAGCGGCTGCCGCGGCTGGAGCGGCTGCCGCGGCTGGAGGGGCTACCGCGGCTGGAGCGGTTGACGCGGCTGGGGCGGAAACCGAGGCTGGAGCGCCACTCTCTGGACTCACTGCACTGCATCACCAGTGGTGCCAGTGCACTCTCTGGACTCACTGCACTGCATCACCAGTGGTGCCAGTGCACTCTCTGGACACACTGAAGTGCATTTTCAGTGGTGCCAGTGCACTCTCTGGACTCACTGCACTGCATCCCCAGTGCTGCCAGTACACTCTCTGGACTCACTGCACTGCATCCCCAGTGGTGCCAGTGCACTCTCTGGACTCACTGCAGGGCATCCCCAGTGGTGCCAGTGCACTCTCTGGACTCACTGCAGGGCATCCCCAGTGGTGCCAGTGCACTCTCTGGACTCACTGCACTGCATCCCCAGTCCTGCCAGTGCACTCTCTTGACTCACTGCACAGCATCCCCAGTGGTGCCAGTGCACTCTCTGGACTCACTGCAGTGCATCCCCAGTGGTGCCAGTGCACTCTCTTGACTCACTGCACTGCATCCCCAGTGGTGCCAGTGCACTCTCTGGACTCACTGAAGTGCATTCTCAGTGGAGCCAGTGCACTCTCTGGACTCACTGCAGTGCATCCCCAGTGGTGCCAGTACACTCACTGGACTGACTGAAGTGCATCCCCAGTGGTGTCAGTGCACTCTCTGGAGTCACTGCGCTGCATCCCCAGTGGTGCAAGTGCACTCCCTGGACTCACTGCACTGCATTCCCAGTGGTGACAGTGAAGTCTTTGGACTCACTGCACTCCATCCCCACTGTTGCCTTTGCACTCCCTGGACTCACTGCACTGCTCCAGCCGCGGCAGCCGCTCCAGCCGCGGTAGCCCTCCAGCCGTGGCAGCCGCTCCACTCGGTAGCGGCTGGAGCGGCTGCCGCGGTTGGAGCGGCTGGAGCGGCTGCCGCGGCTGGAGCGGCTGCCGCGGATGGAGAGGCTGGCGCGGCTGGAGGGGCTGGAGCGGCTGCCGCGGCTGGAGCGGCTGGAGCTGCTGTCGCGTCTGGAGCGTCTGCCGCGGATGGAGGGGCTACCGCGGGGTTGACTCGGCTGGAGCGGATGCCGAGGCTGGAACGGCACTCTCTGGACTCACTGAAATGCATTCTCAGTGGTGCCAGTGCACTCTCTGGACTCACTGCTCTGCATCCCCAGTGGTGCTAGTGCACTCTGGACTCACTGCAGTGCATCCCCAGTGGTGCCATTGCACTCTGTGGACTCACTGCTGTGCATCCCCAGTGGTGCCAGTGCACTCTCTGGACTCGCGGCACTGCATCCGCAGTGGTGTCAGTGCAGTCTCTGCAGTCACTGTAGTGCATTCCCAGTGTTGCCGGGGCACTCTCTGGACTCACAGCACTGCATCCCCAGTGGTGCCAGTGCACTCTCTGGACTCACTGCAGTGCATCCCCAGTGGTGCCAGTGCACTCTCTGGACTCACTGCACTGCATCCCCAGTCCTGCCAGTGCACTCTCTTGACTCACTGCACTGCATCCCCAGTGGTGCCAGTGCACTCTCTGGACTCACTGAAGTGCATTCTCAGTGGAGCCAGTGCACTCTCTGGACTCACTGCAGTGCATCCCCAGTGGTGCCAGTGCACTCTCTGGAGTCACTGCGCTGCATCCCCAGTGGTGCAAGTGCACTCCCTGGACTCACTGCACTGCATTCCCAGTGGTGACCGTGAAGTCTTTGGACTCACTGCACTCCATCCCCACTGGTGCCTTTGCACTCCCTGGACTCACTGCACTGCTCCAGCCGCGGCAGCCGCTCCAGCCGCGGTAGCCCTCCAGCCGTGGCAGCCGCTCCACTCGGTAGCGGCTGGACCGGCTGCCGCGGTTGGAGCGGCTGGAGCGGTTGTCGCGGCTGGAGCGGCTGCCGCGGATGGAGAGGCTGGCGCGGCTGGAGGGGCTGGAGCGGCTGCCGCGGCTGGAGCGGCTGGAGCGGCTGCCGCGTCTGGAGCGTCTGCCGCGGCTGGAGGGGCTACCGCGGGGTTGACTCGGCTGGAGCGGATGCCGAGGCTGGAACGGCACTCTCTGGACTCACTGAAATGCATTCTCAGTGGTGCCAGTGAACTCTCTGGACTCACTGCTCAGCATCCCCAGTGGTGTCAGTGCACTCTGTGGACTCACTGCACTGCATCCCCAGTGGTGCCAAAGCACTCTCTGGACTCCAGGCACCGCATCACCAGTGGTGTCAGTGCACTCTCTGGACTCCCGGCACCGTATCCCCAGTGGTGCCAGTGCATTCTCTGGACTCACGGCACTGCATCCCCAGTGGTGCCAGTGCACTCTCTGGACTAACTGCAGTGCATCCCCAGTGGTGCCAAAGCACTCTCTGGACTCCCGGCACCGCATCCCCAGTGGTGCCAGTGCAGTCTCTGGACTCGCGGCACTGCATCCGCAGTGGTGTCAGTGCAGTCTCTGCAGTCACTGTAGTGCATTCCCAGTGTTGCCGGGGCACTCTCTGGACTCACAGCACTGCATGCCCAGTGGTGCCAGTGCACTCTCTGGACTCACTGCGCTGCATCCCCAGTGGTGCCAGTGCACTCTCTGGACTCACTGCACTGCATCCCCAGTGGTGCCAGTACACTCTCTGGACTCACTGCACTGCATCCCCAGTGGTGCCAGTGCACTCTCTTTACTCACTGCAGTGCATCCCCACTGGTGCCAGTGCACTCTCTGGACTCACTGCACTGCTCCAGCCGCGGCAGCCTCTCCAGCCGCACCAGCCGCGGCATCCGCTCCAGCCTCGGCATCCGCTCCAGCCGCGTTAACCGCTCCAGACGCGGTAGCTCCTCCAGCCGCGCCAGACGCTCCAGCCGCGGCAGCCGCTCCAGCCGCTCCAGCCGCGGCATCCGCTCCAGCCGCTCCAGCCGCGGCAGCCGCTCCAACCGCGGCAGCCGCTCCAGCCGCGGCAGCCGCTCCAGCCGCTCCAGCCGCGGCAGCCGCTCCAGCCGCTACCGAGTGGAGCGGCTGCCACGGCTGGAGGGCTACCGCGGCTGGAGCGGCTGCCGCGGCTGGAGCAGTGCAGTGAGTCCAGGGAGTGCAAAGGCACCAGTGGGGATGGAGTGCAGTGAGTCCAAAGACTTCACTGTCACCACTGGGAATGCAGTGCAGTGAGTCCAGAGAGTGCACTGGCACCACTGGCGATGCAGTGAAGTGAGTGCAGAGAGTGCACTGGCACTACTGGGGATGCACTGCAGTGAGTCCAGAGAGTGCACTGGCACAACTGGGGATGCAGTGCAGTGAGTCCAGAGAGTGCACTGGCACCACTGGGGATGCCCTGCAGTGAGTCTAGAGAGTGCACTGGCACCACTGGGGATGCACTACAGTGAGTCCAGGGATAGCACTGGCACCACTGGGGATGCACTGCAGTGAGTCCAGAGAGTGCACTGGCACCACTGGGGATGCCCTGCAGTGAGCCCAGAGAGTGCACTGGCACCACTGGGGATGCAGTGCAGTGAGTCCAGTGAGTGCACTGGCACCACTGAGAATGCACTTCAGTGAGTCCAGAGAGTGTACTGGCACCACTGGGGATGCACTGCAGTGAGTCCAGAGAGTGCACTGGCACCACTGGGGATGCACTACAGTGAGTCCAGGGATAGCACTGGCACCACTGGGGATGCAGTGCAGTGAGTCCAGAGAGTGCACTGGCACCACTGGGGATGCAGTGCAGTGAGTCCAGAGAGTGCACAGGCTCCACTGAGAATGCACTTCAGTGAGTCCAGAGAGTGCACTGGCACCACTGGGGATGCAGTGCAGTGAGTCCATAGAGTGCCCTGGCAGCACTGGGGATGCAGTGCAGTGAGTCCAGAGAGTGCACTGGCACCACAGGTGATGCACTCCAGTGAGTCCAGAGAGTGCACTTGCACCACGGGGGATGCACTGCAGTGAGTCCAGAGAGCGCACTGGCACCACTGGGGATGCACTGCAGTGAGTCCAGAGAGTGCACTGGCACCACTGGAGCTTCAGTGCAGTGAGTCCAGAGAGTGCACTGGCACCACTGGGGATGCAGTGCAGTGAGTCCAGAGAGTGCACTGGCACCACTGAAATTACACTTCAGTGTGTCCAGAGAGTGCACTGGCACCACTGGGGATGCACTGCAGTGAGTCCAGAGAGTGCACTAGCGCCTCTGGGGATGCAGTGCAGTGAGTCCAGAGAGTGCACTGGCACCACTGGGGATGCACTGCAGTGAGTCCAGTGAGTGCACTGGCACCACTGGTGATGCAGTGCAGTGAGTCCAGAGAGTGCACTGGCACCACTGGTGATGCAGTGCAGTGAGTCCAGAGAGTGGCGCTCCAGCCTCGGTTTCCGCTCCAGCCGCGTCAACCGCTCCAGCCGCGGTAGCCCCTCCAGCCGCGGCAGACGCTCCAGCCGCGGCAGCCGCTCCAGCCGCTCCAGCCGCGGTAACCGCTCCAAACGCGGCAGGAGATCCAGCCGCGGCAGCCGCTCCAGCCGCGTCAGCCGCTCCAGCCGCTCCAGCCGCGGTAACCGCTCCAAACGCGGCAGGAGATCCAGCCGCGGCAGCCGCTCCAGCCGCTCTTGCCGCGGCAGCCGCTCCAGCCGCTACCGAGTGGAGCGGTTGCCGCGGTTGGAGCGCCTGCCGCGTTTGGAGCGGCTGCCGCGGCTTCCGCGGCTGGAGCGGCTGCCGCGGTTGGAGAGTCTGCCGCGTATGCCGCGGACGGAGCGGCTGCCGCGGCTGGAGGGCTACCGCGGCTGGAGCGACTGCCGCGGCTGGAGTAGTGCACTGAGTCCAGAGAGTGCACTGGCACCACTGGGGATGCAGTGCAGTGAGTCCAGAGAGTGCACTGTCACCTTTGGGGATGCACTGCAGTGTCTGCAGAGAGTGCCCTAGGGATGCAGTGCAGTGAGTCCAGAGAGTGCACTGGCACCACTGGGGATGCAGTGCAGTGAGTCCAGAGAGTTCACTGGCACCACTGGAGATGCACTTCAGTGAGTGCAGAGACTGCACTGGCACCACTGGGGATACAGTGCAGTGAGTCCAGTGAGTGTACTGGCACCACTGGGGATGCAGCGCAGTGAGTCCAGAGAGTGCACTGGCACCAATGTGGATGCAGTGCAGTGAGTCCAGAGAGAGCACTGGCAGCACTGGGGATGCACTGCAGTGAGTCCAGAGAGTGCACTGGCACCACTGGGGATGGACTGCAGTGAGTCCAGAGAGTGCACTGGCACCACTGGTGATGCAGTGCAGTGAGTCCAGAGAGTGCACTGGAACCACTGGGGATGCGGTGGCGGGAGTCCAGAGAGTGCTTTGGCACCACTGGGGATGCAGTACAGTGACTCTAGAGAGTGCACTGGCACCACTGGGGATGCAGTGCAGTGAGTCCAGAGAGTGCACTGGCACCACTCAGGGTGCAGTGCAGTGAGTCAAGAGAGTGCACTGGCACCACTGGGGATGCAGTGCAGTGAGTCCAGAGAGTGCACTGGCACCACTGGGGATGCACTGCAGTCACTCCAGAGAGTGCACTGGCACCACTGGGGATGCAGCGCAGTGACTCTAGAGGGTGCACTGGCACCACTGGGGATGCGGTGCAGTGAGTCCAGAGAGTGCACTGGCACCACTCAGGGTGCAGTGCGGTGAGTCCAGAGAGTGCACTGGCACCACTGGGGATGCAGTACAGTGAGTCCAGAGAGTGCACTGGCACCACTGGGGATGCAGTGCAGTGAGTCCAGAGAGTGCACTGGCACCACTGGGGATGCACTGCAGTGAGTCCAGAGTGCACTAGCACCACTGGGGATGCACTGCAGTGAGTCCAGAGAGTGCACTGGCACCACTGGGGATGCACTGCAGTGAGTCCAGAGTGCACTAGCACCACTGGGGATGCAGTGCAGTGAGTCCAGAGAGTGCACTGGCACCACCGGGAATGCACTGCAGTGAGTCCAGAGAGTGCACTGGCACCACTGGGGATGCACTTCAGTGAGTCCAGAGAGTGCACTGGCACCACTGGGTATGCAGTGACGCGAGTCCAGAGAGTGCAGTGGCACCACTGGGGATGCAGTGACGCGAGTCCAGAGAGTGCACTGGTACCACTGGGGATGCACTGCAGTGAGTCCAGAGAGTGCACTGGCACCACTGGGGATGCACTGCAGTGAGTCCAGAGAGTGCACTGGCACAACTGGGGATGCAGCGCAGTGACTCTAGAGAGTGCACTGGCACCACTGCGGATGCGGTGCAGTGAGTCCAGAGAGTGCACTGGCAGCACTGGGGATGCAGCGCAGTGAGTCCAGAGAGTGCACTGGCACCACTGGGGATGCCCTGCAGTGAGTCCAGAGAGTGCACTGGCACCACTGGGGATGCACTACAGTGAGTCCAGGGATAGCACTGGCACCACTGGGGATGCAGTGCAGTGAGTCCAGTGAGTGCACTGGCACAACTGGGGATGCACTGCAGTGAGTCCAGAGAGTGCACTGGCACCACAGAGAATGCACTTCAGTGAGTCCAGAGAGTGCACTGGCACCACTGGGGATGCACTGCAGTGAGTCCAGAGAGTGCACTGGCACCACTGGGGATGCACTACAGTGAGTCCAGGGATAGCACTGGCACCACTGGGGATGCAGTGCAGTGAGTCCAGAGAGTGCACTGGCACCACTGGGGATGCAGTGCAGTGAGTCCAGAGAGTGCAGTGGCACCACTGATGATGCAGTACAGTGAGTCCAGTGAGTGCACTGGCACAACTGGGGATGTAGTGCAGTGACTCGAGAGAGTGCACTGGAACCACTGGGGATGCAGTGCCGCGAGTCCAGAGAGTGCACTGGCTCCACTGGGGATGCGGTGCCGGAGGTCCAGAGAGTGCATTGGCACCACTGGGGATTCACTGCAGTGAGTCCACAGAGTGCACTGGCACCACTGGGGTGCAGTGCAGTGAGTCCAGAGAGTGCACTGGCACCAATGGGGATGCACAGCAGTGAGTCCACAGAGTGCACTGGCACCACTGGGGATGCAGTGCAGTGAGTCCAGAGAGTGCACTGTCACCTTTGGGGATGCACTGCAGTGTCTGCAGAGAGTGCCCTAGGGATGCAGTGCAGTGAGTCCAGAGAGTGCACTGGCACCACTGGGGATGCAGTGCAGTGAGTCCAGAGAGTTCACTGGCACCACTGGAGATGCACTTCAGTGAGTGCAGAGACTGCACTGGCACCACTGGGGATACAGTGCAGTGAGTCCAGTGAGTGTACTGGCACCACTGGGGATGCAGCGCAGTGAGTCCAGAGAGTGCACTGGCACCAATGTGGATGCAGTGCAGTGAGTCCAGAGAGAGCACTGGCAGCACTGGGGATGCACTGCAGTGAGTCCAGAGAGTGCACTGGCACCACTGGGGATGGACTGCAGTGAGTCCAGAGAGTGCACTGGCACCACTCGGGATGCAGTGCAGTGAGTGCAGAGAGTGCACTGGAACCACTGGGGATGCGGTGGCGGGAGTCCAGAGAGTGCTTTGGCACCACTGGGGATGCAGTACAGTGACTCTAGAGAGTGCACTGGCACCACTGGGGATGCAGTGCAGTGAGTCCAGAGAGTGCACTGGCACCACTCAGGGTGCAGTGCAGTGAGTCAAGAGAGTGCACTGGCACCACTGGGGATGCAGTGCAGTGAGTCCAGAGAGTGCACTGGCACCACTGGGGATGCACTGCAGTCACTCCAGAGAGTGCACTGGCACCACTGGGGATGCAGCGCAGTGACTCTAGAGGGTGCACTGGCACCACTGGGGATGCGGTGCAGTGAGTCCAGAGAGTGCACTGGCACCACTCAGGGTGCAGTGCGGTGAGTCCAGAGAGTGCACTGGCACCACTGGGGATGCAGTACAGTGAGTCCAGAGAGTGCACTGGCACCACTGGGGATGCAGTGCAGTGAGTCCAGAGAGTGCACTGGCACCACTGGGGATGCACTGCAGTGAGTCCAGAGTGCACTAGCACCACTGGGGATGCACTGCAGTGAATCCAGAGAGTGCACTGGCACCACTGGGGATGCACTGCAGTGAGTCCAGAGTGCACTAGCACCACTGGGGATGCAGTGCAGTGAGTCCAGAGAGTGCACTGGCACCACCGGGAATGCACTGCAGTGAGTCCAGAGAGTGCACTGGCACCACTGGGGATGCACTTCAGTGAGTCCAGAGAGTGCACTGGCACCACTGGGTATGCAGTGACGCGAGTCCAGAGAGTGCAGTGGCACCACTGGGGATGCAGTGACGCGAGTCCAGAGAGTGCACTGGTACCACTGGGGATGCACTGCAGTGAGTCCAGAGAGTGCACTGGCACCACTGGGGATGCACTGCAGTGAGTCCAGAGAGTGCACTGGCACAACTGGGGATGCAGCGCAGTGACTCTAGAGAGTGCACTGGCACCACTGCGGATGCGGTGCAGTGAGTCCAGAGAGTGCACTGGCACCACAGGTGATGCAGTGCAGTGAGTCCAGAGAGTGCACTGGCAGCACTGGGGATGCAGCGCAGTGAGTCCAGAGAGTGCACTGGCACCACTGGGGATGCCCTGCAGTGAGTCCAGAGAGTGCACTGGCACCACTGGGGATGCAGTGCAGTGAGTCCAGGGATAGCACTGGCACCACTGGGGATGCAGTGCAGTGAGTCCAGTGAGTGCACTGGCACAACTGGGGATGCACTGCAGTGAGTCCAGAGAGTGCACTGGCACCACAGAGAATGCACTTCAGTGAGTCCAGAGAGTGCACTGGCACCACTGGGGATGCACTGCAGTGAGTCCAGAGAGTGCACTGGCACCACTGGGGATGCACTACAGTGAGTCCAGGGATAGCACTGGCACCACTGGGGATGCAGTGCAGTGAGTCCAGAGAGTGCACTGGCACCACTGGGGATGCAGTGCAGTGAGTCCAGAGAGTGCAGTGGCACCACTGATGATGCAGTACAGTGAGTCCAGTGAGTGCACTGGCACAACTGGGGATGTAGTGCAGTGACTCGAGAGAGTGCACTGGAACCACTGGGGATGCAGTGCCGCGAGTCCAGAGAGTGCACTGGCTCCACTGGGGATGCGGTGCCGGAGGTCCAGAGAGTGCATTGGCACCACTGGGGATGCACTGCAGTGAGTCCACAGAGTGCACTGGCACCACTGGGGATGCAGTGCAGTGAGTCCAGAGAGTGCTCTGGCACCACTGGAGATGCAGTGCAGTGAGTCCAGAGAGTGCACTAGCACCACTGGGGATGCAGTGCAGTCAGTCCAGTGAGTGTACTGGCACCACTGGGGATGCAGTGCAGTGAGTCCAGAGAGTGCACTGGCACCACTGAGAATGCACTGCAGTGAGTCCACAGAGTGCACGGGCTCCACTGGGGATGCACTGCAGTGAGTCCACAGAGTGCACTGGCACCACTGGGGATGCAGTGCAGTGAGTCCAGAGATCGCACTGGCTCCACTGGGGATGCAGTGCAGTGAGTCCAGAGAGTGCTCTGGCACCACTGGGGATGTAGTGCAGTGACTCGAGAGAGTGCACTGGAACCACTGGGGATGCAGTGCCGCGAGTCCAGAGAGTGCACTGGCTCCACTGGGGATGCGGTGCCGGAGGTCCAGAGAGTGCATTGGCACCACTGGGGATGCACTGCAGTGAGTCCACAGAGTGCACTGGCACCACTGGGGATGCAGTGCAGTGAGTCCAGAGAGTGCACTGGCACCAATGGGGATGCACAGCAGTGAGTCCAGAGAGTGCACTGGCACCACTGGGGATGCAGTGCAGTGAGTCCAGAGAGTGCACTGTCACCTTTGGGGATGCACTGCAGTGTCTGCAGAGAGTGCCCTAGGGATGCAGTGCAGTGAGTCCAGAGAGTGCACTGGCACCACTGGGGATGCAGTGCAGTGAGTCCAGAGAGTTCACTGGCACCACTGGAGATGCACTTCAGTGAGTGCAGAGACTGCACTGGCACCACTGGGGATACAGTGCAGTGAGTCCAGTGAGTGTACTGGCACCACTGGGGATGCAGCGCAGTGAGTCCAGAGAGTGCACTGGCACCAATGTGGATGCAGTGCAGTGAGTCCAGAGAGAGCACTGGCAGCACTGGGGATGCACTGCAGTGAGTCCAGGGAGTGCACTGGCACCACTGGGGATGGACTGCAGTGAGTCCAGAGAGTGCACTGGCACCACTCGGGATGCAGTGCAGTGAGTGCAGAGAGTGCACTGGAACCACTGGGGATGCGGTGGCGGGAGTCCAGAGAGTGCTTTGGCACCACTGGGGATGCAGTACAGTGACTCTAGAGAGTGCACTGGCACCACTGGGGATGCAGTGCAGTGAGTCCAGAGAGTGTACTGGCACCACTCAGGGTGCAGTGCAGTGAGTCAAGAGAGTGCACTGGCACCACTGGGGATGCAGTGCAGTGAGTCCAGAGAGTGCACTGGCACCACTGGGGATGCACTGCAGTCACTCCAGAGAGTGCACTGGCACCACTGGGGATGCAGCGCAGTGACTCTAGAGGGTGCACTGGCACCACTGGGGATGCGGTGCAGTGAGTCCAGAGAGTGCACTGGCACCACTCAGGGTGCAGTGCGGTGAGTCCAGAGAGTGCACTGGCACCACTGGGGATGCAGTACAGTGAGTCCAGAGAGTGCACTGGCACCACTGGGGATGCAGTGCAGTGAGTCCAGAGAGTGCACTGGCACCACTGGGGATGCACTGCAGTGAGTCCAGAGTGCACTAGCACCACTGGGGATGCACTGCAGTGAGTCCAGAGAGTGCACTGGCACCACTGGGGATGCACTGCAGTGAGTCCAGAGTGCACTAGCACCACTGGGGATGCAGTGCAGTGAGTCCAGAGAGTGCACTGGCACCACCGGGAATGCACTGCAGTGAGTCCAGAGAGTGCACTGGCACCACTGGGGATGCACTTCAGTGAGTCCAGAGAGTGCACTGGCACCACTGGGTATGCAGTGACGCGAGTCCAGAGAGTGCACTGGCACCACTGGGGATGCACTGCAGTGAGTCCAGAGAGTGCACTGGCACCACTGGGGATGCACTGCAGTGAGTCCAGAGAGTGCACTGGCACAACTGGGGATGCAGTGCAGTGAGTCCAGAGAGTGCACTGGCACCACTGGGGATGCACTGCAGTGAGTCCAGAGAGTGCACTGGCACCACTGGGGATGCACTGCAGTGAGTCCAGAGAGTGCACTAGCACCACTGGGGATGCAGTGCAGTGAGTCCAGAGAGTGCACTGGCACCACTGGGGATGCACTGCAGTGAGTCCAGAGAGTGCACTGGCACCACTGGGGATGCACTGCAGTGAGTCCAGAGAGTGCACTGGCACCACTGGGGATGCACTGCAGTGAGTCCAGAGAGTGCACTGGCACCACTGGGTATGCAGTGACGCGAGTCCAGAGAGTGCACTGGCACCACTGGGGATGCACTGCAGTGAGTCCAGAGAGTGCACTGGCACCACTGGGGATGCACTTCAGTGAGTCCAGAGAGTGCACTAGCACCACTGGGGATGCACTGCAGTGAGTCCAGAGAGTGCACTGGCACCACTGGGGATGCACTGCAGTGAGTCCAGAGAGTGCACTGGCACAACTGGGGATGCAGCGCAGTGACTCTAGAGAGTGCACTGGCACCACTGCGGATGCGGTGCAGTGAGTCCAGAGAGTGCACTGGCACCACAGGTGATGCAGTGCAGTGAGTCCAGAGAGTGCACTGGCAGCACTGGGGATGCAGCGCAGTGAGTCCAGAGAGTGCACTGGCACCACTGGGGATGCCCTGCAGTGAGTCCAGAGAGTGCACTGGCACCACTGGGGATGCACTACAGTGAGTCCAGGGATAGCACTGGCACCACTGGGGATGCAGTGCAGTGAGTCCAGTGAGTGCACTGGCACAACTGGGGATGCACTGCAGTGAGTCCAGAGAGTGCACTGGCACCACAGAGAATGCACTTCAGTGAGTCCAGAGAGTGCACTGGCACCACTGGGGATGCACTGCAGTGAGTCCAGAGAGTGCACTGGCACCACTGGGGATGCACTACAGTGAGTCCAGGGATAGCACTGGCACCACTGGGGATGCAGTGCAGTGAGTCCAGAGAGTGCACTGGCACCACTGGGGATGCAGTGCAGTGAGTCCAGAGAGTGCAGTGGCACCACTGATGATGCAGTACAGTGAGTCCAGTGAGTGCACTGGCACAACTGGGGATGTAGTGCAGTGACTCGAGAGAGTGCACTGGAACCACTGGGGATGCAGTGCCGCGAGTCCAGAGAGTGCACTGGCTCCACTGGGGATGCGGTGCCGGAGGTCCAGAGAGTGCATTGGCACCACTGGGGATGCACTGCAGTGAGTCCACAGAGTGCACTGGCACCACTGGGTATGCAGTGCAGTGAGTCCAGAGAGTGCACTGGCACCAATGGGGATGCACAGCAGTGAGTCCACAGAGTGCACTGGCACCACTGGGGATGCAGCGCAGTGAGTCCAGAGAGTGCACTGGCACCACTGGGGATGCACTGCAGTGAGTCCAGAGAGTGCTCTGGCACCACTGGAGATGCAGTGCAGTGAGTCCAGAGAGTGCACTAGCACCACTGGGGATGCAGTGCAGTCAGTCCAGTGAGTGTACTGGCACCACTGGGGATGCAGTGCAGTGAGTCCACAGAGTGCACGGGCTCCACTGGGGATGCACTGCAGTGAGTCCACAGAGTGCACCGGCACCACTGGGGATGCAGTGCAGTGAGTCCAGAGATCGCACTGGCTCCACTGGGGATGCAGTGCAGTGAGTCCAGAGAGTGCTCTGGCACCACTGGGGATGCAGTGCAGTGAGTCCAGAGAGTGCACTGGCACCGCTGGGGATGCAGTGCAGTGAGTCCAGAGAGTGCTCTGGCACCACTGGGGATGCAGTGCAGTGAGTCCAGAGAGTGCAGTGGCACCACTGGTGATGCACTGCAGTTACTCCAGAGAGTGCACTGGCACCACTGGGTATGCGGTGCGGTGAGTCCAGAGAGTGCACTGGCACCACTGGGGATGCACTGCAGTGAGTCCAGAGAGTGCACTGGCACCACTGAGAATGCCCTTCAGTGAGTCCAGAGAGTGTACTGGCACCACTGGGGATGCACTTCAGTGAGTCCAGAGAGCGCACTGGCACCACTGGGGATGCAGTGCAGTGAGTCCAGAGAGTGCACTTGCACCACTGAGAATGCACTTCAGTGAGTCCAAAGAGTGCACTGGCACCACTGGGGATGCACTGCAGTGAGTCCAGAGAGTGCACTGGCACCACTGGGGATGCTGTGCAGTGAGTCCAGAGAGTGCACGGGCTCCAGTGAGTATGCATTGCAGTGAGTCCAGAGAGTGCACTGGCAACACTGGGGTTGCAGTGCAGTGAGTCCAGAGAGTGCACTGGCACCACTGGGGATGCAGTGGAGCAAGTCCAGAGAGTGCACTGGCACCACTGGGGATGCACTGCAGTGAGTCCAGAGAGTGCACTGGCACCAATGGGGATGCAGTACAGTGAGTCCAGAGAGTGCAGTGGCGCCACTGGGGATGCACAGCAGTGAGTCCAGAGAGTGCATTGGCACCACTGGGGATGCAGTGCAGTGAGTCCAGAGAGTGCACTGGCACCATTGGAGATGCAGTGCAGTGAGTCCAGAGAGTGCACTGGCACCACTGGGGATGCAGTGCAGTGAGTCCAGAGAGTGCACTGGCACCACTGGGGATGCAGTGCAGTGAGTCCAGAGAGTGCACTGGCACCACTGGGGATGCACTGCAGTGAGTCCAGATAGTTCACTGGCACCAATGGGGCTGCACTTCAGTGAGTGCAGAGAGTGCACTGGCACCACTGGGGATGCAGTGCAGTGAGTCCAGTGAGTGTACTGGCACCACTGGGGATGCACTGCAGTGAGTCCAGAGAGTGCATTGGCACCACTTGGGATGCACTGCAGTGAGTCCAGAGAGTGCACTTGCACCACTGGGGATGCAGTGCAGTGAGTCCAGAGAGTGCACTGACACCACTGGGGATGCAGTGCAGTGAGTCCAGAGAGTGCACTGGCACCAATGGGGATGCACAGCAGTGAGTCCACAGAGTGCACTGGCACCACTGGGGATGCAGTGCAGTGAGTCCAGAGAGTGCACTGGCACCACTGGGGATGCAGTGCAGTGAGTCCAGAGAGTGCACTGGCACCACTGGGGATGCACAGCAGTGAGTCCAGAGAGTGCATTGGCACCACTGGGGATGCAGTGCAGTGAGTCCAGAGAGTGCACTGGCACCATTGTAGATGCAGTGCAGTGAGTCCAGAGAGTGCACTGGCACCACTGGGGATGCAGTGCAGTGAGTCCAGAGAGTGCACTGGCACCAATGGGGATGCACTTCAGTGAGTCCACAGAGTGCACTGGCTCCACTGGGGATGCAGTGCAGTGAGTCCAGAGAGTACACTGGCACCATTGGAGATGCAGTGCAGTGAGTCCAGAGAGTGCACTGGCACCACTGGGGATGCAGTGCAGTGAGTCCAGTGAGTGTACTGGCACCACTGGGGATGCACTGCAGTGAGTCCAGAGAGTGCATTGGCACCACTTGGGATGCACTGCAGTGAGTCCAGAGAGTGCACTTGCACCACTGGGGATGCAGTGCAGTGAGTCCAGAGAGTGCACTGGCACCACTGGGGATGCAGTGCAGTGAGTCCAGAGAGTGCACTGGCACCACTGGGCATGCAGTGCAGTGAGTCCAGAGAGTGCACTGGCACCACTGGCGATGCAGTGCAGTGAGTCCAGAGAGTGCACTAGCACCACTGGGGATGCAGTGCAGTCAGTCCAGTGAGTGTACTGGCACCACTGGGGATGCACTGCAGTGAGTCCAGAGAGTGCACTGGCACCACTGGGGATGCAGTGCAGTGAGTCCAGAGAGTGCACTGGCACCACTGGGGATGCAGTGCAGTGAGTCCAGAGAGTGCACTGGCACCACTGGGGATGCACTTCAGTGAGTCCAGAGAGTGCACGGGCTCCACTGGGGATGCACTGCAGTGAGTCCAGAGAGTGCACTGGCACCACTGGGGATGCACTGCAGTGAGTCCAGAGAGTGCACTTGCACCACTGGGGATGCAGTGCAGTGAGTCCAGAGAGTGCACTGGCACCACTGGGGATGCAGTGCAGTGAGTCCAGAGAGTGCACTGGCACCAATGGGGATGCACAGCAGTGAGCCCACAGAGTGCACTGGCACCACTGGGGATGCAGTGCAGTGAGTCCAGAGAGTGCACTGGCACCACTGGTGATGCAGTGCAGTGAGTCCAGAGAGTGCACTGGCACCACTGGGGATGCAGTGCAGTGAGTCCAGAGAGTGCATTGGCACCACTGGGGATGCAGTGCAGTGAGTCCAGAGAGTGCACTGGCACCATTGGAGATGCAGTGCAGTGAGTCCAGAGAGTGCACTGGCACCACTGGGGATGCAGTGCAGTGAGTCCAGAGAGTGCACTGGCACCACTGGGGATGCAGTGCAGTGAGTCCAGAGAGTGCACTGGCACCACTGGGGATGCACTGCAGTGAGTCCAGAGAGTTCACTGGCACCACTGGAGATGCACTTCAGTGAGTGCAGAGACTGCACTGGCACCACTGGGGATGCAGTGCAGTGAGTCCAGTGAGTGTACTGGCACCACTGGGGATGCACTGCAGTGAGTCCAGAGAGTGCTTTGGCACCACTTGGGATGCACTGCAGTGAGTCCAGAGAGTGCACTGGCACCACTGGGGATGCAGTGCAGTGAGTCCAGAGAGTGCACTGGCACCACTGGGGATGCAGTGCAGTGAGTCCAGAGAGTGCACTGGCACCAATGGGGATGCACTTCAGTGAGTCCACAGAGTGCACTGGCTCCACTGGGGATGCAGTGCAGTGAGTCCAGAGAGTACACTGGCACCATTGGAGATGCAGTGCAGTGAGTCCAGAGAGTGCACTGGCACCACTGGGGATGCAGTGCAGTGAGTCCAGTGAGTGTACTGGCACCACTGGGGATGCACTGCAGTGAGTCCAGAGAGTGCATTGGCACCACTTGGGATGCACTGCAGTGAGTCCAGAGAGTGCACTGGCACCACTGGGGATGCAGTGCAGTGAGTCCAGAGAGTGCACTGGCACCACTGGGGATGCACTGCAGTGAGTCCAGAGAGTTCACTGGCACCACTGGAGATGCACTTCAGTGAGTGCAGAGACTGCACTGGCACCACTGGGGATGCAGTGCAGTGAGTCCAGTGAGTGTACTGGCACCACTGGGGATGCACTGCAGTGAGTCCAGAGAGTGCTTTGGCACCACTTGGGATGCAGTGCAGTGAGTCCAGAGAGTGCACTGGCACCACTGGGGATGCAGTGCAGTGAGTCCAGTGAGTGTACTGGCACCACTGGGGATGCACTGCAGTGAGTCCAGAGAGTGCATTGGCACCACTTGGGATGCACTGCAGTGAGTCCAGAGAGTGCACTTGCACCACTGGGGATGCAGTGCAGTGAGTCCAGAGAGTGCACTGGCACCACTGGGGATGCAGTGCAGTGAGTCCAGAGAGTGCACTGGCACCACTGGGGATGCAGTGCAGTGAGTCCAGAGAGTGCACTAGCACCACTGGGGATGCAGTGCAGTCAGTCCAGTGAGTGTACTGGCACCACTGGGGATGCACTGCAGTGAGTCCAGAGAGTGCACTGGCACCACTGGGGATGCAGTGCAGTGAGTCCACAGAGTGCACTGGCACCACTGGGGATGCAGTGCAGTGAGTCCAGAGAGTGCACTGGCACCACTGGGGATGCACTTCAGTGAGTCCAGAGAGTGCACGGGCTCCACTGGGGATGCACTGCAGTGAGTCCAGAGAGTGCACTGGCACCACTGGGGATGCACTGCAGTGAGTCCAGAGAGTGCACTTGCACCACTGGGGATGCAGTGCAGTGAGTCCAGAGAGTGCACTGGCACCACTGGGGATGCAGTGCAGTGAGTCCAGAGAGTGCACTGGCACCAATGGGGATGCACAGCAGTGAGCCCACAGAGTGCACTGGCACCACTGGAGATGCAGTGCAGTGAGTCCAGAGAGTGCACTGGCACCACTGGTGATGCAGTGCAGTGAGTCCAGAGAGTGCACTGGCACCACTGGGGATGCACAGCAGTGAGTCCAGAGAGTGCACTGGCACCACTGGGGATGCAGTGCAGTGAGTCCAGAGAGTGCACTGGCACCATTGGAGATGCAGTGCAGTGAGTCCAGAGAGTGCACTGGCAACACTGGGGATGCAGTGCAGTGAGTCCAGAGAGTGCACTGGCACCACTGGGGATGCAGTGCAGTGAGTCCAGAGAGTGCACTGGCACCACTGGGGATGCACTGCAGTGAGTCCAGAGAGTTCACTGGCACCACTGGAGATGCACTTCAGTGAGTGCAGAGACTGCACTGGCACCACTGGGGATGCAGTGCAGTGAGTCCAGTGAGTGTACTGGCACCACTGGGGATGCACTGCAGTGAGTCCAGAGAGTGCTTTGGCACCACTTGGGATGCACTGCAGTGAGTCCAGAGAGTGCACTGGCACCACTGGGGATGCAGTGCAGTGAGTCCAGAGAGTGCACTGGCACCACTGGGGATGCAGTGCAGTGAGTCCAGAGAGTGCACTGGCACCAATGGGGATGCACTTCAGTGAGTCCACAGAGTGCACTGGCTCCACTGGGGATGCAGTGCAGTGAGTCCAGAGAGTACACTGGCACCATTGGAGATGCAGTGCAGTGAGTCCAGAGAGTGCACTGGCACCACTGGGGATGCAGTGCAGTTAGTCCAGTGAGTGTACTGGCACCACTGGGGATGCACTGCAGTGAGTCCAGAGAGTGCATTGGCACCACGTGGGATGCACTGCATTGAGTCCAGAGAGTGCACTGGCACCACTGGGGATGCAGTGCAGTGAGTCCAGAGAGTGCACTGGCACCACTGGGGATGCACTGCAGTGAGTCCAGAGAGTTCACTGGCACCACTGGAGATGCACTTCAGTGAGTGCAGAGACTGCACTGGCACCACTGGGGATGCAGTGCAGTGAGTCCAGTGAGTGTACTGGCACCACTGGGGATGCACTGCAGTGAGTCCAGAGAGTGCTTTGGCACCACTTGGGATGCACTGCAGTGAGTCCAGAGAGTGCACTGGCACCACTGGGGATGCAGTGCAGTGAGTCCAGAGAGTGCACTGGCACCACTGGGGATGCAGTGCAGTGAGTCCAGAGAGTGCACTGGCACCAATGGGGATGCACTTCAGTGAGTCCACAGAGTGCACTGGCTCCACTGGGGATGCAGTGCAGTGAGTCCAGAGAGTACACTGGCACCATTGGAGATGCAGTGCAGTGAGTCCAGAGAGTGCACTGGCACCACTGGGGATGCAGTGCAGTGAGTCCAGTGAGTGTACTGGCACCACTGGGGATGCACTGCAGTGAGTCCAGAGAGTGCATTGGCACCACTGGGGATGCACTGCAGTGAGTCCAGAGAGTGCACTTGCACCACTGGGGATGCAGTGCAGTGAGTCCAGAGAGTGCACTGGCACCACTGGGGATGCAGTGCAGTGAGTCCAGAGAGTGCACTGGCACCACTGGGGATGCAGTGCAGTGAGTCCAGAGAGTGCACTGGCACCACTGGCGATGCAGTGCAGTGAGTCCAGAGAGTGCACTAGCACCACTGGGGATGCAGTGCAGTCAGTCCAGTGAGTGTACTGGCACCACTGGGGATGCACTGCAGTGAGTCCAGAGAGTGCACTGGCACCACTGGGGATGCACTGCAGTGAGTCCACAGAGTGCACTGGCACCACTGGGGATGCAGTGCAGTGAGTCCAGAGAGTGCACTGGCACCACTGGGGATGCACTTCAGTGAGTCCAGAGAGTGCACGGGCTCCACTGGGGATGCACTGCAGTGAGTCCAGAGAGTGCACTGGCACCACTGGGGATGCACTGCAGTGAGTCCAGAGAGTGCACTTGCACCACTGGGGATGCAGTGCAGTGAGTCCAGAGAGTGCACTGGCACCACTGGGGATGCAGTGCAGTGAGTCCAGAGAGTGCACTGGCACCAATGGGGATGCACAGCAGTGAGCCCACAGAGTGCACTGGCACCACTGGGGATGCAGTACAGTGAGTCCAGAGAGTGCACTGGCACCACTGGGGATGCACTGCAGTGAGTCCGGAGAGTGCTCTGGCACCACTGGTGATGCAGTGCAGTGAGTCCAGAGAGTGCACTAGCACCACTGGGGATGCAGTGCAGTCAGTCCAGTGAGTGTACTGGCACCACTGGGGATGCACTGCAGTGAGTCCAGAGAGTGCACTGGCACCACTGGGGATGCACTGCAGTGAGTCCACAGAGTGCACTGGCACCACTGGGGATGCAGTGCAGTGAGTCCAGAGAGTGCACTGGCACCACTGGGGATGCACTTCAGTGAGTCCAGAGAGTGCACGGGCTCCACTGGGGATGCACTGCAGTGAGTCCAGAGAGTGCACTGGCACCACTGGGGATGCACTGCAGTGAGTCCAGAGAATGCACTGGCAGCACTGGGGATGCAGTGAAGTGAGTCCAGAGAGTGCACTGGCACCACTGGGGATGCAGTTCAGTGAGTCCAGAGAGTGCACTGGCACCAATGGGGATGCACTGCAGTGAGTCCAGAGAGTGCACTGGCACCACTGGGGATGCAATTCAGTGAGTGCAGAGACTGCACTGGCACCACTGGGGATGCAGTGCAGTGAGTCCATTGAGTGTACTGGCACCACTGGGGATGCACTGCAGTGAGTCCAGAGAGTGCATTGGCACCACTTGGGATGCACTGCAGTGAGTCCAGAGAGTGCACTTGCTCCACTGGGGTTGCAGTGCAGTGAGTCCAGAGAGTGCACTGGCACCACTGGGGATGGACTGCAGTGAGTCCAGAGAGTGCACTGGCACCACTCGGGATGCAGTGCAGTGAGTGCAGAGAGTGCACTGGAACCACTGGGGATGCGGTGGCGGGAGTCCAGAGAGTGCTTTGGCACCACTGGGGATGCAGTACAGTGACTCTAGAGAGTGCACTGGCACCACTGGGGATGCAGTGCAGTGAGTCCAGAGAGTGCACTGGCACCACTCAGGGTGCAGTGCAGTGAGTCAAGAGAGTGCACTGGCACCACTGGTGATGCAGTGCAGTGAGTCCAGAGAGTGCACTGGCACCACTGGGGATGCACTGCAGTCACTCCAGAGAGTGCACTGGCACCACTGGGGATGCAGCGCAGTGACTCTAGAGGGTGCACTGGCACCACTGGGGATGCGGTGCAGTGAGTCCAGAGAGTGCACTGGCACCACTCAGGGTGCAGTGCGGTGAGTCCAGAGAGTGCACTGGCACCACTGGGGATGCAGTACAGTGAGTCCAGAGAGTGCACTGGCACCACTGGGGATGCAGTGCAGTGAGTCCAGAGAGTGCACTAGCACCACTGGGGATGCACTGCAGTGAGTCCAGAGTGCACTAGCACCACTGGGGATGCACTGCAGTGAGTCCAGAGAGTGCACTGGCACCACTGGGGATGCACTGCAGTGAGTCCAGAGTGCACTAGCACCACTGGGGATGCACTGCAGTGAGTCCAGAGAGTGCACTGGCACCACCGGGAATGCACTGCAGTGAGTCCAGAGAGTGCACTGGCACCACTGGGGATGCACTTCAGTGAGTCCAGAGAGTGCACTGGCACCACTGGGTATGCAGTGACGCGAGTCCAGAGAGTGCAGTGTGCACCACTGGGGATGCAGTGACGCGAGTCCAGAGAGTGCACTGGTACCACTGGGGATGCACTGCAGTGAGTCCAGAGAGTGCACTGGCACCACTGGGGATGCACTGCAGTGAGTCCAGAGAGTGCACTGGCACAACTGGGGATGCAGCGCAGTGACTCTAGAGAGTGCACTGGCACCACTGCGGATGCGGTGCAGTGAGTCCAGAGAGTGCACTGGCACCACAGGTGATGCAGTGCAGTGAGTCCAGAGAGTGCACTGGCAGCACTGGGGATGCAGCGCAGTGAGTCCAGAGAGTGCACTGGCACCACTGGGGATGCCCTGCAGTGAGTCCAGAGAGTGCACTGGCACCACTGGGGATGCACTACAGTGAGTCCAGAGAGTGCACTGGCACCACTGGGGATGCACTACAGTGAGTCCAGGGATAGCACTGGCACCACTGGGGATGCAGTGCAGTGAGTCCAGAGAGTGCACTGGCACCACTGGGGATGCAGTGCAGTGAGTCCAGAGAGTGCACTGGCACCACTGATGATGCAGTACAGTGAGTCCAGTGAGTGCACTGGCACAACTGGGGATGTAGTGCAGTGACTCGAGAGAGTGCACTGGAACCACTGGGGATGCAGTGCCGCGAGTCCAGAGAGTGCACTGGCTCCACTGGGGATGCGGTGCCGGAGGTCCAGAGAGTGCATTGGCACCACTGGGGATGCACTGCAGTGAGTCCACAGAGTGCACTGGCACCACTGGGGATGCAGTGCAGTGAGTCCAGAGAGTGCACTGGCACCAATGGGGATGCACAGCAGTGAGTCCACAGAGTGCACTGGCACCACTGGGGATGCAGCGCAGTGAGTCCAGAGAGTGCACTGGCACCACTGGGGATGCACTGCAGTGAGTCCAGAGAGTGCTCTGGCACCACTGGAGATGCAGTGCAGTGAGTCCAGAGAGTGCACTAGCACCACTGGGGATGCAGTGCAGTCAGTCCAGTGAGTGTACTGGCACCACTGGGGATGCAGTGCAGTGAGTCCAGAGAGTGCACTGGCACCACTGAGAATGCACTGCAGTGAGTCCACAGAGTGCACGGGCTCCACTGGGGATGCACTGCAGCGAGTCCACAGAGTGCACTGGCACCACTGGGGATGCAGTGCAGTGAGTCCAGAGATCGCACTGGCTCCACTGGGGATGCAGTGCAGTGAGTCCAGAGAGTGCTCTGGCACCACTGGGGATGCAGTTCAGTGAGTCCAGAGAGTGCACTAGCACCGCTGGGGATGCAGTGCAGTGAGTCCAGAGAGTGCTCTGGCACCACTGGGGATGCAGTGCAGTGAGTCCAGAGAGTGCAGTGGCACCACTGGTGATGCACTGCAGTTACTCCAGAGAGTGCACTGGCACCACTGGTTATGCGGTGCGGTGAGTCCAGAGAGTGCACTGGCACCACTGGGGATGCACTGCAGTGAGTCCAGAGAGTGCACTGGCACCACTGAGAATGCCCTTCAGTGAGTCCAGAGAGTGTACTGGCACCACTGGGGATGCACTTCAGTGAGTCCAGAGAGCGCACTGGCACCACTGGGGATGCAGTGCAGTGAGTCCAGAGAGTGCACTTGCACCACTGAGAATGCACTTCAGTGAGTCCAAAGAGTGCACTGGCACCACTGGGGATGCACTGCAGTGAGTCCAGAGAGTGCACTGGCACCACTGGGGATGCTGTGCAGTGAGTCCAGAGAGTGCACGGGCTCCACTGAGTATGCATTGCAGTGAGTCCAGAGAGTGCACTGGCAACACTGGGGTTGCAGTGCAGTGAGTCCAGAGAGTGCACTGGCACCACTGGGGATGCAGTGGAGCAAGTCCAGAGAGTGCACTGGCACCACTGGGGATGCAGTGCAGTGAGTCCAGAGAGTGCACTGGCACCAATGGGGATGCAGTGTAGTGAGTCCAGAGAGTGCACTGGCACCACTGGGGATGCAGTACAGTGAGTCCAGAGAGTGCACTGGCACCACTGGGGATGCACAGCAGTGAGTCCAGAGAGTGCATTGGCACCACTGGGGATGCAGTGCAGTGAGTCCAGAGAGTGCACTGGCACCATTGGAGATGCAGTGCAGTGAGTCCAGAGAGTGCACTGGCACCACTGGGGATGCAGTGCAGTGAGTCCAGAGAGTGCACTGGCACCACTGGGGATGCAGTGCAGTGAGTCCAGAGAGTGCACTGGCGCCACTGGGGATGCACTGCAGTGAGTCCAGATAGTTCACTGGCACCAATGGGGCTGCACTTCAGTGAGTGCAGAGAGTGCACTGGCACCACTGGGGATGCAGTGCAGTGAGTCCAGTGAGTGTACTGGCACCACTGGGGATGCACTGCAGTGAGTCCAGAGAGTGCATTGGCACCACTTGGGATGCACTGCAGTGAGTCCAGAGAGTGCACTTGCACCACTGGGGATGCAGTGCAGTGAGTCCAGAGAGTGCACTGACACCACTGGGGATGCAGTGCAGTGAGTCCAGAGAGTGCACTGGCACCAATGGGGATGCACAGCAGTGAGTCCACAGAGTGCACTGGCACCACTGGGGATGGAGTGCAGTGAGTCCAGAGAGTGCACTGGCACCACTGGGGATGCACTGCAGTGAGTCCAGAGAGTGCACTGGCACCACTGGGGATGCACAGCAGTGAGTCCAGAGAGTGCATTGGCACCACTGGGGATGCAGTGCAGTGAGTCCAGAGAGTGCACTGGCACCATTGGAGATGCAGTGCAGTGAGTCCAGAGAGTGCACTGGCACCACTGGGGATGCAGTGCAGTGAGTCCAGAGAGTGCACTGGCACCAATGGGGATGCACTTCAGTGAGTCCACAGAGTGCACTGGCTCCACTGGGGATGCAGTGCAGTGAGTCCAGAGAGTACACTGGCACCATTGGAGATGCAGTGCAGTGAGTCCAGAGAGTGCACTGGCACCACTGGGGATGCAGTGCAGTGAGTCCAGTGAGTGTACTGGCACCACTGGGGATGCACTGCAGTGAGTCCAGAGAGTGCATTGGCACCACTTGGGATGCACTGCAGTGAGTCCAGAGAGTGCACTTGCACCACTGGGGATGCAGTGCAGTGAGTCCAGAGAGTGCACTGGCACCACTGGGGATGCAGTGCAGTGAGTCCAGAGAGTGCACTGGCACCACTGGTGCTTCAGTGCAGTGAGTCCAGAGAGTGCACTGGCACCACTGGCGATGCAGTGCAGTGAGTCCAGAGAGTGCACTAGCACCACTGGGGATGCAGTGCAGTCAGTCCAGTGAGTGTACTGGCACCACTGGGGATGCACTGCAGTGAGTCCAGAGAGTGCACTGGCACCAATGGGGATGCAGTGCAGTGAGTCCACAGAGTGCACTGGCACCACTGGGGATGCACTGCAGTGAGTCCAGAGAGTGCACTGGCACCACTGGGGATGCAGTGCAGTGAGTCCACAGAGTGCACTGGCACCACTGGGGATGCAGTGCAGTGAGTCCAGAGAGTGCACTGGCACCACTGGGGATGCATTTCAGTGAGTCCAGAGAGTGCACGGGCTCCACTGGGGATGCACTGCAGTGAGTCCAGAGAGTGCACTGGCACCACTGGGGATGCACTGCAGTGAGTCCAGAGAGTGCACTTGCACCACTGGGGATGCAGTGCAGTGAGTCCAGAGAGTGCACTGGCACCACTGGGGATGCAGTGCAGTGAGTCCAGAGAGTGCACTGGCACCAATGGGGATGCACAGCAGTGAGCCCACAGAGTGCACTGGCACCACTGGGGATGCAGTGCAGTGAGTCCAGAGAGTGCACTGGCACCACTGGGGATGCAGTGCAGTGAGTCCAGAGAGTGCACTGGCACCACTGGGGATGCACAGCAGTGAGTCCAGAGAGTGCATTGGCACCACTGGGGATGCAGTGCAGTGAGTCCAGAGAGTGCACTGGCACCATTGGAGATGCAGTGCAGTGAGTCCAGAGAGTGCACTGGCACCACTGGGGATGCAGTGCAGTGAGTCCAGAGAGTGCACTGGCACCACTGGGGATGCAGTGCAGTGAGTCCAGAGAGTGCACTGGCACCACTGGGGATGCACTGCAGTGAGTCCAGAGAGTTCACTGGCACCACTGGAGATGCACTTCAGTGAGTGCAGAGACTGCACTGGCACCACTGGGGATGCAGTGCAGTGAGTCCAGTGAGTGTACTGGCACCACTGGGGATGCACTGCAGTGAGTCCAGAGAGTGCTTTGGCACCACTTGGGATGCACTGCAGTGAGTCCAGAGAGTGCACTGGCACCACTGGGGATGCAGTGCAGTGAGTCCAGAGAGTGCACTGGCACCACTGGGGATGCAGTGCAGTGAGTCCAGAGAGTGCACTGGCACCAATGGTGATGCACTTCAGTGAGTCCACAGAGTGCACTGGCACCACTGGGGATGCAGTGCAGAGAGTCCAGAGAGTACACTGTCACCATTGGAGATGCAGTGCAGTGAGTCCAGAGAGTGCACTGGCACCACTGGGGATGCAGTGCAGTGAGTCCAGTGAGTGTACTGGCACCACTGGGGATGCACTGCAGTGAGTCCAGAGAGTGCATTGGCACCACTTGGGATGCACTGCAGTGAGTCCAGAGAGTGCACTGGCACCACTGGGGATGCAGTGCAGTGAGTCAAGAGAGTGCACTGGCACCACTGGGGATGCACTGCAGTGAGTCCAGAGAGTTCACTGGCACCACTGGAGATGCACTTCAGTGAGTGCAGAGACTGCACTGGCACCACTGGGGATGCAGTGCAGTGAGTCCAGTGAGTGTACTGGCACCACTGGGGATGCACTGCAGTGAGTCCAGAGAGTGCTTTGGCACCACTTGGGATGCACTGCAGTGAGTCCAGAGAGTGCACTGGCACCACTGGGGATGCAGTGCAGTGAGTCCAGAGAGTGCACTGGCACCACTGGGGATGCAGTGCAGTGAGTCCAGAGAGTGCACTGGCACCAATGGGGATGCACTTCAGTGAGTCCACAGAGTGCACTGGCTCCACTGGGGAAGCAGTGCAGTGAGTCCAGAGAGTACACTGGCACCATTGGAGATGCAGTGCAGTGAGTCCAGAGAGTGCACTGGCACCACTGGGGATGCAGTGCAGTGAGTCCAGTGAGTGTACTGGCACCACTGGGGATGCACTGCAGTGAGTCCAGAGAGTGCATTGGCACCACTGGGGATGCACTGCAGTGAGTCCAGAGAGTGCACTTGCACCACTGGGGATGCAGTGCAGTGAGTCCAGAGAGTGCACTGGCACCACTGGGGATGCAGTGCAGTGAGTCCAGAGAGTGCACTGGCACCACTGGGGATGCAGTGCAGTGAGTCCAGAGAGTGCACTGGCACCACTGGCGATGCAGTGCAGTGAGTCCAGAGAGTGCACTAGCACCACTGGGGATGCAGTGCAGTCAGTCCAGTGAGTGTACTGGCACCACTGGGGATGCACTGCAGTGAGTCCAGAGAGTGCACTGGCACCACTGGGGATGCACTGCAGTGAGTCCACAGAGTGCACTGGCACCACTGGGGATGCAGTGCAGTGAGTCCAGAGAGTGCACTGGCACCACTGGGGATGCACTTCAGTGAGTCCAGAGAGTGCACGGGCTCCACTGGGGATGCACTGCAGTGAGTCCAGAGAGTGCACTGGCACCACTGGGGATGCACTGCAGTGAGTCCAGAGAGTGCACTTGCACCACTGGGGATGCAGTGCAGTGAGTCCAGAGAGTGCACTGGCACCACTGGGGATGCAGTGCAGTGAGTCCAGAGAGTGCACTGGCACCAATGGGGATGCACAGCAGTGAGCCCACAGAGTGCACTGGCACCACTGGGGATGCAGTACAGTGAGTCCAGAGAGTGCACTGGCACCACTGGGGATGCACTGCAGTGAGTCCAGAGAGTGCTCTGGCACCACTGGCGATGCAGTGCAGTGAGTCCAGAGAGTGCACTAGCACCACTGGGGATGCAGTGCAGTCAGTCCAGTGAGTGTACTGGCACCACTGGGGATGCACTGCAGTGAGTCCAGAGAGTGCACTGGCACCACTGGGGATGCACTGCAGTGAGTCCACAGAGTGCACTGGCACCACTGGGGATGCACTTCAGTGAGTCCAGAGAGTGCACGGGCTCCACTGGGGATGCACTGCAGTGAGTCCAGAGAGTGCACTGGCACCACTGGGGATGCACTGCAGTGAGTCCAGAGAGTGCACTGGCAGCACTGGGGATGCAGTGAAGTGAGTCCAGAGAGTGCACTGGCACCACTGGGGATGTGCACTGGCACCACTGAGAATGCACTTCAGTGAGTCCAGAGAGCGCACTGGCACCACTGGGGATGCAGTGCAGTGAGTCCAGAGAGTGCACTGGCACCACTGGGGATGCAGTGCAGTGAGTCCAGAGAGTTCACTGGCACCACTGGAGATGCACTTCAGTGAGTGCAGAGACTGCACTGGCACCACTGGGGATACAGTGCAGTGAGTCCAGTGAGTGTACTGGCACCACTGGGGATGCAGCGCAGTGAGTCCAGAGAGTGCACTGGCACCAATGTGGATGCAGTGCAGTGAGTCCAGAGAGAGCACTGGCACCAAACCAACAACCCCATAATACGGCGAAGGATTCGACGCCACACCCAAAACACCCACCGCAAAGCAAATCCCTAAAAAAAACATAAAATAAGTCATTATTCCTGCCCGGACACTACCCGAGGCCTGCGGCTCGAAAAGCCGCCATTGTTCTCAACTACAGGAACTAACCGCAAGCCCCCAATAATTCTACCCCATCTATGCCATTATGCTTAACCCCCCCCCCCTCCCCCCCCGAGGCGGGGGTATTTGGTTATGCATATTCGTGCATAAATTTATATACCCCATACACATACATACTATAGTACCAGTAATATACATTATATACGGACTATCTTATAAGCAGGTGCTAAACCCATACATGTACACGGCCATTAAACCCTTAAACACACTCCTACCAAACCACCCGGCATGAATGTTCTAGGACCATACCGCACAACACCCAATACAACTCCACTCAAGCGCATAACAAGACCCCATTTTAATGAATGCTCACAGGACATGCTCCAACAACAACTCTCCACCACATATCTCATGCAGTTCGTATCAGACGGATTTATTAATCGTACTCCTCACGTGAAATCAGCAACCCGTTGCACATAATGTCCGGTATGACTAGCTTCAGGCCCATACGTTCCCCCTAAACCCCTCGCCCTCCTCACATTTTTGCGCCTCTGGTTCCTCGGTCAGGGCCATCCATTGGGTTCACTCACCCCTCCTTGCCCTTCAAAGTGGCATCTGTGAGTACTTTCACCTTCTCAATGCGTAATCGCGGCATGTTCCAGCTTTTTGGCGCCTCTGGTTCCTCTTATTTTTTCCGGGGTTACCTCACAGGTGGCTATTCCCAGTGATCTCGGGGGTCCCACAATCTAAGCCTGGACACACCTGCCTCACGGCCTATCCTATATTTCAAGGGTCCCTCGATGAGACGGTTGGCGTATATGGGGAATCATCCTGACACTGATGCACTTTGACCACATTCAGTTAATGTTACCTCCACCCTCCGGGTTAAATGGGGCTATTGGATGAATGCTCGTTGGACATAGCACAAAACAACAAATCATTAAGCGCAACCCCTGCGCTTCACAAACTAAACCAGTAAACTTTCGCTAACCACCATGTAGCATAAACCTTCATCGCCCAATCCCAGCAAACTACCTCTAAAACTCCATTAATCATCCCTTCCATGACATCATCGGAACGATGTACATATACACACAAACACATACAAAATAACTTAAACTTATTAGAGAAACTCCAGTACTAAAAATAGTAAACACAAGCAATAATTTCATATACTTCACTCTCACTCACCACTCAACTATCAGCTAACCACACCCCCGTCCACATAGCTTAACACAAAGCATGGCACTGAAGTTGCCAAGATGGCATAAAACATGCCTGCGGACAAAAGACTTAGTCCTAACCTTACGGTTGGTTTTTGCTAAATATATACATGCAAGTATCCGCGCCCCAGTGTAAACGCCCTCGACCACCTACCCCCATACAGGCCTTGAGGAGCGGGTATCAGGCACACCCAAGTAGTAGCCCAAGACGCCTCGCTAAGCCACGCCCCCACGGGTATTCAGCAGTAATTAACATTAAGCAATGAGTGCAAACTTGACTTAGTTATAGCAACAGCCTAACTTCAAGGGTTGGTAAATCTTGTGCCAGCCACCGCGGTCATACAAGAAACCCAAATCAACCGTCCTATTGACACGGCGTAAAGAGTGGTAAAATGCCTATCCTAGCTAACTAAGATCAAAATGCAACTGAGCTGTCATAAGCCCAAGATGCACCTAAACACACCATTAAGATGATCTTAGGAACTAACGACTGATTTAAACCCACGAAAGCCAGGGCCCAAACTGGGATTAGATACCCCACTATGCCTGGCCCTAAATCTTGATACTTACTTTACCGAAGTATCCGCCAGAGAACTACGAGCACAAACGCTTAAAACTCTAAGGACTTGGCGGTGCCCCAAACCCACCTAGAGGAGCCTGTTCTACAATCGATAATCCCCGATTAACCCAACCACCCCTTGCCAACACAGCCTACATACCGCCGTCGCCAGCCCACCTCGAATGAGAGCACAACAGTGGACACAATAGCACCCCGCTAATAAGACAGGTCAAGGTATAGCCTATGGAGTGGAAGAAATGGGCTACATTCCCTATTCATAGGGCACACGGAAAGAAGCGTGAAACCACTTCTGGAAGGCGGATTTAGCAGTAAAGTGGGACAATAGAGCCTACTTTAAGCCGGCCCTGGGGCACGTACATACCGCCCGTCACCCTCCTCAAAAGCCACATCCCACATAACTAATACCATAAATACGCTGAAGATGAGGTAAGTCGTAACAAGGTAAGTGTACCGGAAGGTGTACTTAGAATATCAAGACGTAGCTATAACACCAAAGCACTCAGCTTACACCTGAAAGATATCTACTAGACCGGATCGTCTTGAAGCCCCCCCTCTAGCTCAACCACACAAATAGTACACCAAAACTAAAGAATTTACTAAACTAATTAAACTAAAGCATTTTACAGTCTTAGTATAGGCGATAGAAAAGACACTTAGACGCGATAGAGACCCCAGTACCGTAAGGGAAAGATGAAATAGCAGTGAAACAATCAAAGCGACAGACAGCAAAGATCAACCCTTGTACCTTTTGCATCATGGTTTAGCGAGAACAACCAAGCAAAGTGAACTAAAGTTTGCCCCCCCGAAACCCAAGCGAGCTACTTTCAAGCAGTTAAAGAGAGCGAACCCGTCTCTGTTGCAAAAGAGTGGGATGACTTGTCAGTAGAGGTGAAAAGCCAACCGAGCTGGGTGATAGCTGGTTACCTGTGAAACGAATCTAAGTTCCCCCTTAATCCTCCCTACCGGACATCCTGAACCCTAATGAGATGATTAAGAGCTATTTAATGGAGGGACAGCTCCATTAAAAAAGGACACAACCTCGACTAGCGGATAATTCTTACTACTGATCCTACCGTGGGCCCTAAAGCAGCCATCAAAAAAGAGTGCGTCAAAGCTCCACCACCTAAAAATACCAAAATAAGATGATTCCCTTATCACAAACAGGTCAACCTATGAATATAGGAGAATTAATGCTAAAATAAGTAACTCAGGGCCACACCCCTCTAACGGCGCAAGCTTACATAGAAACATTATTAACAGACCTAGACAGATACAAAAACCCCTACAAGACCACGTATTAACTAACCCTGTTAACCCGACTCAGGAGCGCCTATAAGAGCGATTAAAATCTGTGAAAGGAACTCGGCAAATTAATAAGGCCCGACTGTTTACCAAAAACATAGCCTTCAGCAAATTAAACAAGTATTGAAGGTGATGCCTGCCCGGTGACTTAGGTTTAACGGCCGCGGTATCCTAACCGTGCAAAGGTAGCGCAATCAATTGTCCCATAAATCGAGACTTGTATGAATGGCTAAACGAGGTCTTAACTGTCTCTCACAGATAATCAGTGAAATTGATCTCCCCGTGCAAAAGCGGGGATGTGAACATAAGACGAGAAGACCCTGTGGAACTTAAAAATCAACGACCACCGCGAATCCTCAATCAACCCCACTGGGGCCACTACCATCGCAGAGCCTGGTCGATATTTTTCGGTTGGGGCGACCTTGGAGGAGAACAAATCCTCCAAAAACAAGACCATACCTCTTTACCTAGAGCTACCCCTCAAAGTGCTAACAGTGACCAGACCCAATATAATTGATTAATGGACCAAGCTACCCCAGGGATAACAGCGCAATCCCCCTCAAGAGCCCATATCGACAGGGGGGTTTACGACCTCGATGTTGGATCAGGACATCCTAATGGTGCAGCCGCTATTAAGGGTTCGTTTGTTCAACGATTAACAGTCCTACGTGATCTGAGTTCAGACCGGAGCAATCCAGGTCGGTTTCTATCTATGACACACTCTCCCCAGTACGAAAGGACCGGGAAAGTGGGGCCAATACCACAAGCACGCCCCCCCCCTCTAAGCAGTGAAACCAACTAAACCGTGAAGAGGGCCTTCCCCCACCACTTTCAATCCTAGAAAAGGACCAGCTAGAGTGGCAGAGCCCGGCAAGTGCAGAAGGCTTAAGCCCTTTCCCCAGAGGTTCAAATCCTCTCCCTAGCTTCACCCATGATTCAAATAACAACACTAAGCTGCCTCGTTATATCCCTCCTATACATCATCCCAATCCTGATTGCCGTAGCCTTCCTAACCCTAGTAGAACGGAAAATCCTAAGCTACATACAATCCCGCAAAGGCCCTAACGTTGTCGGGCCTTTTGGCCTACTTCAACCATTTGCGGACGGACTGAAACTATTTACCAAAGAGCCCATCCGACCCTCTACCTCTTCCCCACTTCTATTCATTCTGATACCAATACTAGCCCTTGTCCTAGCCCTCACCACTTGAGCACCACTACCACTCCCATTTCCCCTAGCAGATCTAAACCTCGGAGTTCTCTTCCTAATAGCCATGTCAAGCCTAGCCGTCTACTCAGTCCTATGATCAGGCTGAGCCTCGAACTCAAAATACGCACTAATCGGAGCCCTACGGGCAGTAGCACAGACCATTTCATACGAAGTGACACTGGCCATAATCCTGCTATCAATAATCATACTAAGCGGAAGCTACACACTCAGCTCCTTTGCCGTCGCACAGGAGCCTCTATACTTCATTTTCTCCTCATGACCCCTAGCAATAATATGATACGTATCCACCCTAGCAGAGACAAACCGAGCTCCTTTTGACCTCACAGAGGGTGAATCTGAGCTAGTCTCAGGGTTTAACGTTGAATACGCCGCAGGACCCTTCGCCTTATTCTTCCTAGCTGAATATGCGAACATTATGCTAATAAATACACTTACAGCCATCATATTCCTAAACCCAAGCGCCCTAGGGCCACCCACAGAACTATTCCCCGTCATCCTAGCCACAAAAGTCCTCCTACTATCTTCTGGTTTCTTATGGGTCCGAGCTTCATACCCACGATTCCGATATGACCAACTAATGCACCTACTATGAAAAAACTTCCTACCCCTCACACTAGCTCTGTGCCTCTGACACATCAGCATACCTATCTGCTATGCAGGCCTACCTCCTTACATAAGGAAATGTGCCTGAACTACAAAGGGTCACTATGATAAAGTGAACATAGAGGTATAACAGCCCTCTCATTTCCTGTTGACCTTAGAAAAGTAGGAATTGAACCCACACAAGAGAAATCAAAATTCTCCATACTTCCCTTATATTATTTTCTAGTAGAGTCAGCTAATCAAGCTATCGGGCCCATACCCCGAAAATGATGGTTTAACCCCCTCCTCTACTAATGAACCCTTACGCGACCCCAATCATAACCTTCAGCCTCATCTTGGGCACCACAATCACAATTTCCAGCAACCACTGAGTTCTGGCCTGGACAGGACTGGAGATCAACACACTAGCCATCATTCCCCTAATTGCCAAATCCCACCACCCACGAGCAGTAGAAGCCGCAACGAAATACTTCCTAACCCAAGCAGCTGCTTCCGCCCTGGTCCTATTCTCTAGCATAACCAATGCCTGAGTCACCGGCCAATGAGACATCACACAAATAAACCACTCAACCTCCTGTCTACTACTGACAGCAGCAATCGCTATTAAACTGGGCCTAGTGCCATTTCACTTCTGATTCCCAGAAGTACTACAAGGATCGCCACTAATAACAGCCCTGCTACTCTCGACCCTCATAAAATTCCCCCCCACTAACCCTGCTCCTACTAACATCCAAATCCCTCGACCCAGCTCTACTCACCGCCATGGCCCTAGCCTCAACAGCACTAGGAGGCTGAATAGGACTGAACCAAACACAAACACGCAAAATCCTAGCCTTCTCGTCCATCTCCCACTTAGGCTGAATCGCCATCATCCTAGTTTACAGCCCCAAATTGGCCTTACTTACCTTCTACCTATACACAATCATAACATCAGCCGTATTCCTAGCCCTTAACAAAATCAAAGCCCTTAACCTATCCATGATCACAACCTCATGAACAAAAACCCCAGTGCTAAACGCCACCCTAATACTAGTACTTTTATCCCTAGCAGGCCTCCCCCCATTAACAGGCTTTATACCAAAGTGACTTATCATCCAAGAACTAACTAAACAGGAAATAACACCAGCAGCCATGGCAATTGCCATGCTATCACTGCTCAGCCTCTTCTTCTACCTACGCCTCGCATACCACTCAACAATTACCCTTCCCCCCAACTCCTCTAACCACATAAAACAATGATACACTAGCAAAGCCCCAAGCACACCTACTGCGGTCCTTGCCTCACTATCAATCCTCTTACTTCCCCTGTCCCCAATAATACATGCCATTGTCTAGAAACTTAGGATAACACCCCAAACCGAAGGCCTTCAAAGCCTTAAATAAGAGTTAAACCCTCTTAGTTTCTGCACATTAAGACTTACAGAATATTAACCTGTATCTTCTGAATGCAAGTCAGACGCTTTAATTAAGCTAAAGCCTCCCTAGACAGATGGGCTTCGATCCCACAAAACTCTAGTTAACAGCTAAATGCCTAAACCAATTGGCTTCTGCCTACAAAGACCCTGACGCACCCTAGTGCGCATCGATGAGCTTGCAACTCAACATGAATTTCACTACAGAGCCGATAAGAAGAGGAATTAAACCTCTGTAAAAAGGACTACAGCCTAACGCTTCAACACTCAGCCATCTTACCCGTCACCTTCATCAACCGATGGCTATTTTCCACTAACCATAAGGATATTGGCACCCTGTACCTCATCTTCGGGGCATGAGCAGGAATAGTCGGCACCGCACTCAGCCTATTAATCCGCGCAGAACTAGGACAACCAGGAACTCTCCTAGGCGACGACCAAATTTACAATGTAATCGTTACCGCTCACGCCTTTGTAATAAGCTTCTTTATAGTCATACCCATCATGATCGGAGGATTCGGCAACTGATTAGTCCCCCTCATAATCGGTGCCCCCGACATAGCATTCCCGCGAATAAACAACATAAGCTTTTGACTCCTCCCCCCATCATTCCTCCTCCTACTAGCCTCATCCACTGTAGAAGCTGGCGCCGGCACAGGCTGAACTGTCTACCCTCCCCTAGCAGGTAACCTTGCCCACGCCGGAGCTTCAGTAGACCTGGCTATCTTCTCACTCCACTTAGCCGGTATCTCCTCCATCCTTGGGGCCATCAACTTTATCACCACAGCCATCAACATAAAACCCCCCGCACTCTCACAATACCAAACCCCACTATTTGTCTGATCCGTACTAATTACCGCCATCCTACTCCTTCTATCACTCCCCGTACTCGCCGCCGGTATTACAATATTACTAACTGATCGAAACCTAAACACCACATTCTTCGACCCCGCTGGAGGAGGAGACCCAATCCTGTACCAACACCTATTCTGATTCTTCGGACACCCAGAAGTCTATATTCTGATCCTACCGGGGTTTGGAATCATCTCACACGTAGTCACGTACTACTCAGGCAAAAAGGAGCCCTTCGGCTACATGGGAATAGTCTGAGCCATACTATCCATCGGCTTCCTAGGATTCATCGTCTGAGCTCACCACATGTTTACAGTAGGAATAGACGTTGATACCCGAGCCTACTTTACATCAGCCACTATAATCATTGCCATCCCTACCGGAATCAAAGTATTTAGCTGACTAGCCACCCTGCACGGAGGAACAATCAAATGAGACCCCCCCAATACTATGAGCTCTAGGATTTATCTTCCTATTTACCATCGGAGGATTAACAGGAATCGTTCTTGCAAACTCTTCCCTAGACATCGCCCTGCACGACACGTACTACGTAGTTGCCCACTTCCACTACGTCCTATCCATAGGCGCCGTCTTTGCCATTCTAGCAGGATTTACTCACTGATTCCCACTACTCACTGGGTTTACCCTACACCAAACATGAGCAAAAGCCCACTTCGGGGTAATATTTACAGGAGTAAACCTAACGTTCTTCCCCCAGCACTTCCTAGGCCTAGCAGGAATACCCCGACGATACTCGGACTATCCCGACGCCTACACACTATGAAACACCATTTCCTCCATCGGCTCCCTAATCTCAATAGTAGCCGTAATCATACTAATATTCATCATCTGAGAAGCCTTTTCGGCCAAACGAAAAGTCCTACAACCAGAACTAACTACCACAAACGTTGAATGAATCCACGGCTGCCCTCCCCCATACCATACTTTCGAGGAACCGGCCTTCGTCCAAGTACAAGAAAGGAAGGAATCGAACCCTCACATGCTGGTTTCAAGCCAACTGCATTCACCGCTCATGCTTCTTTCTTATGAGACGTTAGTAAACCAATTACATAGCCTTGTCAAGACTAAATCACAGGTAAAAATCCTGTACATCTCATGTGGCCAACCACTCCCAACTAGGATTCCAAGACGCCTCATCACCCATCATAGAAGAACTCGTTGAATTCCACGACCACGCCCTAATCGTTGCCCTAGCTATCTGCAGCCTAGTTCTCTACCTTTTAGCCCACATACTAACAGAAAAACTCTCGTCCAATGCTGTAGACGCCCAAGAAGTAGAGCTGATCTGGACAATCCTACCTGCTATCGTCCTGGTACTCCTCGCCCTCCCATCCCTACAAATCCTCTACATAATGGACAAAATCGATGAACCAGACCTCACCCTAAAAGCCATCGGCCACCAATGATACTGAAGCTACGAATACACAGACTTCAAAGACCTATCCTTCGACTCCTACATAGTGCCCACCCCAGACTTACCCAACGGCCACTTCCGACTGCTAGAAGTTGACCACCGCGTAGTTATCCCAATAGAATCCCCCATCCGCGTGATCATTACTGCAGGAGACGTACTCCACTCCTGAGCAGTCCCAACGCTCGGAGTTAAAACAGACGCAATCCCAGGCTGACTAAACCAAACTTCATTCATTACCACCCGGCCTGGGATTTTTTACGGACAATGCTCAGAAATTTGCGGGGCTAATCACAGCTACATACCCATTGTAGTAGAATCAACCCCACTCCCACATTTCGAGGCCTGATCGTCCCTTCTATCATCATCCTAATCATTAAGAAGCTATGCAACAGCACTTTTAAGCTAGCCAAAGAGGGACTTCCCCCTCCTTAATGATATGCCACAGCTTAACCCCGCACCATGATTTTCAATCATAATTATAACCTGATTAACCCTAGCACTCCTCATCCAACCAAAACTACTAGCCTTCACCACAACCAACCCCCCATCAAATAAGACCTCCCTCACTACCAAACCCACACCATGATCCTGACCATGAACCTAAGCTTCTTTGACCAATTTTCCAGCCCCAATCTATTTGGCATCCCCTTAATTCTACTATCCCTACTCTTCCCAGCCCTACTATTCCCGTCCCCAAACAACCGATGAATCAACAACCGCCTTTCTACTATCCAAACATGACTCCTTCACCTAATCACAAAACAACTAATAGTCCCACTCAACAAAAATGGCCACAAATGAGCCATAATATTTACATCCCTAATAATCATACTTCTTACAATCAACCTTCTAGGCCTCATTTGTCGCAGTCTGATACGATTCCTAGTGGGTTATTTGAGCCTGATTCGTGTAGAAAGGTTAGGTGGACTAGGGTGATTCCTGCAATTAGGAAGGGCAGTAGGAAGTGGATGGCGAAGAATCGGGTTAAGGTTGGATTGTCTACTGAGAATCCTCCTCAGGCTCATTCTACTAGAGTTTGCCCAATGTACGGGATGGCTGAGAATAGGTTGGTGATTACGGTGGCCCCTCAGAATGACATTTGTCCTCATGGTAGGACATACCCTACGAAGGCAGTTGCTATTAGGGTGAGTAGGAGGATTACTCCTGTGTTTCAGGTTTCTTTGTATAGGTAGGAGCCGTAGTAGAGGCCTCGTCCGATGTGTAAGTAGATGCAGATAAAGAAGAGCGAAGCACCATTGGCGTGGAGGTTGCGGATGAGCCATCCGTACTGGACGTCTCGGCATGTGTGAGCTACTGAGGAGAAGGCGAGTGAAGTGTCTGCGGTGTAGTGTATGGCTAGTAGCAGGCCTGTTAGGATTTGTGTGGCTATGGAATGGCTAGAAGGGAGCCGAAGTTTCATCAGGCAGAGATGTTGGAGGGAGCAGGTAGGTCGATTAGGGAGTTGTTGATTATTTTTAGTAGGGGATGGGATTTGCGGATGTTAGGGGCCATTAGTGAGTCTGTGTGTTATTAGGATTATTACCAGGATGGAGAGGGCGAAGGATCCTAGGTAGGCCTTAATTAGCCCTGTGTGTATTGAGGTTGCGGCTTTGCTTGCGGCTACTTGTAGTTCAGCAAGGCCCTCTGGCCCTATTTTTTTGAGTCAGGAGAGGTCGATCAAGTGTAGGGCAATGTTTTGTCCCTTTTCTAGTAGGTTTTTGGAGAAGAATCGGTGTACTAGGGGGTTGAAGCACCCTAATGCAGAGGAGAATTTTATGAGGGGGGTTGGTTTGGGGTGAGTGAGGGTGTGTGTTATGTTCGATAGTTCTAGGGCTAGGATGATTCCTAGGATTGTTATGAGGATGGCAGCAGTTTTGGTGATAAGGGGTATGGTTATTGGGGGGGTTTTGGTTGGTGTGATGAAAGAGGTAATGATTATTCCTGCTGTAATGCTGCCTAGGGCGAGTCGGGTTAGGGGGGCGGTGATTAGTGGGTTGTTTTCGTTTATTGATACTATTGGGGGGATTCGGGTTTGTCCAGCTTGGACTAGGATGGTTATGCGGATGCTGTAGGTTGCGGTGAATGCTGTGGCTATAAGGGTTAGGAGTAGGGCTCAAGTATTTAGGTATGATGTGTTTAAGCTTTCGATGATGAGGTCTTTTGAGTAGAATCCGGCTAGGAATGGGGTTCCTATCAGCGCCAGGTTTCCGATGGTTAGGCAGGAAGTAGTGACTGGGAGTATTTTCTGTAGGCCTCCTATCTTTCGGATATCTTGTTCTCCGTTTAGGTTGTGGATGATAGACCCTGAGCATAGGAATAGTATGGCTTTAAAGAAGGCATGGGTTGAGATGTGTAGGAAGGCTAGTTGTGGGAGGTTTAGTCCGATAGTGACTATTATTAGTCCTAGTTGGCTGGATGTTGAGAAAGCAATGATTTTTTTGATGTCATTTTGGGTTAGGGCGCATGTGGCAGCGAATAGGGTTGATAGAGCACCTAGGCATAGGCAGGCAGTTAGGGCTGTCTGGTTGGTGGCTAGCAGGGGGTGCATGCGGATGAGCAGGAAGATTCCGGCTACTACTATGGTACTGGAGTGCAGTAGGGCTGATACTGGGGTGGGGCCTTCTATTGCTGCGGGCAGTCATGGGTGGAGTCCAAATTGGGCGGATTTTCCTGCGGCTGCGAGGATTAATCCTATGAGGGGGAGGATTGGGGTTTGGTGGGGGTGTACGGCTTGTTGGATCTCTCAGGTGTTGAATGTTGAAGCTAGTCATGCTATGCTCAGGATCAGTCCGACGTCTCCGATTCGGTTGTAGATTACGGCTCGTAGGGCGGCGGTGTTGGCATCTGCTCGGCCTTGTCATCAGCCGATGAGAAGGAAGGACATGATTCGTACTCCTTCCCAGCCTACGAATAGGAGGAATATGTTGTTTGCGGTTGTTAGGAGGAGTATGGCGACTAGGAATGTCAGTAGGTAGGTGAAAAATTTTGTTACGTATGGCTCTGAGGCCATGTATCATATGGCGAATTGTAGGATTGATCATGTTACAAATAGGGCGATTGGAAGAAATGTTATTGAGTATTGGTCTATTTTTAGGCTCAGGGGGATTTTAAAGTTTATAATGAATTTTCACTCCCAGTGGCAGGTGACAGATTCTACTCCCGAGTAGATGAATGCGGTTGTAGGGGCTAGGCTAATTAGGAATGCGGTTTTAACAGCGCGGGTGGTGGCTTGTGGGGTGTTTTTAAAGTTTTTAAATAGAAATGGCAGGATGATTGGGGTTAGGAGGATTGTCAGCGTGAGTAGTGTGAGGGAGTTGATTAGTAGTGTGGGGTTCACTACTTTTACTTGGATTTGCACCAAGATGGGTGGTTCCTAAGACCAGTGGATTGCTGTTATCCTTTAAAAGTAAGGGGGCTGAGGTTTTAGGCTCAGATGTAAGAGTTAGCAGCTCTTGTTGGTTAAACCCTCCCCTCGGCAGGTAAGAAGGTTTGAACTTCTATTCTTAGAATCACAGTCTAATGTTTGGTTTAAACTATACTTGCATGAGGGGATTCCGGAGATCAGTTCGGGTTTGAGGATTAGGAGGAATATTGGGATAATGTGGAGTGTTATGAGCAGGTGTTCTCGCGTGGTTGAGTTTTGCATAGATGTGATGTGGGAGGGGATTGAGCCTCGTTGGGTCATTAGTAGTATGAATAAGGTGTAGGAGGCGGTTAGTAGGGTTGCGATTCCTGTTAGGATGATCGTGAAGGCAGATCAGTTGAATAAGGTGATTATAATGGTTAGCTCTGCTATGAGGTTTGTTGTTGGGGGTAAGGCTATGTTTGTTAGATTGGCCAGCAATCATCAGGTAGCTATGAGTGGTAGGAGAGGTTGTAGGCCTCGTGTGAGTAGTAGAATTCGGCTGTGCGTACGTTCATAGTTTGTGTTGGCTAGGCAGAATAGTATGGAGGAAGTTAGTCCATGGGAAATTATTAGGATCATTGCCCCTGAGAATGATCAGTGGGTTTGGATTATTCCTGCGGCGATAACTAGGCCTATGTGGCTAACGGATGAATAAGCGATTAGTGATTTTAGGTCTGTCTGTCGTAGGCAGATTGAGCTAGTCATTAGGGCGCCTCATAGGGCCAGGGTTAGGAAGGGGTAGTGCAGGAGGTTGGACAGTGGGCCCATAAATAGAGTGACTCGTATAATTCCGTATCCTCCTAGCTTTAGTAGTAGGGCGGCGAGGAGTATTGAGCCTGCGATGGGTGCTTCTACGTGGGCTTTTGGCAGTCAGAGGTGTAGGCCGTATAGTGGGGCTTTTACTATGAATGCTATGAGCAGTGCTAGACCTGATAGTATTCCTGTCCATGAGGTGGATAGGGTTGGGTGGGTTAGTTGTAGGGTTGGCAGGTGCAGGGTGCCAATTTTCACGTATAGGTGTATGATTGTGATTAGCAGGGGTAGAGAGCTTACTGGCGTGTAGAATAGCAGGTAGATGCCAGCGCTTAGGCGTTCTGGTTGGTTCCCCCATCGGGTGATTAAGATTAGGGTGGGAATGAGGGTTGCTTCAAATGAGATGTAAAATAGTGCTAGTTCTGTGGTGGAAAAGGCTAGTAGGATGAATGGCTGGACTGCGACTAAGGTTGAGATAAAGATTCGTTTGCGTTGTAGGGGTTCTTGTTGCAGGTGGTTTTGGCTTGCTATGATTATGAGTGGGAGTAGTCAGCAGGATAGTACTAGGAGGGGGGATGAGATTTGGTCAATTCCTGTTCAGTTGGATAAAAATTTGTAGGGGTAGTAGGTTGGGATTAATCACTGTAGGCTTAGGGCAGCGATTAGGAGGCTGTATAAGGTGGTGTTAGTCCATAGAAATTTTGGTGGAGACAGCAGGGCTGTTGGAAGAAGTATGATTGTGGGTAGGATGATTTTTAGCATTGCAGGAGGTTTAGGTTGTGTAGATGGTCGGAGCCATGTGTGCGGGTGGAGGCTACTAGGATGGCCAGGCCTGTGCCCGCCTCACACGCTGAGAAGGTTAGCATGAGAATTGGTACCATGGTGAATGAGGAGACTTGGTTTTCGATGGATCATATTGATAGGCCTACGAATATCGATAATATTATGCTTTCAAGGCATAGTAGGGCGGATACTAGGTGGGTTCGGTGGAAGGCTAGTCCTAGTCCGCTGAAAATGAAGGCTGAGTAGAAGCTTAAATGTAGGGGCGACATAAGAAAGTTACAGGGTTGGCTGTAATCTGCTGGGTCGAAACCAGCTATCTTTTTGGTTAGACTAACTTTCTGTTATTCTGCTCATTCTAGGCCCCCTTGAATTCACTCGTAGGCCAGTCCGAGTGTTAGGAGAAGGAGGATCACTACAGTTCAGGTGAGGGTCATTAGGGGGGATTGGAGTTGGACGGCTCATGGCAGGGGGAGTAGGAGGGCGATTTCTAGGTCGAATAGGACGAACAGGATGGCTACTGAGGAAGAATCGGACTGAGAATGGTAATCGAGCAGATCCAAGTGGGTCGAATCCACATTCGTACGGTGAGAGTTTCTCTGAGTCGGGGTTTATTTGGGCGAGTCAGAAGTTTAATGCGGTTAGGGCGGCGCTTAGGATTGATGATAGGGCGAATATGAACATGAGTGCGTTCATTGCTCTCCTCTGGGTTTATACCAGATTCTAGAGATTGGAAGTCAATTGTAATTAATATACTAGAAGAGCAAGATCCTCATCAGTAGATGGTTATGTAGAGGAATAGTCAGATGACGTCTACGAAGTGTCAGTATCAGGCTGCTGCCTCGAATCCGAAGTGGTGGTCTGATGTAAAGTGGAACTTGATCAGTCGGAAGAGGCAGACGGTCAGGAAGGAGGATCCGATGATTACGTGGAGTCCGTGGAATCCAGTGGCAACGAAGAAGGTAGATCCGTAGACGCTATCGGCGATTGAGAATGGGGCTTCGTGGTATTCTATTGCTTGTAGGGCTGTGAAGTAGAATCCCAGGAGGATCGTTAGGGTTAGGGCGTGGATGGCGTGTTTTCGGTTTCCTTCTGTGATGCTGTGATGGGCTCACGTTACGGTAACGCCTGAGGCTAGTAGGATGGCTGTGTTTAGTAGGGGGACTTCTATCGGGTTGAGTGGTTTAATTCCTGTTGGGGGTCATTGGCCTCCTAGTTCTGGGGTTGGGGCCAGGCTCGAGTGGAAGAACGCTCAGAAGAACCCTAAGAAGAAGAATGCTTCGGATGTGATGAAAAGGATTATGCCGTATCGTAGGCCTTTTTGGACTGTGGGAGTGTGATGGCCTTGGAAGGTGCTTTCTCGTACAATGTCTCGTCATCATTGGAGTATTACTAGGAGTATTGAGATGAGGCCTAGGGTTAGTAGTATGGATGAGTTGTAGTGGAATCACATGATTAATCCTGAGGTTGTGAGTAGGGCGGCGGCTGCCCCGAAGATTGGTCAAGGGCTTGGGTCAACTATGTGGTATGAGTGTGCTTGGTGTGCCATTAGATGTTTTCTTGTAAGTATAGGCTTAGAAGGAGCACGAAGACGTAGGCCTGGATTATGGCTACTGCTACTTCTAGGATGGTTAGGAGTAGTAGGATGATTATTGTTAGGATGGATACTGCAGGAAGGGTGGGTATTAATGCAATGGAGGCTGTAGAGATGAGTTGGATGAGTAAGTGTCCTGCTGTAAGGTTGGCTGTAAGGCGGACTCCGAGGGCTAGGGGGCGGATTAGTAGGCTGGTTGTTTCGATCAGGATTAGTGCGGGGATTAGGGGTGTAGGGGTACCTTCGGGTAATAGGTGGGCTAAAGAGGCTGATGGTTGGTTTCGTAGGCCTGTTAGTAGTGTGGCGAGCCATAGTGGGAAGGCTAGGGCTATGTTCATAGATAGTTGGGTGGTTGGGGTGAATGTATATGGAAGGAGGCCTAGAAGGTTGATTGTAAGAAGTATGATTATTAGGGATGTAAATATTATGGCTCATTTGTGGCCATTTTTGTTGAGTGGGACTATTAGTTGTTTTGTGATTAGGTGAAGGAGTCATGTTTGGATAGTAGAAAGGCGGTTGTTGATTCATCGGTTGTTTGGGGACGGGAATAGTAGGGCTGGGAAGAGTAGGGATAGTAGGATTAAGGGGATGCCAAATAGATTGGGGCTGGAAAATTGGTCAAAGAAGCTTAGGTTCATGGTCAGGATCATGGTGTGGGTTTGGTAGTGAGGGAGGTCTTATTTGATGGGGGGTTGGTTGTGGTGAAGGCTAGTAGTTTTGGTTGGATGAGGAGTGCTAGGGTTAATCAGGTTATAATTATGATTGAAAATCATGGTGCGGGGTTAAGCTGTGGCATATCATTAAGGAGGGGGAAGTCCCTCTTTGGCTAGCTTAAAAGGCTAGTGCTGTTGCATAGCTTCTTAATGATTAGGATGATGATAGAAGGGACGATCAGGCCTCGAAATGTGGGAGTGGGGTTGATTCTACTACAATGGGTATGTAGCTGTGATTAGCCCCGCAAATTTCTGAGCATTGTCCGTAAAATTCCCAGGCCGGGTGGTAATGAATGAAGTTTGGTTTAGTCGGCCTGGGATTGCGTCTGTTTTAACTCCGAGCGTTGGGACTGCTCAGGAGTGGAGTACGTCTCCTGCAGTAATGATCACGCGGATGGGGGATTCTATTGGGATAACTACGCGGTGGTCAACTTCTAGCAGTCGGAAGTGGCCGTTGGGTAAGTCTGGGGTGGGCACTATGTAGGAGTCGAAGGATAGGTCTTTGAAGTCTGTGTATTCGTAGCTTCAGTATCATTGGTGGCCGATGGCTTTTAGGGTGAGGTCTGGTTCATCGATTTCGTCCATTATGTAGAGGATTTGTAGGGATGGGAGGGCGAGGAGTACCAGGACGATAGCAGGTAGGATTGTCCAGATCAGCTCTACTTCTTGGGCGTCTACAGCATTGGACGAGAGTTTTTCTGTTAGTATGTGGGCTAAAAGGTAGAGAACTAGGCTGCAGATAGCTAGGGCAACGATTAGGGCGTGGTCGTGGAATTCAACGAGTTCTTCTATGATGGGTGATGAGGCGTCTTGGAATCCTAGTTGGGAGTGGTTGGCCACATGAGATGTACAGGATTTTTACCTGTGATTTAGTCTTGACAAGGCTATGTAATTGGTTTACTAACGTCTCATAAGAAAGAAGCATGAGCGGTTAACCTCCTGGGAGACCCAGAAAACTTCACCCCAGCAAACCCACTAGTAACCCCACCACACATCAAGCCAGAATGATACTTCCTATTCGCCTACGCCATCCTACGTTCAATCCCAAATAAACTAGGAGGCGTATTAGCACTGGCCGCCTCCGTACTGATCCTATTCCTAATCCCATTCCTGCACAAATCAAAACAACGAGCAATAACATTCCGACCACTCTCCCAGCTCCTATTCTGAGTACTAGTCGCCGACCTCCTCGTCCTAACATGAGTAGGAAGCCAACCCGTCGAACACCCATTCATCATCATCGGCCAACTCGCTTCAATCGCCTACTTCACTATCCTCCTATTTCTCCTCCCCGCCGCAAGCGCCCTAGAAAACAAAATACTCAACTGCTAAATACTCTAATAGTTTATAAAAACATTGGTCTTGTAAACCAAAGATTGAAGACTTACCACTTCTTAGAGTACCCCAAACTCAGAAAAAAAGGACTCAAACCTTTATCTCCAGCTCCCAAAGCTGGCATTTTCAATAAACTATTCTCTGACCCTAACCCCTAAACCGCCCGAATAGCACCCCGCGACAACCCCCGCACAAGCTCCAATACAACAAACAAAGTCAACAACAGCCCCCAACCCTAAAATAAGTAACTCAGGGCCACACCCCTCTAACGGCGCAAGCTTACATAGAAACATTATTAACAGACCTAGACAGATACAAAAACCCCTACAAGACCACGTATTAACTAACCCTGTTAACCCGACTCAGGAGCGCCTATAAGAGCGATTAAAATCTGTGAAAGGAACTCGGCAAATTAATAAGGCCCGACTGTTTACCAAAAACATAGCCTTCAGCAAATTAAACAAGTATTGAAGGTGATGCCTGCCCGGTGACTTAGGTTTAACGGCCGCGGTATCCTAACCGTGCAAAGGTAGCGCAATCAATTGTCCCATAAATCGAGACTTGTATGAATGGCTAAACGAGGTCTTAACTGTCTCTCACAGATAATCAGTGAAATTGATCTCCCCGTGCAAAAGCGGGGATGTGAACATAAGACGAGAAGACCCTGTGGAACTTAAAAATCAACGACCACCGCGAATCCTCAATCAACCCCACTGGGGCCACTACCATCGCAGAGCCTGGTCGATATTTTTCGGTTGGGGCGACCTTGGAGGAGAACAAATCCTCCAAAAACAAGACCATACCTCTTTACCTAGAGCTACCCCTCAAAGTGCTAACAGTGACCAGACCCAATATAATTGATTAATGGACCAAGCTACCCCAGGGATAACAGCGCAATCCCCCTCAAGAGCCCATATCGACAGGGGGGTTTACGACCTCGATGTTGGATCAGGACATCCTAATGGTGCAGCCGCTATTAAGGGTTCGTTTGTTCAACGATTAACAGTCCTACGTGATCTGAGTTCAGACCGGAGCAATCCAGGTCGGTTTCTATCTATGACACACTCTCCCCAGTACGAAAGGACCGGGAAAGTGGGGCCAATACCACAAGCACGCCCCCCCCCCTCTAAGCAGTGAAACCAACTAAACCGTGAAGAGGGCCTTCCCCCACCACTTTCAATCCTAGAAAAGGACCAGCTAGAGTGGCAGAGCCCGGCAAGTGCAGAAGGCTTAAGCCCTTTCCCCAGAGGTTCAAATCCTCTCCCTAGCTTCACCCATGATTCAAATAACAACACTAAGCTGCCTCATTATATCCCTCCTATACATCATCCCAATCCTGATTGCCGTAGCCTTCCTAACCCTAGTAGAACGGAAAATCCTAAGCTACATACAATCCCGCAAAGGCCCTAACGTTGTCGGGCCTTTTGGCCTACTTCAACCATTTGCGGACGGACTGAAACTATTTACCAAAGAGCCCATCCGACCCTCTACCTCTTCCCCACTTCTATTCATTCTGATACCAATACTAGCCCTTGTCCTAGCCCTCACCACTTGAGCACCACTACCACTCCCATTTCCCCTAGCAGATCTAAACCTCGGAGTTCTCTTCCTAATAGCCATGTCAAGCCTAGCCGTCTACTCAGTCCTATGATCAGGCTGAGCCTCGAACTCAAAATACGCACTAATCGGAGCCCTACGGGCAGTAGCACAGACCATTTCATACGAAGTGACACTGGCCATAATCCTGCTATCAATAATCATACTAAGCGGAAGCTACACACTCAGCTCCTTTGCCATCGCACAGGAGCCTCTATACTTCATTTTCTCCTCATGACCCCTAGCAATAATATGATACGTATCCACCCTAGCAGAGACAAACCGAGCTCCTTTTGACCTCACAGAGGGTGAATCTGAGCTAGTCTCAGGGTTTAACGTTGAATACGCCGCAGGACCCTTCGCCTTATTCTTCCTAGCTGAATATGCGAACATTATGCTAATAAATACACTTACAGCCATCATATTCCTAAACCCAAGCGCCCTAGGGCCACCCACAGAACTATTCCCCGTCATCCTAGCCACAAAAGTCCTCCTACTATCTTCTGGTTTCTTATGGGTCCGAGCTTCATACCCACGATTCCGATATGACCAACTAATGCACCTACTATGAAAAAACTTCCTACCCCTCACACTAGCTCTGTGCCTCTGACACATCAGCATACCTATCTGCTATGCAGGCCTACCTCCTTACATAAGGAAATGTGCCTGAACTACAAAGGGTCACTATGATAAAGTGAACATAGAGGTATAACAGCCCTCTCATTTCCTGTTGACCTTAGAAAAGTAGGAATTGAACCCACACAAGAGAAATCAAAATTCTCCATACTTCCCTTATATTATTTTCTAGTAGAGTCAGCTAATCAAGCTATCGGGCCCATACCCCGAAAATGATGGTTTAACCCCCTCCTCTACTAATGAACCCTTACGCGACCCCAATCATAACCTTCAGCCTCATCTTGGGCACCACCATCACAATTTCCAGCAACCACTGAGTTCTGGCCTGGACAGGACTGGAGATCAACGCACTAGCCATCATTCCCCTAATTGCCAAATCCCACCACCCACGAGCAGTAGAAGCCGCAACGAAATACTTCCTAACCCAAGCAGCTGCTTCCGCCCTGGTCCTATTCTCTAGCATAACCAATGCCTGAGTCACCGGCCAATGAGACATCACACAAATAAACCACCCAACCTCCTGTCTACTACTGACAGCAGCAATCGCTATTAAACTGGGCCTAGTGCCATTTCACTTCTGATTCCCAGAAGTACTACAAGGATCGCCACTAATAACAGCCCTGCTACTCTCGACCCTCATAAAATTCCCCCCACTAACCCTGCTCCTACTAACATCCAAATCCCTCGACCCAGCTCTACTCACCGCCATGGCCCTAGCCTCAACAGCACTAGGAGGCTGAATAGGACTGAACCAAACACAAACACGCAAAATCCTAGCCTTCTCGTCCATCTCCCACTTAGGCTGAATCGCCATCATCCTAGTTTACAGCCCCAAATTGGCCTTACTTACCTTCTACCTATACACAATCATAACATCAGCCGTATTCCTAGCCCTTAACAAAATCAAAGCCCTTAACCTATCCATGATCACAACCTCATGAACAAAAACCCCAGTGCTAAACGCCACCCTAATACTAGTACTTTTATCCCTAGCAGGCCTCCCCCCATTAACAGGCTTTATACCAAAGTGACTTATCATCCAAGAACTAACTAAACAGGAAATAACACCAGCAGCCATGGCAATTGCCATGCTATCACTGCTCAGCCTCTTCTTCTACCTACGCCTCGCATACCACTCAACAATTACCCTTCCCCCCAACTCCTCTAACCACATAAAACAATGATACACTAGCAAAGCCCCAAGCACACCTACTGCGGTCCTTGCCTCACTATCAATCCTCTTACTTCCCCTGTCCCCAATAATACATGCCATTGTCTAGAAACTTAGGATAACACCCCAAACCGAAGGCCTTCAAAGCCTTAAATAAGAGTTAAACCCTCTTAGTTTCTGCACATTAAGACTTACAGAATATTAACCTGTATCTTCTGAATGCAAGTCAGACGCTTTAATTAAGCTAAAGCCTCCCTAGACAGATGGGCTTCGATCCCACAAAACTCTAGTTAACAGCTAAATGCCTAAACCAATTGGCTTCTGCCTACAAAGACCCTGACGCACCCTAGTGCGCATCGATGAGCTTGCAACTCAACATGAATTTCACTACAGAGCCGATAAGAAGAGGAATTAAACCTCTGTAAAAAGGACTACAGCCTAACGCTTCAACACTCAGCCATCTTACCCGTCACCTTCATCAACCGATGACTATTTTCCACTAACCATAAGGATATTGGCACCCTGTACCTCATCTTCGGGGCATGAGCAGGAATAGTCGGCACCGCACTCAGCCTATTAATCCGCGCAGAACTAGGACAACCAGGAACTCTCCTAGGCGACGACCAAATTTACAATGTAATCGTTACCGCTCACGCCTTTGTAATAATCTTCTTTATAGTCATACCCATCATGATCGGAGGATTCGGCAACTGATTAGTCCCCCTCATAATTGGTGCCCCCGACATAGCATTCCCGCGAATAAACAACATAAGCTTTTGACTCCTCCCCCCATCATTCCTCCTCCTACTAGCCTCATCCACTGTAGAAGCTGGCGCCGGCACAGGCTGAACTGTCTACCCTCCCCTAGCAGGTGACCTTGCCCACGCCGGAGCTTCAGTAGACCTGGCTATCTTCTCACTCCACTTAGCCGGTATCTCCTCCATCCTTGGGGCCATCAACTTTATCACCACAGCCATCAACATAAAACCCCCCGCACTCTCACAATACCAAACCCCACTATTTGTCTGATCCGTACTAATTACCGCCATCCTACTCCTTCTATCACTCCCCGTACTCGCCGCCGGTATTACAATATTACTAACTGATCGAAACCTAAACACCACATTCTTCGACCCCGCTGGAGGAGGAGACCCAATCCTGTACCAACACCTATTCTGATTCTTCGGACACCCAGAAGTCTATATTCTGATCCTACCGGGGTTCGGAATCATCTCACACGTAGTCACGTACTACTCAGGCAAAAAGGAGCCCTTCGGCTACATGGGAATAGTCTGAGCCATACTATCCATCGGCTTCCTAGGATTCATCGTCTGAGCTCACCACATGTTTACAGTAGGAATAGACGTTGATACCCGAGCCTACTTTACATCAGCCACTATAATCATTGCCATCCCTACCGGAATCAAAGTATTTAGCTGACTAGCCACCCTGCACGGAGGAACAATCAAATGAGACCCCCCCCAATACTATGAGCTCTAGGATTTATCTTCCTATTTACCATCGGAGGATTAACAGGAATCGTTCTTGCAAACTCTTCCCTAGACATCGCCCTGCACGACACGTACTACGTAGTTGCCCACTTCCACTACGTCCTATCCATAGGCGCCGTCTTTGCCATTCTAGCAGGATTTACTCACTGATTCCCACTACTCACTGGGTTTACCCTACACCAAACATGAGCAAAAGCCCACTTCGGGGTAATATTTACAGGAGTAAACCTAACGTTCTTCCCCCAGCACTTCCTAGGCCTAGCAGGAATACCCCGACGATACTCGGACTATCCCGACGCCTACACACTATGAAACACCATTTCCTCCTAGTCCTAGGACTTAGAGAAACTCCAGTACTAAAAATAGTAAACACAAGCAATAATTTCATATACTTCACTCTCACTCACCACTCAACTATCAGCTAACCACACCCCCGTCCACATAGCTTAACACAAAGCATGGCACTGAAGTTGCCAAGATGGCATAAAACATGCCTGCGGACAAAAGACTTAGTCCTAACCTTACGGTTGGTTTTTGCTAAATATATACATGCAAGTATCCGCGCCCCAGTGTAAACGCCCTCGACCACCTACCCCCATACAGGCCTTGAGGAGCGGGTATCAGGCACACCCAAGTAGTAGCCCAAGACGCCTCGCTAAGCCACGCCCCCACGGGTATTCAGCAGTAATTAACATTAAGCAATGAGTGCAAACTTGACTTAGTTATAGCAACAGCCTAACTTCAAGGGTTGGTAAATCTTGTGCCAGCCACCGCGGTCATACAAGAAACCCAAATCAACCGTCCTATTGACACGGCGTAAAGAGTGGTAAAATGCCTATCCTAGCTAACTAAGATCAAAATGCAACTAAGCTGTCATAAGCCCAAGATGCACCTAAACACACCATTAAGATGATCTTAGGAACTAACGACTGATTTAAACCCACGAAAGCCAGGGCCCAAACTGGGATTAGATACCCCACTATGCCTGGCCCTAAATCTTGATACTTACTTTACCGAAGTATCCGCCAGAGAACTACGAGCACAAACGCTTAAAACTCTAAGGACTTGGCGGTGCCCCAAACCCACCTAGAGGAGCCTGTTCTACAATCGATAATCCCCGATTAACCCAACCACCCCTTGCCAACACAGCCTACATACCGCCGTCGCCAGCCCACCTCGAATGAGAGCACAACAGTGGACACAATAGCACCCCGCTAATAAGACAGGTCAAGGTATAGCCTATGGAGTGGAAGAAATGGGCTACATTCCCTATTCATAGGGCACACGGAAAGAAGCGTGAAACCACTTCTGGAAGGCGGATTTAGCAGTAAAGTGGGACAATAGAGCCTACTTTAAGCCGGCCCTGGGGCACGTACATGGTTAAACATGCCTGTTAGTAGTGTGGCGAGCCATAGTGGGAAGGCTAGGGCTATGTTCATAGATAGTTGGGTGGTTGGGGTGAATGTATATGGAAGGAGGCCTAGAAGGTTGATTGTAAGAAGTATGATTATTAGGGATGTAAATATTATGGCTCATTTGTGGCCATTTTTGTTGAGTGGGACTATTAGTTGTTTTGTGATTAGGTGAAGGAGTCATGTTTGGATAGTAGAAAGGCGGTTGTTGATTCATCGGTTGTTTGGGGACGGGAATAGTAGGGCTGGGAAGAGTAGGGATAGTAGGATTAAGGGGATGCCGAATAGATTGGGGCTGGAAAATTGGTCACAGAAGCTTAGGTTCATGGTCAGGATCATGGTGTGGGTTTGGTAGTGAGGGAGGTCTTATTTGATGGGGGGTTGGTTGTGGTGAAGGCTAGTAGTTTTGGTTGGATGAGGAGTGCTAGGGTTAATCAGGTTATAATTATGATTGAAAATCATGGTGCGGGGTTAAGCTGTGGCATATCATTAAGGAGGGGGAAGTCCCTCTTTGGCTAGCTTAAAAGGCTAGTGCTGTTGCATAGCTTCTTAATGATTAGGATGATGATAGAAGGGACGATCAGGCCTCGAAATGTGGGAGTGGGGTTGATTCTACTACAATGGGTATGTAGCTGTGATTAGCCCCGCAAATTTCTGAGCATTGTCCGTAAAAAATCCCAGGCCGGGTGGTAATGAATGAAGTTTGGTTTAGTCGGCCTGGGATTGCGTCTGTTTTAACTCCGAGCGTTGGGACTGCTCAGGAGTGGAGTACGTCTCCTGCAGTAATGATCACGCGGATGGGGGATTCTATTGGGATAACTACGCGGTGGTCAACTTCTAGCAGTCGGAAGTGGCCGTTGGGTAAGTCTGGGGTGGGCACTATGTAGGAGTCGAAGGATAGGTCTTTGAAGTCTGTGTATTCGTAGCTTCAGTATCATTGGTGGCCGATGGCTTTTAGGGTGAGGTCTGGTTCATCGATTTTGTCCATTATGTAGAGGATTTGTAGGGATGGGAGGGCGAGGAGTACCAGGACGATAGCAGGTAGGATTGTCCAGATCAGCTCTACTTCTTGGGCGTCTACAGCATTGGACGAGAGTTTTTCTGTTAGTATGTGGGCTAAAAGGTAGAGAACTAGGCTGCAGATAGCTAGGGCAACGATTAGGGCGTGGTCGTGGAATTCAACGAGTTCTTCTATGATGGGTGATGAGGCGTCTTGGAATCCTAGTTGGGAGTGGTTGGCCACATGAGATGTACAGGATTTTTACCTGTGATTTAGTCTTGACAAGGCTATGTAATTGGTTTACTAACATCTCATAAGAAAGAAGCATGAGCGGTGAATGCAGTTGGCTTGAAACCAGCATGTGAGGGTTCGATTCCTTCCTTTCTTGTACTACTGGGGTGGGGCCTTCTATTGCTGCGGGCAGTCATGGGTGGAGTCCAAATTGGGCGGATTTTCCTGCGGCTGCGAGGATTAATCCTATGAGGGGGAGGATTGGGGTTTGGTGGGGGTGTACGGCTTGTTGGATCTCTCAGGTGTTGAATGTTGAAGCTAGTCATGCTATGCTCAGGATCAGTCCGATGTCTCCGATTCGGTTGTAGATTACGGCTTGTAGGGCGGCGGTGTTGGCATCTGCTCGGCCTTGTCATCAGCCGATGAGAAGGAAGGACATGATTCGTACTCCTTCCCAGCCTACGAATAGGAGGAATATGTTGTTTGCGGTTGTTAGGAGGAGTATGGCGACTAGGAATGTCAGTAGGTAGGTGAAAAATTTTGTTACGTATGGCTCTGAGGCCATGTATCATATGGCGAATTGTAGGATTGATCATGTTACAAATAGGGCGATTGGAAGAAATGTTATTGAGTATTGGTCTATTTTTAGGCTCAGGGGGATTTTAAAGTTTATAATGAATTTTCACTCCCAGTGGCAGGTGACAGATTCTACTCCCGAGTAGATGAATGCGGTTGTAGGGGCTAGGCTAATTAGGAATGCGGTTTTAACAGCGCGGGTGGTGGCTTGTGGGGTGTTTTTAAAGTTTTTAAATAGAAATGGCAGGATGATTGGGGTTAGGAGGATTGTCAGCGTGAGTAGTGTGAGGGAGTTGATTAGTAGTGTGGGGTTCACTACTTTTACTTGGATTTGCACCAAGATGGGTGGTTCCTAAGACCAGTGGATTGCTGTTATCCTTTAAAAGTAAGGGGGCTGAGGTTTTAGGCTCAGATGTAAGAGTTAGCAGCTCTTGTTGGTTAAACCCTCCCCTCGGCAGGTAAGAAGGTTTGAACTTCTATTCTTAGAATCACAGTCTAATGTTTGGTTTAAACTATACTTGCATGAGGGGATTCCGGAGATCAGTTCGGGTTTGAGGATTAGGAGGAATATTGGGATAATGTGTTGTAGGTTAAGGGCTTTGATTTTGTTAAGGGCTAGGAATACGGCTGATGTTATGATTGTGTATAGGTAGAAGGTAAGTAAGGCCAATTTGGGGCTGTAAACTAGGATGATGGCGATTCAGCCTAAGTGGGAGATGGACGAGAAGGCTAGGATTTTGCGTGTTTGTGTTTGGTTCAGTCCTATTCAGCCTCCTAGTGCTGTTGAGGCTAGGGCCATGGTGGTGAGTAGAGCTGGGTCGAGGGATTTGGATGTTAGTAGGAGCAGGGTTAGTGGGGGGAATTTTATGAGGGTCGAGAGTAGCAGGGCTGTTATTAGTGGCGATCCTTGTAGTACTTCTGGGAATCAGAAGTGAAATGGCACTAGGCCCAGTTTAATAGCGATTGCTGCTGTCAGTAGTAGACAGGAGGTTGGGTGGTTTATTTGTGTGATGTCTCATTGGCCGGTGACTCAGGCATTGGTTATGCTAGAGAATAGGACCAGGGCGGAAGCAGCTGCTTGGGTTAGGAAGTATTTCGTTGCGGCTTCTACTGCTCGTGGGTGGTGGGATTTGGCAATTAGGGGAATGATGGCTAGTGTGTTGATCTCCAGTCCTGTCCAGGCCAGAACTCAGTGGTTGCTGGAAATTGTGATTGTGGTGCCCAAGATGAGGCTGAAGGTTATGATTGGGGTCGCGTAAGGGTTCATTAGTAGAGGAGGGGGTTAAACCATCATTTTCGGGGTATGGGCCCGATAGCTTGATTAGCTGACTCTACTAGAAAATAATATAAGGGAAGTATGGAGAATTTTGATTTCTCTTGTGTGGGTTCAATTCCTACTTTTCTAAGGTCAACAGGAAATGAGAGGGCTGTTATACCTCTATGTTCACTTTATCATAGTGACCCTTTGTAGTTCAGGCACATTTCCTTATGTAAGGAGGTAGGCCTGCATAGCAGATAGGTATGCTGATGTGTCAGAGGCACAGAGCTAGTGTGAGGGGTAGGAAGTTTTTTCATAGTAGGTGCATTAGTTGGTCATATCGGAATCGTGGGTATGAAGCTCGGACCCATAAGAAACCAGAAGATAGTAGGAGGACTTTTGTGGCTAGGATGACGGGGAATAGTTCTGTGGGTGGCCCTAGGGCGCTTGGGTTTAGGAATATGATGGCTGTAAGTGTATTTATTAGCATAATGTTCGCATATTCAGCTAGGAAGAATAAGGCGAAGGGTCCTGCGGCGTATTCAACGTTAAACCCTGAGACTAGCTCAGATTCACCCTCTGTGAGGTCAAAAGGAGCTCGGTTTGTCTCTGCTAGGGTGGATACGTATCATATTATTGCTAGGGGTCATGAGGAGAAAATGAAGTATAGAGGCTCCTGTGCGACGGCAAAGGAGCTGAGTGTGTAGCTTCCGCTTAGTATGATTATTGATAGCAGGATTATGGCCAGTGTCACTTCGTATGAAATGGTCTGTGCTACTGCCCGTAGGGCTCCGATTAGTGCGTATTTTGAGTTCGAGGCTCAGCCTGATCATAGGACTGAGTAGACGGCTAGGCTTGACATGGCTATTAGGAAGAGAACTCCGAGGTTTAGATCTGCTAGGGGAAATGGGAGTGGTAGTGGTGCTCAAGTGGTGAGGGCTAGGACAAGGGCTAGTATTGGTATCAGAATGAATAGAAGTGGGGAAGAGGTAGAGGGTCGGATGGGCTCTTTGGTAAATAGTTTCAGTCCGTCCGCAAATGGTTGAAGTAGGCCAAAAGGCCCGACAACGTTAGGGCCTTTGCGGGATTGTATGTAGCTTAGGATTTTCCGTTCTACTAGGGTTAGGAAGGCTACGGCAATCAGGATTGGGATGATGTATAGGAGGGATATAACGAGGCAGCTTAGTGTTGTTATTTGAATCATGGGTGAAGCTAGGGAGAGGATTTGAACCTCTGGGGAAAGGGCTTAAGCCTTCTGCACTTGCCGGGCTCTGCCACTCTAGCTGGTCCTTTTCTAGGATTGAAAGTGGTGGGGGAAGGCCCTCTTCACGGTTTAGTTGGTTTCACTGCTTAGAGGGGGGGGGCGTGCTTGTGGTATTGGCCCCACTTTCCCGGTCCTTTCGTACTGGGGAGAGTGTGTCATAGATAGAAACCGACCTGGATTGCTCCGGTCTGAACTCAGATCACGTAGGACTGTTAATCGTTGAACAAACGAACCCTTAATAGCGGCTGCACCATTAGGATGTCCTGATCCAACATCGAGGTCGTAAACCCCCCTGTCGATATGGGCTCTTGAGGGGGATTGCGCTGTTATCCCTGGGGTAGCTTGGTCCATTAATCAATTATATTGGGTCTGGTCACTGTTAGCACTTTGAGGGGTAGCTCTAGGTAAAGAGGTATGGTCTTGTTTTTGGAGGATTTGTTCTCCTCCAAGGTCGCCCCAACCGAAAAATATCGACCAGGCTCTGCGATGGTAGTGGCCCCAGTGGGGTTGATTGAGGATTCACGGTGGTCGTTGATTTTTAAGTTCCACAGGGTCTTCTCGTCTTATGTTCACATCCCCGCTTTTGCACGGGGAGATCAATTTCACTGATTATCTGTGAGAGACAGTTAAGACCTCGTTTAGCCATTCATACAAGTCTCGATTTATGGGACAATTGATTGCGCTACCTTTGCACGGTTAGGATACCGCGGCCGTTAAACCTAAGTCACCGGGCAGGCATCACCTTCAATACTTGTTTAATTTGCTGAAGGCTATGTTTTTGGTAAACAGTCGGGCCTTATTAATTTGCCGAGTTCCTTTCACAGATTTTAATCGCTCTTATAGGCGCTCCTGAGTCGGGTTAACAGGGTTAGTTAATACGTGGTCTTGTAGGGGTTTTTGTATCTGTCTAGGTCTGTTAATAATGTTTCTATGTAAGCTTGCGCCGTTAGAGGGGTGTGGCCCTGAGTTACTTATTTTAGCATTAATTCTCCTATATTCATAGGTTGACCTGTTTGTGATAAGGGAATCATCTTATTTTGGTATTTTTAGGTGGTGAAGCTTTGACGCACTCTTTTTTGATGGCTGCTTTAGGGCCCACGGTAGGATCAGTAGTAAGAATTATCCGCTAGTCGAGGTTGTGTCCTTTTTTAATGGAGCTGTCCCTCCATTAAATAGCTCTTAATCATCTCATTAGGGTTCAGGATGTCCGGTAGGGAGGATTAAGGGGGAACTTAGATTCGTTTCACAGGTAACCAGCTATCACCCAGCTCGGTTGGCTTTTCACCTCTACTGACAAGTCATCCCACTCTTTTGCAACAGAGACGGGTTCGCTCTCTTTAACTGCTTGAAAGTAGCTCGCTTGGGTTTCGGGGGGGCAAACTTTAGTTCACTTTGCTTGGTTGTTCTCGCTAAACCATGATGCAAAAGGTACAAGGGTTGATCTTTGCTGTCTGTCGCTTTGATTGTTTCACTGCTATTTCATCTTTCCCTTACGGTACTGGGGTCTCTATCGCGTCTAAGTGTCTTTTCTATCGCCTATACTAAGACTGTAAAATGCTTTAGTTTAATTAGTTTAGTAAATTCTTTAGTTTTGGTGTACTATTTGTGTGGTTGAGCTTCATTACTCATATAGGCGCTCCTGAGTCGGGTTAACAGGGTTAGTTAATACGTGGTCTTGTAGGGGTTTTTGTATCTGTCTAGGTCTGTTAATAATGTTTCTATGTAAGCTTGCGCCGTTAGAGGGGTGTGGCCCTGTACATGAGGGGCCTAGGATGATTCCTAGGATTGTTATGAGGATGGCAGCGGTTTTGGTGATAAGGGGTATGGTTATTGGGGGGGTTTTGGTTGGTGTGATGAAAGAGGTAATGATTATTCCTGCTGTAATGCTGCCTAGGGCGAGTCGGGTTAGGGGGGCGGTGATTAGTGGGTTGTTTTCGTTTATTGATACTATTGGGGGGATTCGGGTTTGTCCAGCTTGGACTAGGATGGTTATGCGGATGCTGTAGGTTGCGGTGAATGCTGTGGCTATAAGGGTTAGGAGTAGGGCTCAAGTATTTAGGTATGATGTGTTTAAGCTTTCGATGATGAGGTCTTTTGAGTAGAATCCGGCTAGGAATGGGGTTCCTATCAGCGCCAGGTTTCCGATGGTTAGGCAGGAAGTAGTGACTGGGAGTATTTTCTGTAGGCCTCCTATCTTTCGGATATCTTGTTCTCCGTTTAGGTTGTGGATGATAGACCCTGAGCATAGGAATAGTAGGTTACGGGATAATGTGGAGTGTTATGAGCAGGTGTTCTCGCGTGGTTGAGTTTTGCATAGATGTGATGTGGGAGGGGATTGAGCCTCGTTGGGTCATTAGTAGTACGAATAAGGTGTAGGAGGCGGTTAGTAGGGTTGCGATTCCTGTTAGGATGATCGTGAAGGCAGATCAGTTGAATAAGGTGATTATAATGGTTAGCTCTGCTATGAGGTTTGTTGTTGGGGGTAAGGCTATGTTTGTTAGATTGGCCAGCAATCATCAGGTAGCTATGAGTGGTAGGAGAGGTTGTAGGCCTCGTGTGAGTAGTAGAATTCGGCTGTGCGTACGTTCATAGTTTGTGTTGGCTAGGCAGAATAGTATGGAGGAAGTTAGTCCATGGGAAATTATTAGGATCATTGCCCCTGAGAATGATCAGTGGGTTTGGATTATTCCTGCGGCGATAACTAGGCCTATGTGGCTAACGGATGAATAAGCGATTAGTGATTTTAGGTCTGTCTGTCGTAGGCAGATTGAGCTAGTCATTAGGGCGCCTCATAGGGCCAGGGTTAGGAAGGGGTAGTGCAGGAGGTTGGACAGTGGGCCCATAAATAGAGTGACTCGTATAATTCCGTATCCTCCTAGCTTTAGTAGTAGGGCGGCGAGGAGTATTGAGCCTGCGATGGGTGCTTCTACGTGGGCTTTTGGCAGTCAGAGGTGTAGGCCGTATAGTGGGGCTTTTACTATGAATGCTATGAGCAGTGCTAGACCTGATAGTATTCCTGTCCATGAGGTGGATAGGGTTGGGTGGGTTAGTTGTAGGGTTGGCAGGTGCAGGGTGCCAATTTTCACGTATAGGTGTATGATTGTGATTAGCAGGGGTAGAGAGCTTACTGGCGTGTAGAATAGCAGGTAGATGCCAGCGCTTAGGCGTTCTGGTTGGTTCCCCCATCGGGTGATTAAGATTAGGGTGGGAATGAGGGTTGCTTCAAATGAGATGTAAAATAGTGCTAGTTCTGTGGTGGAAAAGGCTAGTAGGATGAATGGCTGGACTGCGACTAAGGTTGAGATAAAGATTCGTTTGCGTTGTAGGGGTTCTTGTTGCAGGTGGTTTTGGCTTGCTATGATTATGAGTGGGAGTAGTCAGCAGGATAGTACTAGGAGGGGGGATGAGATTTGGTCAATTCCTGTTCAGTTGGATAAAAATTTGTAGGGGTAGTAGGTTGGGATTAATCACTGTAGGCTTAGGGCAGCGATTAGGAGGCTGTATAAGGTGGTGTTAGTCCATAGAAATTTTGGTGGAGACAGCAGGGCTGTTGGAAGAAGTATGATTGTGGGTAGGATGATTTTTAGCATTGCAGGAGGTTTAGGTTGTGTAGATGGTCGGAGCCATGTGTGCGGGTGGAGGCTACTAGGATGGCCAGGCCTGTGCCCGCCTCACACGCTGAGAAGGTTAGCATGAGAATTGGTACCATGGTGAATGAGGAGACTTGGTTTTCGATGGATCATATTGATAGGCCTACGAATATCGATAATATTATGCTTTCAAGGCATAGTAGGGCGGATACTAGGTGGGTTCGGTGGAAGGCTAGTCCTAGTCCGCTGAAAATGAAGGCTGAGTAGAAGCTTAAATGTAGGGGCGACATAAGAAAGTTACAGGGTTGGCTGTAATCTGCTGGGTCGAAACCAGCTATCTTTTTGGTTAGACTAACTTTCTGTTATTCTGCTCATTCTAGGCCCCCTTGAATTCACTCGTAGGCCAGTCCGAGTGTTAGGAGAAGGAGGATCACTACAGTTCAGGTGAGGGTCATTAGGGGGGATTGGAGTTGGACGGCTCATGGCAGGGGGAGTAGGAGGGCGATTTCTAGGTCGAATAGGACGAACAGGATGGCTACTGAGGAAGAATCGGACTGAGAATGGTAATCGAGCAGATCCAAGTGGGTCGAATCCACATTCGTACGGTGAGAGTTTCTCTGAGTCGGGGTTTATTTGGGCGAGTCAGAAGTTTAATGCGGTTAGGGCGGCGCTTAGGATTGATGATAGGGCGAATATGAACATGAGTGCGTTCATTGCTCTCCTCTGGGTTTATACCAGATTCTAGAGATTGGAAGTCAATTGTAATTAATATACTAGAAGAGCAAGATCCTCATCAGTAGATGGTTATGTAGAGGAATAGTCAGATGACGTCTACGAAGTGTCAGTATCAGGCTGCTGCCTCGAATCCGAAGTGGTGGTCTGATGTAAAGTGGAACTTGATCAGTCGGAAGAGGCAGACGGTCAGGAAGGAGGATCCGATGATTACGTGGAGTCCGTGGAATCCAGTGGCAACGAAGAAGGTAGATCCGTAGACGCTATCGGCGATTGAGAATGGGGCTTCGTGGTATTCTATTGCTTGTAGGGCTGTGAAGTAGAATCCCAGGAGGATCGTTAGGGTTAGGGCGTGGATGGCGTGTTTTCGGTTTCCTTCTGTGATGCTGTGATGGGCTCACGTTACGGTAACGCCTGAGGCTAGTAGGATGGCTGTGTTTAGTAGGGGGACTTCTATCGGGTTGAGTGGTTTAATTCCTGTTGGGGGTCATTGGCCTCCTAGTTCTGGGGTTGGGGCCAGGCTCGAGTGGAAGAACGCTCAGAAGAACCCTAAGAAGAAGAATGCTTCGGATGTGATGAAAAGGATTATGCCGTATCGTAGGCCTTTTTGGACTGTGGGAGTGTGATGGCCTTGGAAGGTGCTTTCTCGTACAATGTCTCGTCATCATTGGAGTATTACTAGGAGTATTGAGATGAGGCCTAGGGTTAGTAGTATGGATGAGTTGTAGTGGAATCACATGATTAATCCTGAGGTTGTGAGTAGGGCGGCGGCTGCCCCGAAGATTGGTCAAGGGCTTGGGTCAACTATGTGGTATGAGTGTGCTTGGTGTGCCATTAGATGTTTTCTTGTAAGTATAGGCTTAGAAGGAGCACGAAGACGTAGGCCTGGATTATGGCTACTGCTACTTCTAGGATGGTTAGGAGTAGTAGGATGATTATTGTTAGGATGGATACTGCAGGAAGGGTGGGTATTAATGCAATGGAGGCTGTAGAGATGAGTTGGATGAGTAAGTGTCCTGCTGTAAGGTTGGCTGTAAGGCGGACTCCGAGGGCTAGGGGGCGGATTAGTAGGCTGGTTGTTTCGATCAGGATTAGTGCGGGGATTAGGGGTGTAGGGGTACCTTCGGGTAATAGGTGGGCTAAAGAGGCTGATGGTTGGTTTCGTAGGCCTGTTAGTAGTGTGGCGAGCCATAGTGGGAAGGCTAGGGCTATGTTCATAGATAGTTGGGTGGTTGGGGTGAATGTATATGGAAGGAGGCCTAGAAGGTTGATTGTAAGAAGTATGATTATTAGGGATGTAAATATTATGGCTCATTTGTGGCCATTTTTGTTGAGTGGGACTATTAGTTGTTTTGTGATTAGGTGAAGGAGTCATGTTTGGATAGTAGAAAGGCGGTTGTTGATTCATCGGTTGTTTGGGGACGGGAATAGTAGGGCTGGGAAGAGTAGGGATAGTAGGATTAAGGGGATGCCGAATAGATTGGGGCTGGAAAATTGGTCAAAGAAGCTTAGGTTCATGGTCAGGATCATGGTGTGGGTTTGGTAGTGAGGGAGGTCTTATTTGATGGGGGGCTGGTTGTGGTGAAGGCTAGTAGTTTTGGTTGGATGAGGAGTGCTAGGGTTAATCAGGTTATAATTATGATTGAAAATCATGGTGCGGGGTTAAGCTGTGGCATATCATTAAGGAGGGGGAAGTCCCTCTTTGGCTAGCTTAAAAGGCGAGTGCTGTTGCATAGCTTCTTAATGATTAGGATGATGATAGAAGGGACGATCAGGCCTCGAAATGTGGGAGTGGGGTTGATTCTACTACAATGGGTATGTAGCTGTGATTAGCCCCGCAAATTTCTGAGCATTGTCCGTAAAAAATCCCAGGCCGGGTGGTAATGAATGAAGTTTGGTTTAGTCGGCCTGGGATTGCGTCTGTTTTAACTCCGAGCGTTGGGACTGCTCAGGAGTGGAGTACGTCTCCTGCAGTAATGATCACGCGGATGGGGGATTCTATTGGGATAACTACGCGGTGGTCAACTTCTAGCAGTCGGAAGTGGCCGTTGGGTAAGTCTGGGGTGGGCACTATGTAGGAGTCGAATGATAGGTCTTTGAGGTCTGTGTATTCGTAGCTTCAGTATCATTGGTGGCCGATGGCTTTTAGGGTGAGGTCTGGTTCATCGATTTTGTCCATTATGTAGAGGATTTGTAGGGATGGGAGGGCGAGGAGTACCAGGACGATAGCAGGTAGGATTGTCCAGATCAGCTCTACTTCTTGGGCGTCTACAGCATTGGACGAGAGTTTTTCTGTTAGTATGTGGGCTAAAAGGTAGAGAACTAGGCTGCAGATAGCTAGGGCAACGATTAGGGCGTGGTCGTGGAATTCAACGAGTTCTTCTATGATGGGTGATGAGGCGTCTTGGAATCCTAGTTGGGAGTGGTTGGCCACATGAGATGTACAGGATTTTTACCTGTGATTTAGTCTTGACAAGGCTATGTAATTGGTTTACTAACGTCTCATAAGAAAGAAGCATGAGCGGTGAATGCAGTTGGCTTGAAACCAGCATGTGAGGGTTCGATTCCTTCCTTTCTTGTACTTGGACGAAGGCCGGTTCCTCGAAAGTACGGTATGGGGGAGGGCAGCCGTGGATTCATTCAACGTTTGTGGTAGTTAGTTCTGGTTGTAGGACTTTTCGTTTGGCCGAAAAGGCTTCTCAGATGATGAATATTAGTATGATTACGGCTACTATTGAGATTAGGGAGCCGATGGAGGAAATGGTGTTTCATAGTGTGTAGGCGTCGGGATAGTCCGAGTATCGTCGGGGTATTCCTGCTAGGCCTAGGAAGTGCTGGGGGAAGAACGTTAGGTTTACTCCTGTAAATATTACCCCGAAGTGGGCTTTTGCTCATGTTTGGTGTAGGGTAAACCCAGTGAGTAGTGGGAATCAGTGAGTAAATCCTGCTAGAATGGCAAAGACGGCGCCTATGGATAGGACGTAGTGGAAGTGGGCAACTACGTAGTACGTGTCGTGCAGGGCGATGTCTAGGGAAGAGTTTGCAAGAACGATTCCTGTTAATCCTCCGATGGTAAATAGGAAGATAAATCCTAGAGCTCATAGTATTGGGGGGGGTCTCATTTGATTGTTCCTCCGTGCAGGGTGGCTAGTCAGCTAAATACTTTGATTCCGGTAGGGATGGCAATGATTATAGTGGCTGATGTAAAGTAGGCTCGGGTATCAACGTCTATTCCTACTGTAAACATGTGGTGAGCTCAGACGATGAATCCTAGGAAGCCGATGGATAGTATGGCTCAGACTATTCCCATGTAGCCGAAGGGCTCCTTTTTGCCTGAGTAGTACGTGACTACGTGTGAGATGATTCCGAACCCCGGTAGGATCAGAATATAGACTTCTGGGTGTCCGAAGAATCAGAATAGGTGTTGGTACAGGATTGGGTCTCCTCCTCCAGCGGGGTCGAAGAATGTGGTGTTTAGGTTTCGATCAGTTAGTAATATTGTAATACCGGCGGCGAGTACGGGGAGTGATAGAAGGAGTAGGATGGCGGTAATTAGTACGGATCAGACAAATAGTGGGGTTTGGTATTGTGAGAGTGCGGGGGGTTTTATGTTGATGGCTGTGGTGATAAAGTTGATGGCCCCAAGGATGGAGGAGATACCGGCTAAGTGGAGTGAGAAGATAGCCAGGTCTACTGAAGCTCCGGCGTGGGCAAGGTTACCTGCTAGGGGAGGGTAGACAGTTCAGCCTGTGCCGGCGCCAGCTTCTACAGTGGATGAGGCTAGTAGGAGGAGGAATGATGGGGGGAGGAGTCAAAAGCTTATGTTGTTTATTCGCGGGAATGCTATGTCGGGGGCACCGATTATGAGGGGGACTAATCAGTTGCCGAATCCTCCGATCATGATGGGTATGACTATAAAGAAGATTATTACAAAGGCGTGAGCGGTAACGATTACATTGTAAATTTGGTCGTCGCCTAGGAGAGTTCCTGGTTGTCCTAGTTCTGCACGGATTAATAGGCTGAGTGCGGTGCCGACTATTCCTGCTCATGCCCCGAAGATGAGGTACAGGGTGCCAATATCCTTATGGTTAGTGGAAAATAGTCATCGGTTGATGAAGGTGACGGGTAAGATGGCTGAGTGTTGAAGCGTTAGGCTGTAGTCCTTTTTACAGAGGTTTAATTCCTCTTCTTATCGGCTCTGTAGTGAAATTCATGTTGAGTTGCAAGCTCATCGATGCGCACTAGGGTGCGTCAGGGTCTTTGTAGGCAGAAGCCAATTGGTTTAGGCATTTAGCTGTTAACTAGAGTTTTGTGGGATCGAAGCCCATCTGTCTAGGGAGGCTTTAGCTTAATTAAAGCGTCTGACTTGCATTCAGAAGATACAGGTTAATATTCTGTAAGTCTTAATGTGCAGAAACTAAGAGGGTTTAACTCTTATTTAAGGCTTTGAAGGCCTTCGGTTTGGGGTGTTATCCTAAGTTTCTAGACAATGGCATGTATTATTGGGGACAGGGGAAGTAAGAGGATTGATAGTGAGGCAAGGACCGCAGTAGGTGTGCTTGGGGCTTTGCTAGTGTATCATTGTTTTATGTGGTTAGAGGAGTTGGGGGGAAGGGTAATTGTTGAGTGGTATGCGAGGCGTAGGTAGAAGAAGAGGCTGAGCAGTGATAGCATGGCAATTGCCATGGCTGCTGGTGTTATTTCCTGTTTAGTTAGTTCTTGGATGATAAGTCACTTTGGTATAAAGCCTGTTAATGGGGGGAGGCCTGCTAGGGATAAAAGTACTAGTATTAGGGTGGCGTTTAGCACTGGGGTTTTTGTTCATGAGGTTGTGATCATGGATAGGTTAAGGGCTTTGATTTTGTTAAGGGCTAGGAATACGGCTGATGTTATGATTGTGTATAGGTAGAAGGTAAGTAAGGCCAATTTGGGGCTGTAAACTAGGATGATGGCGATTCAGCCTAAGTGGGAGATGGACGAGAAGGCTAGGATTTTGCGTGTTTGTGTTTGGTTCAGTCCTATTCAGCCTCCTAGTGCTGTTGAGGCTAGGGCCATGGCGGTGAGTAGAGCTGGGTCGAGGGATTTGGATGTTAGTAGGAGCAGGGTTAGTGGGGGGAATTTTATGAGGGTCGAGAGTAGCAGGGCTGTTATTAGTGGCGATCCTTGTAGTACTTCTGGGAATCAGAAGTGAAATGGCACTAGGCCCAGTTTAATAGCGATTGCTGCTGTCAGTAGTAGACAGGAGGTTGGGTGGTTTATTTGTGTGATGTCTCATTGGCCGGTGACTCAGGCATTGGTTATGCTAGAGAATAGGACCAGGGCGGAAGCAGCTGCTTGGGTTAGGAAGTATTTCGTTGCGGCTTCTACTGCTCGTGGGTGGTGGGATTTGGCAATTAGGGGAATGATGGCTAGTGCGTTGATCTCCAGTCCTGTCCAGGCCAGAACTCAGTGGTTGCTGGAAATTGTGATGGTGGTGCCCAAGATGAGGCTGAAGGTTATGATTGGGGTCGCGTAAGGGTTCATTAGTAGAGGAGGGGGTTAAACCATCATTTTCGGGGTATGGGCCCGATAGCTTGATTAGCTGACTCTACTAGAAAATAATATAAGGGAAGTATGGAGAATTTTGATTTCTCTTGTGTGGGTTCAATTCCTACTTTTCTAAGGTCAACAGGAAATGAGAGGGCTGTTATACCTCTATGTTCACTTTATCATAGTGACCCTTTGTAGTTCAGGCACATTTCCTTATGTAAGGAGGTAGGCCTGCATAGCAGATAGGTATGCTGATGTGTCAGAGGCACAGAGCTAGTGTGAGGGGTAGGAAGTTTTTTCATAGTAGGTGCATTAGTTGGTCATATCGGAATCGTGGGTATGAAGCTCGGACCCATAAGAAACCAGAAGATAGTAGGAGGACTTTTGTGGCTAGGATGACGGGGAATAGTTCTGTGGGTGGCCCTAGGGCGCTTGGGTTTAGGAATATGATGGCTGTAAGTGTATTTATTAGCATAATGTTCGCATATTCAGCTAGGAAGAATAAGGCGAAGGGTCCTGCGGCGTATTCAACGTTAAACCCTGAGACTAGCTCAGATTCACCCTCTGTGAGGTCAAAAGGAGCTCGGTTTGTCTCTGCTAGGGTGGATACGTATCATATTATTGCTAGGGGTCATGAGGAGAAAATGAAGTATAGAGGCTCCTGTGCGATGGCAAAGGAGCTGAGTGTGTAGCTTCCGCTTAGTATGATTATTGATAGCAGGATTATGGCCAGTGTCACTTCGTATGAAATGGTCTGTGCTACTGCCCGTAGGGCTCCGATTAGTGCGTATTTTGAGTTCGAGGCTCAGCCTGATCATAGGACTGAGTAGACGGCTAGGCTTGACATGGCTATTAGGAAGAGAACTCCGAGGTTTAGATCTGCTAGGGGAAATGGGAGTGGTAGTGGTGCTCAAGTGGTGAGGGCTAGGACAAGGGCTAGTATTGGTATCAGAATGAATAGAAGTGGGGAAGAGGTAGAGGGTCGGATGGGCTCTTTGGTAAATAGTTTCAGTCCGTCCGCAAATGGTTGAAGTAGGCCAAAAGGCCCGACAACGTTAGGGCCTTTGCGGGATTGTATGTAGCTTAGGATTTTCCGTTCTACTAGGGTTAGGAAGGCTACGGCAATCAGGATTGGGATGATGTATAGGAGGGATATAATGAGGCAGCTTAGTGTTGTTATTTGAATCATGGGTGAAGCTAGGGAGAGGATTTGAACCTCTGGGGAAAGGGCTTAAGCCTTCTGCACTTGCCGGGCTCTGCCACTCTAGCTGGTCCTTTTCTAGGATTGAAAGTGGTGGGGGAAGGCCCTCTTCACGGTTTAGTTGGTTTCACTGCTTAGAGGGGGGGGGGCGTGCTTGTGGTATTGGCCCCACTTTCCCGGTCCTTTCGTACTGGGGAGAGTGTGTCATAGATAGAAACCGACCTGGATTGCTCCGGTCTGAACTCAGATCACGTAGGACTGTTAATCGTTGAACAAACGAACCCTTAATAGCGGCTGCACCATTAGGATGTCCTGATCCAACATCGAGGTCGTAAACCCCCCTGTCGATATGGGCTCTTGAGGGGGATTGCGCTGTTATCCCTGGGGTAGCTTGGTCCATTAATCAATTATATTGGGTCTGGTCACTGTTAGCACTTTGAGGGGTAGCTCTAGGTAAAGAGGTATGGTCTTGTTTTTGGAGGATTTGTTCTCCTCCAAGGTCGCCCCAACCGAAAAATATCGACCAGGCTCTGCGATGGTAGTGGCCCCAGTGGGGTTGATTGAGGATTCGCGGTGGTCGTTGATTTTTAAGTTCCACAGGGTCTTCTCGTCTTATGTTCACATCCCCGCTTTTGCACGGGGAGATCAATTTCACTGATTATCTGTGAGAGACAGTTAAGACCTCGTTTAGCCATTCATACAAGTCTCGATTTATGGGACAATTGATTGCGCTACCTTTGCACGGTTAGGATACCGCGGCCTTTAAACCTAAGTCACCGGGCAGGCATCACCTTCAATTGTAACCTACTAATTCAACAACAGGATTTTTTTGAGTCAGGAGAGGTCGATCAAGTGTAGGGCAATGTTTTGTCCCTTTTCTAGTAGGTTTTTGGAGAAGAATCGGTGTACTAGGGGGTTGAAGTACCCTAATGCAGAGGAGAAGTTTATGAGGGGGGTTGGTTTGGGGTGAGTGAGGGTGTGTGTTATGTTCGATAGTTCTAGGGCTAGGATGATTCCTAGGATTGTTATGAGGATGGCAGCAGTTTTGGTGATAAGGGGTATGGTTATTGGGGGGGTTTTGGTTGGTGTGATGAAAGAGGTAATGATTATTCCTGCTGTAATGCTGCCTAGGGCGAGTCGGGTTAGGGGGGCGGTGATTAGTGGGTTGTTTTCGTTTATTGATACTATTGGGGGGATTCGGGTTTGTCCAGCTTGGACTAGGATGGTTATGCGGATGCTGTAGGTTGCGGTGAATGCTGTGGCTATAAGGGTTAGGAGTAGGGCTCAAGTATTTAGGTATGATGTGTTTAAGCTTTCGATGATGAGGTCTTTTGAGTAGAATCCGGCTAGGAATGGGGTTCCTATCAGCGCCAGGTTTCCGATGGTTAGGCAGGAAGTAGTGACTGGGAGTATTTTCTGTAGGCCTCCTATCTTTCGGATATCTTGTTCTCCGTTTAGGTTGTGGATGATAGACCCTGAGCATAGGAATAGTATGGCTTTAAAGAAGGCATGGGTTGAGATGTGTAGGAAGGCTAGTTGTGGGAGGTTTAGTCCGATAGTGACTATTATTAGTCCTAGTTGGCTGGATGTTGAGAAAGCAATGATTTTTTTGATGTCATTTTGGGTTAGGGCGCATGTGGCAGCGAATAGGGTTGATAGAGCACCTAGGCATAGGCAGGCAGTTAGGGCTGTCTGGTTGGTGGCTAGCAGGGGGTGCATGCGGATGAGCAGGAAGATTCCGGCTACTACTATGGTACTGGAGTGCAGTAGGGCTGATACTGGGGTGGGGCCTTCTATTGCTGCGGGCAGTCATGGGTGGAGTCCAAATTGGGCGGATTTTCCTGCGGCTGCGAGGATTAATCCTATGAGGGGGAGGATTGGGGTTTGGTGGGGGTGTACGGCTTGTTGGATCTCTCAGGTGTTGAATGTTGAAGCTAGTCATGCTATGCTCAGGATCAGTCCGATGTCTCCGATTCGGTTGTAGATTACGGCTCGTAGGGCGGCGGTGTTGGCATCTGCTCGGCCTTGTCATCAGCCGATGAGAAGGAAGGACATGATTCGTACTCCTTCCCAGCCTACGAATAGGAGGAATATGTTGTTTGCGGTTGTTAGGAGGAGTATGGCGACTAGGAATGTCAGTAGGTAGGTGAAAAATTTTGTTACGTATGGCTCTGAGGCCATGTATCATATGGCGAATTGTAGGATTGATCATGTTACAAATAGGGCGATTGGAAGAAATGTTATTGAGTATTGGTCTATTTTTAGGCTCAGGGGGATTTTAAAGTTTATAATGAATTTTCACTCCCAGTGGCAGGTGACAGATTCTACTCCCGAGTAGATGAATGCGGTTGTAGGGGCTAGGCTAATTAGGAATGCGGTTTTAACAGCGCGGGTGGTGGCTTGTGGGGTGTTTTTAAAGTTTTTAAATAGAAATGGCAGGATGATTGGGGTTAGGAGGATTGTCAGCGTGAGTAGTGTGAGGGAGTTGATTAGTAGTGTGGGGTTCACTACTTTTACTTGGATTTGCACCAAGATGGGTGGTTCCTAAGACCAGTGGATTGCTGTTATCCTTTAAAAGTAAGGGGGCTGAGGTTTTAGGCTCAGATGTAAGAGTTAGCAGCTCTTGTTGGTTAAACCCTCCCCTCGGCAGGTAAGAAGGTTTGAACTTCTATTCTTAGAATCACAGTCTAATGTTTGGTTTAAACTATACTTGCATGAGGGGATTCCGGAGATCAGTTCGGGTTTGAGGATTAGGAGGAATATTGGGATAATGTGGAGTGTTATGAGCAGGTGTTCTCGCGTGGTTGAGTTTTGCATAGATGCGATGTGGGAGGGGATTGAGCCTCGTTGGGTCATTAGTAGTATGAATAAGGTGTAGGAGGCGGTTAGTAGGGTTGCGATTCCTGTTAGGATGATCGTGAAGGCAGATCAGTTGAATAAGGTGATTATAATGGTTAGCTCTGCTATGAGGTTTGTTGTTGGGGGTAAGGCTATGTTTGTTAGATTGGCCAGCAATCATCAGGTAGCTATGAGTGGTAGGAGAGGTTGTAGGCCTCGTGTGAGTAGTAGAATTCGGCTGTGCGTACGTTCATAGTTTGTGTTGGCTAGGCAGAATAGTATGGAGGAAGTTAGTCCATGGGAAATTATTAGGATCATTGCCCCTGAGAATGATCAGTGGGTTTGGATTATTCCTGCGGCGATAACTAGGCCTATGTGGCTAACGGATGAATAAGCGATTAGTGATTTTAGGTCTGTCTGTCGTAGGCAGATTGAGCTAGTCATTAGGGCGCCTCATAGGGCCAGGGTTAGGAAGGGGTAGTGCAGGAGGTTGGACAGTGGGCCCATAAATAGAGTGACTCGTATAATTCCGTATCCTCCTAGCTTTAGTAGTAGGGCGGCGAGGAGTATTGAGCCTGCGATGGGTGCTTCTACGTGGGCTTTTGGCAGTCAGAGGTGTAGGCCGTATAGTGGGGCTTTTACTATGAATGCTATGAGCAGTGCTAGACCTGATAGTATTCCTGTCCATGAGGTGGATAGGGTTGGGTGGGTTAGTTGTAGGGTTGGCAGGTGCAGGGTGCCAATTTTCACGTATAGGTGTATGATTGTGATTAGCAGGGGTAGAGAGCTTACTGGCATGTAGAATAGCAGGTAGATGCCAGCGCTTAGGCGTTCTGGTTGGTTCCCCCATCGGGTGATTAAGATTAGGGTGGGAATGAGGGTTGCTTCAAATGAGATGTAAAATAGTGCTAGTTCTGTGGTGGAAAAGGCTAGTAGGATGAATGGCTGGACTGCGACTAAGGTTGAGATAAAGATTCGTTTGCGTTGTAGGGGTTCTTGTTGCAGGTGGTTTTGGCTTGCTATGATTATGAGTGGGAGTAGTCAGCAGGATAGTACTAGGAGGGGGGATGAGATTTGGTCAATTCCTGTTCAGTTGGATAAAAATTTGTAGGGGTAGTAGGTTGGGATTAATCACTGTAGGCTTAGGGCAGCGATTAGGAGGCTGTATAAGGTGGTGTTAGTCCATAGAAATTTTGGTGGAGACAGCAGGGCTGTTGGAAGAAGTATGATTGTGGGTAGGATGATTTTTAGCATTGCAGGAGGTTTAGGTTGTGTAGATGGTCGGAGCCATGTGTGCGGGTGGAGGCTACTAGGATGGCCAGGCCTGTGCCCGCCTCACACGCTGAGAAGGTTAGCATGAGAATTGGTACCATGGTGAATGAGGAGACTTGGTTTTCGATGGATCATATTGATAGGCCTACGAATATCGATAATATTATGCTTTCAAGGCATAGTAGGGCGGATACTAGGTGGGTTCGGTGGAAGGCTAGTCCTAGTCCGCTGAAAATGAAGGCTGAGTAGAAGCTTAAATGTAGGGGCGACATAAGAAAGTTACAGGGTTGGCTGTAATCTGCTGGGTCGAAACCAGCTATCTTTTTGGTTAGACTAACTTTCTGTTATTCTGCTCATTCTAGGCCCCCTTGAATTCACTCGTAGGCCAGTCCGAGTGTTAGGAGAAGGAGGATCACTACAGTTCAGGTGAGGGTCATTAGGGGGGATTGGAGTTGGACGGCTCATGGCAGGGGGAGTAGGAGGGCGATTTCTAGGTCGAATAGGACGAACAGGATGGCTACTGAGGAAGAATCGGACTGAGAATGGTAATCGAGCAGATCCAAGTGGGTCGAATCCACATTCGTACGGTGAGAGTTTCTCTGAGTCGGGGTTTATTTGGGCGAGTCAGAAGTTTAATGCGGTTAGGGCGGCGCTTAGGATTGATGATAGGGCGAATATGAACATGAGTGCGTTCATTGCTCTCCTCTGGGTTTATACCAGATTCTAGAGATTGGAAGTCAATTGTAATTAATATACTAGAAGAGCAAGATCCTCATCAGTAGATGGTTATGTAGAGGAATAGTCAGATGACGTCTACGAAGTGTCAGTATCAGGCTGCTGCCTCGAATCCGAAGTGGTGGTCTGATGTAAAGTGGAACTTGATCAGTCGGAAGAGGCAGACGGTCAGGAAGGAGGATCCGATGATTACGTGGAGTCCGTGGAATCCAGTGGCAACGAAGAAGGTAGATCCGTAGACGCTATCGGCGATTGAGAATGGGGCTTCGTGGTATTCTATTGCTTGTAGGGCTGTGAAGTAGAATCCCAGGAGGATCGTTAGGGTTAGGGCGTGGATGGCGTGTTTTCGGTTTCCTTCTGTGATGCTGTGATGGGCTCACGTTACGGTAACGCCTGAGGCTAGTAGGATGGCTGTGTTTAGTAGGGGGACTTCTATCGGGTTGAGTGGTTTAATTCCTGTTGGGGGTCATTGGCCTCCTAGTTCTGGGGTTGGGGCCAGGCTCGAGTGGAAGAACGCTCAGAAGAACCCTAAGAAGAAGAATGCTTCGGATGTGATGAAAAGGATTATGCCGTATCGTAGGCCTTTTTGGACTGTGGGAGTGTGATGGCCTTGGAAGGTGCTTTCTCGTACAATGTCTCGTCATCATTGGAGTATTACTAGGAGTATTGAGATGAGGCCTAGGGTTAGTAGTATGGATGAGTTGTAGTGGAATCACATGATTAATCCTGAGGTTGTGAGTAGGGCGGCGGCTGCCCCGAAGATTGGTCAAGGGCTTGGGTCAACTATGTGGTATGAGTGTGCTTGGTGTGCCATTAGATGTTTTCTTGTAAGTATAGGCTTAGAAGGAGCACGAAGACGTAGGCCTGGATTATGGCTACTGCTACTTCTAGGATGGTTAGGAGTAGTAGGATGATTATTGTTAGGATGGATACTGCAGGAAGGGTGGGTATTAATGCAATGGAGGCTGTAGAGATGAGTTGGATGAGTAAGTGTCCTGCTGTAAGGTTGGCTGTAAGGCGGACTCCGAGGGCTAGGGGGCGGATTAGTAGGCTGGTTGTTTCGATCAGGATTAGTGCGGGGATTAGGGGTGTAGGGGTACCTTCGGGTAATAGGTGGGCTAAAGAGGCTGATGGTTGGTTTCGTAGGCCTGTTAGTAGTGTGGCGAGCCATAGTGGGAAGGCTAGGGCTATGTTCATAGATAGTTGGGTGGTTGGGGTGAATGTATATGGAAGGAGGCCTAGAAGGTTGATTGTAAGAAGTATGATTATTAGGGATGTAAATATTATGGCTCATTTGTGGCCATTTTTGTTGAGTGGGACTATTAGTTGTTTTGTGATTAGGTGAAGGAGTCATGTTTGGATAGTAGAAAGGCGGTTGTTGATTCATCGGTTGTTTGGGGACGGGAATAGTAGGGCTGGGAAGAGTAGGGATAGTAGGATTAAGGGGATGCCGAATAGATTGGGGCTGGAAAATTGGTCAAAGAAGCTTAGGTTCATGGTCAGGATCATGGTGTGGGTTTGGTAGTGAGGGAGGTCTTATTTGATGGGGGGTTGGTTGTGGTGAAGGCTAGTAGTTTTGGTTGGATGAGGAGTGCTAGGGTTAATCAGGTTATAATTATGATTGAAAATCATGGTGCGGGGTTAAGCTGTGGCATATCATTAAGGAGGGGGAAGTCCCTCTTTGGCTAGCTTAAAAGGCTAGTGCTGTTGCATAGCTTCTTAATGATTAGGATGATGATAGAAGGGACGATCAGGCCTCGAAATGTGGGAGTGGGGTTGATTCTACTACAATGGGTATGTAGCTGTGATTAGCCCCGCAAATTTCTGAGCATTGTCCGTAAAAAATCCCAGGCCGGGTGGTAATGAATGAAGTTTGGTTTAGTCGGCCTGGGATTGCGTCTGTTTTAACTCCGAGCGTTGGGACTGCTCAGGAGTGGAGTACGTCTCCTGCAGTAATGATCACGCGGATGGGGGATTCTATTGGGATAACTACGCGGTGGTCAACTTCTAGCAGTCGGAAGTGGCCGTTGGGTAAGTCTGGGGTGGGCACTATGTAGGAGTCGAAGGATAGGTCTTTGAAGTCTGTGTATTCGTAGCTTCAGTATCATTGGTGGCCGATGGCTTTTAGGGTGAGGTCTGGTTCATCGATTTTGTCCATTATGTAGAGGATTTGTAGGGATGGGAGGGCGAGGAGTACCAGGACGATAGCAGGTAGGATTGTCCAGATCAGCTCTACTTCTTGGGCGTCTACAGCATTGGACGAGAGTTTTTCTGTTAGTATGTGGGCTAAAAGGTAGAGAACTAGGCTGCAGATAGCTAGGACAACGATTAGGGCGTGGTCGTGGAATTCAACGAGTTCTTCTATGATGGGTGATGAGGCGTCTTGGAATCCTAGTTGGGAGTGGTTGGCCACATGAGATGTACAGGATTTTTACCTGTGATTTAGTCTTGACAAGGCTATGTAATTGGTTTACTAACGTCTCATAAGAAAGAAGCATGAGCGGTGAATGCAGTTGGCTTGAAACCAGCATGTGAGGGTTCGATTCCTTCCTTTCTTGTACTTGGACGAAGGCCGGTTCCTCGAAAGTATGGTATGGGGGAGGGCAGCCGTGGATTCATTCAACGTTTGTGGTAGTTAGTTCTGGTTGTAGGACTTTTCGTTTGGCCGAAAAGGCTTCTCAGATGATGAATATTAGTATGATTACGGCTACTATTGAGATTAGGGAGCCGATGGAGGAAATGGTGTTTCATAGTGTGTAGGCGTCGGGATAGTCCGAGTATCGTCGGGGTATTCCTGCTAGGCCTAGGAAGTGCTGGGGGAAGAACGTTAGGTTTACTCCTGTAAATATTACCCCGAAGTGGGCTTTTGCTCATGTTTGGTGTAGGGTAAACCCAGTGAGTAGTGGGAATCAGTGAGTAAATCCTGCTAGAATGGCAAAGACGGCGCCTATGGATAGGACGTAGTGGAAGTGGGCAACTACGTAGTACGTGTCGTGCAGGGCGATGTCTAGGGAAGAGTTTGCAAGAACGATTCCTGTTAATCCTCCGATGGTAAATAGGAAGATAAATCCTAGAGCTCATAGTATTGGGGGGGGTCTCATTTGATTGTTCCTCCGTGCAGGGTGGCTAGTCAGCTAAATACTTTGATTCCGGTAGGGATGGCAATGATTATAGTGGCTGATGTAAAGTAGGCTCGGGTATCAACGTCTATTCCTACTGTAAACATGTGGTGAGCTCAGACGATGAATCCTAGGAAGCCGATGGATAGTATGGCTCAGACTATTCCCATGTAGCCGAAGGGCTCCTTTTTGCCTGAGTAGTACGTGACTACGTGTGAGATGATTCCGAACCCCGGTAGGATCAGAATATAGACTTCTGGGTGTCCGAAGAATCAGAATAGGTGTTGGTACAGGATTGGGTCTCCTCCTCCAGCGGGGTCGAAGAATGTGGTGTTTAGGTTTCGATCAGTTAGTAATATTGTAATACCGGCGGCGAGTACGGGGAGTGATAGAAGGAGTAGGATGGCGGTAATTAGTACGGATCAGACAAATAGTAGGGTTTGGTATTGTGAGAGTGCGGGGGGTTTTATGTTGATGGCTGTGGTGATAAAGTTGATGGCCCCAAGGATGGAGGAGATACCGGCTAAGTGGAGTGAGAAGATAGCCAGGTCTACTGAAGCTCCGGCGTGGGCAAGGTCACCTGCTAGGGGAGGGTAGACAGTTCAGCCTGTGCCGGCGCCAGCTTCTACAGTGGATGAGGCTAGTAGGAGGAGGAATGATGGGGGGAGGAGTCAAAAGCTTATGTTGTTTATTCGCGGGAATGCTATGTCGGGGGCACCGATTATGAGGGGGACTAATCAGTTGCCGAATCCTCCGATCATGATGGGTATGACTATAAAGAAGCTTATTACAAAGGCGTGAGCGGTAACGATTACATTGTAAATTTGGTCGTCGCCTAGGAGAGTTCCTGGTTGTCCTAGTTCTGCGCGGATTAATAGGCTGAGTGCGGTGCCGACTATTCCTGCTCATGCCCCGAAGATGAGGTACAGGGTGCCAATATCCTTATGGTTAGTGGAAAATAGTCATCGGTTGATGAAGGTGACGGGTAAGATGGCTGAGTGTTGAAGCGTTAGGCTGTAGTCCTTTTTACAGAGGTTTAATTCCTCTTCTTATCGGCTCTGTAGTGAAATTCATGTTGAGTTGCAAGCTCATCGATGCGCACTAGGGTGCGTCAGGGTCTTTGTAGGCAGAAGCCAATTGGTTTAGGCATTTAGCTGTTAACTAGAGTTTTGTGGGATCGAAGCCCATCTGTCTAGGGAGGCTTTAGCTTAATTAAAGCGTCTGACTTGCATTCAGAAGATACAGGTTAATATTCTGTAAGTCTTAATGTGCAGAAACTAAGAGGGTTTAACTCTTATTTAAGGCTTTGAAGGCCTTCGGTTTGGGGTGTTATCCTAAGTTTCTAGACAATGGCATGTATTATTGGGGACAGGGGAAGTAAGAGGATTGATAGTGAGGCAAGGACCGCAGTAGGTGTGCTTGGGGCTTTGCTAGTGTATCATTGTTTTATGTGGTTAGAGGAGTTGGGGGGAAGGGTAATTGTTGAGTGGTATGCGAGGCGTAGGTAGAAGAAGAGGCTGAGCAGTGATAGCATGGCAATTGCCATGGCTGCTGGTGTTATTTCCTGTTTAGTTAGTTCTTGGATGATAAGTCACTTTGGTATAAAGCCTGTTAATGGGGGGAGGCCTGCTAGGGATAAAAGTACTAGTATTAGGGTGGCGTTTAGCACTGGGGTTTTTGTTCATGAGGTTGTGATCATGGATAGGTTAAGGGCTTTGATTTTGTTAAGGGCTAGGAATACGGCTGATGTTATGATTGTGTATAGGTAGAAGGTAAGTAAGGCCAATTTGGGGCTGTAAACTAGGATGATGGCGATTCAGCCTAAGTGGGAGATGGACGAGAAGGCTAGGATTTTGCGTGTTTGTGTTTGGTTCAGTCCTATTCAGCCTCCTAGTGCTGTTGAGGCTAGGGCCATGGCGGTGAGTAGAGCTGGGTCGAGGGATTTGGATGTTAGTAGGAGCAGGGTTAGTGGGGGGAATTTTATGAGGGTCGAGAGTAGCAGGGCTGTTATTAGTGGCGATCCTTGTAGTACTTCTGGGAATCAGAAGTGAAATGGCACTAGGCCCAGTTTAATAGCGATTGCTGCTGTCAGTAGTAGACAGGAGGTTGGGTGGTTTATTTGTGTGATGTCTCATTGGCCGGTGACTCAGGCATTGGTTATGCTAGAGAATAGGACCAGGGCGGAAGCAGCTGCTTGGGTTAGGAAGTATTTCGTTGCGGCTTCTACTGCTCGTGGGTGGTGGGATTTGGCTAAATGGGGCTATTGGATGAATGCTCGTTGGACATAGCACAAAACAACAAATCATTAAGCGCAACCCCTGCGCTTCACAAACTAAACCAGTAAACTTTCGCTAACCACCATGTAGCATAAACCTTCATCGCCCAATCCCAGCAAACTACCTCTAAAACTCCATTAATCATCCCTTCCATGACATCATCGGAACGATGTACATATACACACAAACACATACAAAATAACTTAAACTTATTAGAGAAACTCCAGTACTAAAAATAGTAAACACAAGCAATAATTTCATATACTTCACTCTCACTCACCACTCAACTATCAGCTAACCACACCCCCGTCCACATAGCTTAACACAAAGCATGGCACTGAAGTTGCCAAGATGGCATAAAACATGCCTGCGGACAAAAGACTTAGTCCTAACCTTACGGTTGGTTTTTGCTAAATATATACATGCAAGTATCCGCGCCCCAGTGTAAACGCCCTCGACCACCTACCCCCATACAGGCCTTGAGGAGCGGGTATCAGGCACACCCAAGTAGTAGCCCAAGACGCCTCGCTAAGCCACGCCCCCACGGGTATTCAGCAGTAATTAACATTAAGCAATGAGTGCAAACTTGACTTAGTTATAGCAACAGCCTAACTTCAAGGGTTGGTAAATCTTGTGCCAGCCACCGCGGTCATACAAGAAACCCAAATCAACCGTCCTATTGACACGGCGTAAAGAGTGGTAAAATGCCTATCCTAGCTAACTAAGATCAAAATGCAACTGAGCTGTCATAAGCCCAAGATGCACCTAAACACACCATTAAGATGATCTTAGGAACTAACGACTGATTTAAACCCACGAAAGCCAGGGCCCAAACTGGGATTAGATACCCCACTATGCCTGGCCCTAAATCTTGATACTTACTTTACCGAAGTATCCGCCAGAGAACTACGAGCACAAACGCTTAAAACTCTAAGGACTTGGCGGTGCCCCAAACCCACCTAGAGGAGCCTGTTCTACAATCGATAATCCCCGATTAACCCAACCACCCCTTGCCAACACAGCCTACATACCGCCGTCGCCAGCCCACCTCGAATGAGAGCACAACAGTGGACACAATAGCACCCCGCTAATAAGACAGGTCAAGGTATAGCCTATGGAGTGGAAGAAATGGGCTACATTCCCTATTCATAGGGCACACGGAAAGAAGCGTGAAACCACTTCTGGAAGGCGGATTTAGCAGTAAAGTGGGACAATAGAGCCTACTTTAAGCCGGCCCTGGGGCACGTACATACCGCCCGTCACCCTCCTCAAAAGCCACATCCCACATAACTAATACCATAAATACGCTGAAGATGAGGTAAGTCGTAACAAGGTAAGTGTACCGGAAGGTGTACTTAGAATATCAAGACGTAGCTATAACACCAAAGCACTCAGCTTACACCTGAAAGATATCTACTAGACCGGATCGTCTTGAAGCCCCCCCTCTAGCTCAACCACACAAATAGTACACCAAAACTAAAGAATTTACTAAACTAATTAAACTAAAGCATTTTACAGTCTTAGTATAGGCGATAGAAAAGACACTTAGACGCGATAGAGACCCCAGTACCGTAAGGGAAAGATGAAATAGCAGTGAAACAATCAAAGCGACAGACAGCAAAGATCAACCCTTGTACCTTTTGCATCATGGTTTAGCGAGAACAACCAAGCAAAGTGAACTAAAGTTTGCCCCCCCGAAACCCAAGCGAGCTACTTTCAAGCAGTTAAAGAGAGCGAACCCGTCTCTGTTGCAAAAGAGTGGGATGACTTGTCAGTAGAGGTGAAAAGCCAACCGAGCTGGGTGATAGCTGGTTACCTGTGAAACGAATCTAAGTTCCCCCTTAATCCTCCCTACCGGACATCCTGAACCCTAATGAGATGATTAAGAGCTATTTAATGGAGGGACAGCTCCATTAAAAAAGGACACAACCTCGACTAGCGGATAATTCTTACTACTGATCCTACCGTGGGCCCTAAAGCAGCCATCAAAAAAGAGTGCGTCAAAGCTCCACCACCTAAAAATACCAAAATAAGATGATTCCCTTATCACAAACAGGTCAACCTATGAATATAGGAGAATTAATGCTAAAATAAGTAACTCAGGGCCACACCCCTCTAACGGCGCAAGCTTACATAGAAACATTATTAACAGACCTAGACAGATACAAAAACCCCTACAAGACCACGTATTAACTAACCCTGTTAACCCGACTCAGGAGCGCCTATAAGAGCGATTAAAATCTGTGAAAGGAACTCGGCAAATTAATAAGGCCCGACTGTTTACCAAAAACATAGCCTTCAGCAAATTAAACAAGTATTGAAGGTGATGCCTGCCCGGTGACTTAGGTTTAACGGCCGCGGTATCCTAACCGTGCAAAGATAGCGCAATCAATTGTCCCATAAATCGAGACTTGTATGAATGGCTAAACGAGGTCTTAACTGTCTCTCACAGATAATCAGTGAAATTGATCTCCCCGTGCAAAAGCGGGGATGTGAACATAAGACGAGAAGACCCTGTGGAACTTAAAAATCAACGACCACCGCGAATCCTCAATCAACCCCACTGGGGCCACTACCATCGCAGAGCCTGGTCGATATTTTTCGGTTGGGGCGACCTTGGAGGAGAACAAATCCTCCAAAAACAAGACCATACCTCTTTACCTAGAGCTACCCCTCAAAGTGCTAACAGTGACCAGACCCAATATAATTGATTAATGGACCAAGCTACCCCAGGGATAACAGCGCAATCCCCCTCAAGAGCCCATATCGACAGGGGGGTTTACGACCTCGATGTTGGATCAGGACATCCTAATGGTGCAGCCGCTATTAAGGGTTCGTTTGTTCAACGATTAACAGTCCTACGTGATCTGAGTTCAGACCGGAGCAATCCAGGTCGGTTTCTATCTATGACACACTCTCCCCAGTACGAAAGGACCGGGAAAGTGGGGCCAATACCACAAGCACGCCCCCCCCCTCTAAGCAGTGAAACCAACTAAACCGTGAAGAGGGCCTTCCCCCACCACTTTCAATCCTAGAAAAGGACCAGCTAGAGTGGCAGAGCCCGGCAAGTGCAGAAGGCTTAAGCCCTTTCCCCAGAGGTTCAAATCCTCTCCCTAGCTTCACCCATGATTCAAATAACAACACTAAGCTGCCTCATTATATCCCTCCTATACATCATCCCAATCCTGATTGCCGTAGCCTTCCTAACCCTAGTAGAACGGAAAATCCTAAGCTACATACAATCCCGCAAAGGCCCTAACGTTGTCGGGCCTTTTGGCCTACTTCAACCATTTGCGGACGGACTGAAACTATTTACCAAAGAGCCCATCCGACCCTCTACCTCTTCCCCACTTCTATTCATTCTGATACCAATACTAGCCCTTGTCCTAGCCCTCACCACTTGAGCACCACTACCACTCCCATTTCCCCTAGCAGATCTAAACCTCGGAGTTCTCTTCCTAATAGCCATGTCAAGCCTAGCCGTCTACTCAGTCCTATGATCAGGCTGAGCCTCGAACTCAAAATACGCACTAATCGGAGCCCTACAGGCAGTAGCACAGACCATTTCATACGAAGTGACACTGGCCATAATCCTGCTATCAATAATCATACTAAGCGGAAGCTACACACTCAGCTCCTTTGCCATCGCACAGGAGCCTCTATACTTCATTTTCTCCTCATGACCCCTAGCAATAATATGATACGTATCCACCCTAGCAGAGACAAACCGAGCTCCTTTTGACCTCACAGAGGGTGAATCTGAGCTAGTCTCAGGGTTTAACGTTGAATACGCCGCAGGACCCTTCGCCTTATTCTTCCTAGCTGAATATGCGAACATTATGCTAATAAATACACTTACAGCCATCATATTCCTAAACCCAAGCGCCCTAGGGCCACCCACAGAACTATTCCCCGTCATCCTAGCCACAAAAGTCCTCCTACTATCTTCTGGTTTCTTATGGGTCCGAGCTTCATACCCACGATTCCGATATGACCAACTAATGCACCTACTATGAAAAAACTTCCTACCCCTCACACTAGCTCTGTGCCTCTGACACATCAGCATACCTATCTGCTATGCAGGCCTACCTCCTTACATAAGGAAATGTGCCTGAACTACAAAGGGTCACTATGATAAAGTGAACATAGAGGTATAACAGCCCTCTCATTTCCTGTTGACCTTAGAAAAGTAGGAATTGAACCCACACAAGAGAAATCAAAATTCTCCATACTTCCCTTATATTATTTTCTAGTAGAGTCAGCTAATCAAGCTATCGGGCCCATACCCCGAAAATGATGGTTTAACCCCCTCCTCTACTAATGAACCCTTACGCGACCCCAATCATAACCTTCAGCCTCATCTTGGGCACCACAATCACAATTTCCAGCAACCACTGAGTTCTGGCCTGGACAGGACTGGAGATCAACACACTAGCCATCATTCCCCTAATTGCCAAATCCCACCACCCACGAGCAGTAGAAGCCGCAACGAAATACTTCCTAACCCAAGCAGCTGCTTCCGCCCTGGTCCTATTCTCTAGCATAACCAATGCCTGAGTCACCGGCCAATGAGACATCACACAAATAAACCACCCAACCTCCTGTCTACTACTGACAGCAGCAATCGCTATTAAACTGGGCCTAGTGCCATTTCACTTCTGATTCCCAGAAGTACTACAAGGATCGCCACTAATAACAGCCCTGCTACTCTCGACCCTCATAAAATTCCCCCCACTAACCCTGCTCCTACTAACATCCAAATCCCTCGACCCAGCTCTACTCACCACCATGGCCCTAGCCTCAACAGCACTAGGAGGCTGAATAGGACTGAACCAAACACAAACACGCAAAATCCTAGCCTTCTCGTCCATCTCCCACTTAGGCTGAATCGCCATCATCCTAGTTTACAGCCCCAAATTGGCCTTACTTACCTTCTACCTATACACAATCATAACATCAGCCGTATTCCTAGCCCTTAACAAAATCAAAGCCCTTAACCTATCCATGATCACAACCTCATGAACAAAAACCCCAGTGCTAAACGCCACCCTAATACTAGTACTTTTATCCCTAGCAGGCCTCCCCCCATTAACAGGCTTTTATACCAAAGTGACTACTGACTACTTTATACCAAAGCGCCTATGGATAGGACGTAGTGGAAGTGGGCAACTACGTAGTACGTGTCGTGCAGGGCGATGTCTAGGGAAGAGTTTGCAAGAACGATTCCTGTTAATCCTCCGATGGTAAATAGGAAGATAAATCCTAGAGCTCATAGTATTGGGGGGGGTCTCATTTGATTGTTCCTCCGTGCAGGGTGGCTAGTCAGCTAAATACTTTGATTCCGGTAGGGATGGCAATGATTATAGTGGCTGATGTAAAGTAGGCTCGGGTATCAACGTCTATTCCTACTGTAAACATGTGGTGAGCTCAGACGATGAATCCTAGGAAGCCGATGGATAGTATGGCTCAGACTATTCCCATGTAGCCGAAGGGCTCCTTTTTGCCTGAGTAGTACGTGACTACGTGTGAGATGATTCCGAACCCCGGTAGGATCAGAATATAGACTTCTGGGTGTCCGAAGAATCAGAATAGGTGTTGGTACAGGATTGGGTCTCCTCCTCCAGCGGGGTCGAAGAATGTGGTGTTTAGGTTTCGATCAGTTAGTAATATTGTAATACCGGCGGCGAGTACGGGGAGTGATAGAAGGAGTAGGATGGCGGTAATTAGTACGGATCAGACAAATAGTGGGGTTTGGTATTGTGAGAGTGCGGGGGGTTTTATGTTGATGGCTGTGGTGATAAAGTTGATGGCCCCAAGGATGGAGGAGATACCGGCTAAGTGGAGTGAGAAGATAGCCAGGTCTACTGAAGCTCCGGCGTGGGCAAGGTCACCTGCTAGGGGAGGGTAGACAGTTCAGCCTGTGCCGGCGCCAGCTTCTACAGTGGATGAGGCTAGTAGGAGGAGGAATGATGGGGGGAGGAGTCAAAAGCTTATGTTGTTTATTCGCGGGAATGCTATGTCGGGGGCACCGATTATGAGGGGGACTAATCAGTTGCCGAATCCTCCGATCATGATGGGTATGACTATAAAGAAGATTATTACAAAGGCGTGAGCGGTAACGATTACATTGTAAATTTGGTCGTCGCCTAGGAGAGTTCCTGGTTGTCCTAGTTCTGCACGGATTAATAGGCTGAGTGCGGTGCCGACTATTCCTGCTCATGCCCCGAAGATGAGGTACAGGGTGCCAATATCCTTATGGTTAGTGGAAAATAGTCATCGGTTGATGAAGGTGACGGGTAAGATGGCTGAGTGTTGAAGCGTTAGGCTGTAGTCCTTTTTACAGAGGTTTAATTCCTCTTCTTATCGGCTCTGTAGTGAAATTCATGTTGAGTTGCAAGCTCATCGATGCGCACTAGGGTGCGTCAGGGTCTTTGTAGGCAGAAGCCAATTGGTTTAGGCATTTAGCTGTTAACTAGAGTTTTGTGGGATCGAAGCCCATCTGTCTAGGGAGGCTTTAGCTTAATTAAAGCGTCTGACTTGCATTCAGAAGATACAGGTTAATATTCTGTAAGTCTTAATGTGCAGAAACTAAGAGGGTTTAACTCTTATTTAAGGCTTTGAAGGCCTTCGGTTTGGGGTGTTATCCTAAGTTTCTAGACAATGGCATGTATTATTGGGGACAGGGGAAGTAAGAGGATTGATAGTGAGGCAAGGACCGCAGTAGGTGTGCTTGGGGCTTTGCTAGTGTATCATTGTTTTATGTGGTTAGAGGAGTTGGGGGGAAGGGTAATTGTTGAGTGGTATGCGAGGCGTAGGTAGAAGAAGAGGCTGAGCAGTGATAGCATGGCAATTGCCATGGCTGCTGGTGTTATTTCCTGTTTAGTTAGTTCTTGGATGATAAGTCACTTTGGTATAAAGCCTGTTAATGGGGGGAGGCCTGCTAGGGATAAAAGTACTAGTATTAGGGTGGCGTTTAGCACTGGGGTTTTTGTTCATGAGGTTGTGATCATGGATAGGTTAAGGGCTTTGATTTTGTTAAGGGCTAGGAATACGGCTGATGTTATGATTGTGTATAGGTAGAAGGTAAGTAAGGCCAATTTGGGGCTGTAAACTAGGATGATGGCGATTCAGCCTAAGTGGGAGATGGACGAGAAGGCTAGGATTTTGCGTGTTTGTGTTTGGTTCAGTCCTATTCAGCCTCCTAGTGCTGTTGAGGCTAGGGCCATGGCGGTGAGTAGAGCTGGGTCGAGGGATTTGGATGTTAGTAGGAGCAGGGTTAGTGGGGGGAATTTTATGAGGGTCGAGAGTAGCAGGGCTGTTATTAGTGGCGATCCTTGTAGTACTTCTGGGAATCAGAAGTGAAATGGCACTAGGCCCAGTTTAATAGCGATTGCTGCTGTCAGTAGTAGACAGGAGGTTGGGTGGTTTATTTGTGTGATGTCTCATTGGCCGGTGACTCAGGCATTGGTTATGCTAGAGAATAGGACCAGGGCGGAAGCAGCTGCTTGGGTTAGGAAGTATTTCGTTGCGGCTTCTACTGCTCGTGGGTGGTGGGATTTGGCAATTAGGGGAATGATGGCTAGTGCGTTGATCTCCAGTCCTGTCCAGGCCAGAACTCAGTGGTTGCTGGAAATTGTGATGGTGGTGCCCAAGATGAGGCTGAAGGTTATGATTGGGGTCGCGTAAGGGTTCATTAGTAGAGGAGGGGGTTAAACCATCATTTTCGGGGTATGGGCCCGATAGCTTGATTAGCTGACTCTACTAGAAAATAATATAAGGGAAGTATGGAGAATTTTGATTTCTCTTGTGTGGGTTCAATTCCTACTTTTCTAAGGTCAACAGGAAATGAGAGGGCTGTTATACCTCTATGTTCACTTTATCATAGTGACCCTTTGTAGTTCAGGCACATTTCCTTATGTAAGGAGGTAGGCCTGCATAGCAGATAGGTATGCTGATGTGTCAGAGGCACAGAGCTAGTGTGAGGGGTAGGAAGTTTTTTCATAGTAGGTGCATTAGTTGGTCATATCAGAATCGTGGGTATGAAGCTCGGACCCATAAGAAACCAGAAGATAGTAGGAGGACTTTTGTGGCTAGGATGACGGGGAATAGTTCTGTGGGTGGCCCTAGGGCGCTTGGGTTTAGGAATATGATGGCTGTAAGTGTATTTATTAGCATAATGTTCGCATATTCAGCTAGGAAGAATAAGGCGAAGGGTCCTGCGGCGTATTCAACGTTAAACCCTGAGACTAGCTCAGATTCACCCTCTGTGAGGTCAAAAGGAGCTCGGTTTGTCTCTGCTAGGGTGGATACGTATCATATTATTGCTAGGGGTCATGAGGAGAAAATGAAGTATAGAGGCTCCTGTGCGATGGCAAAGGAGCTGAGTGTGTAGCTTCCGCTTAGTATGATTATTGATAGCAGGATTATGGCCAGTGTCACTTCGTATGAAATGGTCTGTGCTACTGCCCGTAGGGCTCCGATTAGTGCGTATTTTGAGTTCGAGGCTCAGCCTGATCATAGGACTGAGTAGACGGCTAGGCTTGACATGGCTATTAGGAAGAGAACTCCGAGGTTTAGATCTGCTAGGGGAAATGGGAGTGGTAGTGGTGCTCAAGTGGTGAGGGCTAGGACAAGGGCTAGTATTGGTATCAGAATGAATAGAAGTGGGGAAGAGGTAGAGGGTCGGATGGGCTCTTTGGTAAATAGTTTCAGTCCGTCCGCAAATGGTTGAAGTAGGCCAAAAGGCCCGACAACGTTAGGGCCTTTGCGGGATTGTATGTAGCTTAGGATTTTCCGTTCTACTAGGGTTAGGAAGGCTACGGCAATCAGGATTGGGATGATGTATAGGAGGGATATAATGAGGCAGCTTAGTGTTGTTATTTGAATCATGGGTGAAGCTAGGGAGAGGATTTGAACCTCTGGGGAAAGGGCTTAAGCCTTCTGCACTTGCCGGGCTCTGCCACTCTAGCTGGTCCTTTTCTAGGATTGAAAGTGGTGGGGGAAGGCCCTCTTCACGGTTTAGTTGGTTTCACTGCTTAGAGGGGGGGGGGCGTGCTTGTGGTATTGGCCCCACTTTCCCGGTCCTTTCGTACTGGGGAGAGTGTGTCATAGATAGAAACCGACCTGGATTGCTCCGGTCTGAACTCAGATCACGTAGGACTGTTAATCGTTGAACAAACGAACCCTTAATAGCGGCTGCACCATTAGGATGTCCTGATCCAACATCGAGGTCGTAAACCCCCCTGTCGATATGGGCTCTTGAGGGGGATTGCGCTGTTATCCCTGGGGTAGCTTGGTCCATTAATCAATTATATTGGGTCTGGTCACTGTTAGCACTTTGAGGGGTAGCTCTAGGTAAAGAGGTATGGTCTTGTTTTTGGAGGATTTGTTCTCCTCCAAGGTCGCCCCAACCGAAAAATATCGACCAGGCTCTGCGATGGTAGTGGCCCCAGTGGGGTTGATTGAGGATTCGCGGTGGTCGTTGATTTTTAAGTTCCACAGGGTCTTCTCGTCTTATGTTCACATCCCCGCTTTTGCACGGGGAGATCAATTTCACTGATTATCTGTGAGAGACAGTTAAGACCTCGTTTAGCCATTCATACAAGTCTCGATTTATGGGACAATTGATTGCGCTACCTTTGCACGGTTAGGATACCGCGGCCGTTAAACCTAAGTCACCGGGCAGGCATCACCTTCAATACTTGTTTAATTTGCTGAAGGCTATGTTTTTGGTAAACAGTCGGGCCTTATTAATTTGCCGAGTTCCTTTCACAGATTTTAATCGCTCTTATAGGCGCTCCTGAGTCGGGTTAACAGGGTTAGTTAATACGTGGTCTTGTAGGGGTTTTTGTATCTGTCTAGGTCTGTTAATAATGTTTCTATGTAAGCTTGCGCCGTTAGAGGGGTGTGGCCCTGTACATGAGGGGCCTAGGATGATTCCTAGGATTGTTATGAGGATGGCAGCGGTTTTGGTGATAAGGGGTATGGTTATTGGGGGGGTTTTGGTTGGTGTGATGAAAGAGGTAATGATTATTCCTGCTGTAATGCTGCCTAGGGCGAGTCGGGTTAGGGGGGCGGTGATTAGTGGGTTGTTTTCGTTTATTGATACTATTGGGGGGATTCGGGTTTGTCCAGCTTGGACTAGGATGGTTATGCGGATGCTGTAGGTTGCGGTGAATGCTGTGGCTATAAGGGTTAGGAGTAGGGCTCAAGTATTTAGGTATGATGTGTTTAAGCTTTCGATGATGAGGTCTTTTGAGTAGAATCCGGCTAGGAATGGGGTTCCTATCAGCGCCAGGTTTCCGATGGTTAGGCAGGAAGTAGTGACTGGGAGTATTTTCTGTAGGCCTCCTATCTTTCGGATATCTTGTTCTCCGTTTAGGTTGTGGATGATAGACCCTGAGCATAGGAATAGTATGGCTTTAAAGAAGGCATGGGTTGAGATGTGTAGGAAGGCTAGTTGTGGGAGGTTTAGTCCGATAGTGACTATTATTAGTCCTAGTTGGCTGGATGTTGAGAAAGCAATGATTTTTTTGATGTCATTTTGGGTTAGGGCGCATGTGGCAGCGAATAGGGTTGATAGAGCACCTAGGCATAGGCAGGCAGTTAGGGCTGTCTGGTTGGTGGCTAGCAGGGGGTGCATGCGGATGAGCAGGAAGATTCCGGCTACTACTATGGTACTGGAGTGCAGTAGGGCTGATACTGGGGTGGGGCCTTCTATTGCTGCGGGCAGTCATGGGTGGAGTCCAAATTGGGCGGATTTTCCTGCGGCTGCGAGGATTAATCCTATGAGGGGGAGGATTGGGGTTTGGTGGGGGTGTACGGCTTGTTGGATCTCTCAGGTGTTGAATGTTGAAGCTAGTCATGCTATGCTCAGGATCAGTCCGATGTCTCCGATTCGGTTGTAGATTACGGCTCGTAGGGCGGCGGTGTTGGCATCTGCTCGGCCTTGTCATCAGCCGATGAGAAGGAAGGACATGATTCGTACTCCTTCCCAGCCTACGAATAGGAGGAATATGTTGTTTGCGGTTGTTAGGAGGAGTATGGCGACTAGGAATGTCAGTAGGTAGGTGAAAAATTTTGTTACGTATGGCTCTGAGGCCATGTATCATATGGCGAATTGTAGGATTGATCATGTTACAAATAGGGCGATTGGAAGAAATGTTATTGAGTATTGGTCTATTTTTAGGCTCAGGGGGATTTTAAAGTTTATAATGAATTTTCACTCCCAGTGGCAGGTGACAGATTCTACTCCCGAGTAGATGAATGCGGTTGTAGGGGCTAGGCTAATTAGGAATGCGGTTTTAACAGTGCGGGTGGTGGCTTGTGGGGTGTTTTTAAAGTTTTTAAATAGAAATGGCAGGATGATTGGGGTTAGGAGGATTGTCAGCGTGAGTAGTGTGAGGGAGTTGATTAGTAGTGTGGGGTTCACTACTTTTACTTGGATTTGCACCAAGATGGGTGGTTCCTAAGACCAGTGGATTGCTGTTATCCTTTAAAAGTAAGGGGGCTGAGGTTTTAGGCTCAGATGTAAGAGTTAGCAGCTCTTGTTGGTTAAACCCTCCCCTCGGCAGGTAAGAAGGTTTGAACTTCTATTCTTAGAATCACAGTCTAATGTTTGGTTTAAACTATACTTGCATGAGGGGATTCCGGAGATCAGTTCGGGTTTGAGGATTAGGAGGAATATTGGGATAATGTGGAGTGTTATGAGCAGGTGTTCTCGCGTGGTTGAGTTTTGCATAGATGTGATGTGGGAGGGGATTGAGCCTCGTTGGGTCATTAGTAGTATGAATAAGGTGTAGGAGGCGGTTAGTAGGGTTGCGATTCCTGTTAGGATGATCGTGAAGGCAGATCAGTTGAATAAGGTGATTATAATGGTTAGCTCTGCTATGAGGTTTGTTGTTGGGGGTAAGGCTATGTTTGTTAGATTGGCCAGCAATCATCAGGTAGCTATGAGTGGTAGGAGAGGTTGTAGGCCTCGTGTGAGTAGTAGAATTCGGCTGTGCGTACGTTCATAGTTTGTGTTGGCTAGGCAGAATAGTATGGAGGAAGTTAGTCCATGGGAAATTATTAGCATCATTGCCCCTGAGAATGATCAGTGGGTTTGGATTATTCCTGCGGCGATAACTAGGCCTATGTGGCTAACGGATGAATAAGCGATTAGTGATTTTAGGTCTGTCTGTCGTAGGCAGATTGAGCTAGTCATTAGGGCGCCTCATAGGGCCAGGGTTAGGAAGGGGTAGTGCAGGAGGTTGGACAGTGGGCCCATAAATAGAGTGACTCGTATAATTCCGTATCCTCCTAGCTTTAGTAGTAGGGCGGCGAGGAGTATTGAGCCTGCGATGGGTGCTTCTACGTGGGCTTTTGGCAGTCAGAGGTGTAGGCCGTATAGTGGGGCTTTTACTATGAATGCTATGAGCAGTGCTAGACCTGATAGTATTCCTGTCCATGAGGTGGATAGGGTTGGGTGGGTTAGTTGTAGGGTTGGCAGGTGCAGGGTGCCAATTTTCACGTATAGGTGTATGATTGTGATTAGCAGGGGTAGAGAGCTTACTGGCGTGTAGAATAGCAGGTAGATGCCAGCGCTTAGGCGTTCTGGTTGGTTCCCCCATCGGGTGATTAAGATTAGGGTGGGAATGAGGGTTGCTTCAAATGAGATGTAAAATAGTGCTAGTTCTGTGGTGGAAAAGGCTAGTAGGATGAATGGCTGGACTGCGACTAAGGTTGAGATAAAGATTCGTTTGCGTTGTAGGGGTTCTTGTTGCAGGTGGTTTTGGCTTGCTATGATTATGAGTGGGAGTAGTCAGCAGGATAGTACTAGGAGGGGGGATGAGATTTGGTCAATTCCTGTTCAGTTGGATAAAAATTTGTAGGGGTAGTAGGTTGGGATTAATCACTGTAGGCTTAGGGCAGCGATTAGGAGGCTGTATAAGGTGGTGTTAGTCCATAGAAATTTTGGTGGAGACAGCAGGGCTGTTGGAAGAAGTATGATTGTGGGTAGGATGATTTTTAGCATTGCAGGAGGTTTAGGTTGTGTAGATGGTCGGAGCCATGTGTGCGGGTGGAGGCTACTAGGATGGCCAGGCCTGTGCCCGCCTCACACGCTGAGAAGGTTAGCATGAGAATTGGTACCATGGTGAATGAGGAGACTTGGTTTTCGATGGATCATATTGATAGGCCTACGAATATCGATAATATTATGCTTTCAAGGCATAGTAGGGCGGATACTAGGTGGGTTCGGTGGAAGGCTAGTCCTAGTCCGCTGAAAATGAAGGCTGAGTAGAAGCTTAAATGTAGGGGCGACATAAGAAAGTTACAGGGTTGGCTGTAATCTGCTGGGTCGAAACCAGCTATCTTTTTGGTTAGACTAACTTTCTGTTATTCTGCTCATTCTAGGCCCCCTTGAATTCACTCGTAGGCCAGTCCGAGTGTTAGGAGAAGGAGGATCACTACAGTTCAGGTGAGGGTCATTAGGGGGGATTGGAGTTGGACGGCTCATGGCAGGGGGAGTAGGAGGGCGATTTCTAGGTCGAATAGGACGAACAGGATGGCTACTGAGGAAGAATCGGACTGAGAATGGTAATCGAGCAGATCCAAGTGGGTCGAATCCACATTCGTACGGTGAGAGTTTCTCTGAGTCGGGGTTTATTTGGGCGAGTCAGAAGTTTAATGCGGTTAGGGCGGCGCTTAGGATTGATGATAGGGCGAATATGAACATGAGTGCGTTCATTGCTCTCCTCTGGGTTTATACCAGATTCTAGAGATTGGAAGTCAATTGTAATTAATATACTAGAAGAGCAAGATCCTCATCAGTAGATGGTTATGTAGAGGAATAGTCAGATGACGTCTACGAAGTGTCAGTATCAGGCTGCTGCCTCGAATCCGAAGTGGTGGTCTGATGTAAAGTGGAACTTGATCAGTCAGAAGAGGCAGACGGTCAGGAAGGAGGATCTGATGATTACGTGGAGTCCGTGGAATCCAGTGGCAACGAAGAAGGTAGATCCGTAGACGCTATCGGCGATTGAGAATGGGGCTTCGTGGTATTCTATTGCTTGTAGGGCTGTGAAGTAGAATCCCAGGAGGATCGTTAGGGTTAGGGCGTGGATGGCGTGTTTTCGGTTTCCTTCTGTGATGCTGTGATGGGCTCACGTTACGGTAACGCCTGAGGCTAGTAGGATGGCTGTGTTTAGTAGGGGGACTTCTATCGGGTTGAGTGGTTTAATTCCTGTTGGGGGTCATTGGCCTCCTAGTTCTGGGGTTGGGGCCAGGCTCGAGTGGAAGAACGCTCAGAAGAACCCTAAGAAGAAGAATGCTTCGGATGTGATGAAAAGGATTATGCCGTATCGTAGGCCTTTTTGGACTGTGGGAGTGTGATGGCCTTGGAAGGTGCTTTCTCGTACAATGTCTCGTCATCATTGGAGTATTACTAGGAGTATTGAGATGAGGCCTAGGGTTAGTAGTATGGATGAGTTGTAGTGGAATCACATGATTAATCCTGAGGTTGTGAGTAGGGCGGCGGCTGCCCCGAAGATTGGTCAAGGGCTTGGGTCAACTATGTGGTATGAGTGTGCTTGGTGTGCCATTAGATGTTTTCTTGTAAGTATAGGCTTAGAAGGAGCACGAAGACGTAGGCCTGGATTATGGCTACTGCTACTTCTAGGATGGTTAGGAGTAGTAGGATGATTATTGTTAGGATGGATACTGCAGGAAGGGTGGGTATTAATGCAATGGAGGCTGTAGAGATGAGTTGGATGAGTAAGTGTCCTGCTGTAAGGTTGGCTGTAAGGCGGACTCCGAGGGCTAGGGGGCGGATTAGTAGGCTGGTTGTTTCGATCAGGATTAGTGCGGGGATTAGGGGTGTAGGGGTACCTTCGGGTAATAGGTGGGCTAAAGAGGCTGATGGTTGGTTTCGTAGGCCTGTTAGTAGTGTGGCGAGCCATAGTGGGAAGGCTAGGGCTATGTTCATAGATAGTTGGGTGGTTGGGGTGAATGTATATGGAAGGAGGCCTAGAAGGTTGATTGTAAGAAGTATGATTATTAGGGATGTAAATATTATGGCTCATTTGTGGCCATTTTTGTTGAGTGGGACTATTAGTTGTTTTGTGATTAGGTGAAGGAGTCATGTTTGGATAGTAGAAAGGCGGTTGTTGATTCATCGGTTGTTTGGGGACGGGAATAGTAGGGCTGGGAAGAGTAGGGATAGTAGGATTAAGGGGATGCCGAATAGATTGGGGCTGGAAAATTGGTCAAAGAAGCTTAGGTTCATGGTCAGGATCATGGTGTGGGTTTGGTAGTGAGGGAGGTCTTATTTGATGGGGGGTTGGTTGTGGTGAAGGCTAGTAGTTTTGGTTGGATGAGGAGTGCTAGGGTTAATCAGGTTATAATTATGATTGAAAATCATGGTGCGGGGTTAAGCTGTGGCATATCATTAAGGAGGGGGAAGTCCCTCTTTGGCTAGCTTAAAAGGCGAGTGCTGTTGCATAGCTTCTTAATGATTAGGATGATGATAGAAGGGACGATCAGGCCTCGAAATGTGGGAGTGGGGTTGATTCTACTACAATGGGTATGTAGCTGTGATTAGCCCCGCAAATTTCTGAGCATTGTCCGTAAAAAATCCCAGGCCGGGTGGTAATGAATGAAGTTTGGTTTAGTCGGCCTGGGATTGCGTCTGTTTTAACTCCGAGCGTTGGGACTGCTCAGGAGTGGAGTACGTCTCCTGCAGTAATGATCACGCGGATGGGGGATTCTATTGGGATAACTACGCGGTGGTCAACTTCTAGCAGTCGGAAGTGGCCGTTGGGTAAGTCTGGGGTGGGCACTATGTAGGAGTCGAATGATAGGTCTTTGAGGTCTGTGTATTCGTAGCTTCAGTATCATTGGTGGCCGATGGCTTTTAGGGTGAGGTCTGGTTCATCGATTTTGTCCATTATGTAGAGGATTTGTAGGGATGGGAGGGCGAGGAGTACCAGGACGATAGCAGGTAGGATTGTCCAGATCAGCTCTACTTCTTGGGCGTCTACAGCATTGGACGAGAGTTTTTCTGTTAGTATGTGGGCTAAAAGGTAGAGAACTAGGCTGCAGATAGCTAGGGCAACGATTAGGGCGTGGTCGTGGAATTCAACGAGTTCTTCTATGATGGGTGATGAGGCGTCTTGGAATCCTAGTTGGGAGTGGTTGGCCACATGAGATGTACAGGATTTTTACCTGTGATTTAGTCTTGACAAGGCTATGTAATTGGTTTACTAACGTCTCATAAGAAAGAAGCATGAGCGGTGAATGCAGTTGGCTTGAAACCAGCATGTGAGGGTTCGATTCCTTCCTTTCTTGTACTTGGACGAAGGCCGGTTCCTCGAAAGTATGGTATGGGGGAGGGCAGCCGTGGATTCATTCAACGTTTGTGGTAGTTAGTTCTGGTTGTAGGACTTTTCGTTTGGCCGAAAAGGCTTCTCAGATGATGAATATTAGTATGATTACGGCTACTATTGAGATTAGGGAGCCGATGGAGGAAATGGTGTTTCATAGTGTGTAGGCGTCGGGATAGTCCGAGTATCGTCGGGGTATTCCTGCTAGGCCTAGGAAGTGCTGGGGGAAGAACGTTAGGTTTACTCCTGTAAATATTACCCCGAAGTGGGCTTTTGCTCATGTTTGGTGTAGGGTAAACCCAGTGAGTAGTGGGAATCAGTGAGTAAATCCTGCTAGAATGGCAAAGACGGCGCCTATGGATAGGACGTAGTGGAAGTGGGCAACTACGTAGTACGTGTCGTGCAGGGCGATGTCTAGGGAAGAGTTTGCAAGAACGATTCCTGTTAATCCTCCGATGGTAAATAGGAAGATAAATCCTAGAGCTCATAGTATTGGGGGGGTCTCATTTGATTGTTCCTCCGTGCAGGGTGGCTAGTCAGCTAAATACTTTGATTCCGGTAGGGATGGCAATGATTATAGTGGCTGATGTAAAGTAGGCTCGGGTATCAACGTCTATTCCTACTGTAAACATGTGGTGAGCTCAGACGATGAATCCTAGGAAGCCGATGGATAGTATGGCTCAGACTATTCCCATGTAGCCGAAGGGCTCCTTTTTGCCTGAGTAGTACGTGACTACGTGTGAGATGATTCCAAACCCCGGTAGGATCAGAATATAGACTTCTGGGTGTCCGAAGAATCAGAATAGGTGTTGGTACAGGATTGGGTCTCCTCCTCCAGCGGGGTCGAAGAATGTGGTGTTTAGGTTTCGATCAGTTAGTAATATTGTAATACCGGCGGCGAGTACGGGGAGTGATAGAAGGAGTAGGATGGCGGTAATTAGTACGGATCAGACAAATAGTGGGGTTTGGTATTGTGAGAGTGCGGGGGGTTTTATGTTGATGGCTGTGGTGATAAAGTTGATGGCCCCAAGGATGGAGGAGATACCGGCTAAGTGGAGTGAGAAGATAGCCAGGTCTACTGAAGCTCCGGCGTGGGCAAGGTTACCTGCTAGGGGAGGGTAGACAGTTCAGCCTGTGCCGGCGCCAGCTTCTACAGTGGATGAGGCTAGTAGGAGGAGGAATGATGGGGGGAGGAGTCAAAAGCTTATGTTGTTTATTCGCGGGAATGCTATGTCGGGGGCACCGATTATGAGGGGGACTAATCAGTTGCCGAATCCTCCGATCATGATGGGTATGACTATAAAGAAGCTTATTACAAAGGCGTGAGCGGTAACGATTACATTGTAAATTTGGTCGTCGCCTAGGAGAGTTCCTGGTTGTCCTAGTTCTGCGCGGATTAATAGGCTGAGTGCGGTGCCGACTATTCCTGCTCATGCCCCGAAGATGAGGTACAGGGTGCCAATATCCTTATGGTTAGTGGAAAATAGTCATCGGTTGATGAAGGTGACGGGTAAGATGGCTGAGTGTTGAAGCGTTAGGCTGTAGTCCTTTTTACAGAGGTTTAATTCCTCTTCTTATCGGCTCTGTAGTGAAATTCATGTTGAGTTGCAAGCTCATCGATGCGCACTAGGGTGCGTCAGGGTCTTTGTAGGCAGAAGCCAATTGGTTTAGGCATTTAGCTGTTAACTAGAGTTTTGTGGGATCGAAGCCCATCTGTCTAGGGAGGCTTTAGCTTAATTAAAGCGTCTGACTTGCATTCAGAAGATACAGGTTAATATTCTGTAAGTCTTAATGTGCAGAAACTAAGAGGGTTTAACTCTTATTTAAGGCTTTGAAGGCCTTCGGTTTGGGGTGTTATCCTAAGTTTCTAGACAATGGCATGTATTATTGGGGACAGGGGAAGTAAGAGGATTGATAGTGAGGCAAGGACCGCAGTAGGTGTGCTTGGGGCTTTGCTAGTGTATCATTGTTTTATGTGGTTAGAGGAGTTGGGGGGAAGGGTAATTGTTGAGTGGTATGCGAGGCGTAGGTAGAAGAAGAGGCTGAGCAGTGATAGCATGGCAATTGCCATGGCTGCTGGTGTTATTTCCTGTTTAGTTAGTTCTTGGATGATAAGTCACTTTGGTATAAAGCCTGTTAATGGGGGGAGGCCTGCTAGGGATAAAAGTACTAGTATTAGGGTGGCGTTTAGCACTGGGGTTTTTGTTCATGAGGTTGTGATCATGGATAGGTTAAGGGCTTTGATTTTGTTAAGGGCTAGGAATACGGCTGATGTTATGATTGTGTATAGGTAGAAGGTAAGTAAGGCCAATTTGGGGCTGTAAACTAGGATGATGGCGATTCAGCCTAAGTGGGAGATGGACGAGAAGGCTAGGATTTTGCGTGTTTGTGTTTGGTTCAGTCCTATTCAGCCTCCTAGTGCTGTTGAGGCTAGGGCCATGGTGGTGAGTAGAGCTGGGTCGAGGGATTTGGATGTTAGTAGGAGCAGGGTTAGTGGGGGGAATTTTATGAGGGTCGAGAGTAGCAGGGCTGTTATTAGTGGCGATCCTTGTAGTACTTCTGGGAATCAGAAGTGAAATGGCACTAGGCCCAGTTTAATAGCGATTGCTGCTGTCAGTAGTAGACAGGAGGTTGGGTGGTTTATTTGTGTGATGTCTCATTGGCCGGTGACTCAGGCATTGGTTATGCTAGAGAATAGGACCAGGGCGGAAGCAGCTGCTTGGGTTAGGAAGTATTTCGTTGCGGCTTCTACTGCTCGTGGGTGGTGGGATTTGGCAATTAGGGGAATGATGGCTAGTGCGTTGATCTCCAGTCCTGTCCAGGCCAGAACTCAGTGGTTGCTGGAAATTGTGATGGTGGTGCCCAAGATGAGGCTGAAGGTTATGATTGGGGTCGCGTAAGGGTTCATTAGTAGAGGAGGGGGTTAAACCATCATTTTCGGGGTATGGGCCCGATAGCTTGATTAGCTGACTCTACTAGAAAATAATATAAGGGAAGTATGGAGAATTTTGATTTCTCTTGTGTGGGTTCAATTCCTACTTTTCTAAGGTCAACAGGAAATGAGAGGGCTGTTATACCTCTATGTTCACTTTATCATAGTGACCCTTTGTAGTTCAGGCACATTTCCTTATGTAAGGAGGTAGGCCTGCATAGCAGATAGGTATGCTGATGTGTCAGAGGCACAGAGCTAGTGTGAGGGGTAGGAAGTTTTTTCATAGTAGGTGCATTAGTTGGTCATATCGGAATCGTGGGTATGAAGCTCGGACCCATAAGAAACCAGAAGATAGTAGGAGGACTTTTGTGGCTAGGATGACGGGGAATAGTTCTGTGGGTGGCCCTAGGGCGCTTGGGTTTAGGAATATGATGGCTGTAAGTGTATTTATTAGCATAATGTTCGCATATTCAGCTAGGAAGAATAAGGCGAAGGGTCCTGCGGCGTATTCAACGTTAAACCCTGAGACTAGCTCAGATTCACCCTCTGTGAGGTCAAAAGGAGCTCGGTTTGTCTCTGCTAGGGTGGATACGTATCATATTATTGCTAGGGGTCATGAGGAGAAAATGAAGTATAGAGGCTCCTGTGCGACGGCAAAGGAGCTGAGTGTGTAGCTTCCGCTTAGTATGATTATTGATAGCAGGATTATGGCCAGTGTCACTTCGTATGAAATGGTCTGTGCTACTGCCCGTAGGGCTCCGATTAGTGCGTATTTTGAGTTCGAGGCTCAGCCTGATCATAGGACTGAGTAGACGGCTAGGCTTGACATGGCTATTAGGAAGAGAACTCCGAGGTTTAGATCTGCTAGGGGAAATGGGAGTGGTAGTGGTGCTCAAGTGGTGAGGGCTAGGACAAGGGCTAGTATTGGTATCAGAATGAATAGAAGTGGGGAAGAGGTAGAGGGTCGGATGGGCTCTTTGGTAAATAGTTTCAGTCCGTCCGCAAATGGTTGAAGTAGGCCAAAAGGCCCGACAACATTAGGGCCTTTGCGGGATTGTATGTAGCTTAGGATTTTCCGTTCTACTAGGGTTAGGAAGGCTACGGCAATCAGGATTGGGATGATGTATAGGAGGGATATAACGAGGCAGCTTAGTGTTGTTATTTGAATCATGGGTGAAGCTAGGGAGAGGATTTGAACCTCTGGGGAAAGGGCTTAAGCCTTCTGCACTTGCCGGGCTCTGCCACTCTAGCTGGTCCTTTTCTAGGATTGAAAGTGGTGGGGGAAGGCCCTCTTCACGGTTTAGTTGGTTTCACTGCTTAGAGGGGGGGGGCGTGCTTGTGGTATTGGCCCCACTTTCCCGGTCCTTTCGTACTGGGGAGAGTGTGTCATAGATAGAAACCGACCTGGATTGCTCCGGTCTGAACTCAGATCACGTAGGACTGTTAATCGTTGAACAAACGAACCCTTAATAGCGGCTGCACCATTAGGATGTCCTGATCCAACATCGAGGTCGTAAACCCCCCTGTCGATATGGGCTCTTGAGGGGGATTGCGCTGTTATCCCTGGGGTAGCTTGGTCCATTAATCAATTATATTGGGTCTGGTCACTGTTAGCACTTTGAGGGGTAGCTCTAGGTAAAGAGGTATGGTCTTGTTTTTGGAGGATTTGTTCTCCTCCAAGGTCGCCCCAACCGAAAAATATCGACCAGGCTCTGCGATGGTAGTGGCCCCAGTGGGGTTGATTGAGGATTCGCGGTGGTCGTTGATTTTTAAGTTCCACAGGGTCTTCTCGTCTTATGTTCACATCCCCGCTTTTGCACGGGGAGATCAATTTCACTGATTATCTGTGAGAGACAGTTAAGACCTCGTTTAGCCATTCATACAAGTCTCGATTTATGGGACAATTGATTGCGCTACCTTTGCACGGTTAGGATACCGCGGCCGTTAAACCTAAGTCACCGGGCAGGCATCACCTTCAATTGTAACCTACTAATTCAACAACAGGAGGCCAATACCACAAGCACGCCCCCCCCCCTCTAAGCAGTGAAACCAACTAAACCGTGAAGAGGGCCTTCCCCCACCACTTTCAATCCTAGAAAAGGACCAGCTAGAGTGGCAGAGCCCGGCAAGTGCAGAAGGCTTAAGCCCTTTCCCCAGAGGTTCAAATCCTCTCCCTAGCTTCACCCATGATTCAAATAACAACACTAAGCTGCCTCATTATATCCCTCCTATACATCATCCCAATCCTGATTGCCGTAGCCTTCCTAACCCTAGTAGAACGGAAAATCCTAAGCTACATACAATCCCGCAAAGGCCCTAACGTTGTCGGGCCTTTTGGCCTACTTCAACCATTTGCGGACGGACTGAAACTATTTACCAAAGAGCCCATCCGACCCTCTACCTCTTCCCCACTTCTATTCATTCTGATACCAATACTAGCCCTTGTCCTAGCCCTCACCACTTGAGCACCACTACCACTCCCATTTCCCCTAGCAGATCTAAACCTCGGAGTTCTCTTCCTAATAGCCATGTCAAGCCTAGCCGTCTACTCAGTCCTATGATCAGGCTGAGCCTCGAACTCAAAATACGCACTAATCGGAGCCCTACGGGCAGTAGCACAGACCATTTCATACGAAGTGACACTGGCCATAATCCTGCTATCAATAATCATACTAAGCGGAAGCTACACACTCAGCTCCTTTGCCGTCGCACAGGAGCCTCTATACTTCATTTTCTCCTCATGACCCCTAGCAATAATATGATACGTATCCACCCTAGCAGAGACAAACCGAGCTCCTTTTGACCTCACAGAGGGTGAATCTGAGCTAGTCTCAGGGTTTAACGTTGAATACGCCGCAGGACCCTTCGCCTTATTCTTCCTAGCTGAATATGCGAACATTATGCTAATAAATACACTTACAGCCATCATATTCCTAAACCCAAGCGCCCTAGGGCCACCCACAGAACTATTCCCCGTCATCCTAGCCACAAAAGTCCTCCTACTATCTTCTGGTTTCTTATGGGTCCGAGCTTCATACCCACGATTCCGATATGACCAACTAATGCACCTACTATGAAAAAACTTCCTACCCCTCACACTAGCTCTGTGCCTCTGACACATCAGCATACCTATCTGCTATGCAGGCCTACCTCCTTACATAAGGAAATGTGCCTGAACTACAAAGGGTCACTATGATAAAGTGAACATAGAGGTATAACAGCCCTCTCATTTCCTGTTGACCTTAGAAAAGTAGGAATTGAACCCACACAAGAGAAATCAAAATTCTCCATACTTCCCTTATATTATTTTCTAGTAGAGTCAGCTAATCAAGCTATCGGGCCCATACCCCGAAAATGATGGTTTAACCCCCTCCTCTACTAATGAACCCTTACGCGACCCCAATCATAACCTTCAGCCTCATCTTGGGCACCACAATCACAATTTCCAGCAACCACTGAGTTCTGGCCTGGACAGGACTGGAGATCAACACACTAGCCATCATTCCCCTAATTGCCAAATCCCACCACCCACGAGCAGTAGAAGCCGCAACGAAATACTTCCTAACCCAAGCAGCTGCTTCCGCCCTGGTCCTATTCTCTAGCATAACCAATGCCTGAGTCACCGGCCAATGAGACATCACACAAATAAACCACCCAACCTCCTGTCTACTACTGACAGCAGCAATCGCTATTAAACTGGGCCTAGTGCCATTTCACTTCTGATTCCCAGAAGTACTACAAGGATCGCCACTAATAACAGCCCTGCTACTCTCGACCCTCATAAAATTCCCCCCACTAACCCTGCTCCTACTAACATCCAAATCCCTCGACCCAGCTCTACTCACCGCCATGGCCCTAGCCTCAACAGCACTAGGAGGCTGAATAGGACTGAACCAAACACAAACACGCAAAATCCTAGCCTTCTCGTCCATCTCCCACTTAGGCTGAATCGCCATCATCCTAGTTTACAGCCCCAAATTGGCCTTACTTACCTTCTACCTATACACAATCATAACATCAGCCGTATTCCTAGCCCTTAACAAAATCAAAGCCCTTAACCTATCCATGATCACAACCTCATGAACAAAAACCCCAGTGCTAAACGCCACCCTAATACTAGTACTTTTATCCCTAGCAGGCCTCCCCCCATTAACAGGCTTTATACCAAAGTGACTTATCATCCAAGAACTAACTAAACAGGAAATAACACCAGCAGCCATGGCAATTGCCATGCTATCACTGCTCAGCCTCTTCTTCTACCTACGCCTCGCATACCACTCAACAATTACCCTTCCCCCCAACTCCTCTAACCACATAAAACAATGATACACTAGCAAAGCCCCAAGCACACCTACTGCGGTCCTTGCCTCACTATCAATCCTCTTACTTCCCCTGTCCCCAATAATACATGCCATTGTCTAGAAACTTAGGATAACACCCCAAACCGAAGGCCTTCAAAGCCTTAAATAAGAGTTAAACCCTCTTAGTTTCTGCACATTAAGACTTACAGAATATTAACCTGTATCTTCTGAATGCAAGTCAGACGCTTTAATTAAGCTAAAGCCTCCCTAGACAGATGGGCTTCGATCCCACAAAACTCTAGTTAACAGCTAAATGCCTAAACCAATTGGCTTCTGCCTACAAAGACCCTGACGCACCCTAGTGCGCATCGATGAGCTTGCAACTCAACATGAATTTCACTACAGAGCCGATAAGAAGAGGAATTAAACCTCTGTAAAAAGGACTACAGCCTAACGCTTCAACACTCAGCCATCTTACCCGTCACCTTCATCAACCGATGACTATTTTCCACTAACCATAAGGATATTGGCACCCTGTACCTCATCTTCGGGGCATGAGCAGGAATAGTCGGCACCGCACTCAGCCTATTAATCCGCGCAGAACTAGGACAACCAGGAACTCTCCTAGGCGACGACCAAATTTACAATGTAATCGTTACCGCTCACGCCTTTGTAATAAGCTTCTTTATAGTCATACCCATCATGATCGGAGGATTCGGCAACTGATTAGTCCCCCTCATAATCGGTGCCCCCGACATAGCATTCCCGCGAATAAACAACATAAGCTTTTGACTCCTCCCCCCATCATTCCTCCTCCTACTAGCCTCATCCACTGTAGAAGCTGGCGCCGGCACAGGCTGAACTGTCTACCCTCCCCTAGCAGGTAACCTTGCCCACGCCGGAGCTTCAGTAGACCTGGCTATCTTCTCACTCCACTTAGCCGGTATCTCCTCCATCCTTGGGGCCATCAACTTTATCACCACAGCCATCAACATAAAACCCCCCGCACTCTCACAATACCAAACCCCACTATTTGTCTGATCCGTACTAATTACCGCCATCCTACTCCTTCTATCACTCCCCGTACTCGCCGCCGGTATTACAATATTACTAACTGATTGAAACCTAAACACCACATTCTTCGACCCCGCTGGAGGAGGAGACCCAATCCTGTACCAACACCTATTCTGATTCTTCGGACACCCAGAAGTCTATATTCTGATCCTACCGGGGTTTGGAATCATCTCACACGTAGTCACGTACTACTCAGGCAAAAAGGAGCCCTTCGGCTACATGGGAATAGTCTGAGCCATACTATCCATCGGCTTCCTAGGATTCATCGTCTGAGCTCACCACATGTTTACAGTAGGAATAGACGTTGATACCCGAGCCTACTTTACATCAGCCACTATAATCATTGCCATCCCTACCGGAATCAAAGTATTTAGCTGACTAGCCACCCTGCACGGAGGAACAATCAAATGAGACCCCCCCAATACTATGAGCTCTAGGATTTATCTTCCTATTTACCATCGGAGGATTAACAGGAATCGTTCTTGCAAACTCTTCCCTAGACATCGCCCTGCACGACACGTACTACGTAGTTGCCCACTTCCACTACGTCCTATCCATAGGCGCCGTCTTTGCCATTCTAGCAGGATTTACTCACTGATTCCCACTACTCACTGGGTTTACCCTACACCAAACATGAGCAAAAGCCCACTTCGGGGTAATATTTACAGGAGTAAACCTAACGTTCTTCCCCCAGCACTTCCTAGGCCTAGCAGGAATACCCCGACGATACTCGGACTATCCCGACGCCTACACACTATGAAACACCATTTCCTCCATCGGCTCCCTAATCTCAATAGTAGCCGTAATCATACTAATATTCATCATCTGAGAAGCCTTTTCGGCCAAACGAAAAGTCCTACAACCAGAACTAACTACCACAAACGTTGAATGAATCCACGGCTGCCCTCCCCCATACCATACTTTCGAGGAACCGGCCTTCGTCCAAGTACAAGAAAGGAAGGAATCGAACCCTCACATGCTGGTTTCAAGCCAACTGCATTCACCGCTCATGCTTCTTTCTTATGAGACGTTAGTAAACCAATTACATAGCCTTGTCAAGACTAAATCACAGGTAAAAATCCTGTACATCTCATGTGGCCAACCACTCCCAACTAGGATTCCAAGACGCCTCATCACCCATCATAGAAGAACTCGTTGAATTCCACGACCACGCCCTAATCGTTGCCCTAGCTATCTGCAGCCTAGTTCTCTACCTTTTAGCCCACATACTAACAGAAAAACTCTCGTCCAATGCTGTAGACGCCCAAGAAGTAGAGCTGATCTGGACAATCCTACCTGCTATCGTCCTGGTACTCCTCGCCCTCCCATCCCTACAAATCCTCTACATAATGGACAAAATCGATGAACCAGACCTCACCCTAAAAGCCATCGGCCACCAATGATACTGAAGCTACGAATACACAGACTTCAAAGACCTATCCTTCGACTCCTACATAGTGCCCACCCCAGACTTACCCAACGGCCACTTCCGACTGCTAGAAGTTGACCACCGCGTAGTTATCCCAATAGAATCCCCCATCCGCGTGATCATTACTGCAGGAGACGTACTCCACTCCTGAGCAGTCCCAACGCTCGGAGTTAAAACAGACGCAATCCCAGGCCGACTAAACCAAACTTCATTCATTACCACCCGGCCTGGGATTTTTTACGGACAATGCTCAGAAATTTGCGGGGCTAATCACAGCTACATACCCATTGTAGTAGAATCAACCCCACTCCCACATTTCGAGGCCTGATCGTCCCTTCTATCATCATCCTAATCATTAAGAAGCTATGCAACAGCACTAGCCTTTTAAGCTAGCCAAAGAGGGACTTCCCCCTCCTTAATGATATGCCACAGCTTGATGTGGGAGGGGATTGAGCCTCGTTGGGTCATTAGTAGTATGAATAAGGTGTAGGAGGCGGTTAGTAGGGTTGCGATTCCTGTTAGGATGATCGTGAAGGCAGATCAGTTGAATAAGGTGATTATAATGGTTAGCTCTGCTATGAGGTTTGTTGTTGGGGGTAAGGCTATGTTTGTTAGATTGGCCAGCAATCATCAGGTAGCTATGAGTGGTAGGAGAGGTTGTAGGCCTCGTGTGAGTAGTAGAATTCGGCTGTGCGTACGTTCATAGTTTGTGTTGGCTAGGCAGAATAGTATGGAGGAAGTTAGTCCATGAGAAATTATTAGCATCATTGCCCCTGAGAATGATCAGTGGGTTTGGATTATTCCTGCGGCGATAACTAGGCCTATGTGGCTAACGGATGAATAAGCGATTAGTGATTTTAGGTCTGTCTGTCGTAGGCAGATTGAGCTAGTCATTAGGGCGCCTCATAGGGCCAGGGTTAGGAAGGGGTAGTGCAGGAGGTTGGACAGTGGGCCCATAAATAGAGTGACTCGTATAATTCCGTATCCTCCTAGCTTTAGTAGTAGGGCGGCGAGGAGTATTGAGCCTGCGATAGGTGCTTCTACGTGGGCTTTTGGCAGTCAGAGGTGTAGGCCGTATAGTGGGGCTTTTACTATGAATGCTATGAGCAGTGCTAGACCTGATAGTATTCCTGTCCATGAGGTGGATAGGGTTGGGTGGGTTAGTTGTAGGGTTGGCAGGTGCAGGGTGCCAATTTTCACGTATAGGTGTATGATTGTGATTAGCAGGGGTAGAGAGCTTACTGGCGTGTAGAATAGCAGGTAGATGCCAGCGCTTAGGCGTTCTGGTTGGTTCCCCCATCGGGTGATTAAGATTAGGGTGGGAATGAGGGTTGCTTCAAATGAGATGTAAAATAGTGCTAGTTCTGTGGTGGAAAAGGCTAGTAGGATGAATGGCTGGACTGCGACTAAGGTTGAGATAAAGATTCGTTTGCGTTGTAGGGGTTCTTGTTGCAGGTGGTTTTGGCTTGCTATGATTATGAGTGGGAGTAGTCAGCAGGATAGTACTAGGAGGGGGGATGAGATTTGGTCAATTCCTGTTCAGTTGGATAAAAATTTGTAGGGGTAGTAGGTTGGGATTAATCACTGTAGGCTTAGGGCAGCGATTAGGAGGCTGTATAAGGTGGTGTTAGTCCATAGAAATTTTGGTGGAGACAGCAGGGCTGTTGGAAGAAGTATGATTGTGGGTAGGATGATTTTTAGCATTGCAGGAGGTTTAGGTTGTGTAGATGGTCGGAGCCATGTGTGCGGGTGGAGGCTACTAGGATGGCCAGGCCTGTGCCCGCCTCACACGCTGAGAAGGTTAGCATGAGAATTGGTACCATGGTGAATGAGGAGACTTGGTTTTCGATGGATCATATTGATAGGCCTACGAATATCGATAATATTATGCTTTCAAGGCATAGTAGGGCGGATACTAGGTGGGTTCGGTGGAAGGCTAGTCCTAGTCCGCTGAAAATGAAGGCTGAGTAGAAGCTTAAATGTAGGGGCGACATAAGAAAGTTACAGGGTTGGCTGTAATCTGCTGGGTCGAAACCAGCTATCTTTTTGGTTAGACTAACTTTCTGTTATTCTGCTCATTCTAGGCCCCCTTGAATTCACTCGTAGGCCAGTCCGAGTGTTAGGAGAAGGAGGATCACTACAGTTCAGGTGAGGGTCATTAGGGGGGATTGGAGTTGGACGGCTCATGGCAGGGGGAGTAGGAGGGCGATTTCTAGGTCGAATAGGACGAACAGGATGGCTACTGAGGAAGAATCGGACTGAGAATGGTAATCGAGCAGATCCAAGTGGGTCGAATCCACATTCGTACGGTGAGAGTTTCTCTGAGTCGGGGTTTATTTGGGCGAGTCAGAAGTTTAATGCGGTTAGGGCGGCGCTTAGGATTGATGATAGGGCGAATATGAACATGAGTGCGTTCATTGCTCTCCTCTGGGTTTATACCAGATTCTAGAGATTGGAAGTCAATTGTAATTAATATACTAGAAGAGCAAGATCCTCATCAGTAGATGGTTATGTAGAGGAATAGTCAGATGATGTCTACGAAGTGTCAGTATCAGGCTGCTGCCTCGAATCCGAAGTGGTGGTCTGATGTAAAGTGGAACTTGATCAGTCGGAAGAGGCAGACGGTCAGGAAGGAGGATCCGATGATTACGTGGAGTCCGTGGAATCCAGTGGCAACGAAGAAGGTAGATCCGTAGACGCTATCGGCGATTGAGAATGGGGCTTCGTGGTATTCTATTGCTTGTAGGGCTGTGAAGTAGAATCCCAGGAGGATCGTTAGGGTTAGGGCGTGGATGGCGTGTTTTCGGTTTCCTTCTGTGATGCTGTGATGGGCTCACGTTACGGTAACGCCTGAGGCTAGTAGGATGGCTGTGTTTAGTAGGGGGACTTCTATCGGGTTGAGTGGTTTAATTCCTGTTGGGGGTCATTGGCCTCCTAGTTCTGGGGTTGGGGCCAGGCTCGAGTGGAAGAACGCTCAGAAGAACCCTAAGAAGAAGAATGCTTCGGATGTGATGAAAAGGATTATGCCGTATCGTAGGCCTTTTTGGACTGTGGGAGTGTGATGGCCTTGGAAGGTGCTTTCTCGTACAATGTCTCGTCATCATTGGAGTATTACTAGGAGTATTGAGATGAGGCCTAGGGTTAGTAGTATGGATGAGTTGTAGTGGAATCACATGATTAATCCTGAGGTTGTGAGTAGGGCGGCGGCTGCCCCGAAGATTGGTCAAGGGCTTGGGTCAACTATGTGGTATGAGTGTGCTTGGTGTGCCATTAGATGTTTTCTTGTAAGTATAGGCTTAGAAGGAGCACGAAGACGTAGGCCTGGATTATGGCTACTGCTACTTCTAGGATGGTTAGGAGTAGTAGGATGATTATTGTTAGGATGGATACTGCAGGAAGGGTGGGTATTAATGCAATGGAGGCTGTAGAGACGAGTTGGATGAGTAAGTGTCCTGCTGTAAGGTTGGCTGTAAGGCGGACTCCGAGGGCTAGGGGGCGGATTAGTAGGCTGGTTGTTTCGATCAGGATTAGTGTGGGGATTAGGGGTGTAGGGGTACCTTCGGGTAATAGGTGGGCTAAAGAGGCTGATGGTTGGTTTCGTAGGCCTGTTAGTAGTGTGGCGAGCCATAGTGGGAAGGCTAGGGCTATGTTCATAGATAGTTGGGTGGTTGGGGTGAATGTATATGGAAGGAGGCCTAGAAGGTTGATTGTAAGAAGTATGATTATTAGGGATGTAAATATTATGGCTCATTTGTGGCCATTTTTGTTGAGTGGGACTATTAGTTGTTTTGTGATTAGGTGAAGGAGTCATGTTTGGATAGTAGAAAGGCGGTTGTTGATTCATCGGTTGTTTGGGGACGGGAATAGTAGGGCTGGGAAGAGTAGGGATAGTAGGATTAAGGGGATGCCAAATAGATTGGGGCTGGAAAATTGGTCACAGAAGCTTAGGTTCATGGTCAGGATCATGGTGTGGGTTTGGTAGTGAGGGAGGTCTTATTTGATGGGGGGTTGGTTGTGGTGAAGGCTAGTAGTTTTGGTTGGATGAGGAGTGCTAGGGTTAATCAGGTTATAATTATGATTGAAAATCATGGTGCGGGGTTAAGCTGTGGCATATCATTAAGGAGGGGGAAGTCCCTCTTTGGCTAGCTTAAAAGGCTAGTGCTGTTGCATAGCTTCTTAATGATTAGGATGATGATAGAAGGGACGATCAGGCCTCGAAATGTGGGAGTGGGGTTGATTCTACTACAATGGGTATGTAGCTGTGATTAGCCCCGCAAATTTCTGAGCATTGTCCGTAAAATTCCCAGGCCGGGTGGTAATGAATGAAGTTTGGTTTAGTCGGCCTGGGATTGCGTCTGTTTTAACTCCGAGCGTTGGGACTGCTCAGGAGTGGAGTACGTCTCCTGCAGTAATGATCACGCGGATGGGGGATTCTATTGGGATAACTACGCGGTGGTCAACTTCTAGCAGTCGGAAGTGGCCGTTGGGTAAGTCTGGGGTGGGCACTATGTAGGAGTCGAAGGATAGGTCTTTGAAGTCTGTGTATTCGTAGCTTCAGTATCATTGGTGGCCGATGGCTTTTAGGGTGAGGTCTGGTTCATCGATTTCGTCCATTATGTAGAGGATTTGTAGGGATGGGAGGGCGAGGAGTACCAGGACGATAGCAGGTAGGATTGTCCAGATCAGCTCTACTTCTTGGGCGTCTACAGCATTGGACGAGAGTTTTTCTGTTAGTATGTGGGCTAAAAGGTAGAGAACTAGGCTGCAGATAGCTAGGGCAACGATTAGGGCGTGGTCGTGGAATTCAACGAGTTCTTCTATGATGGGTGATGAGGCGTCTTGGAATCCTAGTTGGGAGTGGTTGGCCACATGAGATGTACAGGATTTTTACCTGTGATTTAGTCTTGACAAGGCTATGTAATTGGTTTACTAACGTCTCATAAGAAAGAAGCATGAGCGGTTAACCTCCTGGGAGACCCAGAAAACTTCACCCCAGCAAACCCACTAGTAACCCCACCACACATCAAGCCAGAATGATACTTCCTATTCGCCTACGCCATCCTACGTTCAATCCCAAATAAACTAGGAGGCGTATTAGCACTGGCCGCCTCCGTACTGATCCTATTCCTAATCCCATTCCTGCACAAATCAAAACAACGAGCAATAACATTCCGACCACTCTCCCAGCTCCTATTCTGAGTACTAGTCGCCGACCTCCTCGTCCTAACATGAGTAGGAAGCCAACCCGTCGAACACCCATTCATCATCATCGGCCAACTCGCTTCAATCGCCTACTTCACTATCCTCCTATTTCTCCTCCCCGCCGCAAGCGCCCTAGAAAACAAAATACTCAACTGCTAAATACTCTAATAGTTTATAAAAACATTGGTCTTGTAAACCAAAGATTGAAGACTTACCACTTCTCAGAGTACCCCAAACTCAGAAAAAAAGGACTCAAACCTTTATCTCCAGCTCCCAAAGCTGGCATTTTCAATAAACTATTCTCTGACCCTAACCCCTAAACCGCCCGAATAGCACCCCGCGACAACCCCCGCACAAGCTCCAATACAACAAACAAAGTCAACAACAGCCCCCAACCCGCCACTAAAAACATCCCTGCCCCATGTGAATAAAACATGGAAACTCCACTAAAATCCGACCGAACAACAAACACCCCAACATTATTCACAGTAGAAACCCCGAACTTCCAAGCCCCCATAAACCCCCCAAACACCAACCCCCCAAAAACAATTGCCACAAACGCTACTGCACATCCAATCACCCGTCAATCCCCCCAAGCCCCAGGGAAAGGCTCCGCTGCTAAAGCTACTGAATAAACAAACACCACCAGCATACCCCCCAAATACACCATAAACAGCACTAAAGCCACGAACGAAACCCCAAGGCCCAGCAACCACCCGCACCCCGCCACAGACGCTAACACCAAACCAACAACCCCATAATACGGCGAAGGATTCGACGCCACACCCAAAACACCCACCGCAAAGCAAATCCCTAAAAAAAACATAAAATAAGTCATTATTCCTGCCCGGACACTACCCGAGGCCTGCGGCTCGAAAAGCCGCCATTGTTCTCAACTACAGGAACTAACCGCAAGCCCCCAATAATTCTACCCCATCTATGCCATTATGCTTAACCCCCCCCCCCTCCCCCCCCGAGGCGGGGGTATTTGGTTATGCATATTCGTGCATAAATTTATATACCCCATACACATACATACTATAGTACCAGTAATATACATTATATACGGACTATCTTATAAGCAGGTGCTAAACCCATACATGTACACGGCCATTAAACCCTTAAACACACTCCTACCAAACCACCCGGCATGAATGTTCTAGGACCATACCGCACAACACCCAATACAACTCCACTCAAGCGCATAACAAGACCCCATTTTAATGAATGCTCACAGGACATGCTCCAACAACAACTCTCCACCACATATCTCATGCAGTTCGTATCAGACGGATTTATTAATCGTACTCCTCACGTGAAATCAGCAACCCGTTGCACATAATGTCCGGTATGACTAGCTTCAGGCCCATACGTTCCCCCTAAACCCCTCGCCCTCCTCACATTTTTGCGCCTCTGGTTCCTCGGTCAGGGCCATCCATTGGGTTCACTCACCCCTCCTTGCCCTTCAAAGTGGCATCTGTGAGTACTTTCACCTTCTCAATGCGTAATCGCGGCATGTTCCAGCTTTTTGGCGCCTCTGGTTCCTCTTATTTTTTCCGGGGTTACCTCACAGGTGGCTATTCCCAGTGATCTCGGGGGTCCCACAATCTAAGCCTGGACACACCTGCCTCACGGCCTATCCTATATTTCAAGGGTCCCTCGATGAGACGGTTGGCGTATATGGGGAATCATCCTGACACTGATGCACTTTGACCACATTCAGTTAATGTTACCTCCACCCTCCGGGTTAAATGGGGCTATTGGATGAATGCTCGTTGGACATAGCACAAAACAACAAATCATTAAGCGCAACCCCTGCGCTTCACAAACTAAACCAGTAAACTTTCGCTAACCACCATGTAGCATAAACCTTCATCGCCCAATCCCAGCAAACTACCTCTAAAACTCCATTAATCATCCCTTCCATGACATCATCGGAACGATGTACATATACACACAAACACATACAAAATAACTTAAACTTATTAGAGAAACTCCAGTACTAAAAATAGTAAACACAAGCAATAATTTCATATACTTCACTCTCACTCACCACTCAACTATCAGCTAACCACACCCCCGTCCACATAGCTTAACACAAAGCATGGCACTGAAGTTGCCAAGATGGCATAAAACATGCCTGCGGACAAAAGACTTAGTCCTAACCTTACGGTTGGTTTTTGCTAAATATATACATGCAAGTATCCGCGCCCCAGTGTAAACGCCCTCGACCACCTACCCCCATACAGGCCTTGAGGAGCGGGTATCAGGCACACCCAAGTAGTAGCCCAAGACGCCTCGCTAAGCCACGCCCCCACGGGTATTCAGCAGTAATTAACATTAAGCAATGAGTGCAAACTTGACTTAGTTATAGCAACAGCCTAACTTCAAGGGTTGGTAAATCTTGTGCCAGCCACCGCGGTCATACAAGAAACCCAAATCAACCGTCCTATTGACACGGCGTAAAGAGTGGTAAAATGCCTATCCTAGCTAACTAAGATCAAAATGCAACTGAGCTGTCATAAGCCCAAGATGCACCTAAACACACCATTAAGATGATCTTAGGAACTAACGACTGATTTAAACCCACGAAAGCCAGGGCCCAAACTGGGATTAGATACCCCACTATGCCTGGCCCTAAATCTTGATACTTACTTTACCGAAGTATCCGCCAGAGAACTACGAGCACAAACGCTTAAAACTCTAAGGACTTGGCGGTGCCCCAAACCCACCTAGAGGAGCCTGTTCTACAATCGATAATCCCCGATTAACCCAACCACCCCTTGCCAACACAGCCTACATACCGCCGTCGCCAGCCCACCTCGAATGAGAGCACAACAGTGGACACAATAGCACCCCGCTAATAAGACAGGTCAAGGTATAGCCTATGGAGTGGAAGAAATGGGCTACATTCCCTATTCATAGGGCACACGGAAAGAAGCGTGAAACCACTTCTGGAAGGCGGATTTAGCAGTAAAGTGGGACAATAGAGCCTACTTTAAGCCGGCCCTGGGGCACGTACATACCGCCCGTCACCCTCCTCAAAAGCCACATCCCACATAACTAATACCATAAATACGCTGAAGATGAGGTAAGTCGTAACAAGGTAAGTGTA